>NC_089174.1:36074983-36764939 GCF_009819655.1 Sylvia atricapilla
AAAAAAGGGAAAAAAAAGAAAGGGAAAAAAAAAAAAAAACAACAGAAGGAAGAGAAGAATAAAAAAACGAAGCTTCTCACCCCTCCCCTCTGCTCTCTGCACACCAACTAACTAACTACTAAAGAACAAAAAGGATGAAGAAAAAAAAAAAAGACGAACTCTCTGTCCCACACCATGTGTCTCTGACTCCAACTCTCAAGGCCAGCCAGCAGAGGAGCATTTCTGAAAACAAACTGCCTCTCCCTTACCCCTGCTCCCACATCCAACACAAACCCTACAGGCGATTGGGGTTAAAACCATCACCCTAGGACAAACTGCTTCAGCTCTATAAACTATATTCTCCCCAGCAGATTAAAATTCAGGGTCTTATCAAAGAGTTTGAGACCATATCTATTTTCCTGCCAGCTCCTTAGCACCAATGCTAAGCACAACAGACCTTGAAGCAAACAGTTGTGAAATCTCTTAGTGCAGCTCATGGTTTTGTAACATAAACACAAAACTGAATTAGAAGAGGACAACAATGTCTGCTAAACTACTACAGAAACAAAAGTTCAGACTTTGCCCCTTCTAGGGGAGGTTTCTTGGGGCTAATCAGAATCATCAGTGGGGTTATGCTCCCAAACCACGGCATCATTCTGGACTTCTCTCAGATGAAAATTAGTTAATTTGTTTAATGAGAATCCTCTAATCTCAAAGAAAGAGAAAAAGAAACGTAGAGCTAAACATCATATGAACTTTAAATCTTACCCCTCTTGCCCCATGGTAGTGAGCCAAATGAGAACAGAGCAAACAAAGATAGAACAAAGATTAAAAATAGTTGTTACAGGCTTAGAATATGCCTCAATCTGCTTCTGTCTTCTCCCCATACTTCTCTACAATAAGGTCTCAAGAGCTCAGTACTTTTGGAAAGGTGTGTGTGTGTCAGGGAACATTGTCTTCTCATATTACACAAGCACAAAGGAAAGAGAAGACACAAGAATCCCTCCAGATAAGTAATTTTTGTGTCAGAATGCTGCAGCAGATTGCATGAGAGTGAATATTAATTCTTCCTGAGCCTGAGGAGTGTGGTATGAACTCATGAGATCCCTGGAGTGAGGCTGGGAGTCTCCAGAAAGATCCCGTGTCTGGCTCACCCTCGCTGCTTTCTGCCTGCCCACAAAGCCTCACCTCATTCCAGTCTTCCACCCATTCCAGGTGCATGCCTGGGGCCATCTGGGACCATCTCTGGTGTTGCCAAGAGGACCTTGGCTTGTCCAAAGTTCCTATCCTTCCCAGACCCCAGGATATGCTTTCCTACTACTTCTCTCTCTCCACACATCCAGTTTGCTGGGCATGGTACCTGTCTATGGGCAGACAGCATTTGCCTGCTGTGCCATGTCCTGCACATCACAGCCCCACAGCTGCTGTGTCCTCTACAAGGAGGGATGGCATGGCACAGGACATGTCTTCAAGGTCTGCAGGGGAGAGAAAGGCTGTGAAAATAAGCTCACCAGTGTGACTGTCATCTTTCAACCAAGGCAATGTCCTTTCTTTCTGCCTCTTTTTTTTTGTTGTTGTTTAATAAAAAGGAGAACTAAATGAAGTATCTTAAAGGAGGGAACTTGACCAAGTGAGTATCTGCAAAGCAGGCCAAAAATTTCACAAATTCCATTATTTCAATTCTCACCTTGTATATTAGATTGTTGGTATTACCATGGCATGGTTTGTTTTGGAAAAGCCCTTACAGATCATGTAATTTCAAACCCCCTGCCATGGGCAGGTTCACATCCCACTAGACCAGATTGCTCAAAGCCCCATCCTCTCTCAGCCTCCTGTTCCAGTGCCTCACCACCCTCACAGTAAAGTATTTCCTCCTAACATCTATTCTAAATTTTCCTCTCTTTTAGTTTAATCCCTTATTAAAATCCATTAGGTCTTGGAAGACAGCATAAATAAAGCAAGAGCTATTTTTTAAAACAGATTTTTTTAATGTTCTGGCCAGGACCTAAACTTAGGGGAAACAGTTTATTCTGTTTCCACTCAGAACACATTTAACAGGATGTTGTACCCCTGGCAAAACTGAGGAAAGTTGAAGACAGCAATATTGTGGCCTCTTGTTATAAAACTACTAATAATCTCAGTCTTTATTTGTTGCCATGCTGAATCACCAAAATGCTCTTTTTCATATTCTTATATCTTTTGTATTTCTCTGGTATTTTTAGCAGTTGCTGTAGGAAAAAAAAATAAATGGCAGACAGGAATTTTCTTTTGCATATTTACATTACAAACATCCCCAAATTAATTCTTTCTGTGGTCCATTTCTAGGCTAATGAGGACATGCATGACATCTTCTTTTAATCTCTTTGTGACATTAAAGAGAGTTACTTTCATAATTTCAATTATGATCCCAAACATCAAACACGAACTTCAAGTTTGCAATCCTCCTTCTGTTTTTTTGGAACTTTGTTTCTACCAAGGTCTGTGGAACAGAAGAGCAATTATCCCTTTCTGCATTGACACAAAGAGCTAACAGAAGCATGAATAACAGCCCTCTTAAAAAACTTTAAAATAAAAGCAACTTATATCCCAAAGAAGTGGAGGATCTAACACTGGAGATGTTTGTTTTTTGCAAGTTACTATTTCTCATTCTGCTTTAAACATTATTGTTTTGCATTCTCTCCTTTCAAAATAAGCACAAGATAAAAAAAGGAATTTGAATTCTCATATGGGGATATTTTAGGGAATGCTATGTAAATAAATTAATAGTATTTTACAGCTACCCTGTCAAAATGTTTGTGTGCTCTACATATGTTAGTACAGAGATTAAAAAGCTTTTGTCAAATATTTTCTTTTTTCAACACATATAACTTGATGAAATCATTTGAAGCTAGGTGAGACTGAAACAGGATTTACTGGTTCCTGGAATCCAACTGTGTGCTCCATAAAAAAATTGCATTAGTGTAGTAATAAAGCTGCATTCAACAATTTGTTGCCTGTACAGACTCTCTTCAGGTCTCATGTGCTTATAAAGTATGATGCAATCTTCAGGCATAATTTTTTTTCCCTTACATCTGTGCCTTTTTTACTGCATGGAAGACTCTCTGTATACTTAATGAGTGTATTCAGGTATTCAGTATGCTGTTTTGTACCTACTGTTCAGTGTAGGTACAAAACTTATTAACTCCACACTATTCAAGTTATTCTGAAACCAAAATCCTCCAGTTCCCTGCAGGACTCTTAGAAACTTTTTTTTTTTTTTTTTTTTTTTTTTTTTTTTTTTTTTTTTTTTTTTAATACAGTGATGTTCACCACTGTATTTTTATTTCACAAAGTCAAAGTAAGAGAGGGCTTCAATGCTGCCCTTCCTTTGTTTAGATTCCTACCTGTTCATGTTGAACTCACAATAATAGTTTAACGCATCATTATTCACATCGATTATATCTTAACAGGCATCGTGGTTTTCACTGGCTTGTGTCTGCAGACCTTTCCACCTAAAAATACAAGAGGACTGTGGTCATCTATAATCTCAGACACAGCAAACAGAATATTTAATAGGACAGAAAAACTGCAGCACAGGACTTTCATAGGGATAAAACTGCCACAGCACTTCATTAAACTGAAGATATTAAACAATACTGAAAACAGCAACATCTGCATACACTGAATTAATATGGTCAATTAATGAAGGGAAACAAAACAAGCTTCTTTTGGTGAAGGGTGTTAAATCATCTGTTTCTGCTAGGGGCAGTTATGCCATCACTAGGTTAAATAGCTCCTCATATCTCTCCTAGATCTGTCAACACTTGCTAATGAGAGTGAGGTTACAAACCCTTTCCCTGGCTCAGTAGTGCAGGTCCTATACCTTTTCCAGACTGTGAGAAAAGAAATATATTCATATGGAAATTGTGTCAGTATAAAGAAACACAGTGGATATTTTCACTATCATACAGATAACTCTCGTATCACCTCATTTATGGGTTGATCGCTATTAAATACAACAGAATTGTATTTGACTATTCAATACAACAGAGTAAATTAAAACAAACCAGAGAAAGAAGGTTAAGTATTATTTAATGATGCCTGCTAGCATTTCATGGTCAATATTTGTTAAAAGATACCTCCTTCACCACTCCATTAGGCCAAGGCTTGACTCATCATTAATGACACCCATTCAAAAGGAGAGTGGCCAGGGAAATACAATATAAATACAACCTTTAGTTGACAGTCACTGCTGCTTGGAAAGTCTCCCATCCACAAAAATGGCTTTCTCCTCCAGCACTTTCACAGCACTGGTGTGCAACCGCCGACTTTATTTATTGTTTATTTTGTTATAACATATTTACCAGGTATATGGTGAAAATAGAGAAATTTCAGATGTATAAACAGGAACTCTGTATAAAAAAAAAAAGACACAGATTCTCCTCAGAACAGGCTTGCAACTTTGTAACATGCTACAATTCACAGAATGCCATGTGGATTGCTTTTTCACAGTTTTATAATTCCCAAAGGGATTATTTTAATAACTGGGATCATGTGGGCATGTGGATATTTTACATATGTAATACTATCAGGCAACACATTCTAAGAGTACTACCAGTCATCATAGCTTTTATTATAGCAATCAATATTTGTTATCCTTGAATGATGTAATATAAATGCCCATTCCATCTTACAAACTTGATCTGGAAAGTGCATTGACCTACATTACAAAAGCTTTCAAGGATGCCACTAAAAAGTAGAGGAGAAAACAGGCTAGGGTTCATGCTGTACATGGCTGTAGCCTTGAAGTGGTAAGTGGTCTTTTGCAGGAAACAGTACTGTACTGCTTCTTCTCCCTGTATACCAGGAAATTTCTTTTTTCCAGTCAAGACAATACTAAAATTTAATTAGCTTAAAAATTCACTGAATAACTAAATTTTAGAAACTCAAGAGCTTTAGTGATCGCAGAAATTGTACTGAATTTGGTTTACCTGAACTGTGTCATGTCCCCCTATCATTCTTGTTTTCATGCATTAAAAGTAAGTACATTTAAGCTTCTGAAATCCCTTTTCCATATCCTTACTTTGACATATCATAACCCCTTCTCTTCCTCTTTTAGAATAATTTAGATTGTTAGCACTTAGAAACATATCAAACCTTTCAGCCACGGACAAGAAAATGTCTTTTCAAATTTTCTGAGAGTTAATCAGACTCCAGGCAGACACATTTGGCTTAAAAGTCTCTTCCTGCAAACCCCAGAACTCAATCAACACACAAGGCTTTCCACACACATAAAGCTGGGACCTCAGACACATTCTTTCCACCCTTAAACTGGAAAATACTTCTAAAGTTTTGTTGTTGGACTCCAATTATGTTATTACATTTGTATGAGCATCAGCTAAGGGCGAACATAAATCCTTGCGATGTAAATCACTAAATTTGACAGGGATGATGTTGTAGTTCGATCCTGGTTTCAAATACCTGAAAGGAGTTGTAGCCAGGTGGGGGTCAGCGTCTTTTTGTAAGTTACAAGTGACAAGACACGAGGACATGACCTCCAGTTACACCAGGAGTTTTTAGACAGGATACTAGGAGAGATTTCTTCACTGAGAGGGTTATCAAGTATGGGAACAGTGTGCCCAGAAAGGTCTTTGAGTCACTATCCTCCGAGCTATTTAAAAGGTGTTCAGATGTGGTGCTTAGAGACACGGTCTAGTGGCAGACTTGGCACTGTTAGCTTAATAGTTGGATTCAAAGGTCATCGATGTCTTTTACCAGTGAAACAATTCTATGATTTTGTGGTTTTACTCACTATTGCCTGGACTATCATGGACAAAAAGCAGCTGGGATTTAGTGATCTGCTATTCAAAGTCCAAGTCTGTTGATCACTCCAAGAAAGCTTTGGTGTTCAGGTAGGCATTAGTCCTACATGCAGGGTGGGCTTCCATGCAATGTTCAGCCCCGCAGAGAGACACCTGCCACCCACTAGTATCCACTGGCACCAATGGCTCGGCCAGTGACTCCTACCTTGCTGCTCCCTGGTATTCTCTAAGATTTCTGTGCTGGTGTTTTCTTTCTTGAATCCTTGATTGGTCAACGATCACATCTCAACAGCCCTGCTCACACCTCCAGCATTACCTTTCATACCACTGTGGGGATGTTCCCACATCTGTGCCAGTAGCCAGGTCCTAGGTCAGCAAGCAGTGTCCCATCAGGGCCTCCAGCTATGGCATTGTAGAAAGGGAGTTTCACATCTGACAAAGTCACTGCTCAGGATTCATCTGCCTTCACTGTTCACATCTACAAACCAAAGGATACTGTGTTTATCTTATTGCATTTTCTTTCATTGACAGGGTGACTTTGCCCATAGCCACCTTGTCCTGGTGGACAAGTCATGGAGGAGCACAGATCTTCTTAAGCACTAGTGTATGTGACCTTTAATAATCACAAGTTGTCATTTATCTTTTCTATCCCTCTAACTGTACAACAGACCACATCTGAAAGCAAAGGAAAATGTGCCCTCCAATCTTTAGAGTTTGTGCGAGGTGAACAATGGCAACATGAAGACTTTTTTCCTCTGCTGTGACTGACAGCATTTTCTCCTCAACACAGGAAGCTGTATGAGAAGGAACACCGAGTGACTTGGCTTCCTTATAGAATTAGCTGACCACGAGGCCCCCTGCATGAGTATATCAGATTTGATCCATCTCCCTATTAGATTTTGGGGTCAGGTGCTTAGCAAAAAGGCATTTTTAAAGTTAATACGTCTCTGAATCCACTCACAGACCCGACAAATTATTCTTCTAAAATATGGTCTAATTTATGTTCTAAACATTTTGTCTTTGGACAAAAGAACAAGTACCTCATATACTGATGAATGAGCTACTGTACTTAAACAGATGATTTGGGGAGTCTCCTTTCATTCTGAACACAATCAGATACACATTTGATAACAGCACCATTTTCAAACATTACTGACTTGATGGGATCCCTAAGAGAAAGCTTTTATCAACAGACCCGAAAAAGGAGGACATCAGTGGCTCATCACTTAAAGACTGACTTATCTAGACTGGAGACTTTAAAAGAGCAAAGTATCTACAGCAGACATGGATTAAACTGAACTGGTGTAGAACTGGTGTAGAAGAAAGCACAATGTCCTTTCAAACTGGACTTGTGTCTTTTGTGATTACACAAAAGCCAGAACAGGAGGAGGTTGATTGTTAAAGAGAATCTGAAAATTTTGCAACAATCTTCACGGGACAAAAATCCAAGGCATTTATTTTGGACTACTGTCTGACCCAGTTTAGGACTTTTCATTTGGTATAGTATAAAGTACTAAATTGTGTGAGATGATGATAAAGGCTAAGTATTAAAACAGCCTGTTGGTTGAATGTTTGTACAGGACATCTTATTTCACAAATAAAATGTTCATAAAAAGTACAACCAAACCATTTTAATCTGAGAGGTCAGCTGGACTATCATTAAGGTTTATGTAAATACTGTACCATTATGTAAATACTATTCAAAATATTGAAGATAATTTGTCTGTGATTCATGTCTTGTTTGTACTGAAATCTGTTCATGTCCATTTTCTTTTGGGAACAAGATGAGCATGAATGCAATGCTATCAGCTAAGAGCATTTTATACTACCATAGTAATTTATTATCTTTATATGTCTGGAGGGACAGTTAAAGAAAAGTCTTGTCTCAGGTAATTTAAAGTCAACATCCCCTCTCCATGTTCACAGCAGCATTTAATGTATGAAGTATGGAATTCCACTATTGTGGAATTTGTTAGTCAGATTATTTTGTTATCATTCAGCCCAATGAAAATTGACAGTAGTTATTTAATAATGAGGTGCTGCTCGTATATATTCTTCTGTTCTACCACGAAAAAAGCTGCATGAGAAATAACCCCATGCCAGAAAGAAGGGCACACTCTAAGCACAAACATCTTGCAGAAAGAATTTTGCAGGGGCAACAAGAGGCAGCACCTGGTTGACATTTCATAACCACATAATTTGTATCAACAAATCCATGGAAAATAATTTTCTTTGATGATAAATCTGTATTTTGCACCAATGACTCCTTCTCAACTGCTTCAAAAGCTATACAAGAGCGCTAATAAGAGCTATGCTGAGTGTACACTACGGTATTTTGGTGGGCTTTTTGTTTCTTTTTTCGTTTGTTTGAGGGACTTTTTTTGTTGGTGGCGGGGTTTTTTTGTTTTGTTTTTTAAAAAAGGCAAAAAAATGTAGCACCTAAAAATACAGCACCTAACTTTTCCTAATAACAAGAAATAAGGGGGTGTCTTTCATACATCTGAAGTTCACATTGTTTGGGACTAGATTAATTCTTTATATGATAGTGTTAAAAATAGCCAAGACAATGTATTCCTTACTAGGTATCACTGCTGTTTGGCACTTGGTATTTAAAGCCCATCTTTCAAAGCAATTTAGTTTTCTTAAGCAAACAAGATGTAAGCTCACATCTCAAATGACTTGCATCCTGGTGACCTTAGAAACATTGATAAAAGAAAGGTATCTTAAGACTAATTTGACACGGTGACTATTTCAGATCCTTAAAATAATTTCAACAACAAAGTCTGTGAAGCTGTTCAACTTAAACTAACATGACAGTAGTTAAATAAACTGCACATGCCTTTACAAAAGTTACACTGATGATTCCTAGTAATCACTTGCTCTTTTCAGACAGTTGCATAAAACTAGATGATCTAATTCTATCTTGAACTCTCCCCCCAAAATTGCTAAAATCTTAAAATTGCTACTACAAAATAAAGTAAAAATAAATCCTCAACTGCAGTCTGAATTAAAATATAAAGGGATGACATATTGAGGAATAATCTTGTGCCTTTCCCAGATCAGATTAAAATCCTATTAACTGTATGGAGGGAAAGAGTTTTACCAGAAGGCTCTTGTATGTGCTCCAAAGACTTTCACTGTGGTTCACCCAGTCTTCCTAAGTTTTACAAATACTGCTGAATCTCAAAAATTTTTAGTAGTTACAATTCAGTCAATTACTATGCAAATGTTACTCTAATCCTGTAGCACACTGAGTTTAATTTCACAGAAAACAAGTTGGTGGGGTTTTTTTAATGCTATGCACACTGCTGTCCTTGCAGGTAAAAACATTGCTGCAAATGCTAGGATGAGGAATCCTTAATCATCACTAACCAATAATAGGGAAGCAGAAGATTGCAATTAATTCTTTATTATGCATTTTTATTAATAAGTATTGGTATTTGGGGCATGCATAATAACACTGCAACAATTATATCTATCACAACAGCATTACAGCAGAAATTATCTGAAACCTTGTATTTTTGCATTTTGTGAACAGTGTTTAGTGTTTCTGCAGTCTTATTTGAGATTCAAACCAAACTTCCTGGTAAGGCAGGCTGATAAAGATATGCACCTCGAAGACTGACCAGGCAAGATTTTGGCACAAACTGCTTTAAGCTATATTACACTAGGGGATGTCATCAGTGATGAAATAGTACCAAAATTTTGATGCCACTTGAATTGTTTCTGGAAAGGGAATAGAGCAATTTATTGTCTAGCGATTACTCAGAAGCAAGGCAGTAAATAGCACAGACATAATTAATATTTATAGTCTTATTTGTTGTTATGTCTGGAGGAAGATCTAGGGATATGTTCTTTGCCTGTACAGAACCAGTCATGCTTATAGCAAACACCATCATTTAAAATCCAAGCCATACTGAAATGCCAATGCATAGAATAACAACAGTCAATTGTCTGGGACTGACTGCATTCAATGACTGATTTATGACATTCCAAGATGCTGCCATTCTCTGCTATTGTTCTGCCCATTTCTTCAGGGTGAATGCCACAGTAACAGAATGGAATGTGTGCTCAAGTGTTAGGTGTTTCTTTTTCAGCTAAACACCAGATTTCACACCAAAACACATAAATGGGGGCACCAGCATCTGTACATCATCACCACTGCAACAATGGCAACAGGTATTGGAGAAGGGACAAGCAGTATTAAGTAGTTCTCACTGCAGCAGCTCCTCCCATGAACTGGAATCCCTGTGAGCACGAATGGAGACTTTACCTTTTAAAAGGCAAGTATTGAAAAATGTTTGTGGTAACAACCTTTGCATTTTCCACAGCGTAAGATAGGGATGAAGTTTCACCTCTTGCATTAGAATTACACTGGTAGAAGCTCAGACCAACAGCTGCCAGAACGACATCTAACATCTAAGTGATATCTAATGCATAACTGCATTACAATCTAACGTTAAAACATGTTATCCTGAGACATTATATAGCTGATAACTCTTTTTGCACAGATTAAAAGCTGTAGGAGTCATGAGAAGAACAAATATACATACATACTCAGCAGGAAAAGACAATTTTGTACTACTAGGCCACAATTCTTTCTAAATGGATGAAGCATATTTTTAGTCTTGCCAGTAGTATAAAAACGGCGTTCCAAGATTAATACAAATTCAAATGAAACCTAAGAAGATATGCACACTGGAGTTAACAAAGGTGGCATCCTGCATTCTCTGAAATTTAAGTGAAATTGTTTATCAATAAGTTTATTTATGAATACTACTCCCACTGAAGTAGGAGCCATTAAGGATGAAAATCTATGCAGGTAAGTTGTATAAGACTAACAGGGCAATATGAGCATTCTGAACTGCTGTCATTGGACTGAAAAGTAATTCAAAGTCTGTGGCAAGATTAATTCTTCCATTTGACAGATTCCCAAACTCCTCTACTTTCAAAGCAGAAGGCTCCTCTTCAACAGGGTAATAAATTAATTTTCTTATTTACAGTATGTAGTTCACAGAACTCAACAAAAGGTAATTTTCACAATAGAGAAAAACTTACAAAGGAACAGGATTCTTAAATGTTTCCAATATTTCCATGTTTTCCATCCCCACACCTCTTTGCATGTTTATTAATATAAATTTAAGCCTTTAAAAAAAATACAGTTGCATATAACAAGGGATCAAAACCCCTTCCCCAGTTCCAGAATCAGGGTAGGATGGACAGGCATTACCAAATAATGCTGCATTTGAAAGAACAGATCCTGGTGCAAATCCACCTCCTGGCTGAAAAACAGAGACATATTAGAAAATGAGAAACAGCAATATGAGAACTTAATTCTCATAAATTTTATTCTTTTTAATTCCTCTACTGAAGACACCCTTCCCCTCCAAAACACAGTTTTATTTGGAACAACAAACATACAGAAAATACATCAGTTAAAAACCTGCTATAACTTAAAAATATTATTCTTCATGTTCTTAAAGCCCTTGCACATGCAGAAGAAAATGAATGCCACAACTGCGTAACATAAAGTAAAAGCAGTTTTTGGAAAGTATTTTTCATTGCAAAACACGTCAATTCTGTAAACCACAGATGACAATTCTCTTAATTTCTCTATTATATCTTATTTTAAGAGGCAATAAGAATTAGATGATAACAGATGAAAACTGTTAATCCCATACTTGACAGCTTGACTTTAAGCATGAAGAATACAGAATCACAGAGTAATTATTCAGCCTGGAAGAGACCTCAGCAAGTTACAGACCAATCTCCTTATCAGAGCAGAGTTAGTAATAGGTCACAATCAGGCAAAAAATGTTTAAACCAAAATGCACCATCCCCCTTTAAAGCAGTTGAATTGGGTATATAGGTAATGTGCCTCCGGCAAAGTGAACATTTTTAACTACGTGCATATTCAAGAAGAACAGAACAGCTGTGTAGCTGAACATACATAGAGTACATGTATGTACCTGACCTCTTCCTGTAGACATGTACACGTAACAAGAAAACTTCTTCAAATTAAATCATGCCTATTTTATGGGTGAGTTTCATACAAGAGTCTAGTTCTTCTAAGCACAGGCTGCATTGGTCACTGTGCAAAATTCCTGAACTCTGAACAGACATTAGTAAGAATTTTCACTTAATACTGTGGCAAAATCACATAATCGTAAGAAGCAAGAAACAAGTGCAAAAATTCATACGTCATTGTTCTCATTTTTAGTTTAGTAATTACTGAATGGTTTCAGAGCAGGCACTACATTGCTTCCAACACAATCAAGTATCATTTTAATAATGCTAAAAAATAACCTTTTCACCTCAGTATACACACACGCATATACATAGACATAAATTAATTTAGAAAACCTGTACATATGTATTTTTCAGGAAGCAACTCAAAGAAATGTACCACAAAAATTAGTTTCTGTACTCTGACACACTAAAAATTGTAATCCATTTTTCTGAAGAAAGGGTTTAAGGACATAAAATGCCATGCAGTACTATTTTGTAGAAAATGAACTGGTAAATAAATTTATCTATTTAGAGTTTAAAGAATACACAGAACTCCTTAAATAAAACAAATGCAAATTTATCAGAAATATTTACTGTCCTTGAGCTATGCAGGCCCCAGTTATTTGTGTTAACTGAAGCTTATCCCCTTTCTAGAAAACATCAAGGAAGTATATGACTGGAAACCCAGGATACTTTATTTTCTGTTACTGGCAGCAAAGCTGGTTCAAGAAACAAGTGTCCTTGTTGTATCTGAGTCTGAAAGCCCATCATCTTGATTAGCTGCCTCATAATCAGCCACATTATCAGCTAATTCAATGTCTTGGTCATCATTACTCTCCGCGCTGTAATCAACTTCTTCAATGAAGCGAGGCTCATCTTCATCCAAAACGTATGTAGTGGGGCTATAACAAACAAGAAGCTCCATGAATCATATTAAAAGTATTATTTGGACAAATCATTCAGACCATATACTCTGTCCCTTTCCTGACATACAGCAATCCAAAAATTACCTCAGGAAAAGAGCAGATCACGTGAAATGGGACTGGCTTTTTAGTTGCATGTAAAACAACTGAGAAACAAAACCTGCGTTCGTAACACCTTGAACTAATTAGTCAGCTATATACAACTCATTATCCAAATGTGGCATGACAAATCTGCTACACTAATGGCCCGTAAGAACCTAATGGAAATACAGCAGTATCAGAAGTTGCTGAAGCAGAATCCAACTACCTAAGGACACAGCCTGTGCGGTAAGGTATAAACAAACTATTGCATTTAACAGAAACTTAGACTCTACTAAAAAGCATTGTAAGCAATTACTTCATACA
This sequence comes from Sylvia atricapilla, assembly GCF_009819655.1. NCBI lineage: Eukaryota > Metazoa > Chordata > Aves > Passeriformes > Sylviidae > Sylvia > Sylvia atricapilla. The sequence goes on from NC_089174.1 coordinate 36,088,101, forward strand.
TGTCAGAGATGACACAACAAGGGGTAATATTACACCTACAATTAAGTTCCCACACTAAATAATTCAACTCCTATGAGATTCTCACACATTTGCATCTGGGTAACATTTAAAATTTGTCAAGCATTGCAACTCTCAGGCAATGCATTTAGTGAACTGCCCACAGAATGGTCTATGCCCTTAACTAATGGCCTTGAAGAACAAGAAGATTAACACCTTCAGTGTTAACTGGAAAAAGGTTAAAATACAACTTTATGATCTTCCCTCCTCCCTAGATGAGAGGAAGCGGTGAGGGGCGGAGGCAGGAAAGTGTTTTCCTGACCCTGTTTGACTCACTTGGGACATAAAAAGCTATCTGCATTAAAGCACTAAGTACTCCTAAATATTTTTAAAGTATTTTTACATTTATTTTAAGCCCTAAGAAGGTTTTAAAATGCATTTTACCTAATAATCAAACCATACAGAACTCGCACAAAACAGTGAGAATGTTCTTATTGAGAAACATCATACAGAACTTGTGGAAATATTTGCATATTTATTTTTGTAAATTTTCTCTGAAGATACACAAAACGTATTTTAGTTGTGGCTTTATAATTAAAATCACTGCTTCTTTCTAAAGACCTTTTAGGAGCTCAGCCACTTGAAATCTGAAATCTCTATTCAATATAAATAAATATCACAGTATTCCTCTTCTACCTGTAACCTCAATGACAAGCCACACTGTAATATTTTGTATTGCTGACAGTTAATTCAAATACTGAGAAAAAAATTGTTCCCTAGGTTAGGGGTGAAAATACTTGCATTCAAAACTATCTGTAACATGGTTCACTAAACAAACCTGTTACTCAATCAACTATGTGAAACAGAAAGCTCCACAAAACAAAAAACGTCATAGGTTATTTAACATGTAATTAGGTCAATAACCTGCTGTTGGTTAATGAATGGGGTGTTCAAAACAAAATCATTTCCATTTAGAGGAGAAAAAGAGTGAAGGAAATAGCCAGGATTATTGCTAAGAAGTCTCTTTCATTTGACAGATGGGGAATCCAACATACAATAAGGATATGTGCTTTGCATGGAGCACCTGTGGGAGAAGCAGCAAGGAATACAAGTTTTTTGTGCTTTCATCCTGTGGTGCTTTCTGCCCTAGGAAGTTGCCACCTACCAACAATTTCTCTAAGGATAAAGGAAGTTGTGGAAATAAAAAGTTCAAATGTTTCAGTTATATAAACAAACAAATGAAAGGGACTTCACCAGATATATCACATTCTGACAAGTTCCACAGATTTTTTTCAATTTGTGCTTCTAATCACTTAACACAGGTACTGATTTAATTTCCACATGCAAGGAATCCACATTTCAGTTGGAGAAGATTGTGCAATTCAAAGAAAATTAGGAGGAGCCTAATTAGGAGCCATTAAATATGAATGCTGACCCAATATTATGTAATAATTCTGAAGATTGACCGAAAACTACAATGAACTATGTCACGAGAAATATTCAACCAGTGACAATGGGATGTTTAAGGCATTACAGTAATCATTTATAAAAATTCATCTTAGTGAGGTATTATAATAAAGAATAGTAAAGTTCTCAAAAATTATACTCACTTTTTTCAGTAAATGTCATTATTTGAATACTAAACTAACATGCTTGGTCCTTTTAAGAGAAAGCAACCAAAGAAGCCTACCTTAAGGAATAAAACACAGAACTGGACACACAAGGAAACCACACGTACAAGGAAACCACCATGTACTTTTTTTTAATACTAGTTTAAATTTATTTTAAATTTAGGTAAATTTATTTTACCTACTCATGTATGTGTAAATATGTTGGCATGCCCCTAACTTCTGAAAATTCAGGCAGTATCAACAGTCATAAAAAACCTGTTTCCTCTAACACATTTTAGACATTTGCTCTGGCACATGTATATCCTGAACTGAGGGATACATTTCCCATTTAATAAAGCAAAAATCAACATTATGTGTTATTTTCTCTATTCAAGCAAGTACCATTAGAATAGATCAAAGATTACAATAGATCTTACTCAGAAAGCTACATAAACCTTTAAAATAAAAACTGTCTCCGAATTCTGCTTCGTAATAGTCTTAGCTTTCTACTACCATCCACAGCAACACATCACAACTTCTCAACTGTTTATTACTCAAAAGAAATATTACTATAATACGTACTAAGGTTATTTTTTCCACTTTCCTTTTCTTAAGCTTTCTTTCCTCTTCAAATTGTACCCAAACTGTGTCACATACCACTCAGATATTTGTGACATGTTGTCTTTAGGCATAGCAAATGTTAGCCTTGAATATTCAACTTCACGTAATCTCTGTTCTGAAGGTTAGCATGAACTTGAGAAGTGTAATTATTACTCCACTGTTTTATTGCGGCTTGATCACAAGAAATATAGAAATCAAATCCCTGAAAAACTGTCTTACTGTTTAATCAAAATTTTTATTTGCCTCCCTGCTGCTCTCTACCCTGAGTGTATCTTGTAACAATATATTTTTAGCTGCTGATTATATGGGTTTTAATTTCCTAACTTTTCCCTTGGGCTCTTTCTAATTAACTTACTCAATAATCCTTCTTCTTTTACTCCTACACCTTCTGCTTTTTCTTTTAAAAGGAAACCATTATTTTTCTCAGGTTAGCCGAGGTCGTTTATCCCACACCTACAGTATTGTAATGTAAGGGATGCCACAATCTTCTTTGAAGTCATGGCTGTTAAATGAGAATACTACATGAAATTGTCAAGTTCTGTGTCTTACCTAAACAATATTTTATGGGTAAAAAGATTAACTCCTCCTGATTAATATACCTGATATAATACTATGGTCTTCAAGTTTATGAAGAACTTTTAGAATATCTCTTTCATTCAAAAGAGCATTTTCTTCATCACCTGCCATGGAATACACTGAATCTAGGAATTAATACAATAGTTTTCTAAAATGTATTTTAATTATTAATTGAAACATACTTTAATTATTAAGGTCAGTCAGGCAAACACAGCAGTGATAGAGGCAACAGCAGCAGCAGCCACGGCAAGTTCTAGGGGCTGAGCACTAGAAGAAGCTGGGCAGGACCTCCACATTCAGAGCAATTACTAAGATCTGAGAGACCTGCCAGGAACCATCACGTCTCATGAGTGAGGCTGACATGGTGTCAGTGTTGTCAGCAGATTTAAAAAGCCCTGGACAGTGAGTGACCAGGGTGTGGTGCTGTGGTCAGGTCATGGAACAGCAGTTTGCCAGGAAGGGCACACAGAAAAGACCACTTAATTCTACTTGGGGAGGAAGAGGAAGCTGTCTTCTTCTGTAACGAAATGGCATCTAGACATTGCAGCTGTCAAGCTAAAAGCAAGAGAAACCACAGCCACCTTGGGTATACATCTAGACCCAAACATACTTGTTGAAGACTGAAAGAACAAAACGGACACTCAGCTGCAGGAAATTCCATAATCTGAAAGTCCCCCTGGGCCCTGAAGGCAGAGGTAGGTATTATGGGTGCAAGTGTGCCCGGACAGATATCTGCCTTTTGTGCAGGTTGCCATGTTGTGTTAGGAGCTCATCAGGCAGCATACTTTCTGGGAATCCAAGCAGGAGACTGAAGGGATTATGCACTGACACAGGCAGAGATACAGTGCTGCTTTAAGACCTTGTAAACAAAATGTACATTAGCATCCAACCCTGAGATAGGCTTGGCTGATTTGTAAGGCAAGGGAGACAGGACTCTCATCTCTGCTTGGAGCAAAAGGAAGAGTCTCCTCCTGCTACTGAAAAATAAGACACTATGAGACTGGAAGGAGAAAACTCCACAATAAGTAGTCAAGAACAAGAAAAGGACAGTGTTATAAAACCAGTACAATCACATGGGAATGAGTGCAACCAAAAATGCATGAAGCATGGTAAGTACTGGAGAATCCTCACTGAGATGCATGGAAGCAGCCATTTACCATTCAACCGCTCTAGCAAGATTTGCTGCCTATCAGGGCCACATTCATCACGTTACAAAGAGTTCACCAACACTGGTAAAATGAGAGGATTATCAACCACTCCTACTCTTTCATGTAGAGTTGAATAAGGCTGCAACAATGAGACTGTAAATATCAAAAGGGATTTCATGTCTCTTGGAAGGACACTGCAGGGATCAGGAGCACAGACAGTGTTCTCTCCACACCTGGAGACTAAGTGCAAATCATACTTTACCCATATGATGGCCTTCTATGATGGAATGACTGCAACCATCAACATGGGATGATTAGTCTATGTCATCAGCCTAGACTTCTGTAAAGTCTTCAGCGTGGTCCCACACGACACGCTTATCTCCAAATTGGAGAGAGATGGATTTGATGAGTGGACTGTTTGATAGACAAGGATGCAAAGGTCCATCCACCTGGATGGATGCAGCCAGGGAGTTTTGGTCAAAAGCTCCATGTCCACATGGAGGCTGCTGACAAGTGGGGTTCCTCAGGGCTCTGTCTTGAGACCAGTGCCTGATCTTAAGATCTTCCTCAATGACACAGACAGGGAGGTCAAGTGCTCCTGCAACAAGTTTATAGATGAAACAAAAGTGAGCAGTGCAGTTGACACAACAGAAGGACAGGATGCCATCCAAAGGGACAAGCTTAAGTACTGGGCCCAAGAGAACCTCATGAAGTTCAAGTGCAAGGTTCTGTAATTGAATCAGGGCAATCCCAAACATAAGCACAGACTGGGAGAATGAATCATTGAGAGCAACTCTGCAAAGCCATGTGGATGAAAAGCTGGACATGAGTCAGTAGTGTGAGCTTGCAGCCCAGAAAACCAGCTGTGTCCTGAGCTGCATCCAAAGCAGCGTGGCCAGCAAAGTGAGGGAGGGGATTCTGCTCCTCTGCTCTGCTCTGGTGAAATCCCAACTGGAATGCTGCATCCAGCTCTGGGTCCCAGCATAAGAAAGACATGGACCCATTGGAGTGAGTTTTGAGGAGGCCACTAAGCTGTTCAGAGGGCTGGAGCATCTCTCCTATGAGGACAGGCTGAAAGAGCTAGAGTCCTTTAGCTTGAAGAACAGAAGGCTCCAGAGATACCTCACTGTGGTTTTCCAGTACCTAAGCAGGACTTACAAGAGAAAGGAAGGATTACCTTTTACACAGTAAGAAATGAATATGACAAGAAGGAATGTTATTAAACTAAAACAGAAGACATTTAGATTAGATACTACAAAGAAATTGTTTACTGTGAGAGTGGTGAGGCACTGGAACAGACTGACCAAAGAACTTGTGGATGCCCCATCCCTGGAAGTGTTGAACTGCTGGATGGGGGTGTGAGAAACTTCATCTCATGGGCTGCATCCTTGTCCATGCCAGGAGGTTGGAACTAGATGATCTTTTAATGTCCCTTCCCATCCAAGCCATGATATGACTCTCTTAATTTTTAAAAGGATAATACCTTACTATGTGGTTTTCATTTACATTAATGCTCCAAACATATTAAAATTTAATAAGCCTTTTCACTAACATGGTATATAATTTTAAAAATAATATTTTAATTGTCCCATAAAACATATCCTTGGGTTTTTCATTATGCACATGACTCAATTACGGAAAAATTAACCTACAAGGCAGATGTAACCATTACTAATTTCAACCCCATGGAGATTAGCAGGTTTTTTGACACTACAGGAGATATGTATACCTTTTACAACTTTGGAAAAAAAATTAAGAAATATTCCCTGTAAAAGTACGGAGAATTGCAGCTACATGGGGAGTTGGGAAAGGAAGGAGAGAATTCTAAAGTACTAATGATTTCTTTTAAAACTGCATTGTCATGAGAGGAAAAAAAATCTTAGATGAGAATGACAGTGTCACAAAGGAATTGTTTCTCCATACTTTCCCTTCTAATATCTCTTTAGTGTCTATATTCTCTTCTGGAGATTAGCAATCCTACTGCAGGAAGCAACATCACACATGCAACTACAAGTGCAGTTCAGCTGCTCTTAACCTATGTGTTTTTTGTAAGTAATAAGGATATTTTCTCAAAGGAATTTCCAAGGTTAAAAGGGAGAATGTATTCAACTCTTTTCTAAGCCATAAGGACATCCTGATCCTCTTTAATTATTATTTTTAAATATCTTCACATTTAGAGTACAAAATTTTACTCCACAGCTTAATTACAAGCAACTTCCACACCTCCTATGTGTTCCCACCCTGAAATAATTTTTATGAAATTCAAAACTGAATCAAGTCAATTGAGATTCATCAATCCTTAACAGTAGCCCGTACTAGTAGTAGTATTTGGATCATACATCAGGAGTAGGAGAAAACTTAAAGAATGGTATGAAGAATATATAATCTGTTCATCACACTTTTTTTTTTTTTTTTTTTTTTTTTTTTTTTTTTTTTTGTGTGTGTGTGTGTGTGTGTGTGTGTGTATGTGTGCGTGTTGTTTGGGTTTGTTTTTGTTTGGGCTTTTTTCCCCTTGGTTTCTAGTTTTCTTATTTTGCCCCAGAGAAGACAAACAGTAGTCTGATGCTACAGTCTACACAGAATTAAAAGCAATCACTTTCACTGAGGCCAGAGGAGGGACCTGGTGCATGGGCACTACTGCTAGGTCCCCAAGTGGAATTCTGAATCTGATTTTTAATAGCTTTTTCTTCCAGCATTCAGAATGGGACAGACTGGACAAAAGCTGCAGTATAAGATGCCTTCTTTTTTAACAACTGTTAAGCTGTACTCCTAAGGTACTGGAAGAAAGGCCAAGAAAAGCTCCAACCCTGCAGGAGAGTAAGAAGAAAAACACCTTTATTCCCAGGTGAAGAAGATTAGGAGTATACAAATGTTTGGGCAAAGTTTAAGGGTTATTACGAGGGAGGGAAATAAAAGAGGGCAATAACAGGCTACACAGAAATCCCTTGCAAGATGTCGTACACACACCCAGTTCCTATACACCCCTCACTGCTTGCATCACCAGTCTGATGTTTTTTCTGAAGTGCAAGACTAAGTGCAGGAAACGGATTTTTCATCAAGTTTTCCCCTTCCCACAGCTCCTTTTTGGCTGTCTGCTTTTTCTACCATTTTCTAGACATGCTGGATCCCAAAGCTCAGTCTGCTTCTCTGCTATAATTAATTCAAATTAACAAACACAACTACAGCATGTTCTAGAACACAACAAGCCTCAAAAGAATCACTCAAATGAACTAGAGTTTCCAAAAAATGGTCAAGTTTTTGAGCAGAGGATAAGTCTAGTAAATCTTAACAGTTATGACTGCACTCATATGTTTTTGTTTCATTGCACTTAGACCCTATCAAACCTGTCAGCCCAACAACTATAATTCTCAATACAAGACCAGTATTACATTTAGTCTAATTTTTTTCCATTTGGAACTGAGATGAAAACACTGTGATATGGCTTGGAAATAATTAAAGAAAAATAAATTGTTTAATACATCACATAAAATGTTAAAGTTCACTGCCAGAGGTGAATAAATCTACTTATTGCTTTTTAAATAAAATAAATCTACTTATTGCTATATTTTCTTGTTTCAGACATGGTTCAAAATGAGCTCATGCAAATTCAGCCCATGTGTAATGAAATACTGGCAATATATTTTAAAATATTAACATGTACTTGGTCACTGAAATTACAACCTGGAAAAATGAAAAAAAAATTTGTGAAACCCTCAAAATTATTTGCAAAAAAATAAAGTCAGTGCTTCTGTGTTTAAACTTGCCTGCTTAGTCTCTAAAGCATTAAAACTATATTTTGGTAAAAATTAGAACCAGTAATATCCAAAAATAAAGCAAATAACCACCATCTTAGTAATTGCTCTATTCTAACTTTACAGGAATGCGACAGCTGTATAAAAATATTCTGTTTTATACTTCCTATTGATGAACTTTTCACCTGATTTTTCTGTTGGTAGTTCTCATTTGTCTGTAATGGGAAGTAAAAAGCAGCAAATCATGTGAGTATAAAAAAAGTATAAGGAGTTCTTTCATTGTAATGGGACAGTGAGAGTTGAAGTTTGGACATATAAAACAAGAAATTGTGTGACTGTATTCTGACCCAAGTCTGTCTCAGAAGAGGAATAGAGATCAGCTTTATAAACTTTGCTCGACAGAGGCTCTGTGTATATTTCCACCACTGAAGTGAATAATAAACACACAACTTGGCTGACAAAATTTTTTTAATATTGAGTAAGGTATATAGCAAAACTCTGCTTCTGAGCCTCCGGCAACAAAAGAATGGGACCACCTCTTAATTCCACCTATGGCAGTATTGATCTCTTTGGCAAAGAATAAAAGAAGATAATGTGCAAACATAAATATTATATGGCAGTTCTATTGCTAATACTGGAGGTTCTGTGAACAAAATTGTAGTCCCTTGTTTATTATAGACTAACAGACAATAATCATCTAGTTCCAACCCCCCTGCTGTGGGCAGGGACACCAGATTGCTTAAAAACACAGGTACAATACACAGCACATTTTAGCCTTAACGCCATATTTTAAATTAGGTCGTTGGATTTCATACATTCAGTTTTTCCATCACAGATTCTCACATAGTTATACAGTACTGCTAGGTGAATACTGAGAGCAATGTACCTATTTTCTCACTTCATGTTGCATATTTTTCTGTTTTACATTTTAGTGTTTTTAGATTTTCATTTAATGACTTTAAGAAATAAAGCCATCAGGACTTAAAAAACCTTAAACAGAAGTTAACAGATCCCTCCAATAAATTAAAACATTTCTTATGTTATTGTTCCATATTGATTAAAAATATTAACTCTTACATGCAGAATCTGTTTTTTTTTTTTTTTTTCCCTGATTTCTCTCCTAATTTCTTTAGTGCAGGAGCACTTAGTTATCACCGTTCACCATCTGTAGCTGTGTAACACCCACAGGTCATATTAGGGGAAACCATTTTTTAAAAAAAAAATCTGGGTATAAATTCACTTTTAATACACTGAATGGAGTTATTTAACTATCCAATTTAAAGTATTATCTTCCAGTACAATAATTTTTGTGATTTTTAAAACCAAGTCTTTTGGATGGAACTGAACCTGCTGGGTTTTTTTAAGTTCCAGAGTACTAGTTGCTTTTTCACAAATAGGATTATAAATATTTCCACATAGAGTCTCAATAATAGTAAGGTTTTCATGAGCCTAATGTAGTATTTAACTGTGCTCATATGTAGCCAGCAACACCGTGTTTATACAGGACTAAGTCTTTTATCAGTGCTTTCTGAAAATCCAGGCTAAAACAGTTCCTGTGCCACTCACTCCAGGCAATGAAATATAAATTAAGTCAGAGACAAATTTCTCTTGCCCCCAGCATGGCTGTACTTCACATGCAATTAATTTTCTAGAGATAGCTGGATCAATGAAGTATTTTAGCTGGTAAAGGAAGATCAAATTATATGCATCTATTTATATACCAGGATTTGCTTTATTTCATAACATTAAAACAAGCTATGTGATTCCATTTGTTCCTTTTCTCATCTAGCATTACAAAAGTTTGCTATCAAGCAGAAAGCAAACATGACATCTCACCCTTTTTTATCCCACTCTGACACTAAACTGTTTTTGATGTGTCTTTAGCTTTCTAGCAGATACTAAGGGGAGTGACTTGTTTATGATATGACATTCCTCAATTCAGTAGATATTCTTGTAAGAAAAATCCACCATAAGTAACAAATGCTAACAAACAGAAATCCAGCATTAACTTTTTCCCCGAAGAATAGCCACTAGCTACCTGTGAACTAGAATACTAACTTTCTCCCAAGACACAATGGAAGATTGAGATCCCATGCTTGAGGCAGCATGGGATATCAAGCAGTAATATCAAGTTCCATGGAACTTGATATTACTGGGGCTGTTTTTCAATGCCACCATCATGGATTAATTGCTCACAGCCACATCTTGATTCAAAATGCTGTGACTGAAGTCTAGTATTTCAAAGAGACAAATTTACGCCAAAGCTTTAGTTCTAATAAAATTGACAGTGGTATAACACTTAAGAACGGGAAAAATACTATTACAGTCTCATTAATATATAACTGTAACAGCAAATGAAAAAAAAAAGCATGATGAATAGATGTAATGTGTAGACACAATTTCCAAGTTAAACAGGCTGCACATGAGGAACTCAAGAAATATGTGGTGGCTGAAAGGCTCTCATTTAGAGGCCATCCGCAATACCTATCTAGTGAAACTGCTTAACAGCCAGCCTTTATTCATGGATGATTTACTATTTACAAAATTATTACAGCATATGTTGTAGCCTAGGAACAGTATTCTCCAATGCAGTACCCCCACAAAACCCTGTGCCACTTCCCCTCCCTGCCAGTTGGAGGGACAAAAGGTAAAGATCACAAAAAGTTGAAATCAGAACAATTTACTGGAAACAGCAATGAGATAAGAAAATAAAGAGTAACAGCAACAATATTAATAACAAAAGGTGTAAGAAAATAAATGATCCACAGAGAAAGCCCCCCCAAAATAAACAATACCAGACTACTCTGTCTGCCATATTATGAGGGGCTCCACTGTGAGGAGCCCCTCATAACAGAGTCTCTTTCCTCTGCACCCAACAATGATGTAAAGTGGTATAGACCTACTATACTCCTAGCTACTGCAAAAATTAACCTTTTCCGGGATGGAACAAGGATGGTAAATGGTAAACAAAAATGCCAAGGGAACAGGATCTTTGCTGCTTAAGTTCTGAGAGAGACAAATGAAACTAACTGTGATTTCTAGAACCATGTATTCTAATTACCTACACCGGCACCCAAATCTGAAGTGCCCAAAACACCAGCATTCAGTACTTATTGAGAAAAGACTTGAAGATTTTCCCCGCTTTTCAAAGAATGGTTGAGCATGGAAGAGACCTAAGGAGGTCATTTTGTCTGGTACCCCTGTTCTAGTGGGCCACCTATAGCAGTTTGCTGAGGACGTCATCAAGACAGCTTTCAAATATCCCCTGGGGTAAGACTCTATATCCTCTACGTGAAGCCTGTTCCACTGTTTGAGCATCCTCACAACAACCATTTATATAACCATTTGTCATGGCTTTGTGCCCCCACTCAAGACACTCCTGAATAAGATGCTGCGTGTTCCACCCCCTTCTCCTTCCCCCTTCGGGAACGAAGTTAAGAACTGGAGGGACAAAGGTAAAAATTACAAGTTGAGATAACAACAATTTTAATGGAAGTAGCAATGAGAAAAGAAAGGAAAAGTAACAGCAACAACATTAATAACAAAAGGTAAATTAATAACAACGGAATGATTTACATAGAAAGTGCAACAATACCAGACTCTTCACCTGCCACAGTTTTTCTCCCCACAGCCTGACCAAAAATGAGGGAGTCTCTTACTCTGGTCCCTGACAAGTGATGTGAGATGTATCAAATGACAGTAGGTTCTGGCTAGAACCTTCCCTTTCTGTTCACAGTAAAAAATTAATTTGGCCTGTCCTGGCCAAAACTAGGACACCTTTCTATGTATATAAAGGTTAATGCCATTTCCTCTATAGTTTGTGCTCTTACCTGTCAGCAGCTGCCACTGGAAAGAGCTTGGCTCTACCTTCCTTACAACCTCCGTTCAAGTATTTGTATACATTGATAATATGCCTCTTGAGCCTTCTCTACTCCAGACTAACAGTCCCCACTCTCCCAGCATTCCCTCCTGCACATCAGTCCCTTTACCATCTTAGGAGCTCATCACTGGACTGTCTCCAGCATGTCCATGACACTCTTGTGCTGAACAACAGAATCCTCCATGTATGCAGGCCTCACCAGTGCTAAGAAGAGGGAATGATCATGTCTAGACTACTCATGAACACCTCCTCTTCAAGCAGCTGGAAATAATTTCCAGGATTAGTTGTTCGATCAGCTTATCAGGGATCACAGTGAGACTGACCAGCCTGTAATTCCCTGGATCCTCCTCCTTGTTCTTCCTGAAAACAGGTAGGACATCTGATTTCTTTCAGTCTTCAAAAGCACCTGTCCCAGCCACTATGATTCATCAAAAATTATTGAGCGGCCTCACAGTGACATCAGTGAGCTCCCTTAGTACTTGTGGATGCATCTTATCATCAGGACCCTACAGACTTAGGTAAGACCAGCTTGCTTGAGTATTCTCCAACCCGTTCCTCTCCCACCACAGCTAAGCCTTCCTTGCTCCAATCCTTCCTTTGTCTGAGTCTGGGTCCTTAGCACACCAAGAGCCGATCTTTCTAGTAAACTAAGATGATGAAGGCAGTCAGTACCTCAGCCTTTTACATGCCCTGAGTCACCTGGGCTCCTGCCCTATTCAACTGTGGGCTCATATTTGCCATAAAATTTCTTTTATTACTTACACACTTACAGAAGTTCTTCTTTGAATACCCCAAACCCACTTTCTGACACTATCTTTTCCAGGAATCACTAACTCAGCTTCAACCACGCACAAAACTTGTTCTGACAGTAAAAATTCAGTCATCACAAACATCCTGAGGTTCAACTAGTGAGCAAATGATAGCGGGGGGATACAACCGTCACTGCAGCCAGCATATCACAGCTACTATTCATACACGTCTAACTACTTTCCTAAGACATCCTGTTGTTACTTCTATTGTTTTTATCACCTTTTAGCTTGTACTTTACTTTTCATTAATATCTGTATATGGTAAGCATGAACAAGCTCCAATTTCTCTCAATACTCAACATTCCAGTAACATTGATGGGTCTGAATGAGGGAAATAAACACTATTACTCTGTCACAGGGTGTCACAGATGCCCTCCCATAGCTCTGCCAGGTTTTCATGGCCTACAGACAAATTGCTTATTAATCTTACATCCAGTGTAAGTCTAAGTGTCAAGTACTTCCTTGTTGCAGCTGTCCAAAAGCAGTAACAAATTTCATTTTGTCTTCAAATTCCACTTTATTGCCTTAGCTAAACCAGAGCTACAGCCAACATTACTAGAAATATTATACTATGTAAATCTTACTCCTTTCCAATGAAATATTTTTTCAAGTCTTGAACTCAGCTTTATTAGTATGTCAACCACATTTTTCAGAAAAATATGCTTGTACATTTGAAACAACTTATTTGCTGTTCATCCTTTGTTACCATGCACATGCGGATACTTCAGTGATGAATTATATGAATGGAAAGATGCAAAGTATGCATACCTTTGCAAGCCTATACACAGATTTGAGAACTGGCAACTTAGTCATCTGGCCACTGAGCATACTGATTTCTTTTATGACCCAAACTATTTCATATGTTTTAAATTCTTCGGGTCTTGTTATATATCTCCACCAGAGGAGAAACAAGAAGAAGAAAGTTTGGAAGAAATACTTACAGTTCATAGTGCTTTAACTCACATACTTTAAGTCTTTTCAAACACATTTTGGTATCACAGCAAGTTAAAAAAAAAATCCAACACATCAACAACAACAACAACACCACTTTGAAGGAGATAATTGAGATCTAAGATGTATTACTGAATTTTATGGCTTGTAATAACTCCCAAATGACACTAAAATTGCTAGTGTTCATGACAGCCACAAATGCAGCACATAGTCTAACTCTGTCTGTATTGTTTTCTTTCAAAGCTTGAAGCAACTGAATTAACACAATATGTCTCCAACATATTCAGATTATTGTTACAGTAACAGATCACAACACACCAGCATCATTTTTGAGGAGTGGAAAAATATTTTTAAAAGAATCTTTACACCACTTGAGAAACTGTAATTTTTTTCCCCTTAAGAAAAAGTGAATATAATAAAAGTGCACTACCTTGTCACCTTACAGCTCGACTCAATCAGCTCGCTTTCAATATCCAACAGACTAGAAGGCAGATTGTATTCCAAAGGTGAGGACATTCTTTTTAAACGCAGCAAGCCAACACAGAACTTTGCTCCCATCTCCTCCAGTTCTCTTGTACCTATCTGCAAGCCCTAATTTGAAAAAAAGATTTAAAAATACAAAATAGGTACATGCAGATGGACCCACACATACTGCAAAGTAACTCTCTAGGTTAGTATTTTCTTACTTTATTTAATACATTATCTTGCTTTCAAGACAGAAAAAATCAGAATTGGTGAATGAACACTTAGAAAGAGTATCAGAGAAGACTCAGGAATACCTACATGATTTCTCCAAGGCTGAACAGATACATCCACATTTTCTGGAGCTTCCTAGTTTATGCTTCTAGCACCCCAATATCAATAAATCTTTTCCCATTAGCATTGGAAAAGAGACAATGCCTAGATTCGTAAGTATACATTGTTTTTTAAAACTTCAGACAAGATTTATACAAATAATTTAAAATACAAGATTTCTCAACATAAATTCCATTAATCAAAATTTAAAAAAGGAGAGAACTTTTATCATAGCTGTGATCAAGTTCACTGCTATATTTTGACACACAGGTAAGACTGTCTAAGGCAACAGTTACTGCACCACAGATGTCTCTTCCATGCCTACAAGTTAGAGGCTACATGTGTTAATTCTGAAAGCATTTATTTACATATTTAGTAATTAAAATTAACAAACAAGTTCTCAAACGCCATAGCTCTTTTCTATAGCCAGGCTTTTTCCTGTGCAAAGACTATTTAGAAGGTAGAACTTACATAATGCTCTCCAAGTTTACATACCTGATATACCTCCCATCAGGTAATTCTACACTTTTAATTTAGCCAGAAGTGCAGTATACAGGGACATTAACTCTGACCACTACTACTTCCTGAAAAGAGAGTAATCTAGACCGAGCCCCAACAGTTACATAATTGGCAAATACTAATTGCACGTATACTAGCAAATTCAGTGGTACAACTCAACTTCCTACTTTGCAATTTTTCTATCTCTGGAGAATTTACAAGGATTTTAGCTTGGATGGTCTAAGCCATTAACACATAGATTAGTTAGAATGAAGCTTTGACAAAACAAACAGGGAAACAGAAGAGATAAGAATTGGAGGTAAGATAAGTCATCAAGTATGAAAGAAGCAAATAGAATGAAGCAGGATTTTTTTTACCAAAAACTAGGGGAAAACCACACAAGCTTTGTATGTGTTGCCACACTGACACTGTACTTTAAAATGCAAGGTTGAAAAGAAAGTATGTTGGTCCAGAAATGGTAGAGCCCACACATTCTCCATATGCTGTTCTGAACATATTTAATAGAAGAAAAGTTTGATTTTCTTCTGAGTTTTTTGCCTTGGTAGTACTCATGAACAAGGTGCTTTTTAGTAACAAGAAAGATAAAGCTATATCCATGATTCTGAACAGCGCCGTGCTCTGGGCAAATGATACGGAAACCTGTTAGCAGTGAACAAGAGTTGAATATTTGAGTATTATTCTTAATAGTAATACTACTTACCTCTTTTATAATGCTTTTGAGCTGTAGGTTTCAAAGCACTCTATTAATAAGGGAAGAAATATCCTCACTGTACTGATGGAGAAATGGAGGCAGAGAGGGTTGAAGCGATTTGCACAGTGTCTCACAGCATGTCACTGACCCCGCTGGGAACAGAAATCAGTTCTCCTCACTCAGTGCAGTACCTTATCCACAGAGGCCAATTTTTTGGCTTTGTTTTGTATTTGTTTGCATATCATTAACTTTCGAAGACCCCAATCATAGCTGGGGCTCCACTACGCTAATCACAGGAAGACACAGTCCCTGCCCCAAAGAGATTAAAATAACATTAAGGTCAAGAGGCAACAAGTATGTAGAAGAGGAAGGAGAAAGGCAACAGTAATCTCACTGTTACACAGATTACTAATGTGTAACACTCGATGGTTGAGAAACTTTTCCAGTTATCATCTGCATTTGTTGCTAAAGAATTTATCGTTAGTTGGCAGGCTCCTTATAGTCAGGCTATACACGAGTGTCTCTAAGTTGAAAACGGACAAGAGTACAGCATGAAGGAAAGTGCAAAGACAATTGTTACAAAGATAAATAGCATGCTCATGTTCCGCAGCTGCTACTTTTAGCACAGCAGAAAGAGGATGTAACTAAAGAGAGACGTAAATGGATCAGACTAGAGGTGGATAACTGGGAAACACCTGAAGGATAAATTTTGAACTTACTAAACTGAAGGGTCTACAAAATTGTGGTAAAAGCCTCATGCTAAATCTTTACTTGCTTCTTTCATATCTTTTAATCATAAGGGACAACGTAACATCACACAAATGCCAAATGCCAAGTATCTTCACTTGAAGAAAGTGAAATTTTCACATGAAAAAAGATCCAGAGTCTGGTTCAGGAGATCATCATCATCATCATCATCATCATGAGTTGCCCTTAATAAGGGATCTGAGGTCAACTTCATTTTCACTGAAGCCTTGATTACACACTTTATCTTCTAATGATCTTCAACTGTTGTTCTAGTACCTTTAACTAAGGTCCATTAAAGTTACTTACATGCTACAGGCATTGCTTTTAAGCTCAAGCCATGTTAATGTAGCTTCTTTTTTAAAAAACTAAATTTAATTTTTCTCTTCATCTTATACAACTGTCTTCCTTCTAGACAGTAAAATTTTAGATGGAGGGCTGAAGTCTTCCTAACTAAATGTCATGAAGGTACCTTCATATGAATTGAGTATCTCACTGATTAAATTTGCTACTTGAAAGCAAAGATACAAAACAAAGGCACAGCAGACTGTGACCTTGAGTGGAGAAAAATATTTTTATGATATACTAGTATGTACTTAATAAAAGGAAAACAGCCATATAAAGATTCGGGGAAGTCAACTAGACAGTAAAATATCATGCTGGTCCTTTGACTTCTTATTCAGCAGAAGTTGTAAAGACATAATAATTTTTGAGAACTCACATTCTAGAGACTGAAAAATCACGGTTACTAAGAAATTTATTAACAAATCTTTATTTCCTCAAATCTTCTCTTTATATGCATCGTAAGATTGCCAGACAGCAAAATCTCTTTGATTAACTTAAAAGTCAAGCAATGCTTCCAAATGTATTAATCACTAATCAAGAAAGATACTGATTTCTGTTTTCAGATTGCGTGAAAGATATTCTTCTTTTGTCTGGCATCTTAACTATGCTCCATAATACATCCTGGAGAATCCTTTCACTTGAAAATTTGTTTTTCCACATCTTGAATCACAGATATTGACCTATATTTGCAGCACTTATTCTGAACAGACTACAAAGATTCCATGTGACCAGCTCAAAAAAAAAATTGCTTCCAGAGACAACTCTGTCACCAGAGATCCTAAATTCAGGTAAGAATAAGCTAACTTCAGCTCAACAGCTTCCTGGCTGGAAATAGTCTAGATTCATCATTGTCTGAGTAAAAAAAAAAAAAAAATTAGAATAAAAAGAAAAATGATGTTCAGCTTTGGCAAAGACTTGGTATTCCTTCCACGAAGAACCAAATTGTTAAGTAATCCTCTTCATGCTTTGAATAAAATTCAGCAAGGTTGTCAAACCAGAGTAAGACTAGCAAAGTGTTTCTGATCCTTATGTTTCCATCCCTCAGACCTGAACTCTCATGTCCTTTAAGATGGGAAATAGGAGGGAAGGGAATTTTTATAGCTCAACTTCTCTGTGTTTTGAAATAGCTTATTATGGCATATGTAATCTAATTTATACCACAAGTTTATTGACAGACTTACTGACCCTACTACTTCCACAAAATAAATCCCAAAAATAAACAAAACATAACAAAAGAAGCCCCCCCAAAACCCCTGAGCTTAAGCCTTTTCATCTCTTTCATCTTCTCACTGGAGAAATGAAGCTATTTGCTTAAGTCCAGTCTAAAATGTCCTCGACTTTTTAGATATAGAGTCTTAATAAGCCTGAGTATTATCATAGTGAAGAAAAAAATTAAGAATCTTCCTGTATGTTCAGAGGATGACTAAGAGCTCACAAACTGCTTTACTCCATAAAATGAATGGTGGAACAGTAATTTAGTCTCATCAGCTGGTTTATATGACATAAAAGAGTGCTCTTCCCTTGAGTAAATGATTCTTCCACAAAGTTCACCCATTCTTTTCTTTCATTACTGAAGAACAGCTTTGGATGTTTAAGCATCTTGAAAGTTTGTTCACAAAGCGTTTTCAATTCACTTTTCCTAAGCACTCCCTGAAGCAACCCTGCTAAAGCCATGAGAGTCCATGTTTAAGAATATTTTCAAAATTTCAAAAATAGCAAATTGGATGAGTTATCCTTTTTTAAAGCTCTATAATGATGTCATCTGAGGAATGTTTTGACAACAGCAGGAATGCACCTGTTGTTAATTGAGAAAATGTAGTACTTACAGACCTACTGAAATTCTGGACAAAATACCTGTCTTCCTACTGTCTAGGGATATAAGTTGAAGCATACAATAATATACTAAATATATCTTGTTTCAACTCTCAGTTCATGCCCCACTCAGCCTTCTGATCCTCTTTCTGTCAAGCACCTTATTTGAGGTTTGTGATCATTTTCTTGATTAGCATTCCTAAACTCAACTTTCACACAGAGGAATTCCACTTCTTCCATGCATGCTGTCTTATTAGTGAGACGTGACCAAAGGGTTATCTTTTGTTTTCAGATATGCAGCCCCTTTAATACTTTTCACACAGAGAAAATGAAAACAAGTTTTAAGTCAAGAAGCCACCCAACTATGTGAGTTCAGAGATGATGTGTAATTTGTAGTGCTGGTAAACCAATATGAAAGTATTTTGATTTATAAGCCTGTTTCCCCAGCTGTATGGGAAAATTCTGTAAGGGACACTGCTAAATATCTGTTGAAGAACCATGATCTGCCATGGTGAAGTCTGAAACTGCCATATATAAAGGAAAGTTTTATTATAGTATTCACATTTACTACTACCCAACTGTAATAATCTGTTGGGCAGAACCGTTATGGGTTTTTTTAACTACATGCGTATACATGTGTTACAAGCAATGATTAATGTTAATCTTGTTAAAACAGCCCACAAGCATAATTGCTATGCAACCTACAAAATTGAAAATTGTATTATTTCATCCTAACATTAGTGTACTCAGACCTTAAAAGGTTTCAGAAGCATAAAGCAAGCAAGAATTGAGCAAGCAGGGTTACAGAATAGGATACCAATGCAAAGGGAAGAAATTGAAAAGAAAGAAATATTTAACTGATGTATACTCTTACTTTATACTTGCCCTGGTCACATCCACATAATGTGCTTTCCATTGTGTAGCTCCTTTGTACTCCTATCTCTCTCCAGACAACAACCCGTGCTGTAGATTCCTTGGACTTTTCCACAACAAAGCTGCAGCTGCCCATGCAGAATGCGGGGGCAGTCTGACTCAGGATCTTAGGGAGTGCCTGCAGGACAGCAATTTGAAAAATACAGATTCTTTTAGTTCCCGTATGGAAGGGACCATGTAATCACAAACTGTTACCAGAAAATTTGGTGTATTTTGAATTAAAAAAAAAATAGAAAGAATTCTCCATCTTGTGTTTTCAAAACTCTGTGTGTTCAAGTGAGTGTCTTCAGACCTTTTCCTAGTTTTCAAAATCCTTTTGTTTCAGGTTCAGTCACTAAAATTGTTAGTTATGTGAATAAGGATCAGGATACAAGAGAATTCTTCAGCTGATCACCCTCCCTCCTAACTCATCAAGCTAAGTTTGCTGAAATTAAGTGTACCACACATCCCACATAAGTATTTAATTCAACTTCAGACTCTTTCAGAAATCCCATTTACAGACCTAATAAAAGCAGGTTTTATTTTTTTAACACATAAAATTCATTTGTATTCCGCAAATTACTAGGTGCATATTTTACTTCAAGCATATGAATCAAAGTTCAGTATAACTGTTCACCTGACAGCTTCAGTGAAAACATCATACAAATATATATTTGACCAATGCTAAATGACTGTTCTTTCCAGTTTTTATTTGTGCCAGTTAAGACGAAATACAACTACTTCAAATTTATTATTTCAGTTAGTAATACATAACCCATTAGTGTAAGCTTGCCCAAACATTTCTACCTTTTCAAAAATGAAAGGCTTTTTCCAACAGCCCTTAATGACTACTATCTTTTGTGCACTACAGTTGTGCAGGCTGAAGTGGCAAAACCACACATAAACGTGTTAGAGCAGCAGACACGATTGGCATCTGGCTCAACATCCAGGAACTCATACAAGAAAATCAAGAAGCCTGCACAATATTATCAAAGTAATCAAGATTTTTTTTTTTTTTTTGTGAGGGATGATTTAAAGAGGAAAAGAAATCAGAAAGCATCTGTACTCATTTACACTCAAAGATGCATAACAAATGTTTTAACACGCATTCATATGCCTTCGAAGCTTAACTCAATCTTTTCAAAAAAACACGGGGCCTGGATGTCTATAGGTCTCACAGGTTTGCAGTGAGGCAGCAGTGGAGGGAGACACACAGAAGAAATAGATAACACTCCATGAAACAAGTAGTTCTCTAAATTTTTAACATTTTAAATAAAAATTTAACATTTAACCATAAGCTTATAGAACGCAGAGAATGTGTTTGTGCAAGTTTATTATAAATACACCTAATTAGATGGATATGTCTTAACTACACATCTTTATATAAAGGAATAAATAAAAATGAATCATGCCTACTTCCATGTATAAAAACAAGTAATTCTCAGAACAGTTCAGTTTCTTTTTTGCCTTGTCACTAAAATGTTGATTGCCACGCTTCAATGACTTGCTTTTTAATCTGGTAATTAATTATAAGTTCACAGAAGCATATTTTCTATTTTCTATAAAAGTAATATTAAACACAAAAAAAGTCAAAACTGGTTTAAAGAGACAAAAAAAAAATAAAGCACTCAATGTTTAAAGCTCAAAGTACACTTCATGAAGCGTACTTTGAATTACACTCACAAACTGAAGAGATAATTTTAAATAAGTCTGCTTATGCTATTATTTGCATGGGACAGGATCAGGATACTATTTGAAAACCATGTTCCAAACCCGTACCAAATATAAGGTACAAATGTCAAACTTACCCTATAACCAGGGTCTTCCATTAGGTCACAAGAGGCAGCATTAACACTTGTATGCCACATTGTCTCCTTGATGCTGCAGCCATACATGAATACATTCTTTTTACGAGAATGACCATGATAATCACAGTAGACCTATAATAAATCATTTGGTAAAATAAACCCAAGACATATGGAATTAGTACTTCATGAAAGTAATAGAAAGACAATTTTTTTTATTTGTACTGTTGAACGTTCCAAAGAATTAAGGCAGCACAATCCCTTATATAATTAACTTGTCCATTAAGATAAAAAGTGTGTGATTCATCTAAGGAAGGTTTAACCTTCTAGCCTAGCCAGTGTAACAGATTTACATCTACAGGTTTGCAGAAGACCAGTTCTCCAAGTTAAATTTAAGTGTGACATGGTTTACAAGACCATGTCAAAATGTTTAATTTATAGACTAGCTATAAATAAAGTTAAAAATATTCAGAATTGCTTACACACACATACTTACCAAAGGCAAACGTTTTATAGCAGCCAGATATTGCAGTAACCCTTTAGCATGGTAAATAGTGGGATGCAGATCTGGATTTGGATTTTGCCACTGTCTGTTTAAATCTTCTCCACTTAAAGAGCAACGGTGGCTATTGTGGGGGGGGGTGGAAAAACGCATGATGTAGTCTGTATTATTATACTTTTAAATAAGTCTCCCCCCAACCTCAAGTTTTCCTCATCACTACTGCTTCTTTGGAAGGAGTCTGGCAAGAAACAAACTTCAATTTTCTAACATGCCAAATAATAGAAATGTTTGGGATGTTTTAAGCTATGTTACAGAAAATCTGAAAGTAAATTAGAAGTTGCCTCTTATGTGAAGTCAACAGTAATATTACTTATTTGCTGTTGAAATGGAAGGCTTGCAATTCTATCCAGATTCTAGTTAAAAAATCAGGAATTTCATATATATGGTATATTTACAATTTTGGTGTCTTCTGTAATTTAAAAAATTCTGTCAACTAGAAATCTAATACTTGAAATGTGAAACTGTTAGGACACATGTAGCTGTGAGAAAAACGAGGACAAAAAACGCCTCCAAACAACCCAGCAAACAAAAAGATGATCTCTGTATTCACTCAGCTATCAGCAAGAACTTTCAAACTTGCAGAATTTCATGATCATGATCTTTACTACATCTGCCTTCAGACTGTGTCTGCTGGGACAGCTTTCTTAATTGTCCCTGTATCCTGAGTCATTTAATTACACATGTTCTAGTATACACATTCTTTTACATATATAGAAACAAGGTTCTACTGAAATCTCTAATTAGGTTTTTTTATTATTTTGTTCACAAAACCTTTTAAAATAGTACCCATAATGGATGAATAGAAACTGTAGAGTCACCATAGCAAAATTTCCATTTCACATGAATTTCCTGCAACCAAGTAAATGTAGACTGCTCAATGTTTACTCAAAGCAGTTTCAAAAGGTTGTGAAATATCCCTTTAAATTTATTAAGAAAAGCGAAGCAATTGAAGTAACTATTAATAACATAAATCAAAACAGGATATTCTCTTACCCTTTATCTTGCACACCTAAAAGGCTATCTCAAATGTAAGGCTTTTTTCTTTTTTGTGTAGACCATGAACTTGTTTAGCTTTTCCTAAATTCAGGTGTGGTCTCATATAACACTCTTACACAAATCCAAGACAGAGAGACAATTAAAATTCATGTCAAATCACATAGGAATGACTATCATCCATGAACAACTGAAACTATTCTTGTAAAACTGAAATTTGTGAAGTAATATAATGCTCTGTCTTTTAAGAAGCCAAAAATGTTGCAAGTGTCCGTTGCTTTTTATCATATTAAGTACTGCATTCATATCTTTGCATGATTACTTCAGATTATTAATTTTTAAATTTGATGCAAAGAATTAGAGTACATGTTAAATATTTGTGAGTATTTATATGCTTACTTTCCATTGACGACACCATCTGGATTGAGCATGGGAATAATTTTGAAAATGTAGGATTCTCGTAAACACTGTGCATTTGGACTATTGCTCATAAGGTATTCCAGTGTTCCTTTCATAACCCAACTTGCATTAGTCTCTCCAGGATGTACACGAGCAGACAGGAATATATAAGGACGATTCCCTAAAAGAGATATCCACAGAAATTGCAAAATATGATTTAAGCTAAGTAAACAGTTTGTTGATTGGAAAAAGAGCCGATTGGAAAAAGAGCCAATAGCCCAGAATTCCAGAAAACATTTGTAAGTTGAGTTTACTGAGTATGAGTATTATTGATAGAGCTTGCCACAATATTTTTGGAAGGACTGCTAATTATAGAACTATCACAATGGAGCTTTAAATTTGATCAGACAATTATACAAATAATTTGAGCTAGCAGTTATGATATGACTTTCATTGCTTTTTTTCCCAACAGCCAAGAAAAATACCGAGGTGGACAAACAAATCAGGAAACAGAAAAAGCTCACTTCAAATCACAGTAGCTAGATGTTAGCTTTTTAAAAGATTTTTTGACAAGCAAATAACTTCAGCTTTTTAAGCAAAAAGTTACTTTTCCAGAATTCTTTTCCAAGAAGTGCTGTTTTCAAAATGTAATGTATAAACCTAGCAGCAAAAATTTAAAATACATTAATATATACTTCCACATTTTAAGATACAGATTTCTTTGTTTGACTATCACAAGTAAGTATTATTAAATACAAAGCAAATTCTGAATACTGATCCTTCTTAGTTTCACAAAATTCATTAACCTTATTTTACATTGCTATTTTTACATTCATAGTGGTTAAGATTACATTTTTTTCTACAAATACCTAATTTTACATTATTTTCAGTTGATAAGAAAGAGGAGTTATACTTACTGAACTGACAGATATGTTCATAGTAATTGGACTCTGGCATGGCTGTAATTGTGACCAATGGACAGCTGTTGCCAGCCAAGGTCTCACAGAGAACATCTTGCCGAAAATATATCTGTTGAGGGTTGTGCATAGATTCCAGCTTTCTAAGATGCATCTTCATCCCAAAAATAATGAAAAATACTTCAAAACCTTTGCAGTCACTTATGACAGCATATTTCAAAGGTACTATTTAACAGATCTGTCTTTTAGATGTTCTAAACAATGTCCCAGTTTCCAGGATACTTTTGATCTTGAAATACCATTTTTTACATCTCTGACTGATTGAATACTTCTCTTTACAGAGTCTGGTTTTCCAACTGCTTTCAGAAAGAGGAAGGAAAAGAGGATAAATAATTGTATATGGATGGTACTATAAGGTTATACAGAAGGTAAAAACCACTTCTTCATTAGGTTTATCTGATCAGGGACCTTTTGCCACAAAAAGAAGTAATAAGTGAAAGAAGAATCAAGACACAGGAACAGAGAGCTGAGATGTAACGGAACCCGTGGCAAAGACTAAAGCCACCAGTATCTCACTGAACAGGCCACTGAGAATCTACAGACAAAGATTTGGAAAGAGTTGCCTGATAAACAAGAGGAATCGGATAAATTCGGGACATTCAAGAGGGGGGTGTGGTACCATACAGAATTCCAGCAACCTTATTCCTACAGTATGCCCTCAAGCCATGTCTCAGAGCAGCCTTACTCTCTACCCTGTGCATCCAAGTGCTGTCTGGATTAGTGCAACTAAAAGGACAGGTGTAAGTAAATTTGAGGTCAACAGCTGGAATGCACAAGGGTCTCAGCATCAGTAGTTGGAGAAGCCAACCTCTTGGGAGCATCTCTGTGGGTACCACAGACTATGTTGCAGCTACTGATGGAATCAAAGCAGACTCCAGCAGCTGGAGCTGTAGGCACTGTAGATAATCTTCAGTCAGTGGTGTCAGCAAAGAAGCAAGGGAATGTCTCACTGCCAGTGACTGCTGTGGGTAAAGGTGTTGGTGTCCAGTCACTGCAAGGACAGTGTGTCCACCAAAACACATCTGGTGGGACAATAAGGGTTGAGTTTCTCAGTGACAACACCTGAAGCAGGAACATGGGTTACAAGACCATGTGCCTGGTAACAGCTGCTGGGGATGGCAGGGGCAAGCATATGCATCTTCCCTGCAGCTGGTGTGTCTGTGGGCACATGTGAAACTTGCTAGTAAGCTTTAGGGTGAACTACCCAGCAAGTATGGGCCCCAGATGGAGGGAGGGGTATCTAGCAGGCAGACAGTCCATGCTGACATCTGGGCAGAGCCACAAGTGCAGAGTGCCTGTGAGATAAGTGTGCAAGGGCACACATCTGTTTGCCAGTGAGCACCAGGCTGGACTAGACTGCAAAATGAAGGCCTGCAGAGCAGCTAAGAGAGACCTGAGGTCAAGGCAGGGCTATGGCATGGATGAGTGTTCCACAAACATGCTTGTGATTCCAGAGAGTAGGCTGGCTTGTACTTTTACAAGTGAACAGCAATCCATATCAACTGCAGAGGAGGATGGGGCGTCTGTAACTGTTACACAAGTCTTGGTAGTATTACACAGGGGTGCACCTTGTCTGTGCCAGTCCATGTGGCCAGCCCTCCCTGGGGGCAGTGGGCATGCACAAGTGTGTGTAGATCTCTTTCTCTCCCTGGGACACAGACTTGCTAGTGAATATATAAGCAAACAGGAAAGCCGCAGCTACATCCATCAGCCTAGGCCAGAGACCCCCAGGTGCCTTGGCTGGCCTCCAACAGCTGGGCAGGAGGAACCTCCAGGACCAGGAGTCACTGAAAGGAGCAGGTGATTATAACATCTTTTAACAGGTACTTCTTTAAAAAGCCAGCACAGTTTAGTGAAAAGCTGCATTTAAAGCTGCTATACACTGGCCACCAAATCCTCTAATTTGTTTTTATGGCTGTGACAGAGGCAAACAGACATTCTAGCAAAATTAATTTTGCTTGGTATTAAAAGCTTCAGAAGAATTCTTTAGACAAATCATAAATCTAAGAAGATGTCTAATTATCTTAGTTACAGCAGCTTTAATTACCAAAAAGTGTAGGTATAACCACAAGATACAAGTAATTTACCTCAAAAACAAACACTCCATGAAATAAGCACTGATACCAGTCAATTATCACAGAATGTGTAAGGTTGAAAGGGACAGAGCGGGCCATCTGGTCCAACCTTCTGTTTCAAGCAGGGTCATCTTATAGCACATTGCAAAGATGTCCAGACAATGCTTCAACTCCCCAGGGATGGAGATTCCCCAACCTCTCTGTGCAATCCGTTCCAGGGCTTGGTCACCTGCACAGTAAAGAAGTTCCTCCTCATGTTCAGGTGGAACTTCCTGTGCATCGGTTTGTGCCAGTTCCCTCTAGTCCCAGTTCCTGGCACCACCAAGGAGAGCCTGGATCCATTCTCTTAACCCCCCTCTTCAAATACATTGACAAATACAAGACATTGATGAGGTACCCTCTCAGTGGTCCTTCTCGAGGTCTTTCCTCATAAGAGAGATGCTCCAGTCACACACTAATCTTTTTCATACCTAGGAAACCCATTTAGCCTGTAAGCATCAATTTTATTTTTCCTGGGACTGTTCATTGGAACAACCTACACGTTTTGTCAGTCTAAACACTAATATAATGAGAATCCTTCCTTGTAAGGAACAATTTGAACTTCATGAGAAGAAAGAAAATTAATTCAGTCACAAATGCTATATATTATACTAATACTGTAAATATTCATTTATGTAACAGATTAGAGGCTTCTCACCTTTAAGGTTGAGTACGTATATGGATAATGGTAAGCAAAGTAGCACACATCATCTTTATGTTGGAAAGTCACTGTGAATGTAATTGTGTAATAGGATTTTCCTTTCTGGCCCCCAGCAGCAATTGAACTTCTTGAAAAGTGATTCCTAAATCAAAAAATGAAGGTAATACACACACTAGAGTACTTATTTTCATACTACTGATTATTTCTGAACACATATTCTAAGAGCCAGAAGGACTTTTAGTGACTGTATTTCTCTTCTATGTACACACAGGTTAAATACAGGTTCCCACCAGCTTTAGAAGTACTTTATGACACACTCATACACTGATAGAACACACTGATAAAAGGTGAGCAAACAAAAATAAGCAACAAAATCAAACAAACAAAAAAGGTAAGCAAACAGCTACCAACCAAGAAGGATTACATATCAATATGCTGCACATTCTCATCCTGTGTTTCAGAATCCTCTACAACAATTCCACCACAGATTACAAAAGGCTCATCACAAAGACCATAAGGTCAGTATTACTGGAAGTTACTAGCAAGATTTCAAGTAAGCATGCATATATACGTTCACTTAGAAGCTTCCCAGAAACAGTGTCCAATCTCTAGAAAACCATAACATATGAACAGCCTAAATATTAGTAGTGTGCTTACAAAATGAGACCCTATATATTTCAATCACATATATTACTCTCTGTAGTAACTGAGAAAAAAGCCCTCTTCAGATTAACACAGATTAACACAGAACTATCAAATGCAGAAACAAGTACTTCTCATCAGAAATTGTACCTGATGTTAATCTTCAGTGTAAGATTAGCTGTATGTTTGGGTTTTGTGTGTACTTACTTGTAGTAACAAATATCTGTCCCAACACGAGTCCAACATGGTCGAGAACGTAGTGCTTCCTGAACAGAATACATGAGGGGCTGCATACCTGAAAAAAGAAATTAATCTCACTTTAATGCTTACCTTTAAACAGTAACATATTAGCAGTAATGGACCACATCAACACCTACGTAAAAGGCTACAAATTACCTCTACTTATTTACTATCAGAGTGCATTTGGGTTTTCATTAATGTTGGGGTATTGTACTGTGTGCTTTTTAAACCAGGTGACAAAAGATTGACGATTTTCAGAAAATAACAACTAAAGAAAAGAATAAGACCTATGGAAGACCAAAATGGAATGGTTAAATGAAAGCTGAAGTCTGCATGAATGCTAGACTACAAGCAGTCTTCAGTTCCACCTCATCCAACTCACACTACAAAAAGGCTTCACAGAGAACACAAAAAGTTGATACTATCATCTATTCGTGTAGATAACTGAAAAATAACTGATGTTTGTGGACATTTTTTTAAACAATTAACTTTTTAAAGTCTGGTTTTTTGATAGTAAACTTAAGTTGAATACTTAATATGAAGTTAGAGTAATACTAATTGAGTTTCATTTATTGATTAGATAATTAGCCAACCACGCTGACTGATTCAGTGTATTTTTAAAAAATCAAAAGAAACTATTAATTAAGTATGCATAACATAGAAAAAAATCTAAGTTGATTGATGAAGATTAGTAAGTCACTTAAATGGATCTTATTACTGGTCTAAAACTGGACTAAACTACCTGTGTTCTGTGACTTTATCAATGTGGATGAAAATGTAAGACAGAGGAGAATACAATATTACTCAGCAACAACAGTTTGAAGCTGGAGGTGGGAGGAGAGATTTCCTCCTTCTTATAAGACAAATTTCAGAATATACAGCACGAAAAAAATGAACAGTTTTATGCTGAGTGACATACACACTACATGCACACTCCCAGACAAGAGCAAGAAAGGTATTTTCAGTCAGCCATTTGTAAATCTTTAAATGAGGCACATACTGCAAATGCTATTTACTAGAGACAGCAATGGTCACTAATGAATCCCAGCATTTCAAAGTAGACTTACCATCAATACGACAAAACTGTTCTGGAATGCCTCCACTTACATGCACATCTAGCCCTATGCAGAAATGGATTAATGATGACAACTGCCATCCTTCCTGATCAGTGTGAATCAACAGGTTTTGTTGTTATCTTCCCTTGCCCAATGGTCCTAAGACAATTGTAGTTGCAGTTACCAGTAAATTTCTTCTGCTTTGGCCTCACAATAAAACTTCGTTTTAAAAACTGACAGCCCTGGGTTTAAGATGCATTTCTTCTTTTTAGCTACAGCTCTCAAAATGTTTTCCAGCAGTACTATTAGAATAAAGAATTTAAACTGACAATATGAATACTGCTAATCCTGTGGAGGAGGGAAGGAAACAGCTAAGTTGACTAGTACAGGTTTTTTTTTATATATTTCTTTTCTAAGTATGGGAAGCATATCTTACCGTAGTTGAACTGACTGTTTGACTTTTCACAGTTGATGATGTTAAACCGGTAACCAATGCCAGTTTTCATTCCACTGACTTCAAAGTAAAACCACTGATGATAATGATTGCTATTTATATCTGAGTTCAGAATTAGATCATACTCATTTCTGAAAATTAACAAAAACATGTCAATGATTGTAAGAAGCAGAACTAAAAGACTAAACCACCTGTCAGATGAAAAGTAGAGTTGAAATATCTTACTTTCTGATCTGGATAACTTTGCGCAGGTTTCCAGATTCAAATCTGGAATTAAACTTCAAAACATCTGCTTCCTCTGGTAGAGAACAACTATGAGTAGAAAAAGGGATCAAAATTAATAGAACAATCTTAGCTAAACCAATTAACTTTCTTTCCGTCCCCATTGGGCAATTCAGAAACTATTTTGATCCTTCCTCCACAGAATCACAGAATGAGTAGGCTGGAAGAGACCTTCAAGATCATCAAGTCCAACCCAGCCCTAACACCTTAACTAAACCATGGGGCTAAGGGCTACATCCAATTGTTTTTTAAACACATCCAGGGATGGTGACTCCATCACCCCTGGGCAGACTATTCCAGTATTTAATCACTCTTTCAGTGAAAAACTTCTTCCTAATATCCAACTTATATTTCTCTTGGTGCAGCTTAAGACTGTGTCCTCTCATTCTGTCAGCTGCTGCCTGGAGAAAGAGACCAACCCCACCAGGCTACAGCCACATTTCAGAAAGTTTTAGACAGTGATAAGGTCACCTCTGAGTCAATACAGCCTGGATGGCAAAAACATTGTTATGTTAGACGAAACTTTGTATGAAATCTGCTGTAAATATTATGAGTCACATCACAGAGAAGTTAGAATGGTCTTAGAGTATTACTTGAATATTGTTTACAGAAAGGTTAAAAACTTACCTCAAATTATCAAGGTCATACACAACTCTATCTATAATGTCATTTTGATAAATCAGCCTTTCAATATCTTGAGATATTTTTGTCCTAAGAAAGAAAAGCAGAGTCTGCATTTAAATTGTCACTTACTGTTTCCAATCACAAAAGAGGAATTGCCCCATACAAGAAAACTAACGAAGTTGACATGAAGACAATGTTACAGACAGACCTTAGCTTCACCCCCACTTATGTGGCAAACTCAATGTGTACTTAAGTTTCAACACCTGTATTCACAGCGGACTGAACCCAGGAACTGAGCATTCAAGCACACAACTAATTGGGCTTTATTTGCAGGAAAAAAATGCAGTTTTATGCTTTATAACAGAAGCAGAAATTACTCAAACATTACTTATGTTAATGCTTTAATCCATGACAACACTTGATAACATTAGTAACTTACATGAATCCTACTTTATTGAAAATTAAAGGGTTTCAGGGAGTAGGTTGTACAGTGAGTGTGTTAGTGAACTAGCTTTTCACCTCTGGAGATCTAGGTTCATTTATCGATTATGTAACAAATAAAAAAGAATTTGGTGATGTCAGCCAAATGTCAGGTGTGTGCTTATCCAGATCATAAAACCATTGCACAACTGGCAGTATCTAGCAGTATCTGGCAGTATCCTGTCTTGGAAAAGTAAGAATGTGTTGCAGTTCAAGAATGAAATATAGTGGCAGAGCTGTGTGGAAAAGCTTGCACAGCACCTGCAATAAGAAGAAAAGGAGGCAGATTAACAATGAAGAATACAGAAACTGAATACTAAAGTACATTCAGGCTGGAAATTCCCAATTTAATTAAAATAAATACTGTTAACAAATCAGAAACAGAAGGTAAGTGCACAACTTCAGCACATTTTATTATATTGAAATTAACTGAAAAATAATTGAAGTCACAAGTTCAAGGTACTGAGAACATGGTGACAAGGCTGACTCACCACAAAACCCATCTGAATAGGTTCAGCTCAGGACAGAATTACAGAATTTTCGACCTTACACTTGATCTTAGAAAACTCATTTGATCTTGGCATGCCTCAGCTCTAAAGTGCCATAACATTTCCTAATATCACAGGAGTTTTGCCAAAACAAAATCCAGCAATGAAAATCCATAGTCAGTATTTTATAAATAGCAATGGCATTTAAATACCATTACAATAACCAGCGTAGATGAATGAAGAAATAGTATTCAAGATGCTCATGAGAAGGAAAAGTAGTAACTGACATTTTCACATTCCAAAAAATGAAGATAAGCTATCTAAAGACAATTAAAGGAAAAAAAATCTAGAACCAACACTGCTGATGTGAGCCCTGTGCTTAAGAGATTATTCCTTCATGGATCCTGATGATTACAAAACACTAGAGTGCACAGAAAAAAAACCCAAACCAACAAAATATTTAAGAAATAGAAAAGAGTAGAAATTAACCCCCAAATTTATAGGATAATTTACTATACAATAATTTTCTTCCTAAAAAGATAGAGTGGTATAAAACACTTCAGCTATTATCAATTTAATTTATCCAAGCAATAATATATTGGTGAGATATTCAGTTATAATTGCATGCTACTAAATTCAAAAGGGAAAGAAAAACGACTCCAAAGCAGAATTTCAAAAACATTTAATCTCCTGGCACACTGCAAGACTAAAAAAAAAACCCCAAACCCTACATAGTTCTAATAAAAATAGGAAGAAAATCCATAAAATCACACTCTTAGACCCCACACAATATTTTCTCAAATTACATGGATGGATTAAAGTGACCACTTATTTTCTAAATAAGACTTACACAATGAGCAGTATCTAAGTGCTTACATTAGAGAGAACATAAGTCACACTGAATGTTGAGAGTTTGGACATAGCTTTGTAAAAGACTTTAAAGGTTTTCCATGTCCCCTACCAAACTAGTTGTTACAATCCACTAGAAACTACGAAATCATAAAAAGATTACGCTATTTTTGAACAAGTTCCCTTTTGAGTTTGTTACGTTGCAGTAACATGACTGAGTCATTTGTAGAAAACAGAATTCTTAAAACCGTGCTCCTTAAAAATGTGATGCAAAATTTTTGATTCAAGTTTAGCCATATTACCTTGTATTTCATTCGTGTTCATACAAGACCTCAAAAAGTTACTTTCAACATAAAAAATACAACAAAAATAAAACATTTTAAAGTTAAAATATACCCTAAAATTATCTCCACGGTCTAGGAATCAGCCTTACGTACAATCCTACGAAGTTTATTTCTCCACAGCTTTATATCTATCAACAAACATTGGAATGACAAATTGTATCTGACTTCACTCAGTTTTATTCAGGAAAATTCAGAATTATTAATTACTATAAAAACATACATAAGGATTTGCAAGACTTGCTTAAATGCAGTTCTTAGCTGATTCCTGACTCAAGACTATCTTCCTTCTAAATCAGCTGAATCCATCGAATAAATAACCTGCTAGTGAAGATTCTCCTCCTTCAACGTAGAACAATACAGTCATTATGTCATTAGTGTCTCAGCACTTGTAATTTCATTACTTGTGTGAATCAGCGGAAGGATTTTCATTCAACCATGTAAAGACACTCAATCTCTTAATCATTTTAATATCTAAATATAAAGTTGGTTATAGTTATGAGTATAAAGGCAAAGGCATTCAATCTCGAAATCAGGCAAGTGATGAGGTCTCATAACTACTACCGTATGTTCTGCAAGTGTACTCACATGTCTTTACAGTAATTCACTATGTATATTAGCCAGCTCTTCATACCACTTCTGCAAATTATTATTAAGAATTTCATCACTCTTCATAATCTTCTATTATCTCTCAGTGAAAAAATAAAAGGGTGTGTTGATGTGGTTTTTTTCATTTTATTCTGCAGGACCTAACACAAACTGCATCCTCTGCATTTGTTGCCTCTAAATTTTCTTATATTGTGAACACTAAACTCAAACACTTAAGTGCATTGATTTTTTAACTTTTTCCACCATATTTCCCTGAAAGACAGATTTTTAGTTCAGCAGAGAAAAGAGGTGAAGAATCTTTTAATTATTAAATGTCCTATCTTGGCTAAGATCTGAAAGGAGCATTCAGGTGAAGATTTTTTTGCTTAGTTGGTAGTGGTGTTTGTAGGTTGGTTTGTTATTTTGCAAACTACAAAATTTACATGGGAAATGGTGGGAAGGCAGAAAGGGAGAATATAAATTGAAAATAAACTGAATTTAGCATTTAGAAATTGAATTCCAGAATCAGCAATTACAGAACCAGACTGTGTTCTTCTTTATGGCTCTGTGCTGATTGGTGCCTACTCACCTTCAAACTGCTGGAAACAGTTTTAGATGCCATAAGCAATCAGTGTAACATTGCTTGTTAATCACAGCATGGTTAGGGCTGGGTGGGACCTCTGGAGATCAGGAAGTTAATCTCATCCCAGACGCTGTTTCTCAAAGGGAAAGAAAACAACAACAAAAAGAGGGATATGGTAACTCACCTCTGCACTCCATATGGCCTTTCCAGAATTGGTTCCTTAAATGGGGGTGGAATATGTCCAAAATAATCTGGATAGGCTACTTCTGAGTATTCCGGAATAGACTTTGTGCTCTTCACCATTTCAAGATAAAGATCACAGTCATGAACTGGTGATACATCAGAAACTTGAAGCATGGCATGTTCCCCTGATGAACTAGATCTGGAATCCTCCTCCTCCTCTGAATCCACTCCAGTGCAGCAGAGTTTTCCCAGCTGGACAGATGATCCTTCAAAAATACTACCTCCACAGGGTGAAACATGCTCAGAGGGTTTACTACAAGCAAGTGTGGTGAGGCTAGTTTTGCTTTCCTTCTTTACTACACAAGCTGTACCATAATATTGATCATTTTTTGCACTGCTCTGGAGACTGATTCTGTCCAAGCCTTTCACAATTTCTTGGCTTAGACACTGGCATGAGGGAAGCATGTTTCTTTGATCATTTTGCTGATGTAAACTACTGTCTTTTGTGTTATCTTTCTTTGGTAGTTCCAGAAACACTGGCCTTCTATTGTATTCCTCTGTCAATAAAGTACTGCATTCCTTTAAAGCAACTCCTTTTGTTGATGGGTTTACTTCAGCAGAGTGCTCCACACTGGCTGTAGGAACAACAATAGGTCCACTCAAATTTGCATCAGGTACTAAAGGCTTTGGTTCCTTGGAAACTAAGTCCCATTCCTTAAAAAACAAAGGTGAAAGAATAATTTTTAGAATTGTTAACAAAAGAGTAAACAGTCCTCAGGTTTCATGTACATTAGAAACATTTCTCTTCCCTTGTTTTAAATGTAATTTAAAAGGTGACAGCTGTTATAAACCATCAGAGCAATGAAGTTTCATCTTCTACAAGAAGGCCTTAAAGCAGTAACAAGTAGTTAGTTCATTAATAACTAAGTATGAAGTCAAAGCAATTGCCTAGATATTTTAACTACCTATTTTAAGCAGGTGCACAACATTTAAGGAGATACCTAAAACAATGAAGCACTCTCAGAAATCTCACATCTTTCTTCACTATTTTACTTTCTGCTGTATGCAATAATCAGACATCAGAGAACAGTTTTCCTTTACATCTACCCACAGCACCCCCTTTTCAGTAATACTGAAGCAATCGTAACATCTAACTAAATAACATATGATAAAGTAGGTCCAGAACTGCAGACCCATGATTCTTGGCTAGAGGAACTATCCACCAAAAACAGAACATCAAAGTATATTCCAGAGTCAACGTGACATAGCCAGAAATGTCATGGAAATCATATACTTTACCTCAAAGTTTTCTGAAAGTTCTGGGAAAAATTGCTCATACATTTTCAGTTCATCCATGGGTCTTCCCAACTCCTGTCTAGGTTTCAGTTTATTAATATCAGTCTCAATATCATCATTCTGAAAGATCACCAGAACAAATTAATCTTGCACCCAAAATTAATGAACTTCCGCAACTTTAATCTGAAACATTCACCTTCACTCCTGACACAGCCATGCTTTAAAAGATAAAATATCACTTTTCAAAATTAACTAAACTGCACCTTGAAGATTTAGACTGCTTAGTATTACTAGTATGCCTAATCCTCCATTTCAACAGCAATATTACAGACATCGACATTTTCTTGC
This sequence comes from Sylvia atricapilla, assembly GCF_009819655.1. Classification (NCBI taxonomy): domain Eukaryota; kingdom Metazoa; phylum Chordata; class Aves; order Passeriformes; family Sylviidae; genus Sylvia; species Sylvia atricapilla. The sequence goes on from NC_089174.1 coordinate 36,123,227, forward strand.
TTTCATCCAAACTGATTATACACAGATCTCAGATTTTACATGAAATCCATGCATGTTCCCAGCACTGGAACTTGGAATATGAAGAGCTCACTTGATAGCAGTGACAACACAATACTGCTTCTATGGAAGATACTCCCTCCCTCAGGGCTCATGAGATCCTTGAATAAAATATGTCTTTCCAGTTCATGGACAGACAATTCCATTAACTACTAATTACTACTACTAATACATGTAACAAAAAAATACATAATAAGGCAGTTCTGACCAAATATCCATCCATGTCCCAACTGGCAGCTGGAGAAGAGGAGAATACCTTCTCTAAGTGGCACACATTAATCTAAATTCATCACGTCTAACTTCTCCGAGTAAGAAAAAGAAAGAAAGGGATACACACTCCTGTAAAACAGGATGTACACTACAACACATTTCACATAGAATGTATACAGGATATGACTTGAAAGGAGAGATCATTCATGTTTGAATACAGCCTATTCTTTACACTTCAGAGTCTGATGAACATCACCTTCATCACCTTTTAGTCCTTGTCTCCTCTTTTATTTCATAACTACATGTGTCTGGACAAAATTTCTATCACTTTAATCTTAACAACAGAAATTGGTGCTTCACACTAACAGTCATGGACCCTTTGCTTGTTGAGAAGTGTCTCAGAGTCCTTTCAGCGGAGAACCCAAAAGAGTGCAATTGATTCCACCTTCCATAAAGCAAAATTAGACATTCTCAAAGACATAGTACTACAAAATCACCATACCATCAGGAGGCAAATTGTACAGCTGAGCCACAGGACCACTGGCAGGAATAACTGGGAGAGGATTGATGTTTACCTCTACAGCTGGCTGAACTTCAGTTACCTTGCTCAAACACTGGTCAATCCCAGTCCAGAATGCTGGAAAAGGTTAGAGCAGCTCCTATGTATGGACAAGCTTATGTGCAAAAAGCAGGCTGAGATAAGTACAAGTTGGGAAGAGAACACTGCTAAAGGAGTCTGTGGTTCTGTTCTACTGCACTCTGGATACATCAAGTGAAGCAAACAAACTTTGGTAAAAATCCTGAAGCAATCTGAACAAGAATGGTTGCTATTTTCAGGCAGCAAGATCCTTCTTTAGGTTTCTGAAGCTTTTTTAATTCTAGAAATTGCCCTGAAAACTTCCTCAAACTGCTTCTAAAACTTAAAACGCATTTATATACCAGATTATATATTATTATATATTATAATAGGTTACAGATATATTTATATATATATATAATATTGTTATATTATATGGCAACTGATATTAAAAATTGCTATACCTGACTTTTACCTATTGATTTTGTCTCTACCAACCTTAAAATGTTGGTCCTTGTCATCGTCAATTTCAGTTTCAATTTCTGATTCTGTTTCAACATCATCGTTATCATCACTTTCATCTACTACATCATCCACTACAACACAAAAAGGTTTTGTAAGGCAGATTATACATTCAGTCAAATTATACATGCTCAAAGAAGATTTTCTGCAATTCTAGGTTTATCCTCCTCTTAGCTTACTCCTTGAAAAAAAAGAAGTGAAAACCAACTAGTAAACTAGTGCCGAGGGGGTTTTGTTAAGTTTTCTCATATTGTTTCCCATGCAGGAAATTTGCTGTTTGTCATTAAAAGGCTCATTCAGAGGTTTACAAATTATGCTGATTTTCTAATGTACTCAGAATAACTACATGTGCTGCTTTTACAATATTGACTATAAAAGACTATACTTTCAATGAAGCCAGACCTCTACCCACCTCCCAACATTCCATGTCTTTTAGGGAACTTTCTTCTTTTAAAGTACTATGTACCCTATTTCCTTAGGGTTTTCACTTCTTTTCATAGCAGATAACAAACCCATTAAAAAAAAAAGTTCACTTTAGTAAACTGGGATGCTTTTAAACAAGTACTATATACTACCAATCTACTATATTAAGCAAAGATTTAATTTCTGTAGGTATTGAAATGCACTTCTAAATCTATTTTCTACTTGAGGATAAAACATAAACATCTTTGAACTACTGGAGTCTGACCCTCATGAATCCCAATAGGATAGCTTACTTCTTTCAGACTATGATCACATTTCGTTTCAAGAGATACCATGAATGAAAAATACTAATAAGCTGACTTCGACCCTTCATTTTAAGAGTAACCCTCTGACAGCAACTTCATTAGTTGCTTACCAGGTCTGAAGCCGTTTCATCTTATTGGAACATGTATTAATTATCTGAAAATAATGAAAGATGTTCACAATGGGATGAGTCGATTTCCTACCAAAAACCATATAAATGGTCTGCAGTAGAGTCTTCTAAGAGACTGCAAGAGTCCAAGAAAGTAGCTCTACTTTCTCATCATGCAAATGAAGGAATAACCACAAAAATATAAAAGGCCAGTGCTTCAAATGGCACACATTAATCTAAATTCATCACGTCTAACTTCTCCGAGTAAGAAAAAGAAAGAAAGGGATACACACTCCTGTAAAACAGGATGTACACTACAACACATTTCACATAGAATGTATACAGGATATGACTTGAAAGGAGAGATCATTCATGTTTGAATACAGCCTATTCTTTACACTTCAGAGTCTGATGAACATCACCTTCATCACCTTTTAGTCCTTGTCTCCTCTTTTATTTCATAACTACATGTGTCTGGACAAAATTTCTATCACTTTAATCTTAACAACAGAAATTGGTGCTTCACACTAACAGTCATGGACCCTTTGCTTGTTGAGAAGTGTCTCAGAGTCCTTTCAGCAGAGAACCCAAAAGAGTGCAATTGATTCCACCTTCCATAAAGCAAAATTAGACATTCTCAAAGACATAGTACTACAAAATCACCATACCATCAGGAGGCAAATTGTACAGCTGAGCCACAGGACCACTGGCAGGAATAACTGGGAGTTGGAAATGGAAAGCACTTTTAATAGTTGGTAAAGGAAGGCGATTTTTGGGAAAACATTTTCTCATTATTAGGCTGGATGTATTGACGAGGGGATCAAGAGTTCTTACTGCAAGGCACTCCTGTTAACAGGAAAATGAAGAAAAATATTTCTCCAATTGAAAGACGAGATACATTTATATACTATTTACAAATAAACTGGCTCATGTCTTCTTTGACAGAAAGAAAAACTTCTACCAACTCGAATCTTTTTAAAAATCCAAACTTCAAAACAGAAAGGCATTTTCACCTCCTCTTTTTTAAAACTAAGTTCAACCACTCCTCCTAGAGACAGCCACAGCAAAATAACAGCTGGTACAAATTTAATTCTGTATGCTTTCATTGTTCCAGTGTGGTACAGAATATAATCCTTACTCCCATAATGAGGAATGACCATGAATCTCATAAAAGAAATATGACAGATCTGACGTCATTAGCCAAAGAGGCAAAAACAACAACATAAAAAAACCCTATCAGGATAAACTTACCTGTGAAGTGTTGTAAAGAATTTTCATCCCATTGGCATCAATAAACGCTTTTCTTCCCAGTTTGATGTTTGTAACATTTTTAATGCACTGTAACACTCCTTTACGAATCAGCATGTATCTGTGTCGACTATCATGACGGTGCCAATCAACATAAATCGTTAAAAGCACCTGCACGTATCCTCTGTCTACTGCTCTCCTGGCATTTGTTTCTTTGCAAAAAAAAGTTAGGAAAGAATATTAAAATTGTGCAGTGACTTCAATATTACTTTCTAATTTTACTTTTAATATTAAAATTCTTTTTATCCAAGTAACTGAATTGTTTCAATCTGAGTTGTATTTTAGCCACCTTAGCAGAGTTTGACATCAACCTAAACAGAAATCACTGGATAACTGAGATCAGTAGCCTAAACTTCACTATTAGAACATTACATCTAATTTTTACGGTTTACTAGAAGAACAGCATGCATTACACTTAAAAGGCTATTGTAAGATCCTGTCATCCAGTAAATTAAAAAAGAAATGTTTCTATGAAGTATATCTATCACTATCCACCCACACTGTCTAGATAGGAAGATTTGAAACAAACTTCACTTTCAATCCATACAGTTTTACAACTATCACTCAAGTTTCATAAGCTGAAACTACTCCTCCCCAATACTAGGTAATCAGTATGACAGCAGGAATACATAGTAGACTACTGTCATCATGAAAGGATTTACTTACATAAAGTTTATGAAGTTACAAGTTAAAACCACTAATGAGAAAACATCTCTAAACAAATGAACAAGACCTCCTGCTTTAAAGGCACATCTTTTGGACACTTCATCGCCCCCCCGCCCCCCCAATATTAAACTTTAACTGCCAATTTACAGAATAGAATACTGGCAACAATTTGGAAATACTTCTTTCCCTGAATTTCCTAAGGAGAAATTGCAAGATTTATAAATACACAAACCTGTAAGACCAAGGTATCACACTGAATAAACAATAAAAATACCCCTGTGAGAGTCGGTACAGAAATTTCCCATCATTTGTGTGGAATGGTTTTCTGCAAATCTCATCACATCTCAATTCTTATTCAACTCCACTAAAACTACTATGAATGCTATTGCTTTAACACAACTCTTTGGAGAAAATGAGTTTTTAATTCCTTGCTAGTTACAATGCTAGTTCAAAATCTGCAAAGATTACACTCATGAGGATCAATTGCTGCTGGCTGAGACAGTTGATGTCTGGAAACACACCATTGGTTTTGTTACCTTTAATTCCACTTCATGAGCATCACTGACAGATTTGTTATTGGGACCCAAGTCCTAATTACTGAAGTATACCTGTATTTTCCCTAGCCATCCAACAGATATTTTCAGATGTTTGTGTAAAAAAGAGGCACAGGAGTTAAGCAACAGATACGTAATACTGAATGGCTGAAGTGAGTGAATGTAAAAAAATACTTGTCCACCTTGGAATCCAGATCAGTTCTGCAGAAGCAGTGCAGCCTTTTTGCTGCATAACTGATGAAACAGTAACCAAGTATTAAACATACATGTATATACAACATAAATAAAGCACCAGAAACTGAAGATGAAACTGATTTCTAGGTTTCCTAGCCTTATTTTTCTTCTCGCCACTGACTTAATGTTTAGTTTTGCTGTGCTGATATATACACACACACCCATTACAGCTCAAGCAGACATTTTCTTGTAGTCAAACACTTACTTGATTTTAGCAATGCAGCAAGTGTGTCTAAAGCAACCCTGTCAACATAACAAGAAAAGTCAAAACAGCAACCAACCAGTAAGCTTAATCTACAACACTGTAAAACTATACAAAATATTTACTACTTACAGACTTATAAAGAGTCTAAGTTCATGTTTTCCTGGCTGCACTGTAGCACAGACCTCATGTTTATGTTTTACTTTACTAGGAGATCATGTGTATCTGCTGTATCTTAAGTCTGATGACAAAACTTAAAAATATCAACGCAATATCTATACAAACTTCTAGCTTTTGCAAAAACATTGTGACAATATAATGCTTATGACTGACACTCACTGGTTGTGATATTCTGATATTTGTGTCTTTGTTAGCAGCAGAACAAGTACTTCGACAAAGTAAAGGATATGATTTTAGAAAACTGTAGGTCAATACTGGCAGTATATGTTAATATACTCAGGAGCAATACCCGTCAATCTGTACTACAACACAAGATGGTTAGCATGAGATTTTTCTTGTACCCCAGCATCTTCTCTCAATTCAACTGAGCAACTACAGAATGTATATACTTATTTTCCCCCCTTTGTGAAGACAGACTTGATGCATCTGATCTTACACCATAAACAAGGATATCATGATTAGTCACACCACAGAATAGTATGTTCATACATGGAATTTTAGCTGAGCCTTAAAGAACAGGACATGTGTTTTGAACACTACTTCTGTGACCACGAATACCAGATTTTGATCACATAACGCTATTTCTTTTGTAACAAAGTAGAGTATGCAGAATATGAGATTAATACTTTGCTAATCAGATGAAAAATATAGTTTTCCACTAGTATGTAGTTCAAAAAGGTGGAGTATCTAAACAAAGGATTATCTTCAGTTACATCCATTTAGCTATTTTCTTAACCCTACATTCACTACAACCTCCACACCAAATCGAAAAACCCAACTAAACAAAAAACCCCAAAATCTACAACCACCACTAGAGAAGGAATCTAAACTCGCTTCATTCACCTACATAGTGATTTTTAATTTTTTTTTAACCAATAGCCCACTAGGCAGATATTGCTGGAGCTTGCTATTCTATGTCTTGTTCTTGTTCCAGATGTCTACTTGCTTTTCAGAAAAATGGAAATAAAAAGGGACAGTGTCACACTAAAAGCACAAAACAGATCACAGAATAAGCTGAACTGGAAGAGGCACACAAGGATCATCAAGTCCAATTCCTGGCCCTGCACAGCACCACCACCAAGAGTCATACCTTGTGCCTCAGAGCATTGTCCAAATGCTCCTGAACACTGACAGGCTTGGTGCTGTGGAAACGATGGGATTGTCTCAATCTACTTGTTATGACTTGGGGTTAACCACTGTACAGTTTCCATGCAGGAATGTTAGAGATAAAAACACAATGTATATTATTCTACTTCATTACTGAATGTCTACTACATTATTGAATGTCTCGTACTGCAACTAGACATTCAAGTATTTTGTGTAACTGTACTGGGGAAAATTAAAATGTCTCATATTTGTGATACTCCATCCCATCTCCCTTCACTTTAATCTTCAAATATTAATTGTATTTGAGTTCACCAATATTGTTTTTCATTTTCATGTAAGTTTTGAAAAAACATACAAGGTTTTACCATACAGTATATTAAAGAAATCTTACTTACTTCATAAGGCTAGTGTTCCTTTTACTAAAAGGGCCAATGATCTTAAACATCAGTTCTACTACTCCATTCTTTCCCAGAGATACTGCATTCACAGCTGAAAGTTAAAAGCAGTCTATTTTAATATAACGTAGTAAGAAAGGCAAAAGAAAAAGATAATATACTCGAAACTAAAATTCACATAAGTTAATTCTGAAGTACAGAAAATGCTGGACGTTTTTGGCCTTTAAGACAGTGACAAGCGGACACTACTCTGCACATAATTAGCATGATGATCCAATCCTGATAAAACTTGGAAAAGAAGAAAAATTAATTATTGCTTTACAAATAAAACTAGGTACTACTTCCAATGCAGGATTCTGCTTTCTTTGTTAGTAAGATACAACACTAAAAGAAATTTCTTTATAGAAATTCACAGTTTATTGAAAAAGCAGGTTTTCTAAAATTTCAGGTCCTATCATTTCCTTCTACCCTTCAGTATTTGGACAAACAGGTATATTCAGCAGGATTTGAAATAAAACAGTCTACTATAAAACTTAAAAATGCCAATTGGTACAGCTTTCCTGAAATACATGTCATGAATATATGTTCTCAGAAAAAAAATTATAAAAGTAATCTATTTGGAAGTGAGCAAAGGAAAAGAAATTACGCTAAGACCTATTCTGGAGACATATGTGCTTAAAGTATATGTATGAAGTCCAACAACCAGCTGAAAATACAAACTGCTGACACAGGCGCAGAAATTCCATTCCTGAGTGAGTTCGGCAAAATTTCCTAGTTTGTTCTCCTAACAAACTAGGAAAAGAGCAGCTAAGAATTTACTTCAATATATGCTGTTATCATGGCAGAATTTAGCACATGAACCCAAGGGGAAATTTCATTATCATTAGCAGCAATATCATACCAGAATCTAAGTAAAGTTAGGACTTATTCTAATAGTAACTGTACACAAACTTGTAGAAGTACTACTCATCAGAATATTACAAACTACTAATTTCTCTTTTCATAAAGAGTGAGGAATATAGAAAAATACAACCGATTTAAGATGTCAAATTAGAGAGTAGTCCCGTTTTCAGGATGAAGTAAGTTTTCAGATAAGCAATGTAACAAATGTAACTATCTGTATTAGACCTCATTTTAAAAGCATTTTACCTCAATGTCAGACAGCTAAACAGACAGCTAAAGCTTCCACATTTTAAAAATATTATGGCTTTATGAATTACAGCTGCTCATGTGAATGACCTGAAAACATAATCTTACAGATTATCAAGTCAGTTCTCTAGGGGGAACACGGCCACAGTTTTGATTTCTTGCACTTAAATAAGAAGATTAACAAGCATTACAAGCTCAAGTGAAAAAAATTAAGAGCATCTAACTATCAGCAGAGATATAGAAAGAACCACACTATTTTCATCAACTTTCTGCTGCCTGCTCAAACAACTAGGCTCTTGTGGAAGAATGTTAGTGCTATAGTGGAGCTCTTGAACAAAATGTAAGAAAAAGGTTAAATTAAAAAATAATTAGGTTAAATTGAAATATTTTCTGTGTTAACCCAGTTTAAAATTGGTAATAAAGAAACTAATAAAATATCAGAAATAAAAAACATGAAAATGAATAAAGAGAATAATTATTTAACTCTTAGTGCTTCTGCAAGCAAAAACTTTGCTTAGAGCTTTAAATATCTCGCTTGTTTATAGCTTTAAACATCAGCACTTATGCAAATCCAATGGCTCAAAATTCCACACATCCAATAGCACTGATCAAAAAATTACTTTTCTAGAATTTAAGCATTTTCAGGACTAAAGAGAAAATTCTCAGAGAAAAAACATAGTTTAAATAACTAACATGAAACAAGCACTCAGAGTTGATATTTTAACCTTATCTAGATAAAAAGCTTTATTCACACAGGAAAGAAAATAATTGTCTGCAATACTTACAGTTGGTTGAATAAACTCTTAATACTTGAAGACATGGCAATACTAGCCTGTGGTTCTGCAAATTATGCTTCACTAAATTCAATGATATGTTTAGGGCACCATTTATTCTTGCTTTCATACCAATCTTCTTGTCTAACATCAAAGAAATACAAGACCAATCACACTAATTTTGAAATTGTTAAAAAAATTAAAGTTAAATGACTTTCATTAGAAATAAAAGAATTAAATTCTTTCTACTAATGTCAACTTTGCTTATCTACTTTCCACCATTCTTTCCTCCCCTCTAATTTACTCTTTTTTTTTCCTTCTCTACCAATTCTGAGTATGTGGACGCTTACACAATAACCAAATAAAAATTATTACGTTTCAATTATAAAACTGTAATTAGTAAGCCATAATATCACCTTTTGGACCAATTTTTGCAAGAAGAGTATGAAGAAGCATCATTAGCTCTTCATTTGGTGGAGAGTCTTTACTGGCAGTCAAAAGCAGCTGTAACAAGATCTGTGTTCCTCCTTTGGTGACTAACACACTTGCTCTCCGACCACCACCTAGAAATTAAAATTGAACTGACACATCTAAAGCCAAAGAACAATTAAATATCTAAGATACAGTTATTGTGAAGTTAGTCTTTAGAACAGCAATATTTTCTTTACATGTGACTGCACTATGCAAGAACATGCTAGACTTTCAGCAACATAAACTATTGTGTAGGGTTATTAGAAAGGAAAGGTAACTTCAGTTGGTACATTCTTTCAATTCTGCATATGATTCAGCAAACAACAAAAAATGAAAACCAAAATAATGATAATTTACAAAAACCCAACAACAACAAAAAGTAATTAGGCAAAACAAACAAAAAAATCTGAAAAATAAAGCATAAATAAAATCATATATTATTCCTTAATGAAACCTTACCAACTGAGACTACCTCAATGAGAATATTCAATATATTTAGAATAGTTTGAGGATCTCTTGTATTCTGCAACAAAAAAGAGAGTTTTATGTTTAACACAGCAGTCTAATAAAACAGTTTGGATACTTAAGGCTAGGAGGAATTGCCATCACAAAATCAAGTAGAGCTCTGGATGTACCCAGTTAGCAACTATCCCACTATGCAGCCCAAATTAACCACAAAACCAATTAAAACACACTTTGTAGTATGGCACATCAATTAGAATTGATAGGTGACAAGCAATTTCTTAGAATATCTAAATATAAGGGAGAGAAATTCAAAAGTAGGTTACTTAAAGACAGTATTTATTCATTACAGACCAACATAAGTTTTGAAGACTCCACAGCATATTTCATAATACAAATACAATAATAAATACACATTTCATAATGATAAAATGCAAAACTGCTATGAACCCACAACCACAACAACTAAAAAAACTACCTCTAGGGTTGACAGGATAACTTCTATTCCAGTGGAACCCTTAGAAGTCATCTCCTTCTTGGTTTTTTCTGTCAAAGAAAAAGATTAATAGTGGCTTGCAGAAAAAAAAGATATTATCCTCTACAAATTGACATGAAAATTTACACTGCCAATAATAAAACTTATTAAAAATGCATATATGTAAATAGAACTAGGTAAAAGACTTAAGGAATTTTAAAACTATTTTTTGTTTTCAATTGTTCAACAATATTGTGATGGTCTAGGAAAAAAGTAAAGAAAAGTAACAAAGCTGCCTTCCAGATACTTCTACTTTTCATACATATATACACAGACATCTATACATATGAAGTGAATTATTATTTAAATTACAGGTATTTAGCAACACCAAATGGACTCAGAACTACCAATACTATACTAGTTACATTAAACATGGTCTTAAACAAACGTTTTCAACAATAAGTGAGAAAAACAGATGGACAATCAAATTCACTAAACATAAATTTAAGTCAATCAAGGACATACAAGAAGCAAGGGTCAAAAGGGAAACTAGTAAAACCACAAAGCTTAGATAATTACCTTGACTCTGCACCAGATGAAGGATCTTTGAGGTAACATGTCTGGCATGGTCTGATTCTCCTACTACAGAGTCCAAATTGATCTTCTCCAGCTGTGACAGCAGGGCTATAGTTCGAGAATTGGCAGAAACACTAAAAGAAAGACAGGATTTTTCCATCTAAATCAAAGCGCAAAAAAGCTTCTAACAACAGAAACTCAACCAGAATAATGAGTGTGGCTAATTCACTGGCAAATTTTATCTGGATTGGAAAACAGTCTTAATTCTCAATTCTGGCAAATTTACAGATTTTGCAAAGCCTGCACTGCAACAGACAAACTGTATGTAACAGCATCTCCAAGAGCAACTGTGAACAGGGAAATCACTTGCAACAAGCAAAATGCAGTTATAGGTACAAATGTTGTTCATCTATGTCATCCAGAGTGACTTATATTTAATAATTTCTGTTAAGTGACAGGATACCCTATCAAACCTGCCATCAAGGAAAAACTGGCTACAAACAGTCCAAAAGACTGCTTGTCTCACAGGATGGCATTTCAGAAAAGGAAGAAAATAATATCATTCATGAAGTGAGCAAACTAGCATACACCAGCTGAAGAAAAAGAACACCATTTTGAAGAAAAAAACTTAGAAAGGTTTCCAAAATTATCACCCAAGTTTGGATTAATTTTGAATACAAGAGTATTTAGGCCTGCTGTTGTGCGTTTATGCTGGCCACAGGCCAGGCACCCAGCAAAGCCACTCACTCACTCATTGACTCACTCACTCACTCCCCTCTGCAGCTGACAGAGGAAAGAAATTTTAGCAAAAGGTTTGTGGGTTGAGATAAGGACTGGGAGAGATCACCCACCAAATACTGTTAGGGGAAATCAGGCTCAGCTTAGAGATACAAAGCCAATTTATTACTGACAAAATCAGAGCAGGACAATGAAAAGTAAAAGAATCCCTTAAAAACAGCTTCCTGCCACCCCTGTCTCCTTCCAACTCTGCCTCCTACCCCAGCAGCACAGGGAGACAGAGAGTGGGGTAATGGTCAGCTCATCACCCAAGGCTTCTCCCACTGTTCAGGGAGGAGGGGTTTCCCTGCTGCACTGTGGGGTCCCTCCCACAGGAGAAAGTTCTCCATGAACTTCTCCAGTGTGGGTCCATCTCACTGGAACAGCTCTCAGTGACCTGCTGCAGTGTGAGTCCATCCCATGGGCAGCAGTCCTCCCAAAACTGCTGCAGCCTGGGTCACTGCTCCACAGGGTACAGTCCTTCAAGGACAGACTGCTCCAGCACAGGGCCACCCTTGGGTTCACAGACTCCCTTCTGCATCCATCTGCTCTGGTGTGGGTCTCTCCACCAGCTGCAGCTCTCCTCCACCATCTCTGCACCCCCATGAACCTCCATGGACTGCAGGGGCACAGCTGCCTCACCATGGTTTGCACCATGGGCTGCAAGGGAATCTCAGCTCCAGTGCCTGCAGAGTTGCTCCTCTCACACATTCTCACACTACTCTTCTCTAGCCACAATTGCATCTGCACAATCACTTTCTTATCTTTCTTCTGACCTTCCTAGCCTTGGCCAGCAGTATGTCCATCTTGGAGCCACCAGGGATTTGCTCTGCTGGACATGGAGGAAGCTTCCAGCAGCTTCTCACAGAAGGGGTGCCCTGCAGCCACCCCTATGCTATCAAAACCAGCAAACCCAACACTCCTGCCAAAAACAAAACATTGCCTTGAAAATGTATTTTAGTGTAAGATGCCACTTCAGTCCAGGCATTCATATAGATAAGTAGATTACAAAGAAAAAATTGCTCTAAGTGTTTATTTTAAACAGAGTCAGTATATAAACTGTTTTCTTTGTTCTATACTTTTAGATTGTAACAATTACTCAGAATAGTTTTGAGATTCACATTCCTACATAACAGTAATTTTTAAACAGATGTTTAACATTCAATTGCATTGTAGTCATGCAATTAACTACAAGAAACTATGACTTCCATGAATTAACTACCTTGGCTTTTCATTCATGACACTAGAATCCTACAATAATCAACAATAATTCATTCTACACACACATCACTCTATCTACAATAAAACTAAAGTCTACAATACTAGCTTTCTGAATACAGTCAGTTTTGTTTACAACAATGAGGAATTATTACTCCTTGATTTATATCATACATCTGTGTAAAGGTTTCACACTTAGATTAACGCTACTAAAATGTTAAAATCAAGGGCAAAAGTTATACAGCCAAGAAAGCAAACTGATATAAGAGTTGCACAGGAAACTGCTTCAACCACTCTCACTTTTCCACACTGACATCTAAATAAGAAGCATAACCAAAAATTAATTTCGAATTACAGACGATACTTAGAAGCTGATAACAAAAGGAACAATGAATTTTTATATGAATTATAGCTCTTAAATGAAAGTAATTTTATATTGTGAAGTAAGCCTATCACCTTCACAGGCATTTGCCAGACTTTGATTTAAAAAAAAAAAAAAATTTAATTATAAAAATTTTAATTATTAAAATTTAATTTAGAATCTTTAGTCATTTTTAAATCTAAATTAAATCTGTCTTGGGTGCTGAAACATTAATTTCCTCATGTAAGTAAAGCATAATCACTCCAATCCTTTCTCATCATCTAACATCATGGAGAATAGTACAAAGCCATTATTATTTGCATAAGCTTTCTTTTGTTTATTTCTGCTTCTCTATTTATCCACTGAACTTGAAATGCTCCAGAATTGACCCAACACTGTAATGAAATCCACAAGCTCTGTTGATCCGATACACAAACTGACCAACTTGTTCAGGATGTTATGTTCAGCTCCACAACCAAAACAAGTAAGAGTCCAGCCAGCCCACATAAAAGCCAATGTGTAAGAGTGCTGCTGCTTCCCGTGTCTGTGTATCACCTCTACTGAGGCAAACCCCTGGTCCCACAATGAAATTAATGTAGTTTGGAAGCTGAAAACAAGCCAAGAAAATAAAGCTGATGCTCAGTAGGAATAATAATTGTAGTAGTAGTAGAAGTAGTAGGATTAGTAATAATAGCAGTAACAATAACAATACTAACAACAACATTTTTTAAAAAAGTTTTTGCAAAAATAAAATTTATTCATAGGCATTAAAATGTCAGAGCAAACCTGATTTTTGACTGCTGCAGCCCGGAAAATTCACACAACACTGACACATGGAAGCAATTTACCATGTACAGGAAGCTGGCATCTAACATAATTCCTCCACAGTTAATAAAAGCTTTAAATGTTTAGGTAGGGTAAGTAATTCTCAGTACTGAGTAGTATAACAACTTAAGTTCTAAAATTTAGAGTTATAATCTCCCCCTGGGCACAGAGTCTCTATCAACAGCAATAAGTGCTTATTACAGCAGAGATATCTTTAAAATTATTTTAGGCTATTAATCTTGTATAAAGTTTTCCAACATAAATACAACTATGTCTCATGTCTTCAGCATACACAATAAAGCATCATTTTAAAAAAATAACACAAGCCGATGCTGAAATACAAATAAAATACTGATTTCCTCTTAGTTATGGCTGAGTTTTCTTCTTAAAACAAGAATTACACTTTTATTTACCAATATTCTGCACTAATCTGCATAGTGGTTAAAAAACTATTTGACAGTTCTCAATGCCTGCACAGTACATCAAAAAGACCATAGGACAAGAATTACAGCAGCCAGCCAGACATACAGCAGCAGTCACTAATATTGCTGTGACCACCCCATCTGACCTCAGAAGAAAACAAAAGCACAAGTTGTAATGAAACTCTCTCATACTTGTAATGTAAACACGTATGTTTTGACTACTGAAACCATTCAGCACCCAAATCTACAAGACAGTTCTCCAAAACTGAGAAGCACCACGAAATTCAGTATTTTCAATCCTACAACGAGAAACAGAATGAACTCTGTCCTGTCAAAGGTATGTTTTCTCTCAAGCTGCCAACATTGCAGAACCTCAAATGAATACCCTGAAGGCTGTGGCCAGACTTTCATGCTGACCAGACACAGAGACAACAGCAGGAGCCCAAGACCCAGGAGGAAGAGCTGAGACTTTCCCGTGCTTGGACTGTGAAGGCATAAAAGCAGCCATGGGGTTCTTTTGTTGGTGGTTGCTCCTAGGAGGCACCAACTTGAGATGTTTCTGTTTCACTGCACCATGACTAAACTGGTTTGTAGAACGAGACATTGCAAAGGGAAACCTGGGATCAAACTGGTACAAACGCAACGCAGACCAGTCTCAAGAATTCTGACTGGAGTATCCAATATAGATTTGGGTCATCACCCACCAAACTAGAAGACAATTAAATATGGTTTCTACTCAGTCAAAAGTCACTATCAGAAGGAATGGGATGACTCAGACTGACCTCACACACCAACATCCAGCTGTGCGAGTCTCCAGCTACAGGGAGTGCCTGAGCTCATCACTGATGCTGGAGGGCAGCAGAAACTGTAAGACACTAATGTTCCCATACGGTGAAGAACCTTCTTTTTATTAGGAGTGACATTTTGCACCCCAACCATTCTAAAGCCTTCTCATAATAGCAGTCTGTCACTGAGTGTTACAGAGAGTCTCTATTACCTTTAGTTATTAAAAAACATGACTGAAGAGCACCAGAAGAAACTTCTTAACACCATAAAAACCCTTCTCTTCAGATATGGATAAACACCAGAGCTGCTCTTCATGACATATATGTGCCAAACCAGTCCGTGATGATCTGCAAAAATCATTCGATAACCAAAGGCAATCTCATTCTTTGTATCCGTTCATTTGAAAGGCATTCTCCCTGAAGTTTAATATTGTCATTTCAGGCACTTTTTACTATAAATATGACTGTCCTTTATCTGTTCCAGTGACCTCTTTAAGCACAGTACCTTGCACATATTTCCATCAAATATTCTTAACCATTTTCTGCATTCCACAAGAATATTTTGAAATAATTTGGTGCTCCAGTAGTTTCGCAGATCTTTTGAGCTTCAGGTTATCTGTAATTTTAACAACTTTCCTCTCTTATAGCTCATTAGTAAAAAAACAGAATATTTCTCACCATTAGCTGTAATCAGAAAGATGGAGAGCACATCCAGAAGTAAATTGTGCTCCGTTTCCTTCTGACAGCAACTACCACTGATCTGGTATCCAGTCAGTGCTCCACTCTGTCCAAAGATAACCAATAATTATTTTGCTTTGATAGATTTGCATTTTCTTTAAGCATCCTGAGGTGAAGTTTACCAGGCTTAGTTGATCCGGTACAGTTCATGTCTCCACAGGCAGAAAACTCTTTCTTTATCCCACATTCAAATGCTATAGCTCAAAATGCCCCTCACACCACCACTTTGTCTGCATTAAGGAAATGCCCTTGTCCTTATGTCAACTGTTACCGAAACTCAGAACGTGACTCTAGCTAACCAGAGGGCTTTGCAGATTTCCTCCTTCTCTGGTCAGGAAAACCACAAGTAGATAATAAGGCAGCATGCCTGGACAGTGAGGAACAGAGGACTTCGGGGCTTCACACTTGGAAGAGAACTACCTCAACAAGAAAACATCTCAAAGAAAGATCTCTCACTACAGGGATACTTCACTTTCAAAAGATTTAAGCATTTTAACTCTGATCATGAAGAAGTGCTAGATTCCTAATGCCCCATTACTCACTGTATGCCACCTTCACCATCCAAATGCTAAAACACATCACTGTAGCTTCTATGTATCTACCCACAACAAGAAAGGTAACTCTAAGCCACGGCTGCTCATAAAAACTCGGCTATCTTAGAATGGTTTCTGCCTATTCACCTTGCAAGAAGCCTTACAAAATATAACAGTCAAATGAAGAATGTCATCAGTTTCTCAATTGTACGTATTTCCTCTGAAACTCATGTTTACAGTCAGCCAGCACACAGAAGTATTAGGGAGTTCCTTCTTCCCCCACAGTAAACAGATCTGTATTTTGGCACGTTACCATGAGTCTTTAAACCTATTTTAAAACAGGCAGGTTTCTCATGAGTTTGTTCGTATCTTATTCCAACACAAATAATTTCAAACTATGTTTTTTTTTCTCAACCACAGTTACCAAGTAATCATTAGAGAGCTGACACTCCTGATTAGTTTGTAGCTATCCTTGTACACTATAACTTATGACTTAGGGAACAACTGCTTTGAATTACAGAGATGGAAACTTTCATTTTGTCTCTAAGTAAAGAAGAATAAATGGCACTTAAGTAGCAACTCTGCAAACAGCTAATATTCTTTGTGACAGTATATTTTATGCATTATATTATATTTGTAGTATTTTCATGAATACTTATTCCTGATAGAGAGCTTGCTTTGCTTTTCATAATGCCTAAGGGCCTAGTCTACCACAGGAACAAAACATAAAGAGCTTTTTTACCATTTCTTTTGATCTACCCCTCATAAAACCAGTAAAAACCAGTATGGTATCAACCCTAACCCTGTTCTACAAAAGTTCAGCAAAAGTAAGGATGATTCTACATACAAGAATTCAAAGTCCAATTTTAATTAGATACCAAGATACAAAGATAATTCATAGTAGAGCATGTTCTTCATGAAAATTAACCTCCTCACACAGAAAATAACTGGTAGTTCAGAAAACTAAGACTGAAGCCCAAATATCCAGTTTTGCTGACTTTAATTTTTTTATCTGATGAGATAGTTTGATTTAACGTGGCTTAATCTGTGCTACCTTAAGAAAAAAGTAAGAATGAAAGCCTTTAAATAGTTTCCTGATGCTTAACAGCCTTCCAGATGATTTTTTCACAAATTTCTCAAATACTAGCTAAGACAAATTCACATGATAATAACAAACACAGCTTTTCAACCTGACATCCTCTGCATCCCACATCTGGCTTGTCCTAGCTATGTGTTGGATTGCAAGATTGTTGCAGGATGACACACATCTTATGACAAATTAATGGCGTCTTATGCAGTATTATAAACTTCTATAATTCCTTCTGTAGAAATAACTTTGTGTTTTGCCAATACGTGCATAAAATTATGAAATAAATTAAATTTTCCATTAAATTTAATATATATTTTATATTTGAACATGTCTAACACTAACTGAAAATTTAGATTAAAAATACATTTATTAAATATGAAGGTAATTTGTGTTAATCAATACTGACTCCCTCAGTGTTCCAGGACACTAACTTGCACACCCCTATTCAAGACCCACAATGTGTATTTTATTTATTGTCTTACTAAGATAAAGATATTCCTACTAAGAAGATAAAGGTATTCTTACTAAGATAAAGACTGTTTTTTCACAAATGTCAAATAGCTTGATGTCAAGAGGTGACTGTAGTTTTAAATTTACCTTTTTTCACAAGATGTTTTTGCTTTGTTCATATCGGAAATATGATTCTTCAAATCACCATCTCTGACAACCTGGAAGATATTAAACAGGAATATATTATTGACATCTTTTGTTCTTTAGAGAAGAAATGCTGCCACCATACCGAATGTCCCTTCACTAGAAATGCTAAATTAAGTTAATTCACACTGATTGCACTTTTCCACACTGTCACAAGCTCTTCTCCCTTCACACTATTTGAACCAGCTTTTTAAATAAACTATTGCATTTTTAGTACAGCGTATGATTCTGCATTATAATTTAGGCCTATAAAAGTTCAGAAAGTCTGATTACAATAAAACAGAAACTTGTACCAGTCATTTACTATACACTATTCTCCTGTCAGTGACAGAATTTTATCAATGAAAGTTTTTTGCTGAAGCCAGTAAATACACTTTTTCAACTTTCTTAACAATACCATGAGATGCCACAACATACTGGTTTCTGACTACTATTTTACGAATCTACAGAATAACTAAGGCCAGAGGCACAGTGAGAAACATGGAGTATTTGGTGTTCTTATTTAAGCAAGACCTCAATACATTCCTTGGACAGAAACCATATCGTGCCAAGGACTCAATTTTCCTATCCATCTAAGGACATAGTGTCCTCAGGGCACACCGCTTCCTCAAATGGTGCCTCCAAGCAATTAAGGTTGCAGTCTACAGGACCATTAACTGAACACCAGTATTCCATCTGAGATCTACTATGAATGACAGACTAATACTCCTACTATGAAAAAAAACTATTTTCCAAGAGCAGCGTGGTTTATTTAAAGGTAGGACAAAGAGAAGAGAGCAAAATGGATGTTCAAAGGTATGGGTGCTGAGAACGAATAAGATAAAGCACTCTCTTCTTGGGAAATACAGGCAAGAAATTCAGCCAACTACACACGAATAGCTGCCCACCCCCCTCCCCATCCTCTTCTCCCCAAAGAAACGTGTAAAGCCTCTCAAAAATCCTTATTGTTCAAACATGTAAAAAATAATCAGGTTTTTATTACAAGTAAATTCCCCTCCACTGCTAAAAGCCTAAAGCAGATGAAGTATGAGATAGGTTTATTTCCAGACTTACCTGAAAGCAGAGTCTTCTCCCAGCAGCCAGGAAGAAAATACTTAACAAGAATTCCAGCTTGACTCAAGTTGACATGTGTCCTAGCTTTGTCCAAGTGCCCTTCAGGTGTAAACTATCTTGAAATCCTTTAAACAAAGTAAATAGTTACAAGAGAAGAGCTGTGTCCCCCACATTACTGACAACTTCATGAATTATAAAGTCTGAATTATCTCAACAAGGTTGCAGGTCTTACTGGGTGGAAATCAGACCCTTGGATTCAAGTAACCAAGAGCTGTTTTGCTTGCAGCAAAAGTAGGACCTGCTGTCATGCAGATGATGAACTGTCTGCCAGCGCCAATCTTGTCTGTATATTATTGTGTACTGAATTGCTGTACAAGTGGAGACAGCTACTGAGCTGAACCATCTTGAACTGCAAAGTCTTTGTTTGCCTAAATTCAGCACAAAGTATTTCAGTAAGCACTAAAGTGCTTGCTGATGCTCCAGGTCAAGAGGAAAAGTCAAGTAAAAAGGAAAAAGCACAAGAACAAAGCAAAACAAAACAAAACAAAAAAACCAGCAAAACTAACAACAGATAAGAAGGAACAGGGAAAAAATGGAAATAGAAATGCTCACAGAGTAATCCAGAGAGTTGTGGTGGGTCATCTATACATACTAAAATTAAAAAAAAAAAAATCTCTTTAACATTTGACTATGTAATGCAAAAAACAACTTCCAATTTGATTTTAAACTTTTAATAGTATCCTTATTTTGAATAAACACTTGATCGAAAGCTAAAGGCAGAAGGTGAATGAATTTACACACATTTTAAATAATACCAGTTGCCTTTCAGTGATAGCAGAGCAGACAAAAAAATTAGCATCAGTTCTGTTTGTAAAGGACCAACAGCAACTGAATGAAAACACTTCAAGTTGAAGGGAAGCAGAGGAGAGCAAGAAGTGCTGACTAAGTAAAACTCCAAGCCAATAAATGATGGATTCTCTGCAATCTCCCTTTGCCTCTTCACCTTGCTGGTGTTTGCTGGTGAGATGTTATCTCATCCATCCTCCCATTTGGACAGGGGAAACAGGAAGTCTTCACAAGATCAGAAAGCTGCACTGTAGTAACTGCTGTAATAAGGCTATCAACAATACAACAAAATAAATGGCCTGTATGGAGTTATATAAAATTTTCACATTTTCCTTCCTTGTCAGAAAAGCACGTATTTACCTCACTCCTTGGTGAACTCTTAGTCACTGAACCACTGAGTCACCTTCTTTGCTGATTCAGCTTTTCAACACCCTAAAAATTTGACACTGACAAAGTTCATGCAAAAGCGAAGAGCATATCCCCTCCAAGTATTTACCTTTCATATGAAATTTTGGCATTTGCCAAAATCTAAGAATAACATGTAATCCATTGAACTCCTAGCTCTTGGATAAATACTCTAATTACAAAACTACTCTACCAAGCGGCAAGGATTTGGCAAATCACAAAGCAATTTTCCTTTATTCAAAACAATGGGCTAAAGAAATGAACTCACACTGTTTCATTCAAACGTCATATTCAGGCACTTCTATTAGGCTTTAAAGGGAGTGCCCACAGAGGACTTGTACAAACTCCATCCTCTTGAATACTAAGTTGATATATACATATGTACTATAAGAATATCAAGATATTCAGCCTCTCCAAGGCAACAAGAGTTCTGGTCAGATGTCATAACAGGATTCAGAGGAGATTTTATTGACACAAGTTCTGTGACTCCCAACGTAAAAAGGATGTGGACTTGCTGAAGCAAGTCAAGAAGGGGCCAATAAAAATGACTGGAGTGATGGAACAATTCTCCTATAAAAAGAAAGGCTGCAAGAGTTGGGATTCTTCACCCTGGAGATGAGAAGGCTCTGGGGAGACGTTAGAACACCTAGAGAGACAGAGTATACCCGAAAGCAGTAAGAAATAGCCACTGCTATTAATACAGTGGTGCAGTCTCCCCCATCTCATTCTCTTGCACCATAAAGAGGACCCCCCATTTGCAAAAGTTTCAGCAATTATACCTTAAATAGCTCCTTTGTCTACTTAACCCTTTACTCTTTCATACCTAACATATTGTTTTCCAGTTCTGTGTCTCAAATGACAACTTATACAACAACCTTTTTGAAAAAATGGTTGGTTGCAGGTTGTTTATTTTTTTTTCCCCCCAAGAATGCAGCTCTATTTTAATGCCATACAAACTAGCAAAGTTATTGCATGGGAACAATTTCCTTAATAAAAAACATGACACCTAATATTTGGTAAAAAAAAAATCTCATAAACTATTTGGAAATGTCAGAGTTATTTGTACAAACTGCATTATATCCTAAAAGCTCAATCCATGGAAAAATCCATAAAAGCTTTGGTTACCTATAAACCATCCTAAAACTCTGGGGAAATCCTTCAAGCTTCACAATTAAGATGGCAAACACTACATTGTACTCAATCACAATCCAGTAAACAGAACCATATATATAAAGAATGATAATTAATGTGGTAGTGAGAATGTGTTTCCTAAAGTTGACTGTTTCTAGCCCTGAACTTTTACAAGCACCAGAAAACAAAAACAGAGACTTCCCTCTCCACGCCGAATCTTACACTGTGTTTCATAGCAATTACAGTCTTAGTCAATAGCCCCGAGAGAGTCAATTATCAGGACCAGCTGGTTTTTAATTGAATTGTAAAATAGGATGGAATGGCATTGAGTACACACCGAACAGCTATCTCTTCCTAAGACTTTAATATATAGCAGTAAAAAATGCTGTAGTGCCATCAAAGTATTATAATACACCTAAAGTACCTCAGCAGTATTTTTCCATGAGAAAAGGTTTGTTCAAGGTAGTAGAAAAACTAGAGATATTTTTCTTCCAGATGTAATTTTACAACTTTATGTGCAAATGCAAAAACTAATCCCTTACCTAATGACTACCCAACTCCTCCAAGAAAAAAAAAAAAATAGAAGTTTTTAGTGAAAGAGAGTGTAATTTGTAAACCTAAAACAAAATGAAAAGGCTAACAACCTTCACTAGAGAGGAAGGTTTTCACAAAGAAGAAATACTTTTGAAAATCAGTTATTTGCTGATATATATATATATATATAATCAGAATATTTTGCCTTTCCCTTATGCCATTTGCTATAAATATTTATAGTAGGGAACAAAAAAGTCAGCTGATTAGCTCACGCATTGCTGCATTATAGCAAAGTGCCAATTTTTTGATGTGACTAGATAAACTGCAGCATATAATCAGACATTCAAAATTACATCTATAAAACTTCACAGATGACTGAAGCACCGAAGTCTTTTACAGCAGGCTGCCAACTATGTCATGCAGCCATTACCACCAGTCTTCTTGACTATAAAAACAAAGTCTGACAAAAGCAACCAAAAAAACCAGGCAAGCAAGCAAGAAAAGCATTTGTTGGGAAAGGAGCAGAATAAAACACCAATACTTTATTTCTTGCCTGGAAGGAAGCTCCTAGAAAGTTACTGGCATTGCAAGCATAGGGTTACTTCAAGATATGACAAACTTGCTGTCATCAGGGTCACATAGTATCACCTTCAAAACTTGTGTGATTTAAGCTGCCAGAAATACTGCAAAAGTCAGCTACTTCTTACCCAGCCAGCATAACCCTTTGATGAGATAGAAGGTGAATGGCACACAGAGGGAGGAGGAAGCAATAAAAATAGCCAGAAGGACAACCACAGCAGAAATGAAGTATTTCCCTACACCAAGAAATTAACAAGAACTGGAAACCTAGCAACTTTTGCCAGCTCTTGGAAAAGCTTAATACAGTCGTAAATGTCAATGTTAGCAATGTTAGTGATAATCAAAAGTGAAGTCTGAGCTTTGGCTTTGAAAATGTTTTGGGCTGCACCAAGCTTTGGATACAAAGCAAAACACGGAAATATATGTATATATAGATAAACAATGCCAGAGGTGCTTTCTAGCACCTAGCCCAGTGATTGTTCCTCTGGGTTACACTGCCTTGATAGTAAAAGTCGGTCTGTAAAAAAATCAACGCAAAGATCTACACTTCCTAGTTCACAAACTTCACAAACTGAGTAAAGCAAACCCTCAATCCTGGTTTTAATCCAGATTTAAAAAAAGGAAAAGATCCGTGGGCTCCATGTTGAAGATTTATCCACTCAAAAATACTTCAAACCCTTCAACCTCACCGGTGTGCAGAAACACAGTCATAACACTCAGAATACTCTCAGCAACTGTTCTCACTTTCAAAATGTTGACTTATACCATTTTGCTTATGAATTGCACTTGGAAAAATTAAAACAGTATTACGTACCTCAGGTATGCAAACCCCTGAACACCCTGTCTCTCAGAAATTTTAACTTTTCTAAAAGATGTAGTGGAATTTTTTATGTGACTTGTAGCATACTAAATATCTTAAGAGTGACGTTTTCAGGACTGTTGCCTCTGCAGCAGTCGCAAAAGAAAGGAAGTATGTTTAGGTGCTCCCTCCTCTGTGCTACTTCCAGTCTTTCTATGGTTTCTGCATTTCCAAATGTAAACCATACTGAATCATCCATGTGTCCAGGACACACAAACTGGATAGTTCATAATCTTCCTGATGCTTAGCATAGTTAAGCTGCGGATAGTGGTAGGGCCTGAAAGCATACCCAGAGATACACTGCTGTTACCAATCTCTCCTAAGCACTCACACAGGCAGCTGCCTTGTTTGGCACTGACGCTCATTCCCAGAAACCTAACTTCCCCTCTAAGTTCTTTAAGGAGTTTCAGTACTTCAATTACTACAGGTATACTCCAGAGCCAGGGCGGCTTGAATAGCACTCAGTGCTTTTGGACATTTGCAATTCGTCTCACAGGAGCAATCTCCTAAGAGCACGCAGCTCACAGATACTGGAATTCAAAGAGACGTTTCAAGTAACATATCAAGAGGCAAAAAACAGGTGATCCCCAACTATGTCTGTCAGAGTATCACCATGAATTTTAAAGACTGCAAAGCTTCTAATCATGAGACACACTGCTGACAAGCTGCTGGGTGAAATGCTGGATGTCTTTCTTAAACTAAAACCTAAACACAGGGTGAAATAGCAAACTCGTTCTGTAAGCTAAAAGGACTTCAGCAAGCCCTTCTTTTTCTCTCTACATGTAGCTTCTTACTACACGCAGTTTCAGGGAAGTTGCTCCTAGCAGCAGTAAAATAACTAATATAAATCTTCTGCCAGTACAACTGAATATTTTTCAAGCTCAAAAATTTCAGTTTGGAAAATAATCTATGAACTTCTTGAACATGCGAATTAAAATACAAGTACTGCCACCTTCAACACCTGAACTGAAAGCTAAGCCTGAGATCAGGTATTGCTTCACATAACATGTATCAGATGTCGGTTCACTCACCAGGACTACTCCTTGGTTTGAGATAATTTCCACACTTTTTTTAAAAAGTAGAACAGAAATTTTTTTTTTTTAGTGAAACTTAAAAAAATGTATTTTGCTTAATTTATACTAGCATAAAAAACAATCACAGTAGTGAACTGAAACATCAGGAACAATGTCTTAAAATTATCTTGATATTCAATAGGAAAGGAGATCATCTTGTCACACCAAGCCCAAGACATAAAGATATTCCAACACAGACTTGCACTCACAACACACAGCATGGAGCGTAATTTCCAGAAAAAATGGTCGTAAGTATAATTTCAATGAAGAATTAACCAAAAGGCGGGGCTATCTCATCAGCAACATCCACTCACTCAGTGTCACACAAAATACACACTGAAAGCTACCTGCAAAACAGAGAAGCCTTTTCATGAAATATAACCTATTAAGGTAGTGAAGACATGTATTTCTTTAAAGGAACATCATTCATGGGAATACACTCATTGAAGTGCTAATTTTCTAATGCCAGAAAAACTAATACACAAAAATCAACATTCGCACCAAGCTACAGAAAAGTTTCGTGGTGCTTTTGCACCGTACAGGTACAAAGGAATTCACTTTCCGCCTATACATCCTATAGAAAGCTTACTGCTCTAAGTAACCACAACGGTTCGTCCAGCTGAGGATTTCTAAACATCTCACACAAAGCTCAGTGCCTGAAACCAGTTTACAGTGAAGAAAAACACCACCCTACCCCGATGCACGACCTATTTCTCAAATCTCCGTCGAGCATTTGAACCAATATCTACAAAGAAATAGTTGCTGTGCTAGATTTCCACCACTGCAAGAAAACACAGGAAAGGGGAAAAAAATAAAAAAGAAAAGAAAGGAATGGAAGAAAAAGGAAAACCAAACCCCAAACGTTAACAAACTCCTACCCACGGATCGTTAAGTGTAACAGACGCTGGGCAGGCCAAGCCGCACAGCACATGAGGCAAATGTCACCCCAACCGCCGTACTTCCCACCCCATGCCCACGCCGCGCTACCCCTCGGGCGGGGCCGCGGGGGCCCGCAGCGCTCGGGCCGGCAGGGCAGGGCTCACCGCAGGGCAGGGCTCACCGCAGCCCCGGCCGCTGCAGGGCGGCCCGGCGGAGCGGGAACCGCGCACGGGCCGGCTGCGCGCCGCGCGGAGCGCCAGGACAAGATCGTCCCGCGCCCGGCGCGGGGCTCCGTGCCGCCGGCGGCCCCACCCCGTGCCGCGGGCTGACCGGACCGCCGACAGGCCCGGAAAACAGGCACCGCTCCTACCGTAGGGCCTGCGACCATATCCGCGGGAGAGAGCGCGCAGGGCGCGGCTCCCGCAGAGACCCGCCGTGTCGGAGCGGCCCCGCACGCATCCACCGGCGCGCACAGAGACGCGCTCGGCAGCCCCGGAGAGCCCGGCACACGGAAACCCCGCCCAGCCCCTCCCCGCCCCAGTCCCGACCGCGGCCCTGCGCCGGGCGCGGCCCGCTCCGGCCGGCCCGAGGCGATGCCCGCTGGCGGGGCTTCACCTTGGCGGCAGGCGGGGAGCCCTCCACTCACCCCGCGGCGCTCAGGCGGGGGTGCCGGGCGCCGACTCCGCGCTGCGCCCCCGCCGTGCTCATGCGGCGTCGGCAGGACCTGCCCGCACCGCAGCGCGTCACCGGCCCCGCCGCGCCCCGCCCGCGCGCAAGCGCCGCCGCCGCCGGGGCCGCGGTGCCCGTCCCGGCCCGCCGTGCGAACCGCACCGATGGAGCAGCAGCCGCAGCGGTCGAGTGGCTCTCCCTGGCTCGGCACCCCCCGCGCCAGCCACTCGCGCCTAAGCAGTCCATACTTCGGTGAGATACACAAGTATCTCTAATAGGGAGACGGCGGGGAGGAAGAGGATGGAAGCAAGCTTTTCTCCGTGGTTCGGGAGCAGGTGGTTCGGGAGGACAAGAGGCAGCGGGCACAAACGGATGCACAGGATGTTCCACCTGAACACGGGAACTAACTTTTTGCTGTGCAGGTGACCAAGGACTGGCACAGACTGTTCAGAGAGGTTGTGGAGTCTCCCTCACTGGAGATACTCAAGAACCCTCTGGACACTATCCTGTGCCGTGTGCTCTGGGATAACCTGGCTTGAGCAGGGAGGTTGGACCAGATAACCCACTGTCGTCCCTTCCAACCTGACCGATTCTGTGATTCTGCAATACCTTCGTGAGGTGCTTCCCCCCAGTCCGACCTTTATACACAGTTGGTTGTGGCAGGTAAGTACATGAACCCAAAGAATCCTACTGCCCCGGGCACTGAGGTACCACAGAAGCAAGTAAGAAAATTCATAGTGATTCATTAGTCAAAGACTTTGTATGCCTCCTTACAGGCCTCCCACCCCTTTCCTCCGAGGATCTTTGCAAAAGAAAATTATTACCTCATACGCTTCACAAAACATTTTATGGCAAATTAACCTCCATGTGCCTAGCACCATGTTTTGAACCACGCATCAGTATTGCTGATGACTTGTATTAGTGTAAAAGTATTTAATTTCCTTCTCTGACACTTGTTAAAATGGACAGCGAGGTATTTCCTTTTTAATGAAGTTCCTCAAATGCAGAAACTACTAAGAATCTGTGGCCAAATCTTTACACTGTATTTACAAATCCGACATGGGAAAAGCAGCCCTTTCAGTTGAAGTCCAGCAAACTGAAATCAAGTTCAAATCCCGCTTACTCCTGCAATAAAGGCACAATCCTTACTAGAACTATACGAAGTTAATTTCCCAATAACACTCTGTATACATGGAGTTACCCATTCTAATTCTTGTTCAGTAAAAAACAGATTTCAGATCCTTTAAATTTACACTTTTATTCATCTTTCCTTTCAAAGTACAGATATCTGGCTACAGCACTTGCAACTCCTGCCCTACACACATCATTCAATCTATTCACAAAGGGAAGAGCAGAGATAGCCAAGACTTTTCTATTGTCTAGGAGGTAGCTGTGCATTTTGTGTGACAGTTTGCAGCTCTTCTATAGGGTTGATTTACAGTTGCTGTTTGTTAGTCCTTTAGCTCAGGTTACAGTGTTAGAAAGGTAAATTCTGCTTATTATCCATGCAATGGTACATAGATGATCTGCACAGTGAGCATACACATCCATCATACCTTATGGACACTGAACAAAGCTGTTTTACCGGCAAGTCAGCAGAAACAATCCAAGTGAGGAGCATTGAACTAATTTTGTCAAGGTATGATAGGTGGGAGATCCTCATCCTCCTATCTCCTATTTATGAATAACTGCTTATATATATTTTAAGTCCTCAACCCACCATGTTAACAGAAATGGATAGTCGGATGTCCATTTATTCAGTTACTCACATGGTCTTTTCCCCAGCAAATAATTCAACATTAATTACAGTTCCTAGAACTTGTAAACCCATGGGCTATGACCACAACACATACATGTATTGTGAAGGAACTTCCTCCCTCTCTTACAAGTTTCTCCAGTTATCTAACATGAATGAGAAGAGCATGTTGAGAGAATGCAGAACTTTGCCAGTGCATTGGCAACAGAGAGGAAGAGTCTCACTTGTTCTGTAACAGTGGTCACATTGGGAAATGGGTAAGAGAACACTTAAAACAGAATTCAGTACAGCTACAAGTTGTCTGTGAATTCTATTAATGGAATTATTTTAAATGCATAGCTCTGTCTAAAGCAAAGCAGAAGACATGGAATAAACTCAAGTATGACTCAGACAAAGACAAAAATAGTATCAGGCAGGCTCTGGCAAGTAAAGGACAAATAAAGGGGGTGTAGATAATCTCTCAAATATTTTGAAGTTGAAGTCAGAGTCAGTATTTAATTTAGTTATGAAAATAGTGCTTTAAAACAGCTCTGTATGTGTCCTGGCACATGATAAAAATAAATAAATTAAATATATGAGAATTTTCTATGGAAGAAAGAGAACCCAACAGTAGCTCCAATTAATTTAAGACTGGCAAAAAGTGTGATTTCATTTAAGAAAAAAATGATTTATGGTAATGGGCCTAATTAAAATACTCGTATCAGTTATGAAATCTATTAATACTTTTCACTCAGTGTAAACAAAAAATGCAGAACATAATTGAATATTCCTCTTGATTATTTCACCCAAAAGGCTGTTCTCTGCAGAACTCGTATTTTTACTAGCTAAACATTTTTTATGGAAAGTTAAAAGATCACTGAATGATTGAACCTGGAATTGGTTTTTTGGCAGGTAAACTGGTTCCAGGTTTAGGATTTATTTCTGGAGAACAACTTTGCCTTTAGAAAACATGACTCTGGTGTACAAAGGGAGTTAGACCATTGTTGATCTTATTTACATAACAATTCTCACCAGTTCAGATGCATTTTACTTACATTTAATTTAACCAGAGCAAATAATAAATTTGAAAATAGGGTGATGGCAAATTATAGAGCCATCAAGTAAAAGTTTGATGGGGAGCCAAGCACACATCTCTGAAAACTGCAGCAACAATAATATTGTCTTGTGGAACAGAATGGCTTCCACCAAAATTAAGTCTCTAGGTTTGACTGAGTGACCCACCTAGAAGATGACAGAAAGGCTGTGGATGTTGTCTACCTGGACTTCAGTAAAGCCTTTGATTCAAACAGCTTCTTCCTGGAGAAACCTCTCCCTCTTCTGTTTGCACCAAAAAGACCTCTTTAGCAGCTTTGTTAATGAGCCGTCGCATAAACTGAAACAAACACAGCACAGCCATGAGAAGAATTACAAACCCCAACAAGATACATAAACCTGTTTTTAAAATTTTCTTCCACAATGGTGAAAGGTCAAAAAAATTTAACATGCTATCCAGCCATGACCCGGTTATTTCTCCAAGTTTGTTCACACTCTCTCGCAATTGTTTGAGGTTTTCATGAATTGATTTAGAATGATCTGACAAGTTCATGCAGCACATTCCTTCAAATTCTTCACACCCATGCCCATGTGACAGCAAAAGATAATCAATTCCTGCCCTGTTTTGGACAGTTGCTCGTCTTACACTGTCAATGTCTATTAATATATCACCCAGTGTAAGAGAAATGGCTCAGGCATGCTTGCTCAGCCAGCAAGCCATGTGGTCCAATTGTGTCAAGGCTGCTCCTGATGCTGCCTGTGGTGAAAAAACTGCAACCACAATTCTCTGCGCCTTGGTCCATGTGTGAACATTGTCATCACATTTTGAATCATATTGTTGGATAGATCTTTTATCTTTTTGTTTTTGTTCTCTCAGCAATGTTATGTTGGGTGTTAACAATGAGAGTCTTCCAATGCTGCATGGACAGCCTTTGACATTTGCGGGCCAAACTCTATCCCCACAGGTAAAAAAGATTCCTCTTGGCAATTGCACTGGAATATGGTTGGATGGTCTGTTTGCCATCTTAGTGTAATTACACCAAGACGATGCTTTTCTGTAAATTATGTGATTAGAAGCGACATCTATTGTTTTGTTTCCCACCACTCCAGAGTGATTAAATCTCACACAAAATTTCATTCTGACCAATCCAAGAATTTCCAATTCCTGAGGTTCAAAAGGAAGGAAGGGACAGGAAGGAACTTTGTCCAAACATCCCATTTGTCCACTGGATTTAAAATTACCTTTGAGATTGCTGGAGGGATGATTTCTGGAATCAGCCATTTGCTGACTGGCAACCCCACTAAACCTGTTGAAAAAGGCTTCCCTGGTCTTGAGTGTGTCAAACAAATGGTGTTCAGCCCTGACGCATTGGCCAGAATTTCCCAAACATTTTCCTTCGGCTGAGCCATGGGCCAAACTTCCACATTGCTCAAAGCAACCATCTTGAAGTGCCCCTGTTTGCTGCACTTGTAACATTGTGCTTTTGTATGTTTTGCTGTCATTGCTGTTGTGGAGTCATTTTGTCGAAGAGCTGCAAAAGCTTCTTTGAGGTCTTCAGTCTGGGGTTTGATAATTCTTTCTATATGTTCTCCCCAGATGTCTGCTTGAATGGATGTCACATGCTGTGGTGTTCCTACTTTGCTGCATGGTTCTAACATTTCTGCCATGGAAGGCTGACCTGGCATTGCACTGATGATGCGTTTGCATTCTGTGTTGGCATTTTCAAATGCAAGACTTCAAAGCAGATGTGGCTTCGCTGCCTCATTATTGACTTGCCTGTCTATTGCTTGTGTGAGACAATCAATGAATGAGGAGAATGATTCTGATGAGCTTTGCTTTCTTTCTGTATAAATACTTTCTGGAACTCCTGCTGGTGGAATTTACACAACTGCTTTTCTTGCTGCTGCTTTTATATCTGCTAACACCTCTCGTGGTAGAGCTCTCTCTTGACAACGTGGCTCATCATCTGGTGGATCACCTACCGTTTGCGCTACAGTGATGCCTGCATTTGGTCCTCCTTGATACTTTCTCCTGAGGTCTTCAAGATCTCTTCCCCATTTCACTTCCCAGGTAAGGACTTGCGAATCTGTAAGAATCATTGAAGCGATAGATCTGAGATCAAAAGGCGTTAGGTCATACATATTAAGTGTTGCCTTCAAAAGCTGCTTGAAGTATGGGGATCCCAGTCCATTATCACGGATGGCTTTCACCAACTCTTTGATCATATCATGATCCAGTCGCTCCCATCTTGCGTTTTGGCCTTGTGCATCATATGTCACTGGCCATACTAAACTTCTTGTGCCTGTTAAATTGAATTCTTTTAATGCTTTTTTCTTTATCTCAGTCCAGTCTGTTGCACTGGATACATGTGCATCAGATATCTGTCTGGAATTTATTGCTGTGATTTCCATGCTGATGCTGCTCCTCCTATTCCATAGTCTGCTTGTATTTGTTGTTTGTCCACATCTTCTTGAGATGTGATCCCTTCATCCCTGAGGGATATTTCTCTTTTTGACATTTCTCTACCTCCTAGTTGATGAGTAGGAAGCTGGGATTTTTGTGCAGCACGTGATCCCTGTGCAGCACTACCAAAGGAGAGGGTTGATCCATCGGGTAGCTGGAGGTAAACAAAGAAGGCATCCGTGCAGTTGACTGAAGAGAAGCTTGATTGCCTTTTGATGAAAGCAGCACTTGAGGGAATTGAGTGTTTGAATCTGGGTTGAGTTCCAAAGCTGTTTCTTTAAATTGTAGAAGAAATTGTTTCATAAAATCTTTGGATAATAAAATTGAAAGAGCTGAAGGACATGCAGTTGTTGTTGTTGATCTGAAAGGAATGCCTTGTAAAGCAGTAATATGAATCATGCTGTCATCTGTAGTAAATGCTAGTTGTTGCGGTTGAGTTGCTGCGTGGTCTTCTAAAGTTGACAAAGGCTCCATTTGTTCTTGTTGAAATCGCTGCTTTGGGGAATAAACCTGGTTTTTATATTTAACGGAAAAAATGATGCAATGTGGGTGTTCCGCCACTAGGCGGCGCTGTTGCTCTCATGGCCGGGTATGGAAGGCGCTGCGGCTGCTGGAATTGTGCAGTCCCGCCACTAGGTGGCGCGGGCATTGCGACAACTGGACCCTGTCGACCGGCAGGTATTATGTCCGGGATCTCTTATATTATTTCTGACAAAAGACGCTGTGCTTGTAAAAATTTTTACGTTTCTGGATCTTTGGGAAACACTGCAGTGATGTTTGGATGGGCGCCCATGTGCCTGAACAAGCTAGCTGATTCTGAATCACCGAGTGGCCGCCGTGTTGGTATCAAGTCGCCGCTCGTTGGCGGGGTCCTGCTCTGCGACCTCTGCTGTGAGGAGAGAGAGAGAAATTTCACCTTGGAGAAATTCCTCGCCCTGGCCACACACCCCCACTGCTTGCTCCGCCCCCGCCTGCTCCGATCCTGCTTGCATCGTCCCGCACCGCCCTGGGAGGCGTTCCCCCTCGACCCGCCCCCGGGGGCCGCCCCGTCCCGCTCGCCATCGGGGTTTACCCCGCCCGCAGCGAGACTGCGGTTTGGGATACATCCCATCCCCACTGCGCCTGCGCCAACGTGAGCCGCGGGCGTCTCTGGGGTTTGCAGTGCACGGCTCTGCGCCTGCGTCTGCGCCGCACCTCCTGGCTCTCTGCCCACGCTTTGCGATGCGGACACAATTTAGTCTACTTCACTTCCCGTAGCTTACATCATCACCCTGCGCCGAGCTACCGGTGTGGGCTTTTCCTCCCCTTTTGTCCCGGTTTCGCGGTCCGCGAAATCCCGACGGTCGCCCGCGAGTTGTTTTTCCCCGCGATCCGCGCCCCCCTGACATGATGTGTCTTCCCGCCGCCCCCCCGTGTGATTGTTCCCGGCGCAATTGACTCGCATCGCCTTGGCGTCCTTGCGCCGCCGTGTTATCTCCCGGCGCTGACGCGATTTGGCGTTAGTTTTCCCTGCTGCTCTGGTGTTTGGCACACTCCCCCTCCCCCCTGTTGTGTCTGTCCTTGCTCGAGTGGAGGAAGGAGGTGGCGAAGGGGTTTGACGCGGTGGACAAAGGGAGGTGAGGGAGAGAGGTGAACGGACTTCTAGGTGGAATCTGTTCTAAATCTCCCTGTTCTCCCCTCTGGGGCAATTGTCCCATGTCCAGGGGACATGCTTCAAAAGAAAGCATGTCTCTATCCTGATCGCTGGGAAGTACAAGGTTTTTTTCTTTCTCGGGACCGGTATCGGGGAATCTGGTTTCGGAATTTGAGGCACCGAGACAAGCTGTTGCGGTTCATGTGCCTCATCTCGGGGAAGCTGCTGGCTCTCCCCTGCTGCTATAACCTGGGGCAGCTGCTGGCTCTCCCCTCCCACATCCCCACTAGGAGGTACGGGACGTGCCTGCTGCTGGGAAGCAGCTGGCTGCTGTCCAACAGACGAAACCTTGCTCTGTCTCCTGCGCAGCCCTCCGTTGCTGTAAGGAAGGAGGAACCGCATTACGTGAAATGGCCTCTAGCATGTTTCTCCCTGCGAACAACAGCCTTGCAGCCGTTTTGTCCTTTTTAGTTGCCCTGGGGTACAGTTCCCTATTTGCCTCTTGCCAAAATGCCGGCTCAAATAGGACGTGGGATTCGCAATGTGGAAAATTACACCCAACCCACGAAAGAAGAGCTTGAAGCTCCTTCTCAGAAAGGCCTGGAGGATGTGCAGAGATAACTACTCGTAAAGCAGATAGGATCCTGAGTTGTTCCTGGGAGACTCCCACCCCCATGTGTTCTGGATTCGACCGACCAAAACTGAAGAACAGGGTGCAGATGTTCTCAAATTCGTCACAGGGCTGCTCTGATCACCGACCAGCAGATCTCAGGGTGATGAGTCCAGGGCCCTTGGAGTTTGTCTGTCTCAGGCGAAGTTGAAGTCAGCTGCTTTGGCCAAAAATCTTCCCCTGTCTTCTCTGGCTGTTTTCCTGGCTTTAGAGGGTTTTGTGTGTCCACTGGAAAGCACCCAGGGACACCAGTTCTGGGGGAGGGTTTCCTCACCTGAGATTTAGATTGTTTAAAGTCCTTGGCCCTCTAAAAGCCCCAAGTCATGTTGGTATAAAAGAGCAGAGTCTCAAGGTTTGTTTTCAGGTTTCTTGTGATGTTTATTATACGATATCTCAGAATTTCCACTGCTCCCAGCCGAGGTCCGGACAGCGGCGGGGACATGAGGTGATGGGATGTTTCCTTACATTTATACAGATAACTACAGGTCGGTTATTTGCTATTTTGTACCAATACCTAGTGCCCACACTAAAAGTGTCATTTCTACTTTGACCCAATCCACTCTAACTACTTTGTGCCATCACCACCCCAAAAGATGAAGGATGAGGAAGAAGGAGAAGTACATGAGGAACCACCCTAAATCCTCCATCTTGTCCCCATTTACCTCTGTTCCATGAACTGTAAAATTACTGTATTTTTTATTTTCTACTGTGCTAAACTACTGTTTTCACATCCTGGTGGTTTGCAATTCCTCTCTCTGTGTCGGAAGCCCCTCCCACGGACTAAAATCAAACCCAGTGTTTTCCTGGGCTCTGTGCCAAGGTCTCCGAGCCCCCTGGACTGGCTCCACACCCCCCTGTCCAGGGCTCAAATTCCCTTCCTCAGATCCCAGTCATCCAAGGGGATGTCCTGGACTCCAACAAAACCGGCTGCTAATGACTTACACAGGAGCAGTTTGCTGGGTTAAAAACTGGATGGATGGTTGGGGGTGTTGGTGAATTAAGTTATCTGGTTGACAATACACAGTCAGTCACTACTGCATTTTGCTAAGGCGCACTGCTGGGGCTGGTCGTGTTTGATGTCTTTGTCAATTATTTGGATAAGGGGATCGAGCAGCAGCTCAGTTTGCAGACCACACCAAGTCAGGTGAGAGAGTTGGTCTGCTGGAAGGCAGGAAGGCTCTGCAGAGGGATCTGGACAGGCTGGATCAATGAGCTGAGGCCAGTGGTATGAGGTTCAATAAGGTGCTGAGTCCTGCCCTTGGGTCACAACAACCCCGTTCACTCCTACAGGCTTGGGGCAGAGAGACTGGAAAGCCAAAAAAGACCTAGGAGTCAACAGCAGATCCTGACCTGAAACATTGAGGAGTGTGGAGTGTGTCCACAGAAGGGCAGTGTAGTTGATGAAAAGCCTGGAGCACAAGTCATGAGAAGCAGCTGAGGGAGCTGGAGGTGTTTAGCCTGGAGAAAAAGGAGAAAAGAGTGTTCAGGAATGACCTTTCTTACAACTACCTGAGAGTGTAGCAGGCAGGGGTCAGCCTCTTCTCCCAGGCAACTAGCAACTGAAGAAGAACACGTAGTGTTCCTCAAGATGTGCTAGGGCAGGTTCAGGTTGGACATGAGAAAAAAATTGTCACTGAAAGAGTGGTTAAGCATTGGAACAAGCTAACCAGAGAGGTGGTGGTGTCACCATCCCAGAAAGTGTTCAGTAAACTACTAGACATTCAACTTAGAGCTATGGTTTAGTTGACGTGATGGTGTTTAGTCAAAGGTTGGACTTTGAGGTCTTTTCCCTTCGCTGTGGGAATGAATCACTGTGCAGATCATCTGTGTACCGTTGCATGGATAATAAGCAGAATTTACCTAACACTGTAACCTAAGTTAAAGGACTAACAAACTGTAAATCATTCTTCAGGTGAATCAACCCTATAGTAGAGCTGCAAACTGTCACACAAAATGCACAGCTGCCTTCTAGATAGTAGAAAAGTCTTGGTTATCTCTGCTCTTGCCTTTGTGAATAGATTGAATGATGTGTGTAGGGCAGGAGTTGCAAGTGCTGTAGCCAGATATCTGTACTTTGATAACTTTATGATTTGTAGGAAATTCAATCTTAGGAATAAGCCTTTTAATGGGACAATCCATGGACTTAGAGAAGGTAACAAATATATACCAAAGTACACACTGTGTGGAAAGGCAAGGACATCAAAGGTGTCGTAAGTTAAATAAAGAAGCTTTTAAGTTTACATAAATCATGTTGTGTTCATTTAGTTTTGTTGACAAGGCAATACAAGCAATGAATTGAGTCACAGATTACTGACATTTATACAGAGACACAAGTCTTCAAAGATAGGCTCCTCAGTCCTGCATTTTTACAGGCTACTAAAGAAGCATTTACTGCTAAGTAAGCTGTACAGCATGACTTCCAGGATCAGATCATACAGCTAAAATAATCACAGAAAAATTTAAAAGGTAATGGTTAGCCCTCTAAAGGCAGGTAACGGTTGTAAAGCATTAAAACAGACTGCCCAAGAAACTGGTAGAGTCACCCTCTCTGGAAGTGTTTATAAAAGTGTGTGGGTATGGCACTTGAGGATGTGGTGTAATGGTGAACATGGTGGTGCTGAGCTGATGGCTGGACTTGAAGGACTTTTCCAATCTTAAAAATTCTCTGATTCTATAATAAAAGCAATGAGAATAAGAAAAAGCTCTTCAAAATAACTTAGTGGGTAGCAATGTGTAAGCATGTCTAGATCGTATCCTGTTCCCTGTAATTATCAACCAGATAATCATTGTTACCTGTTAAAATTGAACCTCTACTAGTTAGATCTGCTTTGCTATACTCTATTACTGAACAGATCCAGTCAGTTCCAGATAACAAACAGTTCCAGATAATGAAGCTTACAGCTCTCCAACACTTTAAAAAACAATCACTCCTACATTTGGAAGCCAATGCTTGCCTACACACATGTTGGAGAATTTGACTCTAATGTATCTTATCAGAGCACTTGGGTACTTCACCAATGTTGCCCTTCTGTGGTCTGTATGCATGTATTTCATTGCATAAAAAAGCATTTTAGTTCAACTTCACATCTGTGCTTCCTTTAAGCTACTTTAGCCTTTGTAATACTACAATGTAATAACTTATCAATATTCTTCACAGAATTCAGAATGTATAGATTTTGGTGGATATTTTCATCTGAGTTTCTGGGGACTGAGGGCGGGAAGGAGTGGGCACTGTTTTTCAGAGCAGGAAGAGGACAAGTTTCTAAAGTGATACACTGTTTCACAGGTTCACACCAAGTCAGCCACTTTTTTTCATATGCTTACTGACAATCACATTTAATTTAGACATACGGAATATTAACATAATCCCCCCTCCATGCCCCAGTCAAAACCAAGAGTGAATCTCATTTGTCTCAGTCTAACAAGAACCTCCATACCTACAATGTAAAAAAAAAAAAAAAAAAAAAAAAAAATCTACCTGAAGGTCATCTTCTTTCTATTTATGAGGGTATTTGCATACTTTGAGATCTCTCACTTTCCCTTTTCTCCCTACACCAATTACTTCCATTAAAAAGGACATCCAAAGCAATGGTAAGTTCTTGAAAATTCAGCAGTACTTTAAGCAAGGTAAAAGGTAAAGAATAATCTTCAGAAACAAATATGAGATACCTCCTTCTTGGGGCTATGAAGATATCCTGCAGCAGATGACCATTTCCACAATGAACTTTAGGACACCTTTTGAGTGAGAGGACAAATCTCTGTTATTTAAATGATAAAAAATTGTAATTTTGTACAAACAGGTCAATAAGTACTTCTATACACTTCAAATTCTTTAGAGCAAACAAAACAGACTTTATTTTTTTAATTTGATTTTTATTTCACACAGTACTTGAAAGACTGGAGATGCCTTTTTGTTAATGCCAGTCAAAATTTATTTTACAGGATATTTTAAGCCAAATAGTAGGCAACAAGTTTACTTACTTCTTTATAAAGTATTGCTAAAAATTCATAATGCTTTAATATGAGTTTCTGCAGTGTAAAAATAGACATCCTGTATTACAAACTCATACAAAATACATCAGTACTTTCAAAATTAATGTAGCATCATTTTGGAAAGACAAAAATAGCAGTCAATCAAATGACTAAACCCTAAACTGTCACATGGTTAGCTGAAGTTTTCTTAAACAAAGCAGCCTATTTAAGTCAAGATTATGATGACATGTTCTAACTGTATTGCAGGAACAAAGGTACTCCATAATTAATACTGAAGCAAGTTCCTCATAAGCCTTCCCACTACTTAGTGGGATCTGCTCCCACTTCACCAAGACAGATGCACAAAACATGCATAGGACATAACCAGAAAATATTATATAAAGGTTGCTATTTTCTTTTGTCTTGCTTAACATTGAGGACTATTACTTTGTGGTGTACTAGACTAAGGAAACAAGGGATAGTTTTGTAATAAACTCCAAAGCATTTTAAATACTAGTGATTTTTGTAAACTATCCGATCAAAAAAATAATAATTGTGTGCACAATCTAAAAATAAATTAAACCCAATTTAATTCTCTGGATTTTTCCATGTGCACATGACATATACCAGAAGTCAGATCATTCCTTTACAGCATTTTGTCAAGGCACTTCATTGTCTCATTTCAGGTTGAAGTGCTTTGATGTTCGCAAGCATCTTGTCTTTAGAGGTTATTGCAGTGAACATGTATTTTTAAACTGCTATGGTTATTTCACACACACATAACCTTCATTTTTGATGCTTGGTATTTTTTGTGAAGGGAAGTGGTTACATTTATTTAGGATGAATCCATTGCCATGATTACTTTGTAAAAGTCAGCTTAAAATTGCAACCATAAATTCTGCGCAAAACCACAAACAGGTATTTGCTCATGGAACAGTCTGTGACAAACTTAAAACCTTTCAGAAAATAATTTTTGTTAAATATTGCAGTTTTTAAAAAAGAATTTTTTGTGAAATTATTATATGGACTACAGCCCTTCTGTCCTGACTAAAAATAGAATTCCCCTGAAAATTAGCAACAGAAGAGAGTGCTGGTCAAGCTGTCACTGTCTTCTGTATTAAAGACAGCTAGGTTTCATATAGAGATGTTTTAACCACCATCAGGTTCAACAATAATGATCTCTGCACCGTAACACTGGGATCATTACAAGATGTCTGCTATATTGTTGTACGTCAGCCCTGGAATTCTGTGTAAGTACAGCACAGCTGTGAGTCATCGGACATTTCAACAGCCATTAAACTAAAGATAATTTATTCTTTCAGATAAAGTACGTTGCTGACATTGGTTTAACAGGAGCTCTCACTGAAATTTCTCTTCTTGCTTCCCACCAAGCACAAATGCTCTGTACTTTGCACGTTGAATAGAAAGGATAATGGATAGAGTTAGTGCTTTTGTTTTAATCTCTAACTTGCTTCCCAAAACCTTGGCGACAAGAATCTACTTAAGATAGCCTCTACCACGTCAGTAAAGCACATTAGCCACCGTCTTTTACACTGGTGATCTTGGCCTGAAACTGAAAGTATTCAGTCTGTGCTCTAAAACCGTAGTTCCCCAAGACATCATCTCACGTCACCTGGCTTCCCTCTCATCAGAAACAATCAGCACATCTCCGTAGACCCTATACAGAACACGGAGTTACGTAAGCTCTAGCTCATGACGTTCATTAAAACGGAGTGCAAAAGGAAAAAAAAAAAAAAAAAAAGGCAAGCCTGCTTCGAATTGGTTTTCAGTTGAGCCGCTCCCCGCTCAGCCCACGGTGCCAGCGCCGCCCCTGCACCGCGCCCCGGACAGGCAGCGGCAGCACCGGCCTGCGGGCTGCGCTGGGGACCCAAGGCCGCGCCGGGACCTCGCTGGCAGCGATTCAGAGGGTCACAGAATGGGTCAGGCTAGAAGACACGAGGTCATTTGTTCCAACCTGTCCGCTCAAGCAGAATCATCCAGGAGGACGTGGCACAGCTTGTGCCTGGACAGTTCTTAGGTATCTCCGTGAGGGAGACTGTACAACCTCTCAGGGCAGTCTGTTCCAGTGCCCGGTCACCTGCACGGTTAAGAAGTTCTTCCTCGTGTTCAGGTGGAACTTCCTGTGCATCCGTTTGCCCCCTCTGCCTTTTGCCTTTTGTTGCTCGGCACCACTAACAAAAATCCACCTCCGTCCTGTTGACACACGCTTTTTAGACATTTACACAGCCTTCGCCACAGACCCGAAGCCAGAGTCTGTTCCCGTGTGCAGCACC
The DNA here is from genome assembly GCF_009819655.1 of Sylvia atricapilla. Classification (NCBI taxonomy): domain Eukaryota; kingdom Metazoa; phylum Chordata; class Aves; order Passeriformes; family Sylviidae; genus Sylvia; species Sylvia atricapilla. The sequence goes on from NC_089174.1 coordinate 36,163,232, forward strand.
TCCCCGCCGCCCGCGGCTCCCGCATTGTCCGCCCGCGCAGCCCCCACCAGGCTCGAGGGCCTCACGGTGCCCGGGCCCGCACCGCGCTGGGCGGAGCCGCCGCAGCCCCGCCCCGCCCAGCTCCATGTTCCTCGCGGCCGCGGCGGCCGCGCTCGCCCTGCCTCGCCTCTCTCGGTAAGCGGCGGCCGCGCAGGGGCGACCGGGGACAGGGCGGGGCGGCGGAGCGCCGCGTGTGCGGTAGGGCTGGGGCGCTCCGGCCGGGACCGCGGGCTGGTGACCGCGGCAGCAGCAGTGCGTCTGCGCCTGTGCGGCGGGGGCCCAGCCAGGAGCGACGAGCGGGCGGCGGCGTGGGACGTAGCCGGTGAGGCCCGAGGAGGGCGAGGGGCGCAGGGGCACCCAGGAAGGGATGGAGGAAGGGGGAGCCCGCGGTGGCGGTGCCGTTGCCCGCGGCGGGGCGGGCGGCGCGGTGGCCCCTCCTCTGCGGTGCGGCGGAGGAGCCGTGCGGGCCGGTGGGCGCCGCCGGGGGGCTGCGCGAGGCCTCGGCAGCGCCGGCGTTGAAGTGACCTGTGGGGTGAGGAGGAGAACCCGAGGGGCCTGATTGTCCCGAATGCAAGAGGGAATATAATTTATTTCAGTTGATTTCCCACGTATTTCCTTATCCCAGCCCGCTGAGCCTACCAGTCCCTGCGGTTCTCTCCCTTGAGAACTGGTGACAGCCTGACGGCCCTGACGGGGACCGAGCCTGGCTGAGACGAGGGCACCCCGGGGCTGCTGTTCAAAAGGTTTTTGATCCTCCCTTTTGCTTTTGGTAATTCCTGATGCCTGGGAGGTCTTCTGCCGCTGGGGCCTTTGTTTGAAGCTTCCTTGGCGGCTGTGGTTAAGCCGCTCAGAGCTTGCCGAGCTCGCAGCTGTCTCTTGCGAGAGCTCCGTCAGCATAAGCGGGGTTCAGCACTGCTCATACCTCACAGGCAGGCTGACGGGGAAAGAGCGTGGAAGTCCTCAGGGCTGCCCGCGTTGGGTGGTTGCGAAAGAACAAAACCAGTTCGAAATAACTGGTCGGTGGAGTTTAAAACTTATATTCCAGTCTGAACTTGCTTAACTTCTGTGCCGCAATCTTGATACTGCTTTCTGCTGAAGAAATCAGAAGAAATAAGCCCGTTTTTCAGTTTTACATTGCCCTCTTTTTATGTTTCAGAGCAGTAGGAGGACGAATAGTCTAATAGTATAAAAGAACAAAAAATTGCGATGTCTGCATCTGTTCTTATGCTTCTGTTTTTATTTTTTATTTGACAGTAGACGCTTTAGTTTGGGCCTGAACAGCTGATGTTTTGATGTCCTTAGTTTTTGAGGTTTCACAGCCTACAAGCTACTTGTAAAGAAATTACACATAAGAAAAGCTTTTTCTTTAAGAGTTTTTATTAATAAGAGTTTTTCTCTTGGTCCTAAGTACCAGTAGGTGTTTAAATAAAATGTCAGTTCATTTCCCATTCTCACCTGATTCTTGAAAAGAAAAGAAAGATTCCCATGAAGCACTTTCTCTGATTTGTCAAATATATGGTGTCTCTGACAGGAATCTAAAGGCGCAGCATCATGGTTATGAAAGCTACACTAGAAGATGATGATTCAGGATGGGAACTTGGTATGCCTGACAAGATGGAAAAGAGTAATACCAGTTGGATAGATATAACTCAGGATTTTGAAGAAGCTTGTAGAGGTGAGTTGTTGTCCTTTCATTCTGAGAAAACTTGGAATCCTTTGGAAGCCTAAACATAGTTCTTTAAGCTCTTTTGAGCTATAGTTTGACCCAGGTTCAAGCTTCAGATGGATGACCACTGATGGATGACCTACAGAGTGTTAACTCTGAGGTTAGAATTATCATGAATTACCTCACTTTGCTTCGTCTTCTAAATTACATAAGTACCTCTTTAATTAAAGTTTTTCCGTCTTAGGCATTTTCTTATCTGCCTTTTTTTTCCTTTGCAAAGATTTCTTCCTGTCTCTTCTGCCAAGTGGAAATGTCATTGCTGCATGCAGGGTCAATGCTCTGTTTCCTTCTTGTATATTTTTTTTGGATTCTCAGGGTCCAGTAATTCATTTAATTCATTAGTGCATCATTTTGTGTTGAAGCATGTCTAAGTTTTTGAACTGATGCAACAAATGGGGAAGCACTTGCTTCCATTTAATCAGTGCCTTTATTATTGTTATATGCTACTGCTAGTTTACAGTTTTTTCACTGGTTTTATGATGACACTAGGAAAAATAAATATAAAAACTGCATCTTACCACACAGAATATTACATAATGATAAACACAATTTCTGTACATTATTTCTCTGTATTACTGTAAATTACTTACGCATAATTATCGCTGTATTACTTACACCTGTGTGCTGAACATACCTAAAGACTCCTTTAAAAGTTATGAGGAAAAGCAAGCCTTTCAGTAGTCTCCCCTAGAAAAGACTAAGGCACCTGAGGAAGGGAGCAGAGGAAACAGCTATATTCCAGGCTATTCACATGCTACTATTTCACAGAATAATCATCACAGAATGATTTGGGTTGGAAGGGACATTAAAGACCATCTCATTCCAACTCTCTTGCTGTGAACAGGGGCCCCTTTCACTAGACTGTGTTGCTCAAAGCCCCATCCAGCCTGGCCTTGAGCAGTGCCAGGAATGGGAGATCCACAACTTCTCTGGGCAGTCTGTTCCAGTGACTCACCACCCTCACAGTAAAGAATTTCCCAATATCAAATCTAAATCTCTCTTCTAGTTAGTTTAACAGCATTTCCCCTTGTACTGAATATGCCCTTGTAAGAAGTCCCTCTCCAGCTCTTTTGTAGCCTTCCTTTATGAACTGGAAGGATGCTCGATGGTCTCCACACACCCTCCTTTTCTTCTCCAGGCTGAGCAGCCCCCACTCTTTCAGCCTGTCTTTGTAGGAAAGGTACTTTAGAATTTTTCCTTTTTTTTTTTTTTTTTTTTTTTCTTTTCTTTTTTTTTTTTAGCCTCTTTTGAACTTGGACCAACAGATCCATGTCCTTCCTGTGCTGGGACCCCAGAGCTGGATGCAGGGTTCCAGGTGGGGTCTCACCAGGGCAGGGCAGAAGGGCAGAATCCGCTCCCTTCACCTGCTGTCTAAGCTGCTTTGGATGCAGCCCAGGCCATCAGCTTTTAGGGCTGGGAGTGCACCGTGTGCTTACTAATTCTAAAACTTCTTTAACTACTAGAATAACAGAGGGAGGAGGGCACACTGTGAATCACTGTTTTTTTAGTGTTTCAGTCTTGAAAGTGCTTTGTAAGTAAAAGCAGTAGTGTCATGGGATGACCTGGGCCAGATGTCAGGCACCCACCAAAGCTACTCACTCCCCTCCTTCTGCAGGTGGACAGAGGAGAGAAGATCTAATGAAATTTCATGGGTTGCAAAAAGGACTGGGAGAGATCACTCACCAAATACTGTTAGGGGAAATCAGGCTCAGCTTAGAGATACAAAGTGAAATTACTACTGGCAAAATCAGAGCAGGATAATGAGAAGTAAAAGAATCCCTTAAAAACAGCTTCCTGCCACCCCTGTCTCCTTCCAGCTCTGCCTCCTACCCCAGCAGCACAGGGAGACAGGCAGTGGGGTAATGGTCAGCTCATCAACCAAGGCTTCTCCCACTGCTCAGGGAGGGTGCGTTTCCCTGCTGCACTGTGGGGTCCCTCCCACAGGAGAAAGTTCTCCATGAACTTCTCCAGTGTGGGTCCATCTCACTGGAACAGCTCTCAGTGACCTGCTGCAGTGTGAGTCCATCCCACAGGCAGCAGTCCTCCCAAAACTGCTGCAGCCTGGGTCACTGCTCCACAGGGTGCAGTCCTTCAAGGACAGGCTGCTCCAGCATGGGAGCAGGGCCCCTCTCTCCCCAGCTCTCGTATAGATTCACAACCCTTCCTCAGGCATCTACCTTCTGTGGTGTGAGCCTCCTCCATGGGTTGCAGGTGGATCTCTGCATCTCTGTGATCCTCCAGGGTCTGCAGGGGCACAGCTGCCTCACCATGGTTTGTACCATGGGCTGCAGGGGAATCTCAGCTCCAGTGCCTGGAGCATCTCCTTTCCTCTCCTTCTGCACTGACCTTGATGTCTGCAGGGCTCTTCTTCTCCTGTGTGCCCACTTGGCAAGTAAAGCTGTTGTTCATCTGCAAGTAAAACTCTGCAACTTTTTTTGTTGTTTTTATTTCTTCTTAAATCTGTTACCAAGAGGTATTAGTGTTTCTAATTGGCCAGCAGCACATCCATCTCTAGAACCAGGGATTGGCTCTGCTGGACATGGAAGAAGCTTCTGGCAGCTTCTCACAAAAGCCATCCCTGATAGCCACCCCCCCACAAGCTACCAAACCCAGGACATGCAAACACAATGCAAATAGAAATGCCTGATCTGCTTCCTGCAGCTTGTTCTCTCTTGGCATGAAGCAGTTTCATGTGTGACAAAATTACCCTGGAAAAGGTGTGCATGTAGGATGATAGTAATTGTTTGTTTTGTCCTGTTCCTTTGTAGAACTGAAGTTAGGAGAACTGCTTCATGACAAGCTGTAAGTATGTGTTTGGGATGATTCTGGCTTTTAGATATTACTGCAAACATGTTAATGTTACCTAATAACTAAGCTTTTTTTAGACTTTTATTTTAAATAATATTCTACATCTTAGCGCTGCATATATGCTGCACATGTATGAATGCTGAACATACCTGATGTTCTAAGTGTAACATGACATTTTTCAGTGTGATTGAAATTGTATTTCAGAAGTTCATAGCACATCTTCTGGTCTGTGGTAATTACACTGCTATTTTATGGTACATGCTTTTATGAAAAAAGGCCAGAAAGATTTTAAACTTGGTTGCCTGAAATGTCATAATCAAGTATTTTTAAAACAATTGGTATGATTTAATGCAACTTCAATAACATGTTAAAGCACAAAGTGAGAAGTCAACATTGAAAGAATATTTCAAAGAGAAGGATGTGGTAAAGACTTGCTGAATTTATTAAAGAATGATGAATTTAAATAATTTAAATATTTTAACGAATAAATTCTTTTTAGTGAAGGTGTTCACTTGAGTAAAGAAAAGTTATATTTGTAACTAATAGTTCAGAAAACAGGAGCACAGTATGAAATGAAAACTTGCTTAAAAGTGTGTGCAAGGATGTGCAGCTAGTTACTTAGTTGAGTCAAAGCACATTTTCAGCTGTAGTTTTAACATAAGAGCATTTCAGAGCATATACAGCAAATTCACTTTTCAGAATTTAAATATGCCACGTGCAATAAACTTTTTGTGTTACAAAGACTGTTGCAGGAGTTCTGATGAATGTCGTGGTAAAGTGAAGCACTGTATCTCTTCATATGTAGGCAAGTCTTCTTTTGATGTGGCTCTTCTGCAAGCTTTTATGCCCTGACTACAAGTGATAGGTTGTCACATGCTGAGGGAGTTTTTTCAGTATCAGTTTTCTTAACATGCCCATTTTAAACAAAGCCATTATATTCAGTATGTATTAGTCTATGTCATGTATATTGTCATTAGTGTGGAAGAGGGGGACATATCTTCCTTGGTTTTTTGGGTGTGGTGTAATAGCGAGCAGCTTGTTCAGTTAATATCAATTTATGATTTTACATGATGTTTATGAAGATGCTGTGAAGTTCATAGAAACAAGTGCAAAGAGATAGTAGTGGATTATTTCATTCAGGAGTGTTCTTCGTCCTTAGAGAAAGGCTAATGATTTTATTTTACTTTTAGCCATCTCTTTTCCTATGAACTTGAGAGATCCTTGACTTCCTGAAAACCATGAACTCTGAAGATCAGTACTAATGTTTACATATCTTATTGTCTGTGGTCAGAATACAGTGTACTTGGTTTGTCTTTCTGTGTTCTTTTTCATTAGTTTGTGAAGACTGTTTTGTATAAAATAACTATATTCAGCACCTTTTTTTTAATTTGTGTTCTTAGTTTTGGTCTTTTTGAAGCCATGTCGGCCATTGAAATGATGGATCCCAAGATGGATGCTGGTATGATTGGAAATCAAGTTAACAGGAAGGTTCTTAACTTCGAGCAAGCTATTAAGGTTTGTGTGAATTTACTGGGTTTATCTATACTGTAGAAATACACAGTTTTGTCAAATTACAGTTAAGCACAATACACCATAATTAGTATTTTCAGTCTTCTCTTGAAATTTATGTTTTTCCTTTTTTCTTTTGGATAAGTAAAAAATAACTTGTGATGTTTACCTTTCTTCTTAACTGCATTATCATAATGATGCTGACTCTTCCAGTGAAAAGTACTGTGAAATTATTTGGTATTGCTACCTCAAGTTAATATATTTCCAACATTGTTTTCCAAGTCAGTCTGTGCTTCCCCTAAATGTGTCTTTTATATGAAGATGTATTGGTTAGCTTCTGTTTAACCTGAATGGAAACCAGCTTCCTTAAACAAACTGGAAATTAACATTTTATCATTCTTTGAGTTTATCAGCATTGAACAGAAGCTGGATAATTTACTAACAGTGACAGAAATGATTAACTTTTGTTTTATGATCAAGGTAGATTTGAGGACAGAGGTTGAAAGATTTGCTGTTGTTTTGGAAAAAAAGTAATGCACTCAGAGAGAAGAGTCTTTTTTTTATGGTGAACACTTGAAATACAGTCAGAGAACTCTGTAAAACACTGGCTAAGTCATGTAAAATGTATGCAGGATTGCATATATTGGGCAAATTAAATAGTCAAAGTTGCAACCTTTTGCGTGTTGACCTCTAAGGCAGTAAAACACTACAAGTATTTCCAGTTTAAAAAGCATTCTTCAAAGAATTGGTCCTGCATGTTATTCCTTGTTCAATCTTTATTATGATTATACTGTCTTGTGATTTTAATGTTAGCAGTTAACTGTTTTTTAACTTTTCTTGGCTAGTAGTAACTAGGAATTGTTACTTTAGCATTCTCTTTGGGTAGTTTTACATTTGGTCAGTGTTAACTGATGGGAATGCAAAGTTCTTAAGAACTGAGACATGTTGTGAAGCTGGTCAGTAAAGCTAGTGGTGTACAATTACTCTGAACTGTCAAACGAATTTTAATTTCCTTTTTGGCTTTGGTATAAATAAGTTGTATTTTGTCTGTGTTCTTCCATAGTATTTAGCGTTTTGGTTGGGGTTTTTCTGTTTGTTTCTTTTCTAAGGATGGCACCATTAAAATAAAGGATCTCACTTCACCTGAGCTAGTAGGAATAATGGACACGTGTTTTTGTTGTTTGGTAAGCATTTTTCTATTCTTTAGGTGGGATGTTTTTTCTTTCAAAATATAATCCTTTAATCCATCTTAAAAAAAAAAAAAAGTGTAAAAAACCCAGCAGAACTGAGATAATGATTGACCAAGCAGAAAATACATACCTATATTTTAATTTCCATTTAGTTATTTGCATCGTCTGTTATGAAAGGCTTAATTTTGATTTTTAATTTTTTTTTCTATAAGAAATATGGAAGATTGCTGTTAACACCTTAAAACCTTTAAAAGGTGTTACAGTTTCTGGTTTTATAAATGTATGTTATCTGATTACCTGCTATGTATTGATATTTGACGGTGTTGGAAGCTGAGTATGTAGTAAGTGGTAGCACTGTGTTGCTCCTTTCTGTACAGCCAGAATTGACTGAGTGTACAGAAGCATTTTGAAGAAGGAAAATAAATATATTTAGGGAAAAAAAAAAGTCGAATATCAGTTGCTTATTAATTGCAGAGTTTTTTTGTGTATATGCTTCAATTTCCTTAGTAAATTATACTCATTATTTTCAGTTAATGTTTAAAATTACATCAATAATACTATTTTTTAAAACATTTGCAATCAGTTTAGTCAGAAAGACATAAAGATCTTAGTATATCTGATACAGTGTAACATCATTTGTTTTCTACTCCTGGTCCCCAAAAGGGACAGTGCTGATATTAAAAATACGGTTCTAGTTTAGTTTTTGGCTATTTCAAGATAGAAATGTGAGTTACTGAATCTTTCCTTGTAGCTTAAAGAAACATGGAAGTGGTGGAGGGGATTGTGACAAGAAGCTCTATGTTGTAAAAAGAGAGAACATGAAGAACATTAGTGACTTGTCTCATAGTCATTTTCCATTCACTCTTTATGCAGAAGAAGTTTATAAAGATGAAGGTCTCATAACGTAATGTCATGTCCAACTCACAGTATTTGACCTGAACTTTATAGAAGAGGCTTATCAACACCAGAATTCTAGGCTTGAAACACCTTCACCAAGTACCTTTTTGGTACTTGGAAGGTTGCCTTGGTAAGGAGTTTCTTAATGAGTGTTTGAAGCACAATAAAATGGAAAAAAATGCATCTATAAAAATGAGGACTTGGCTGTCATGAGTAAAATACTTACTTTCCTTTTTTCTAGATAACATGGTTAGAAGGACATTCCTTGGCACAGACAGTATTCACTTGCCTTTATATTCATAATCCAGACTTCATAGAAGATCCTGCTATGAAGGCTTTTGCTCTTGGAATCCTAAAAATCTGTGATATTGCCAGAGAAAAGGTTAACAAAGCAGCTGTTTTTGAGGAGGTATGTGTTTCCCATCTCCTGTGGAGTTAAATATACATTATACCATAATGCAAGTAAAACAAGGTATTAGTGACATTTATTAGTGTTTGATTTGAGAATACAGTGGGAATAGGAGTTCATCATCCTCAAAGTATTAAACTGGGTGTCTTTAAAATGCTTTTTTTTCCAATTTTTTGAACCCTGGAGGCTGAAATTTTCAGGCTTTTTGCGCTAAAAGGTGCTGACCCTCAAGCAAGCACCATATTTGACATGAGGCCTTGGAACAGGCTTCTGAGATTGAGTGATAGCACTGGGGTTGTGGATGTGTATTTCAAATAGTATTGTGTCATCTCACAGGGGGAAAAGCTTGAATTTCGGATTTTAATATATAGCAATACATGTGAGTCAAGAAAGAGGACTTTGGGCCTTGTCTGAGTCCTTCTTCTTCAATATCTTCTTCCTTCTTCTTCATGGGTTTAGGTGGTTTTCTGTAATTGGTGGATGGAGTCCGCGTTGCAGACTTCAAGTAGTTAGTTACTGGGGTTAAAATAAAAATAATTAAGGTGATATTTCATAATTGGACAGATTGTCCTTGAAAAGACCTGGTAGAGATAGAGAAGTACTCCGTTTTACCTCATTTCTTTAACTTGCTAGGTAGAGCTCATGGCTCGTGAGTCTGTAAATAGGTAAAAAATAATAAGCAACCAAGTCCAAACACAAACTGCGACTCCTGTGTATTAATCGTGATCCTGGCAGAGAAAGAGAAGCCAGAACCATCGCACCCAATGAAGGCGTTTCATTCTCTCTTCTGTATTTTCCTTGAATACTGGAGCCACATAAATATTTTACTGAAGAAGAAGTGCAAGTCTTGTGGTTAACCATTTGAAATCCATTTCGGTTGTGGTTTTCTTCCAATTTAATTTTTTTCATTTTTCTGTGTTAGATAGTCATGATTGTCTCTTGTCTAAAATATCCATCTGGCAATGGGCTCAGAACAATCTCTATTTCCTTTGAGCTTGAACAAGTCACTCTTGCTGACCATATCTAAAATGGATCAAATACTACTTTGCAGCTATACCTCTTGTAACAGTTTGGTAGGGTGTCACTTGATGAAAATAGGAAGGGCATATTGGTATTAAGGATTTATGCAGAAAATAATTACCTCAAGCTGGATTTGGGTGGGAAAGTCATTCGGTGTATTCATTCTTAGTGTCTTTAGCTATGTAGAATAAATCTGTACTTTTATGCTTGATGGAATTAAACAAAAGCACACCTGATGCACACCCACAACCACTCCACTAAAAGAGAAAAACCAAAAAGACCTATTAAGAAAACAAAACCTATTAAGAAAACAACTCCCAAAAAACCCAAACCAAAAAGAAAACTCAGACCCCAATCTGAAAATGTAACTAGAGCTTTTATATTTCACTACATATTGCTCCCTTGATTATTTTTTATTCTTTTTTTAGGAAGATTTTCAGTCAATGACTTACGGTTTTAAAATGGCCAACAGTGTGACAGACCTTAGAGTTACAGGTACAGTTTGTTCTTTCTTGGTATCTGTCCAGCAGCCTCTTTATCTTTTGAGTGTGTGATTACTTTCAGACAGATTTGATTAACTGCTAGGAGTCTCAGCTGTTAAGTTTTTGGGTTTTTTTTTGTCTTGTGAAAATTACTGACTTGGTAAAAAGAGAGATCAAATTACTTTTCCTTGAAGAAAAGGTTTAGTTGTCTTGTTAAGTCCCTGAGAAGCAGAAGTGCTTTTAGATGTGCCAACAAAATGGCTAGGCATGAGTTCATCATGGTATAGATACAAAACCACTGGAAAATGCATTGCTTGAATTCTGCTTTCTTGCCTCACAGTTTGATGTCCTCTTAATAGGCTGCTTTAGGGAGAAAAACAATCTAATAGTTCTATAGCTGTGAATACATATGTTATTAGGTACATACAAGTACATTTGTTAATCTTTTGATGCCCGATTTTTTAGTATGTATTTGAGCTTTCCATTGATTGATTTCTGAAAAGTTTGTGCACACTTCAACTTTGCATCAGTTGGTCTATATTCTGATTTTTGATTGTTCCAAGACATCTCCACCATTCCTCACAAGTTTATTTTTTGTCTAGTATTTGGCTAATGGGTATGTAAAGCACTTACAGGTTTGATTTTTTTCGCCCCCCAAAACTTCTTTTCCCCTGAGTGGTGTGGGTGTGTGTGCCTAGGAATGCTTCTCAGCTTTTAGCCATGCTGTGATTTTTTCCAGGTATGCTGAAAGATGTAGAAGATGACATGCAAAGACGAGTGAAGGTATTTTTTTCATGTTTGTCTTGTCAATTATATTTCAGGTGTACTTAACATAGGTTTGGGGAAGGGAGTTGGAGAAACGAAGGAGGTTTGTGTCATTATAGTGGGGTTTTTGAAGAACTGCCATAATGGTTTCTGTAACATGCTTTTAGTTTGCCTTCTAGCTAAATTTTCAGACTTTATTTGTAAACTCTTTAGTAGTTGCTTCACTGGTAGTAGTAGCTGGAATCATGATATACAAGATAACACTGGGCTGGGACACAGAAAGTAGGTATATAACTTTCAGGTTTTAGGCAGAGATAGTATCTAACATTAAAGAAGTTACTTAATTTTCCTTTACCACAGCTTACAATGTGTAAAGTGTTTGTGCTTTGCCCATTTGCGGAATTTACTGACATAGATCTTATAGGAGAATCACTCAAATACCTGGATTATATATTAAGAAATTTTGAATTTGAAAACTGACTTTTTGGGTTATTTAACAGGTGGATATTTTAGAGAAGGCAAAGAGATTTTATCAGTAGCTTTCTTTGCAATTTTTAGGAAATTATTTGACATTTCTTCACGTTGCAGAGCACTCGAAGTCGTCAAGGAGAAGAGAGGGATCCAGAAGTTGAACTCGAAGTAATGAATTGTTTGCTTTTTTCCTGGATTTTGTGGGTGTAAATGGGAGATTTAAATACGGTATAACAACGCCCATGCATATAAGAAGCAGCCAGAAAGTGTAACCACCCAGGTGCATGGGGAAGAGCTGGCAAACAGCAAGACAGGCTAGTTAGGGCATACTGAGGCATTTTGTGTGGCAGTTTGGTGCAGGGAGGGCAGGAGTCCTGTGCAGGCACCACAATACAAGAAAGCCATTAAGGTATTAGAGAGTGTCCAAAGAAGGGCCATGAAGATGATGAAGGGCCTTGAGGGGAAGTTGTATGAGGAGCAGGTGAGGTCACTTGGGTCTGTTCAGGCTGCAGATGAGGAGACTGAGGGGATATCCCATTGCAGTTACAACTTCCTCATGAGAGGAAGAGGAGGGACAGGCACCAATGATTCTTCGTTGGTGGTGACCAGGGACAAGACTTGAGGGAAAGACCTGAAGTTGTGTTGGGGAGGTTTAGGTTGGATGTTAGAAAAAGGGTTTTACCCAGAGAGTGGTTGGGCACTACAGCAGGCTCCCCAGGGAGGTGGTCACAGCACCAAAACACGCTTGAGTCCAGGAAAATGTGGACAACACTCAAGCACGTGGTGTGACACTTGGGGTGGTCCTGTTCAAGGCCAGGAGTTGGGCTGGCTGTTCCTTCTGTGTCCCTTCCAACACAGGATGTTCTGTGATTCCATGATCTAATATCTATTGCTTAGTAATTAGCAGTATAATTTTATTACAGCATCAACAATGTTTAGCTGTCTTCAGCAGAGTCAAGTTTACCCGCATCTTACTAACTGTCCTAATAGCATTTACAAAAAAAGAGGTACGTTCATTTGTCGTCTCTATGTTTGCGTTGGAATCCTTGAAATGCCCATTTTTTTGTTCTTTAAGATCAGGCACAGTAATCTCTGTAGATTTCAGGAGATTTGAATTGGTGTGGATGCAGGTAAATCTTTGAATACAGCCTTACAGTGGCAAATACTCAGTTTTTGTTCAGTGGGAAACACAGGAAAGACTAGTAGCTGACATTATTATGGTCTTGCAGGAGGACAGAATATTCATTACAAAACATTTAAAAATATTTCACACACATGAGCAAAATGTCTTGTTTGAATTTGTTCCCTCCTGTCGAGTTACCTGACACTGGGCAGCGTTTTGTCTCTATCAGAAGTGCTAGGTTTTCCTTCCACATGATACTGAATGTATATCTAGACATCTTTGGTCTGAGAAGAGGAATTTAATAGCATTCCGTACTATTTACCTGTTTTTTGAATATAAGATTTCCTAATTGCTGAGAGAGAAAGGAATGTCGCGTTTTAAGGCAAAGAAATAGAAGTGCCCCCAAGCAGATTCTTACATATTGTATACAAGACTTTCAGTTGTAATTATCATAAAGTCTTACATAGCAAAATGTACAGCACTGAATTTTTGTACAGATACATAAAATACAAAGAGTGCTACCACACAAAAATGTTGGATTGTTTGGTTTTCTTATCAGAACTGGTTGTGTAAGAATATCAGAATATTAATGCTATTTTTTTTCATAAACTAACATTAATTAGATAGTCAAAATGTATAGGTTTGTAATAGTTATTAATAATTAATAATAGTTAAGACCACATTCTTAATTATTGATAATTTATAATAATTGTAATTAACAATTAGTAATTGTTTCCTGCCCTTCAGACGAGTGCAGTTGCAGAAGCTCAAAAACAAATGACTCAGGCAGCTGACTTGCTCTCTGCTATACACAATTCACTGCATCACGGTATGCAGGCACAGAATGATACCACTAAAGGAGGTATGTATCAAATTGCACCATTTCTTTCTTTCCTGGATATGGTCCCTTCATAAATGTAAATATCTTTGTATATTTAAAGAAAAGTTTAAATCACTACTTACTTTGAAATAAAATACTTGTTATGCAAGTTGTTACAGATTTGCATAGTTTGATTTGATTTTACCAGGTGGTGATTCTCCAGAAAGCAATACTGTTATTTTAAAGGCAGAGATAATGTGAACTTTTGATTAGATGCATTGCACTTATAATCTGTGTATATGCCATTTTTACATAGGGAACAGTACTTCACTGTTTGTACAGGTGTATGTTGAGGTGTTGAGGACTCAGGTTTTTTGAAGAGTAATCATTGTCTTAGTTGGGTTGTTGGAGTCTCAGGAAGTTAACTGTCACTTAAAGAATTCATTTTGGCTAATAGAATAATTTCTATTATTGAAGAGGGTTCTGAAAACAACTTACATGCAACTTCTCTCTGTCTCTCTCACTTCCTCCTTCTTTAGATCATCCTATTATGATGGGGTTTGAGCCACTTGTTAATCAGAGATTGCTGCCACCAACTTTCCCTCGATACGCAAAAATTATTAAAAGGGAAGAAATGGTCAATTATTTTTCCAAACTAATAGACCGAATAAAAACTGTATGTGAAGTAGTCAACTTAACTAATTTGCACTGTATACTGGTAAGCATGATGAATATTTCTTATTTATTGCCAAAAATAAGATCTGAAAATGTGACTTGCAAAAAAAATCATTCCATATGTGCATGCTGTTGCATGTATTTGGTGTTATTCACTGTTAGGTACAATTTCAAAGTTTACTAGCCTTCCTGATAATTACTACTTTTTTTCTTTTGACAAATGACCTTTCCTCTTCTCAAACCTCTCACTTTTCCCGTAATTCATTAAATAATTACGCATCTTAGTGGCAAAGGCCAAGCAAATTTCTTTGTTTGAAGAGCTGTGTCTACAGCATCAGAACATAATTCTTTGCTATATGCCTGACTTTTTACAAAATTCATTAAGCAGCATTCTGCACGTGCGTCTAAAACACAAGAGAGCACGAAAATAGGTGTTTAAACATGCAGTTCCCTAAATAGGCATAAAGTTAAGCACCTGCCTATATTCTTTCCTGAGTAACTGATGTTACTCTTAGTTACTGCCTGCATTTATTAGAAGACATTTAAATGTTTGAAATATTTCTAGGTATCCATGCATTCACTGACTGGTAAAAGAGATACAGTTACATCAAATTTCTTGTCTTCCTATTTCCTATTGTTTGCGTGAAGAATCTGGCACCAGTTAAACCTTACCTGGTTTCAGTCAATTTCTTTAAATAAATTCTCAGTTTTGTTCAATACCTGGTGTAGTTACATCATGATCTTAACAATCTCATAGTATTTTTTTCCATACTATCATCTTTCTAGTTGTTGTATTTGAAAGTTCAGAAACATTTTGTTAGGTAATGAGTAATTGCAGAAAATCTTCGTAATATATTCTGTTCTGTTCAAGCTATTCATGGTCTTACAAGTTGTATAAGATATGCTATGTTTGTGTGTGCTTCTAAACAAAATATAGGTGTATTTACACAGTTGTAGGTATTTGTTTAGAAAAGAGTGTGTGTGTAAATATGATTTGGTGTATATTTATACCTACCTAAATTAGCATATTAAGCTGATTTGTCTTTTTTTCTTTTCCTACATATACGTTAGGACTTTTTCTGTGAGTTTAGTGAGCAATCACCATGTGTTCTTTCAAGATCTCTGTTACAGGCAAGTCCTGATTATGTCTATTAATAAAATACTTCAGTATTCTTTATACATTTCAGTTATTGTTTTAAATATTTCAGTAATTTGCATATGAATTAATAATATTTAAGTGGTAAACATGTTTTGGTTGATATTTAAGTATTATGGAAGAAATGTTTTGCTGTGTGGATGATGAAGCATTGAACAAGTTTCCCAGAGAAGTTGTAGATGCTCCATCAAATGTTCAAGCCAGGACAGAACTGTTCTCCCTGTTTGGACAGAACTTAATGTATAGACTGCTCCTATTGTTACAACTGTAAAACTGATGGTTGGTGCAGAACAGGCTATTTCTTCTCACAGCTTCTCTTACCTCTTACCTTGAAAGTGCATTATACATTCCTTAATTCTGAATGAATAATTCCTTCTAGGAGTTTTTGATTTTAATAGTGTTCCCCTAGATGTCAGAACTTCTTTATATTTGATCCCTATTAAACCATGTGTAGAGCCGATGGACTATAACTATGGGAAAGAAAAATGTGTTCATAGAGTGTGTTTTCTCACTTTCTGCTGCATGTGTTTGTGTAATCCCTGGGTGCCTGACAGCTGAGTTTTTTCTTCAACTGCTGAAGAACTGTGTAAGAAAGAGACACATCACTCATGTAGGGAAGTTAAATGAGCATCAGACATGAACTCATGTAAGCAGTAACATCAGAGGGATTGAAAAACATTGGCAGTAATCTGGAGATACACCCTTACTACCTCCAGAGAAGGCACATATTTTACACTAATCTTCAGAAATGTCTGATTTATCATCTTCAAAGTCCAAGAAATAAAGTTTTGCATGCACTCTATTATGTAAGTAATAGAGCTGTATTTGGTGTCCTGGGAATACCACAGAAGTGTCAGATCTCAGTATTTGAGTCTTTAACCTCAGACTCAGTTGAACCATTTTAATTCTTAAAGTAATTTTACAAGTTTCTTATATATAAAAGGTACTGCCAGAGCTTTCTATTAGTAATCTAAAGCGTTACTTTTAACTTAAACCATGCTTCTAAAAACACATCTTTACTTTTAGACAACTTTCCTAGTAGATAACAAGAAGGTGTTTGGCACTCACCTCATGCAAGACATGGTGAAAGACGCCTTAAGGTCTTTCGTCAGTCCTCCAGTACTTTCTCCAAAGTAAGTGAATCTTGAGTATACTTGTATGTGTTTACATGCCTAATGAAAAAAATATTTCTGCTCACAAAAGCAATGACAAATGTACAAAAAAACATACATTTTGTACTTACTACTTATGTATGAAGGAGTCAGTTGCTGTTGCTCCACTCATGTTTCTTTTTTTGTTTTGTGCTGCATGGACCGTGGCATTTATAAAAAATACATAAGTATATGGATATTTCCGTTTTAGGTGTTGTCTTTACAATAACCACCAGGCGAAAGACTACATTGATTCCTTTGTCACACATTGTGTTCGGGTAAGTGTTCACTCTAATTACAACATGTATGTGTGTGTGAGCACGTGGCAGATTTGCATACATTTGAAAATTAGACCAGTTACTTTACACGCTTGACATGAAGGCAAAATTGAAGTTGGCCGTCTTAAATTGGTATTGCCTTTTAAAAGGCTGGTGTAATTATTGCCGATTTTCTCTTGCTTCCGGAGTTTTATTTAGCAATTCATTTTATAAGAAATCTGCATCTACTACCTCTTTACAGAGTAGTTTCATGTCACAAATGCATAGCACTAATCAAAACAAAATTATTTACATTCTGTCCAGTTTCATTTTTTAAAAATTGATTTAGAAGATTCTGTTGTTGAATGTGGCACAGTGAAAATCTTAAGAAAATCAGAATTATTTAGGTTGGAAAAGACCTGCAAGCTCATTGAGTCCAAACCAGCACTGCCAAGTCCATCACAAATACCCCTAAGTGCCATGATTACACATCTTCTAACTACTTCCAGAGATGTTGACTCAACCACTTTCCTAAGAAGCTGGTTCCAATGCTTGACAAGCTTCTTTGTGAAGAAATTTTTCTTAATATTCAGTAGAAACCTCCCCTGGCACAACTTCAGGCCATTTCCTCTTGTCCTGTCATTTGACAGAAGAGATGACCCCCACCTGGCTGCACGCTCCTTTCAAGTGATTGTGGAGATAAGGTCTCCCCAGGGCTCCTTTTTTCTCTCCAGGCTAAACACCTCCAGCTCCCTCAGCTGCTCCTCACGGGACTTACACTCCAGACCCTTCACCAGCTCCATTGCTCTCCTGTGGACATGTCCAGCCCCTCAATGTCTTTCTGGTTGTGAGAGGCCCAGAAATGAAGACAATATTTGAGGCAAGGCCTCACCAGTATTGAGTACAGAGGGACACCACTGCCCTGGTCCTGCTGGACAGTGTTTCTGATAACAGACCAGAATGCTACTGGCCAGCTTAACCACTTGGGCTCATGGATTTAGGCATAAGAAAATGCCCAAAGCTTTTTCCCTCTTTTGCCCCAGGCATTTTGCTCTGGTAACCTTCCCAAAGCATGCTGACCTAATCTCACATCCACTTGTGGTGTATGGAGGAATTGCCTCTTGTATCATTCCAGAGTTTGCTTTCCTGCTGATTGGCACTTCGTAGGGAGTATTAAGGAACCCACATCCTAATACAGGTGTATAAATCAGGTGCCTAAATAGACATCATAGTATTTCTCCTCAAGTTTCAAAGTTGTACTGATAATTCAAAATTACACTTAACTTCTTTCAGCCATTCTGTAGTCTGATTCAAATCCATGGACACAACAGAGCTCGCCAGAGAGATAAACTGGGTCACATCCTTGAGGAATTTGCTACACTACAGGATGAGGTAATGTCCTAGGCAGCAAGCCAGCAAAGTTTTCCTGGTATATTTCTGCCAGAGTGAAGCATGGTACTAAATTCTAAATGAATGACACAAAATCCTTAAGACAAGTATACCTAAAATTTAGAACAAGAAGTTGTTAGGATGCATCCAAAAACTTTGTGCCCAGTGTGTTGAACCTTGTTACATACTACATTTTTTAAGATGAACTTTGTCTAATAAGTGTAATTCAGGAAAACCTGTTGTGATGTAATTTAATGGTAACTGCACAGCTTTTAGTCTCTGTTGTGCTTGATTGTCAGTCTGCAAGAGGTGGCCAGGGGGTGATAGACAAGGCATGCTTACAAGACATCTTTGAAAATTCAGCCTTATACCTACATAAGGTGTAAACTGCAAAATTTTATAATAATTAAAATGAAAGTAGAAAAACAACTCTTGAAAAAATATGCTTCAACTGACTTTGGACATCTCTTAAGAATGGGGAGAGATGAGAAGAAAAAATATATTTTCTCTTGCTGGAAATACATTTCTTCAGCAGTGAGAGTCATATAATGAACAAAATATTACCCAAAATGGATATAGCAAGGAGAACAACTGAGGGAGGGAAATTTTGCATGCTCCAGCTTTTTCCAAGATGGTTTGAGTTTGTTGGAGTATTGTATTTGAGGCATTGTTTTTTTCATTTTGTAGCAGGTTAAATGGGTTGTTCTGTTTAGGATTATTGATGATATTCCAACTGTGAGAGACTTTGTCTTCCATACAACTGGCTTCTTAAGACAAAATTTGTCTTAGCAATATTTTAATTACTCTTGTGGAACACAGTGTGTTTCTTGCATATAAAGCTTATAAATTTATTTTTTCAATGCAGTTAGTTTTTTTGTTTTAAAAAGAGAAGTAATTATTGCAAATACAAAACAGTGAACAACAGCATGTAATGAGTTCTGAGTTTGTGCTCATGTGACTGCTCATGTTTTATATACAAATACATTTAAAAATTACAAATTTTACCTATCTAATGTTCTTGATATATTATTTTATGGAATATTTTAATTCTGTGCAGCATAATTTACTTAGGTGAATATCTTTCCAGTTTTCTGACAGTTCTACACATACTTCCAATCTTGCAATCTGGAGCATAAATTTACCAACCCAATCTGTTAAGATGTGATTAAGATTTTATTTCTGGTGTGGGATGCTGTTTCAGTCATATTTTTCCTCCTCTGTCTTTGAGGTGTTTTGTTTTGGGTTGTTGTGTTTTGTTTTTGTTTTTATTTTTTTTTTCCTCCACAGGCAGAGAAAGTAGATGCAGCACTTCATAGCATGTTACTGAAGCAGGAACCACAAAGGCAACATTTGGCTTGCTTGGGCACCTGGGTCTTGTATCATAACCTCCGCATTATGATACAGTATCTTCTAAGTGGCTTCGAGTTAGAACTTTACAGTATGCATGAATATTACTACATCTATTGGTAAGAAGATGCTTTATTGACATCTCTTTGAGAAGGGATACTCTAATTATAGAGAGCTATAACTAGACATATTTGAAGGGAGGACCGCAAATATGATTTTAAGATCTCAAGCTTGATCAACACTGTTTGGTTTACCTATTTATAATATTAGAGCTGGAGAAAAAACTCCATTGGTCTCCAGTTTTTTATACTTACTAAACGGTGTACTTTTTTTTTTCTTGAAATAGCAGGTCTTACTCTGTTTAGCTTTTCGGCATAGGGTCTTCTATTGACAGTGAATGGAAAATGCGCTGATTTTGGTGGACAAGAGCATGCAGGAGAAAAGCAATTTCATTTATTCTTTTCTGCTTTTGTAGTATCAGAATGAATAGTTTTATTGATCTCTACTATTCTGGAAAAGCTCTGTGACTTTTTAAGTTCCTTAACTGCAATCTGAAAGTTGTCTAGCTAGTATTAACTTTTTATCTGGGGTATATTTGAAGAGACATCTTCCACTTTCACTGAAAATGATCACATTATTTGGAGACAGAATACTTCTATTTTTCCACTTTCATTCACATTAATTACTTTTCATCGTTAATGGCTTGTGCCAAAAGATAATTTTAAAAAACTCCAAACTATCAAGAGATTCCTATGTAAGCCATAAACCTTCCTACTGAAAGATTAAAACAATTCAAATGACACAAAGCTCAGTGCATTTCATTTCTATGTTTCAACTGTGGGTTTAGTATTAAATGAGGAAATTAACATTCCAGAAGTTATCAGAAGATGGCAATATTCTTGAAGTAGAAACTCAATAAGTAATACCAACTTTTCTAGGTATTTTTGGTTTTTTTACCTGCCCATATTTACCTCCACCATTTGTATAAAACCACCCTTAGTTTAAATTGTCATGTCAACTGCTTTCTTACTTAAGGAAAAAAAAAAAGCAGTTTCTGAGAGGTAATGTGCAAATGAAAGTCAAAATTCTCTGTCACTTTTCTTCTGATTACAGCTTTTTATAACTATTGCTACATTTTTATTGTTCTCCAGATCTGTATTGTTTTCTATTTTTCCCCTATTCCTTTTGATTTTAAGTCAGTTAAAGTATTTATTGGACTTGCATCCACTTTCTAAAAAATGTCCTTAGAGTTGTCTGTTTAACTCTGAAAAAACTGCATATGGATGTTATGTGTTTGTGGGCTTGGCCCCTTTAGGTAATAATTCAGTTTTTTAGTTGTTGAGAAGGCCAGTAGTTATCTTGTTTCTCAGAATAACAATTCATAACAAAAGTAGAAAAGGTACTAACATAGTATCTTTTCAAAAAACCCACTTCATTTGCTGGGGCAAGAGTTCTAGAAAAATTTGATCTTACAGGAGTTTTGAAATAAGAAGCTTAGACTTCACTTAATCAGTGTAAGAAGCTTGCATACCTTGAGCTATTTGTGGTTGAATGTGTACCAGAACATAAACACAGACCACTGTGTTGATTCCAGCCATGCAAAACAAGAGTTTTCATGGCCCATACACATTGCCCTTTACTAGGACATGTCCTTTACCTCTTGGAGCAGGTGCCTTGACGCTCCAAGTGCGCGGTGCGCCTTAGCCTCTAACAGCTCTGTACCCCTTGTGTACAGGTATCTCTCTGAGTTTCTCTATGCCTGGCTGATGTCTACGCTGAGCCGCGCTGACAGCTCTCAGATGGCAGAGGAGAGGATCATGGAGGAACAACAGAAAGGCCGCAGTAGTAAGAAAACGAAGAAAAAGAAGAAAGGTACCTCGGTGTAGTGTTAATTCAAGACTTCTTTTTTTTCCCTTTCATGCTGCCATGTAGAATTATAATTAAAAATTTAAAGAACCAACACAGATATGGGTAGGAGGAATATCCTAATGTTTATGAAGGCTGAATTTGAAACTTTTAAAGAATTTTCTGTTTATTTATTTAGCTTTTTACTTTCATACAGGTCTTGTTGAAAAACACAAACTCATTTATATTCAGTTTCATCAGTTGTGTTGTGTGTCGGACCTGCTCCGATTTTGTAATTCATGTAGAATTATGCTTGTAGTGACTGTAACTAGATGGAAACACTAGACTTTCATCATATTTGTGTAATTTCTATTTGGCTTTAGAAGTTCTTAAAGCATGTTTCTTAATTTTACAATGGTGAGTTTGCCTTTCTTTTCCTTGCCACCTTTTCAAGCGTAACAAACAATTGCATATGAACAGCTCAGGATCACATCAACTAAACTCCCCTGTCTTTAGAAGTTCAGAAAATTATTAATGTACTTAAGGTGCCAAGAGTTGCGCAATTTAGCACTAATTAAACACTGGAAGCTAAAGGAAATCTTACAAAAATGCTGTTAGGAATATTAGGATAAAAATAACTTTTTAGCTTTAACTTTTTAGCCCTAGAAGTCAAAAAGGTCCCTAAAGTAGGCCCCTTGCATGCAGACTGTAAGTTAGAGGCTGTTGTTCAGTGGTTTATAATGTCATGGGAATACAACTGACCAGTTCATCCCATTGAGAGCAGAATTGTGTTCATGTGACCGGTAAGTATGTCCTGAGGTATTTTATCTAACCAGGAGCCAGGTGAGCAGAAATGCATGTTTAGGCTTTGTATACTTCAGTTATTTTTAAACTATAATTGAGAGTTATGTGACTTCGTGGGAATTTGGAAGAACTCCTTTGTTCTGAAATTAATACATGCATTTACACAGAATTAAAAAAATGTATTTTTATGTAAAATTTGCAGTTCGCCCTCTTAGCAGAGAGATCACCATGAGTCAAGCATACCAAAATATGTGCGCTGGGATGTACAAGGTAATTCATTTGTGTTCTATTCGTTTCAATTTTTTTTGTAACATATATATCCTGCATACATTGCATGCCTTCTTTCTTTGTAGTGGTGTTGGAAGTTAAGTTCGAATTTATAGTTTTCTGTGGTAAATTCTCTAGTTTTTTCTGTCCTTCCAGTTATAGCTAAATCACAATTCTGATCTTCTCACAACAAAATATGACATAAAGTAATACTTTTAAATATATTTATTCTTTTCTTTTAGACAATGATCGCATTTGACATGGATGGCAAAGTAAGAAAACCTAAGTTTGAACTTGACAGTGAACAAGTTCGATATGAGCACAGATTTGCTCCATTCAACAGTGTTATAACACCACCTCCAGTGCACTATTTGCAATTTAAAGTGAGTAATCTTCAACTGTGGTGCAGCCCATGCTTTTATAGAAGTAATTTACTTTCCTGCTTTAAATATCATTGTTACAGTAAAAAGAGCCTTGAAGTTCACATTGAAGCTACATCACAATGGCAAGGACTTCTAATTTTATTTTTGTGGGAGAAAGATAAATTGCACTGATGCCTTTATAAACTTGGATGCTTAGATGTTTAGAAATTGGTCTGATATGGCAGTTTAAGATGCTTCTGTTGATTTGCATGAAAATAAAATGTTTTGGAAATCTATCAACAGAATTCTTGGCTGTGGTTAATTACAGCAGCATGTTTTTATTAGTGCAGCAAGCAAATGGAAAAGTAAAGTAAATTTAGAGTGGTCTTTAGAAGGGACCAGTGGAGGCTTGTCCCGTCCAGTCTCCTTCTTGAAGCATCATTATAAATCAGATTGCCTGTGTCTTTGGCCAAATCTGAAAAAATCAAGGTTGGAGATTTTCCAACCTCTTTGGTTAAACCTGAACCAGTTACTTTTTTTCCGGTCCTTTAAGTCATAGGATAACTGATTGAGGGCTGCACTACTCTTTTTTCCCTAATGTCCAGTCTGAATTACCAAGCCACAACCTGTGGCTTCTCACGTTTGCCATTATGAACAAGGAGTATTTCTGACAGCTTTGCAACTGTCTTTCAAGTAGTTGTATGCTGCTGTTAAAATTACCCACTAGCATCCTTCCTGTCTAACTGAAAATTTCAGGTCCACTGACCTCTTCTTGTGGCTTATATGCTCTAGGGCCCATTTCCATCAGCCATTTCCACATCTCACCATTTTTCTTGAACTGAGTGGTTCCAGCCCTGGATGCAGTATTTCAGATAAGAAATACTAAGTTCAGGATGATAACCTTCATTGATATGCTGACCATACTCGTGCTTGTGCAGTCTTGTATGAGGCTTGTCTGATTCATAGTAAGAGTACCTTGTTGGCTTATATTCAGCCAGATGTTTGCAGTACCCCTGGCTACTCACCCATCTGGTTATTAGTCTCACATGTGGGGTTAGTCTGAACTGAAACAGTGCTATTTTCTATTCTAGTTACTCTTCCTAGTTTAATGTTATGAACTGTTGTAGTGGAAATTAAGAAGTTGTCATGGTTTTTTCCTTGTCATTAACGGGTTATTTTTAAATCTCTAATCAAGAACAAAAAAGTTGGAAGAATCAAAGTATATAAAATGAAGTTGTGTAGTTTCACCATCTGACTTGCTGTAGCTTTGAGTAAACAATATACCTACTTTTTTCTATTTTCTTTTTCTGTAATTTCATTCCCTGTTGCGTGCCACTATTAAAGCAAATGAAGGGCAACATGTTCAAGAGAGACCGTTTTATAAAGATTATGAGAATTTCATTATGTTTTGTGGCACTGTAATGGTTGTGCATCGTGTTGTTGCTTGGGATTTGCCATTTTAAAGAAATATTTTCAGCTTCAATTTTGATTTTTGAAATAGTATCTAGCTGACATAACTCTTCTCTTGAATATAGAAATGTGATAAAAACAATCTCCTGGCAATTTTTAATTTCAGTTTTATATATTGTAACATGAATTTATGTATTCCTGTATCACACTAGGAAATGTCTGATTTAAATAAGTACAGCCCACCTCCTCAGTCATCAGATCTCTACATGGCAGCTAGCAAGCACTATCAGCAAGCTAAAATGATTCTTGAGAATATTCCTAATCCAGACAATGAGGTAAGACTGAAATACTAGGAAAAAGAGTATTTGCTTAAAACATTGTTTCTTTTCAGCTGGATCTCCTTGAGATCCAAAATGTACTTCATCAAAATGCTGAGCAAAGCTGATTAATTTGACTAAGAAGTAGACAGTGGAGGGTGGTGGCATCTTGCACAGCAAGATGTTTCAGTACAGCAGCCAGCATAAAGTTGTGCTGTTTAAAAAAAGCTCTCTCTGCTGAGGACCCCAGATTCTGGATAGCAGCTTATCTCCTTGCATGTTGCCATCTAGTCCTTCTAAAAGCACAGCACTTTAAACCAGACATGCCTGCTGCACTTAGCATCTTGTAACTCAGGTGCACTCCTGAGAGGCGGGGAAAATAGGTTTGAATATCGTTAGGATGAAACATGCATTGAGTCTTGCACTTTTTCCCTGCAGCAGTTTTCTCAGCACTGACTTGTAAACATTTCTCCCTCTTTGTCCATAGCCTAAAACCTTAAGTGTCTGTATTTTGGAGCAAGGAGGATGCTTTTTCTGTCACATCTACACCTGTTAAGAATAGTTACATGATTAGGTCCTCCTGAGAATTTAGGAATCACTTTCTCCTCTCTGGATCCTGGTGATACTCACATGAGCTATCTATTTAGGTCAAGATAGTTAAGAGGTAGTTTTGAGCACAGCTAAAGCACTTCATGCAAAAAAGCCACCAGTTTCATACATGGGTTCCTCTTACCATTGTGTTGCAGTGTTGAAGATTAGACACCCATAGTCTATCTATACCTTCATTTGCATGAGCGCCACAGAACTTGCCATGGTTCCCATGTCTTTGTTCAAGAATTGTTATAGCTGTGGTTTCTATGAACTGTTGAATTTTTTTAAAAAATTACTATTAAAATAAATGCACCCTTCATGAAATTTAATTCATCTGTTGTACTTAAAAGCTAATCCAAAACAGTCTGATCTCTGTTAAACTGATCTTGTAAGAAAACTTCTGTATTGCTCATATGTCAACAGTACAGTATTTGAAATAATTGCGAAGTCAAATGCTTTGACGTGAAGACTTCTTTCTGTTTTGTGTTTAGGTCAATCGAATTCTAAAAGTTGCAAAACCCAATATTGTGGTCATGAAGCTGCTGGCAGGAGGCCACAAGAAAGACTCTAAGGTAATAGAAATGCCAGCCCAACTGAACATAAAATGTAGTAATACATACATTAAGGTTGGATTCAATGATGTGGAGATTTCCCAACATGAATGGTCTATGTAATTCTATGTAAAGCCACCACAGATCTCTTAAGAGACAAATGAGCACATTCAAGCCATAGTTACTCTTAAGAACAGGGAGAGTAACTGAATTTATTTTTCCCCTTGAAATAGTTTGCTGTAGTTACCTAAATATGGAAAATTCTAGCCTATAGATGTTTTGAGGAAAAAAAAGTGGGAAATGCATCTGGGACAACATAGACTTATAAGGGTATTCTTGAACAACAGCAAGTGTTACAGGAGCTTGTGTGAACGAAGTCATGAGAGTGCTGGCTGCCACAAGGGCTATTGGTTTTCAGTTGTTGCTGTGTAATTTTTTTTCTGTCTGCAGGTTGTTCTCATTATGAGTATTAAATGCAGCAGTACTGTTGTCTAATGTTTTAAATCTTTCCTTTATAGGTTCCTCCAGAATTTGACTTCTCTCCTCATAAATACTTCCCAGTTGTGAAGCTTGTTTGAAGGACAAGAGATTTTTTTTACAATACCTGAAGAATATCTGTGTAGGGAGATACCAGCTCTAGGAGTGAATGACTAGTGCTGCACTTGGACTACAGGGGATGTCCAGGATAAAAGTACTGTTATGTGAAGTATCTGTAGTCCGCTGCCTTTATGTGATTTGAATGACAACTGCTGTTTTAAAGTGGTTTGTAGAAATTTTATTGGATTCAATGCATGAAGCAGATATTAATTTTCATTTTAATTTTGATTTTAATTTTGTATTATTAAAATGCAGTAGAGCCTCATATCTGACATGCACAGGTGACCTACTGCAATTTGGCATTTAACAAAGTCACTTGAAGAGATTTTGGGTTTCTGTATTTTTGCTTAATTGTATGAGAATTACTTTGCAAGTAGAGAAATCTTGGGGGTTTTTTCTGACCACATCCTCCAAGCTAAAACAGTCTTTATTGAGATCAAGAGCAGATAAAAATTAGTCATTTAACTATTGAGTGAGTAATTCCTAGTTGGAAGTTGTTCCTTTGTCTTTGTTCTCACAGTGTGGGAGAATCTGCACAGCAGACACTGCAGTTAGTCACTAGCAATAGCACCAGACACTGAGGATTCCATTTTACCAATTCTGCAACTTTGTTACAATCCTAGTATTTGCTAGTGCAAACAAGGGATTGCTCCACTAGCATGATCTTTATCCTTCATTTCTGACTGCAGTGAGGCCACTGGATCCTACTGTATTCTGTAGTAATTTACTGGTAGATACCTAAAACAAGAAAAGCCCCAAACCTATCCTTGCCTTTCTGGAATTGTTCTGCCTCCCATGCTTTCAGATGTGAAATAATAGAGGTAAGCCAGTTGTGTTGTAGCAGAAGAGCAACCTTTTGCTACAGGAAAGGAAAAAAGTTCAAAAAACATGTCCCTGGCTAAGTCATACCTAGGCCATACTAGCAAATCCTTTGGTGGACAGGAAAATTCTTCATTTTGGTGTACAATGACTTTGACTGTAGGAATGGGCTTGTAACTCCATATTGACCATACAAGACATTTTTTGGTGTTAATCCTATCAGCTAATTTTACTGTGGATTAGTATCACTTCAGCTCCATCCTCTGAGCATCAGTACTGCAAGCTAGAGCTTGAAAAGAATGAGTAACAAATAGAGCACACATTGGTCTTCCAGCAATTTGCAGCTTCCTGAAATAAGCAGTACTGTCCTGAAGACATGTTTTCTCAAAATTCTGTGCTAAGGACATAGGATATCATGTTACATGTTTGCTTATCATCATGATTAATATACTTGAATGCTTTCGCATAGCTGCCAAAGGAATAAAAAAGCTTGGCATACGTAGATGTAAAATGGCACGGAGCATTCCTTTGACTTGTAAATAATCACAAAATTGTTCCCATCTTAAAAATCCTGAACTATATGACAGTAGCTCAAGGACAGCCTTTGTATTTCTCCAAATAACAGTATTTTTAAAAGCAGCACTTCAAAGAGAAAGCAAATTACATGTGATATGCATAACCAAAATAGCAATAATATTATTTCCCTTTTTCACTGCAATTAGAACTGGATGAATTGTACAGAATAACATGAATTCAGTGGAGAAGATAACTTTTAGTTACGTACCTAAATTGCATCAGGTTTAGTTGTAAAGAAAACCAAACCAAAGTGCTAATATAACACCAAGATGATTAGAGAAAAGTAGTAATGCCTCACACAACTAAAAACTTCAGTGAGAGACAACACTATGTATACCACAGTTCCAAATTCATCTTTTGTTCAACTCAAGGTCTTTTAATTTTAAAATTCTATACAGTACACATACAGGCCTCTAACCTACTAGAATCTACCACCCAAGTTAGACTGAAGCACTTGGAAGTCATTGTGAATAAAACTGTAATCCTTCATGCTTTTGAACATTGTTCTCATGCAGGTATTCAGACCCTTTGCCCTCAGAGGTTCAGAAGTGTGCTTTGTACAGAGGTGGTCATTTTTATGGAGGACAACATCCAGTTGGCTAGGAAAAGCCCAAAAATGTACAGAAGCATAGCCAAAATAATTAGTTTTAATAATTTTGTGGCAATACATTAATTACCCTAAAGTGTTTGATTTTTTGGAATTTTTAACTTGATAAAGCTATTCATTCAACTTGAATGCAATGTTTCATTGTCTATTTTTTACTGTTAGGATATATGCTTTTTAACAATCAATATTAAATTCCTGATCAACTTAAATGTCAGCTGTGTAATTATTTACAGATTAAGTCCTAGGAAACGCTCAGTTGATGGGTAAATATTTTTGTCCAAATATGGGTAAACACTTTGGTGTTAAAACATGTCATTATTTGCAAAAAAAAAAGTCCCAATAACCCTAGTTTCCCAATACTTGTCAGAACAGATGCTTACAAGCATTTGTTCTCCCTGCTATGTTGACTGTTGTAGCCCAGACCAGTTAGGTCTTACCTAAAGGGTGAAAAACTGTTAGTAAACTATTTTTGTGTTTAGGCTTAACAGGCAGCATTTGACTTAAATTAAACTCTGACCTTTACTTGATGACAACTCTTGTCATAACATAAAAGAGCCAGCCTTCCGCCTGCATATTTAGATATCTTAAGGTATAGCAGCTATAAACTAGGACACTGAAAAATGACACACCAGAAAAGGAGTTGTGAAGTGACAGAAAGCAAAGAAAAATTTGTGTTTCCTTAAATGGAATGCTGGTTGGCAAGCTTGTCACAGCTGTCTGCTGCTGTGACAAGCTGTCTTGACAGAGGTTCCTTCACACTCACAAAGAATGTTCCAAACACAGGTATACACAAATATAAAAATTTCTTCAAACCAGCTGGCTGTACATGGTGGCTGGACTGCAGTTAAGGGCACCTTAGTGGTTAGTAGAGGATATTTCTAGCTTACCACAAATAAACTGATTTTTAGTTTACATTTAACACGTTACAGAAAAGACTGTAGAACATAATGTATCATCTTGTTTGTGATGAACATACAACTTTGCAACTAAAGCTTCACTGTGGGAGACACTGCCATGTCTTCTAAATGCATAGTCTGGTTACCTCCGTCAGAAGTCCAGCAGAGATTAGTCATGTTGAAAAGCTGAGATTGTTGTTGTACAAGGCAAGCATTTGCATTCGTCTGTTTTTGCAGAAGATAGTGGCTGGGTGGAGTAAAGGGTAGTTGTAGTACACCATTTTAGAGGGCTTCTGTCATGAAAACTTTATGAGTTTGAATTTTTACACTAAACTTGTGCAAGGTAGTGGTAACCAACCAAACTGTAGTGCTGACCTTGTAGAAGCCAACAAAGCCTTCAGAAAAATCTTCCTGCCTAATCTCTTAATAAGAAGCTGCTATCATCAGAATCCTTTTTGGGGGTTTTTTTGGGTTTTGTTAGTTTTAACTTTGAAGCTAAGAACACATCTCAACAGTGTAATCCAGGAATTTAGTTTAGAGGCCTGGGTACATACACCATTCTGCATAGTATCTGAGGACTACAGTTGTATTTTCTCAGTTTGTGCTGCAGTAAAAAAGTGCCAGAACAGGCACAAGGGTAGATTGCAGCAGTATAGACTGGTTTTCATCCTTCCTGTCTTTTGTTACAGTAACACTGCTCCTTCTTAAATTCTTAGAACTAAGCTAGGGATTTTTCTACTGTGCATTGCTCAGGGGAGAGATCCATTCTTGGCAAAGGACTGCTCATCATGTACCACCAATCCACACATGCTTACTGCAGTATGGATATACAAGGTAGCCAACTTTAAGTACCTTTATTGGTACCTGACAAATTGCAATTTTGTAATTGATAGGAGAAAGTCATTGCAGAATCCAAACTGCTTTGAAACAAGCCTCCAGAGATTGACCTCTTTTCCCCACTGCAACAGTATTGAAACTTCACAAGAAAATGATACTTTGCTTGAGCCCTTAGTCAGGCCTTTAGAAGATAATCAAAACCTTCTAAGATCAGTTTGCTTGGCTCATTGCTGCATTTGGATGAAAAGGTGACTCAGTTGCATCAGGAGCTTCCTTCGTTCACAACTTCTGTCGTCCTTCACCATGGTCAGGTAAGTGGCTCTTCATACCTTCAGGGTTTTGAACTAATGAGGGAGGGAAAAAAAGGTACAGAAATCTCTTTAAGAGGCTCAAGTTCTTCAAATAGAAACTTTTATCTAGAAAACAACATAAGGAATTTTGTAAGGACTGTTAAATACTGTGTAGTATAGTAAAATTATAGATACTACATCCCCCACTAAAGCGTGGTGCTATACAGAAAACAGGTCACACAGGTCCTTCCTTTCACTGAGGGAAAGTTCAAAAAACCAACAGTAATTAGCTAGGTATAGCTTGCTACAGGATAGCATGCAAGATACGATCTTAACATTTTCAGCATGTGATATTTAGGTTAAAACTGGGTTTTTTCTTTTTTACCATTTTCAATCCCTGCAAGTTCTGCTTGCTTGTCTGTTTCTGATTCAGCTTCATTCACATCTAAATTGTAATCAACATCCTTGTCCTGGTTCACTGCTTCATGTTCCTGTTTGTCTGGAAGCAGATTAAGTAGTTAAGTAGTTTTATGCTATGCCGTAAGGTCATGTGCACACAAAAAGATCGACTGTAAACATTTTCCACAGAATTACTTTGCTGCTGAATGAATTACTGTTCTGAGTAGGTTTTTGTATTATTTTTCCTTTGAAGTGTTAATTTTCAAAGCAACTTTGGCTGTAAATTCTGTCAAAAGAACTAGATAGAAGACAGTCTTTTGGGATTTGGAAAGCATAGCAAAACCACTAGCACTCTGATGAACATAAAAAAAACAGTGTTACACAATTACAGAATACACTAAAGGATAGCCTATGGAAGGGCAAAACCTGAAGCCACTGCTGAAAACCTCTTCTTGTTTCAGCTTGTCCAGCAAGCAGAATGCTATATCTATAGTGTAAAGTGTTTTATGATGTGCCAAGTTGTCACAGAAATACTTTTCTCCTAGAAGAGAATTTGTTCACCTAGTCATTAACTCCTCTCAAGCAACACTTATTGACTATTGTACGATTTCTTTAGATAGAGGACTCAGACATAAATGGAAACATTTCTGGCTGGCAAACTACTATCCTTGTTTTTCAAATAATCAACGAGAAAAAAGGTAACAGC
Organism: Sylvia atricapilla; assembly: GCF_009819655.1. NCBI lineage: Eukaryota > Metazoa > Chordata > Aves > Passeriformes > Sylviidae > Sylvia > Sylvia atricapilla. Next base: position 36,194,340 of record NC_089174.1, read on the forward strand.
AGAGAGGTGTAAGCAAACTTCACTTAAGATGGATCACAGCCTCTGTTCTAAATGTTCTTAATATAAGCCTTCCAGTTAGTAAGTGGCTAAGAGGCTTGAAAATTATAAGCCTTATGTCATTCAGGTTCAGACCACCAAATCAAATAGATTTTTACAGTTATAGACCTAAAGGTCTGAAAATTTCAGAAGCAACTTTTCTTGAAATAGGATGCCCACAGACTATTGAAGAATTCTTTCTACCTTAAGCTCCTTTGGCTACAAGGAAACTGTGCAGTAAGGTTGAAAAATAAAGCCTGAAGAACATCCCCCTAGCCTTTTTAGCTCACAGAAATGCAGATCTTTGAAACTGAGTTTTCATGGGCTGCACGGCAGAGATTTTTCCTTGCACTAATTGTTGGATGATTTTTTAAAATCTAAGCTAATGTTTAATCTCACTGGTATTTATTTCTATTAAATGAAAGCAGTTTAGATAATTTGTAATTACATCTCTTTTGTGTATAGCCTGCTCTGGCCAGCATCTTTTTGGATCAGTTGGAAAAATACTGCCTTAGCAATGCAGATGAGATTATTTATCCCTGCCAAGTTAGCAATAATGTTAACACTGATACTTATAATTCTAAGGAGGTGTTTACTAGAAAAGCATAAACAGCATTTTGGGTAAGGATCGACTCCTGCTCTGACCGCCATAAGGCTTCCTTTTTGATTACTTTGGGCTACTGAGACCAAACCCATCAAGACAAAGGAATGCCTAGACATTGGTCAGGTTTAGACATGGCATCAATACTCGGCTGCTCAGTGCTGTTGAAATGTGTAGTTCAGGGTCACTTGATAGATGCCAGAAACTGGCATATTTACAGTATCTGATCCATGTTTTCGAAAACTCACAATAAACTTCAGATACCTGAAGTCTGAGCTATCAGTTTTACTCATGGTAGCTTATTTTGAATTAGGAATAGCTAGTGTTCACACAATGACATTGTAAAAAGACTAACTGCAAAACATCCATGCATTAGTAACCCTCTGCTCCTCAGTGCTTTGGATGATTAATATCTCATCCTTTTCAGATGCATCATATTCTTTTAAAGCTCCAATACGAAAAAGTTTTGGAGTGAATTTCCCTAAACACTTGTAGGGCCAATGGTGAGGCAGTAGGGCTGTTACGGTGATGCAGAGGAACTCAGGCTGGCAGCTTCATGTTGCAGTCAGAGGCCTCTATCTTAACTCATGGACTGCAGGTGATTGCTCAGGACTGACACCTTCCACATCACACTGACTTTTATGAAAACATATACTAAGTTTGGCCAGCTTCTACCACTGTTGTAGAAATCATGCCCTATTCCACACTTTCATTTCTTTATTTTTCATTTTGTTAGTGTTTTTAACAATACATGACATGCTACAAACCAGCCTCTCCAGGGAGCAAGTCATCCTGTTTATCATCATAATTTAGGAACTGTTCCCTCTCAACTTCCTCACTGGCAGCCGGCTCTGCTGCTGGGTCTAACATATCTTGCCCAGCTACATGTTTCTCATCCTGAAGTGGATTTGGCTCCTTCTCTGACTCAGGCAGCATTTCCTTGGAATCTGCAGCAACTTTGAGTGACTCTTGAGGTTTTTCCAACTGACTAGAAAGCTGCTCCTCTTCTGCCTTAGGCTCCTGTTTTCTGATGTCAGTTAGGCTGTCTTTTCTTTCTGAAAACAACAAAAATTATTCTGAGTGAAAAAAATAATGCCTTCCAGTGTGGCACAAGTTAAAAACCTTTACTAAAAAAGCTTTATATTTCTCACTAAATTGGTAATTTACCTCTGAAAGAATATCTTCTAACCACATCCATTCCAGAGATAAAAGGAAGATAACTCATGTTTTTACTACTGGGAACAGCTAAAGAAGGGAACTCTATTTACTGTCAACAGATTCATGCTTCTACATCCTTAAAATTTTGGTATGTGTGGTTAGTAAATTTGGCAAGTGAAACACAGACGTTTAAATAAGAATTGTGGTGTCCTATATAGCATCAGGTTTCTGTGTGTTACATCTTATTACCAACAATAAAATTGATTTGGTGTTCAAAAGTAGCTCAGGACAAGGCATCACACAGGCAGATTTGCAAGGATTCAAGTCTGTTCTTATTTTTAAACATGAAGAGGGAAGTGCAAGAGTGCTGTAATTTTTAGTTGACATTAGCATATATCTTTTTTCTCATGTACCTGCATTTTTAATTAAAAAAAAACAGTAAAATTTTCACAAACTATACATACACATAGTCTTCCACTGCTAGCTCTCTAAAATGAGAGCTGCATGCTCACAAGATTGTTATTTAAGGCAGTACCTAAGAATAATTAAATTTAAGAATTGAATTTATATCACACACACTGCTGTGCAAAACAGACACACATTTGAACATCCAAATTAATAGTTTCTGAAGTTCAGTGCCAAAAGGAACCATTAGGCTAACTAACCTAAACCTATGTGTATTATTTCTCTTCCATTTTGCTCAATGACAACACATGGGAAGTACAGATGTGTGTCTGTTGTAAGCCTAACGTTTAGCTTATTCCACAGGGAGTAGAAGTACCAGTCAAACTTACTAAGACAGCAAATTTTACGTATGCTTGAAAATTATTCCTTCCAAAAGTTGGGTATTTTCTCCATATTAAATGAAGAACATGACCTATGAATTGTAAATATTTCTGTTTTCCTTTATGTGCAATATAACTACTACAACAGAACTGAACCAACAGAAATCCTGGCACGTTTTCCTTCAGCTGGAAACCTGATTGATGCTCAGACTGTTGGTGTCACATTTTTCATCTTAATCTGGTGTACAAAAACAGATGTATGTTTTTGTACACCAGATTTTGTACACAGATGTTCTAGATGTTCAGTTGAATTACAACCATTCTTAACCCATTGTTAGTGAGACATTTTTTCAGGATTTTCATCTCACCTTTAGCCTGCTCCAGGTCAGTCTTTCTTACTGTAGGTACTGCCTTAGGAATATCTTCACTATTTTTCTGCTGTTCCAAGTCAGCCTGCTTGAACCCTGTTTGTTTCAAGGCTGGTGTATCGACCTACAAAGTGAATGTGTACAGATAAGCACTGGTCTATATAGACTTGGATTTGGAAAGGGAAGTAGAATTTAGATAATAATTCTGCATGAGAAAAAATCCTAACACACTTGGAAATATTTGGACTGAAATTTTTATTGGTGATGGAAGTACCATACAATTCTGAATATGCAGTAATGTTTCTATGTAACAGCATAGCACATCAGGAGAATTTTAACACACTTTATTTAACTGCAGCTAATGATAAGATTACTGTCCTTGGTTATTCTCAGAATGTTACAGAACAGTAGCACCACACATTTATTCACTGTTGTTCTGCTACTGTGTCAGAGTCAACAGAGCAAATAAAAAGATGCCATTTAATATTAATAGTCTGCAGGACAGGAAAACCAACTTTGGCCATCATTAGGCTTCAGCTGAGTAAGGCTTGTATAGAACTGGTCTGTAACTATGTTAAATGCAGGATTAAGAAAAGAAAAGTGTGAATTAACCAAAGAGAAAATAATACCTGTTTAACATGATGGAGCTTGCTCAAGAATGTATTAAATTCTGGTACTAGACTGCTATAAGCATCTGACCCATTTAGATATTAAGCCTAATATGTATACCATCCTTAAGATCTTCCAATTGGGCAATTAAAATTCTCTGTTTGGTCTTCCTGTGTGTCAGCGTTGGCATGTTTGCCTACCCGAGGTCCCCTTCCATCTCCTTCCCATCTCTGGATCTAGTGGCTGGCAGTCTTGTGCTTGATGCTGTCCCTGTCAGTGAATCCCCTTAACTATAGCATGGGGAACAGGGAGCTCAGGAACGCCATATCACCATCTCTCCATAAGTGACTCCCAGACTATATGAATTAAGAATTTGGGGGTCTAGGTTTGTACTAGACCTCTTGAGAGACATTGGACTCAACTCATGATCCATCATTAGTTCCAGGTAAAAATGAAAGATGGTCAGTGAACTGAGGGATGTACCCAGGGGCTTTCACATGGGTGAAATTGAGAACACCCCTCCTCTAGGAGGTGAATCTGGAGCTGCCTGTAGAGAATGGTGATTCTCCAGCTACAGCATGTTTCTGAAATTGAGTGGAGGTACAAGAAGTTTGAAAAGATGGGGTGGTCATGCTTCACGTAACATAGCCTTATGGCTCATATGGTACCCCTTGTAGCACCCAGGCTCTTCTCTTCATGGTCATTGCTCAAGCAGTCAAGACCCTGCTTTCCCTGATATATGGAGTTGTTCTTTCTCCACTGTTATCCTAGAAACACGAAATGAGGGTGCAAAGCCAGGGCCAGCAGGGAAAGAGCAACAGTGAGCTGTTAGCAGATGAATTTATGAGAACAATCGAAGAGAAAGACTTGAGAAGGAAAAAAAAAAAAAACCCAAACAAAAAAGATAAGCTCAGATATATGGGTTTGCCTGCCTGGCCACCCTGCATCAGTGACCTCAGTAGGACAATGAAGCTACAGTTGATGGCTCCAAAAAAATGTCTGCTGACTTAGATGGTCACTGGAAACCAGAATGCTCTCCCAGTCATCATCAACTCACAGCATTACCATCACTGCTCTCCAGAGCCAACCCAAAGGAGGTAGTTGTATCAAAGTGGGGGTCAGTTTCTCCTAGGTAACAAGAGACAGGACAATGGGAAATGGGCCCAAGTTGCACCAGAAGAGATTTAAACTGGATATTAGGAATTTTTTTTTTTCACGGAAAGGGTGGTCAGGCATTGGAACAGGTTGTCCAAGCAGAGGAATCACCATTCCTGGAAGTTTTCAAAAGGTGTGCCACAAAAATCTGGCACCCAGCAATGCTGCGTTAATGGGTGGACTTAGAGGATCTTAGAGGTCTTTAATGACCTTCATGATGTTATGATTCTGTAACTGGCAGAGAGCTATGTCAATTCAATTCATGCAAACATTGAACACTGAACATGAAATACACATGAAGCCCGTTTTGCTTTGTACCAGTTTGGTGAAAAAAAACCCAGAGTGTAACAAAACCATTTGTTCTATGGGGATTTTTTTTTTGTTGCACTTTTATTTTTGTTTCATTTACCAAAAAATTAAAGCCAAATATGCAGAGAAAGCACAAGCATATGCACATTTAGGGATATAAATCTCTTTGTGTCTGGTACCATACAAATGAATGGGTAATCCTATGGTATTGAAAGTCTCACAGTTAATAAAAATTGTTTTATGTTACCAGTTGTCATTGGTACTGTCAAGACTGTAGCTTCCCATTTATCTAAAGAAGGCAGTAAAACACTATGTTGTCAAATGTTCATTCAGTCATTTAGAAATATGACCACAGAAAGAAGTAGCTAAGTCACCAAGAAGCCAGAGTTGTAGCATGACTACTTGGCTGTTTTGAAGACTATTTCATTTTCACCAAAGCCAAGCAGAACAGGATCTTTTTGTGTAAACACTGTCCTGGTTTGGAATAAATTAGGGAAGAACCTCTAAAAGGAGTCCCCTAAACCGAAACCTCCATCACCCCTCCCCCCCCCCTCCAGCCCTGGGTTCAGGAAGGAAAATGCCTTGGAGGAAAAGTGGAAAAAAACGGTTTATTGACAGTGAAAAAGAACACTCCCCAACACCAAAGTAGGAAAAAAATGGGGGAGGGTACGCAGCTTCTTTGCAGGCCCAGGAATTCTCCGACTTCTCAGGTCAGGTCAGGTCCGGCGCCGGTTCAAAACCTTGTGGGGGGCAGGGGTGGGAAAGAAAAGGAAGGAGAAAAAAAAAACCAAACAGAAGCGGCGAAAGCCAGGGGCAGGCAGCAGGCAGGCAGAGAGAGAGAGAGAGGGAGAGAGAAGCAGCAGCAAAAACAGCAGGCCCCACCAGAGAGGGAAGGGGCAGCTGCCAGACACAACAGTGTAGTCCAGGATATGGGATATATGGGATAGGAGACAGGTCAACCCAGAACAAACACCATGAAGTCCAGTATCAGCAACTAACCTAGCATTAACTTTTACCAGTGCTTGATAAGCAAATTTTACTCCAGAATATTTGGTTATTGCAGTAAAGCTATTCAGAAGAACTCCATCCTCCTTCAATCAATAAAACAAAAATGCTGTATTTAAAAATGGTTCTGTTTTATAAATAATTCAGCTCCTTGAGATCACTCTCTACAGTAGAAATCATCCGAAACTGAACATAAGACCATTTTTTAACTTTTTGCTGGGCATGAATTTTTCTGCAAAAATACTGACCCTGGGCTTAATAGCAAGAAGTTACCTCTAAATCACACATGCAAAATCCCTTTACTTATCTTACATTTCTGTCTAAATAATTCCTAATGTCAAATAGATTCAAAGGGTATATGCTGATTTTTTTAAAGATGAAGTAGCTGGATAAAAAGACAATAATTGACCATGGTGTATTTTCTTTAGCGAAGAAGTATACATACTTCTTCAAATAACAGAGTTCTAAGAAAAGCTGTTTAGTTATTAACCAACCAACACTCCATTTTCTTTCTGTTTTAAGACAGACTTTTCTATTACATAAGCACATGCATCTTAAAAATAAGTATTATTCCAGATTAAAACACTGGACAAAAACATACATAGACCTTGTCAGGGTCATCTTGCACTAACCATAACTAAGTATGCTTTTATAAAAGGAAAAGGCTGAAATTCTTATGCAAGGAAACAACTGAGAAAGTTACACCCTGGCCAAAGAAACACTGCCATAAATACTAGGCAACACAAGCAGACCAAAATTATTTAGGCAGTAGCTATATTATCAGTTAGCTCATCTGAGACCATCCCATTTACACATTAAAAAAACATAAGAGAGAACCTGCCCTGTCTTACAGATTAACTGCTTTGGGTAAAAATTGCCTCCAACTATGCACCTTCCTGCAGGAGACCGAAATTGTCCTGCAGAGGGGCTTCTCCTCAGGTTCCTTCTAAGATGATTTATTTTCCAAACTGGAAATGGAAGTTAAAAAAAGCAACAAACAAACAAACAAACACATACAAACAAATAAACAGAGAAAAGGAATCTAGCAGAAGTAATTGTAATTAAAATCTGTTGCAAAGCCACACTAAAAATTAAGTCGACCACCTTTATATTAGAGTCTTCCCTTGATCAACGTTCTTAAACAAGATACATCTCCAAATGATGCAGGTTCTATTTACTTGTGATCATATACTTATTATTTACTTTTTATCTACTTATGCAATACTGTTGATAGAAAATATTGACAAGAACTCTAACTTTTATTTTAAAGCATAACTGGATAGCACTTCCTGTTTCTAATTCTTCATTCATGTTGCAGTTCTCACATTAGTGCAGGTTCCCAGGATAATCGGTCACACACTTGAGTAGTTCTGTTTCCCCCGTTTTACATAAAGGACTGGACACAGACTGAAACCATTACCTATGGGAATTTCTGGGCAGATGTTTTAGCTATTTTCTCACACACTTTTTCACCTCTTTATAAAACCAAGATTCATTCCTTTCCACCTCTGAAGTCATCCAATTTAGCCTTCTCCTACCCAAAGAGAAAAGGCTAGATTCCACCAAACACCCACTGCCTTTGTAATGAAAGTAGGCCACCCAGGAAGAGGGAAAGGCCCCTCTGCAGCCACATGTATAAAGTCTAACTTCCAAAATTTCTGTTTCTTCAGTTATCCTGAAGAAAGGGCTATTTTGGTACAGAAATAAGAGAGCTTGATTGCCTCTTTCCAGGGCCATCCCTATCAAGTTTAACCAATCAAATCCTATCCCTGACCACATCCATGAAGAAGCATCAATAAATCACACACCAAGACAACAGGATGAACTGGAATTTCCTTTTCTCAGGATTTTCTGCCACCCTCTGCAGCCCAGGAGAAAAAGCCAGCTGACACACAGCCAACATATTTGCCAAGCCTGCCCTACCCTAGTGAGCTTTCAATAGGTGCAATGATCAATTTGTGGTTCTTCACCTCAGATTATCCAACAGCAAACAGTTAAGACATTTGATTATCCCTTTATTTCTATGGTAAAATGCTGACATAAAGGACTTCTGTGAAAACTCATAGCTCATGAACCTTGGACTACAATAGTCAGGGTTTGCTACTTCTCTGAAGTAATTCACAATTTATCCTTATCCTTAAGACACAAAGCAACTAAGTACTTTAACAAAGTCAAAAGGTATTGCTAACTGAAGTTCAGTCATGAAAATACTCCTTAATGGACCCCACACGACTTCCAGCATCACCTCTCAAATTCTGCCCATCTCAGAGACACAGTGATTTGGAGCGTCCTACAAGACATCTCCTTGTTCTGTTCTTGAAATCATCCCATTTCCCATAGATCAGAAACAACAAATGCTGAAGGAGTGAAAAATTTAATGAAATGGGGTAATGCTAATAGGAGACAACAGAAAGGTGAAAAAACACTTAAGAATTACAAAGAAAGTATTTTCAAGAAATTATCCAAACCATACCTGGCTATCTTCTTTGAAGTCTTTGTTTTCTTTGATTTGTGGAACACCACTACTCTTTTTTGTAAGCTCGTCTATCCTTTCTTCACATTGTTCTTTTAATTCTTTCATCTGATTGATACACTGAGACCTGAAAAAAACCAGGAACAAGAGGATTAACTCTCATCTGGACTCTTCTATAATGTGCTTTCGTAAAATTATCTAATTTTTTTTCAATACATCTATCTTTTCGTTACATTTTATTATTTCTTTAATTCTACTACCTGGCTTTACATTTGAGAAGTCACTGGGAAAAAATGAGGCATTGACCTAAGTCCTAAGGACAAATTCATAGTGCAAGCAAGTTCTATTGAAAGATATTAATTTAAACTACTTTTGTTTCACCAGCTGAACAAGCTACATTTTTTCTTTGCGTCTTCTTTGCTAACCAGTTGAGTTAAGTTAAAATCAATTTTGATCCTTGAAGCATTTCTAGTATGATTACAGAAATTCATACTTTGATTTTACCCAGAAAGAGGAAATAGAAAAGTACCAGTGGAAATAGTAAAACAGATGTAATCTACTGCTAGCAAACTGAACACCCTAACTCAGTATTTCAGCAAAGTACAGTGCTGCAAGATGTAACAAAACATATGTTACAGAAATGGAGTTCATTAGTAGCTACTGTAAGTTCCAGAAGGAATATATCCTAAAGGTGCAAGCACTGTATATCTTTTACATACTTTTAATTGTTACACAGCACCATTAGCACCTTAACCTTTGTGATAGCAGTCTTCTATCTCCATCTTTGCAGCCTGCCTTTTCCTCACAGCTCCCTAACTCCTAGGTAAGGTCTGCTGCTGGCAACAGTGTTTTTCCTAAAGCTGCCAGGGCAGTGTTCTCCCTTCTGTGGATGTTCTGGGAATCCTGTGCAATGCCCTGTCATTGTCAACTCTCAGTTTCTCAGGGCAAGTGGCCGCTGTCAGGGCAAGATCATCCTTTCTCCCACTCTCTTCATAAGTCATTTTATAGATTTCAGTTTATATCAGAGGAAGAACAAGACCTGGTGAATAACAAATCAAAATAAGCATTACCCCATAATACACACACTGAAACCTTAGAAACTAGTCACCATATGACCCTAAGTATGCTTTGACCCCACTATGAACTGGAACAGCAGTTTGTTTTGCGTGGCTCCTAATGGCAAGTGTATCATACAAGGAGAAAATGTGGTGAAAAATTACTGTCACTGTCAGTACCCACTGCCCTGGAGAGCCTACCCAAGTAGGGTAGTGCAGGCTGGGGACCACATTTTCTTTTCCATGCTGGTCTAGCAGCAAAGAACTTTGATGGGATTTTACAACCTTTTTTCCTTTCTCTCTCTCCTTTGTCTTTTTCCACTCAAAGGTAATTTCCAGTTTTTACAAATACAATCAGCTACAGACCTTGCAAACATCCTTCTGCATTCAAAATCTTTTCCAGCAACCTTTGTACACCAGCATGGTCAACATACTGCAAGTTTCTTGTCCCCATCACTAAGACTAAGAAGGGACATGAATTTCTCTTGATTCTGGCTCTGACCAGTGTTATTCTGAGTGTAAATACCCTCCATGCAACAGCAGCTGTTTCAGACAGGCATGCTGCAGTTTCTCAAGCGGCAAATAAGTACATAACCCAAAGGAGGTCTTGGGCTGTGTGCACTCTACCACACCAAGTGGCTAATTTTTATCGCACTTACACTCTTCTCCCACCCTGCTTTTCAAAAGCAAAAAATCCTTTCTGTAGTTCACACCTAGAAAGGAAGAAGAGTAGCAGACAGATATGCTAACTGACTAATTACCTTTATTATGATTTCTTGTAGACCAGTCTAAAGTCTGATTTGACAATGCTAATACATGGAAGAGTCATGAAAATAAGCCATGCTTCAAACTGGTGAACATCAGAGACAACATATTAATTGTCTAATACTTTGTAAGTTTGAAAAAGATGTAATAATACCCAAATAATACCCTCCCCAGCTGCTCCCAGGCCCATCAAAGGAGCCACCATCCAAGCCCAAGCCTTCCAGACCCATCCAAAGATCCATGAGCCTAAAGGAGCACAGAGGCACAAAGGTGGAGAAGAGCCCAAACTACAAACTTAGAAAGAGGGACATCCCAACTAGACCACCCCTCCAGCACATTTTGCAGTAGCAGACACACACTCTCAGGAGAGAGGGATGAGACTACCCGTGTTGTGAGCATTCATGCTTCATGTGTTCTGCATACCTGGCCATGTACAGATGTACTCTGCATGCATAGGAACAGATGTGCAGCCTCTCCTCTCCTTCTGGATTTGCCTATCCCTAGCATGAGAAAGAGAGTATCTTTGTTCTCCAGGAGCATCTATCACCTTCTCCTTTCAACCCTACCAAAAAAGATTACTTCTGCACTCACACTCTTGCACTTCTCAAGTCTGAAAATATCACACTAATTATCAGACCTTTTACACATACCAAGATTTCTAAAGATGCTAGATTTTAGGGATTTCTAAAATCTTTCTGAAGGTTTCTAAAGATGCAACAAAGCTCTTGGGAACAGTAATGTGTTGGAATATTGGAATATATCCAATAATGATTTTAAAAGATGAATCTAAAGGCTTCTGTTTCACTCTGGCTGCTGCAGGAGAGATGGGTCAGTGTACCAGTCAGCCTTTGCTGAATAAGCTCTAACCATGACCATATCACATATCACATGCACAGCACATATCAAGGGTATGTTGTGAAGTCAGCTGCTGAGGAACACGCGCTCCTTTTGCACACAACGCCAGTAAGGCCAGAGAGCTCCTGCTGACTTCTGCATGGAAAACACTAAGCTTGCTCTAAAAAATGCTAAGATGAAACTTCAAGACTTGGGTACAAGAAGCAATAATGATTTTTTTTTTCTTCTAAGTTCACAAATTTTGTTCTTATGCATTCCATATGCACAACTGCTTTTACCACTGTCTAGTACAGAATAGTAACTGAATGTCTAAAAAAATATTATTAACAGCATGTGCCAACTAAAAAAAGACATTTGACTTCTGTCATCTTTTTATAACATTTTCAATTATACAAATAATATGGACCTTCTATTTTTGCACAAGTTGTACTTGCAATATAAAGTGCAAATCCAGGTAAAAGGAAGGAAGACCTTATCAGGTCTAATGCCCCTTCCCAGCAAGGCAGAAGAACAGAGAGGCAACTCAATGGTTTATTTCTAATGTGAAAGGGAGGAGAAAGACAGATTAAAAAGAACATGTCGAGTCTTTCTAATAATTCTTATTTTTCTAAGCTCACAGTCACATTGTGAAAAGGTTGTTTGTAAGCATTTAAAGTGGCAATATTAAGTGAGCATACAGCAAAGAGGAACACCATCAAACATCCATTTCCACAATTATCTAAACACAAGGTAAAGTTAGTTGTGCAAAATACTACATGAGAGATATATTAACATTCCAGCATCCTCCCTAAAGGTACACAACAAGCAATGTTTTAAAAATACATGTTCCTGCTAGAACTGTGTGAATGCTGCAACATACTGAAGCTATAAATTATTTTATGAAAATTCGAGTCCAAAGTTTGTTTTTTTCACTTGTACTCTCAGGAAAAATGTCTAGAAATAGAAAACGAACATTTAAGTATGATGCAGCAAAGCTAGTGAAGACAGCATAGCTCCTTGGCTGAAATAATTGCCTTTACAGACTCCCATGGAGTCTCTGCAGGAAATGGTGCACCTGCCTCAAGACCAACCAGAAGCAGATTAGCTAACGGAGTCCCTGTTCAGCTACCACATGGCTGATTTATCATGCCTGTCTCTACATTTAACCTCATAAAAGTAAACTCATCTTTACCACTGTATCATGCTTCACTCTTAACCTTGAGCTAGCCCAGACCTTGGAGCCACGCTGTCTGAATACAACTTTCCCCTCTTAAACAAAAAGGGATTCTTTATGGGTACACTACCACAAGCAGGGGTGCTCTGTCAGTGATTTCCTCAACAGACCCATGCTTGTAAACACTTCACCAGACATGGGTGATAAATCTTCAAGTTTTCCCAAGTCTATGTTTCCTAATGTAGACTAACTACATTTGCTTTGTATCACTTCCCTGCATGTGTGTATCAATCCAGTGCTTCACAGGTGTACCTCTCATGTGGAACATGACAGTTCAGCAAATAGATACATTTGTGCTATATACAGATCTATTTGTTCCTGCTGATCTCAGACTTAAAAGGAAGACACTGGCAAACAGATTCACTGAACTACCAACAGAGGTCCATCAGTCTCAGATCTATCATTTAACTACACAGCAAACAGAGAGTGCTTAACAACCACAGTACACAACAAACATAGAGGTGGAAAAGGCCTCTTAACAGACACATAAACAACACAGCTTATGGAAAGGCAGGTACAAACTAAAGTTTCCAACTTCCTTCTACTTTTCTGTTAGAAGCCTTAAATTACAGCTCCACTAATATAATCTGTCTAGGTCATCTTTTTTACATGAGTCATAATCCAAAAAAAGGTTACAACCTACTGGTAGTCAGTAAGCATCACAGAAGGACTAAGATCAATCCTTAATTCTAAAATGAGAGGAAAACAAAAAGAAGAAAATACTTACTTCAAGCATAGCCTGCAGAATTCAAGTTCTTTTGAGCGTTGTGTTCCACTTTTAATCATAATTCCTACAAAACCTGGCTAAGCAATGGCTGCTGAAAAAACACCTATGACTACAACAATTACATTCTTGATGCAACATCATTATAAGAATATGCAAACAGCAAATTCTATTGCTTTTTCATATCTATGCACAAGGGAGAAGATACTACAGATTGTGAAGGCAGGTAGAGGAGACAAGAATACTACTAAGCAGAAAGAACCAAGGAGAAATTCCTAGAAATACCAGAAATGTGCATTTAGTGTAAGGATACTGATAAGTACTTTTGTTCAGTTATCCATGCTTTACAATTCAGTGGAAAATCTCAAGAAAAAGCCATGACTAAGTATGCCATGTAAAGCAAAGCACGTGAGTCTGATGGTACCAGAAATTCCCAAGACCTCTGTCAGCTCAATAAGGTACAGCTTCTCATCAGATAATCCACTACTGCAATTCTGATTTATTCACAGTTTAGCCTCTCCATGTGTGAATTTTCCCCCACAATTCTTAATTGATAATATTGCTACCTTTATCCCCCTGCAATAGAAGGAACATTAAGAAGTGTCTGGGCACAGAGATGAAAACACTGGAGAGTTTACGCTCTTCTCCAAGATCAACTCTGAGAAATTTTAGAAGATGTGTCAGATGTTACTTTCTCCTTAAAAACCTGTATTGACTAACAGAGTTATAGCAAACACAAGAGTATTCTGGGTTATGACCAAGTCATTATAATTCGGGAAGTCATCTTTCCTAAAGAGCATACTTACAAGTCATATGAGAATTTCCTCTGAAGGTTAGTCTGGTTCCTCTGAAACCAGTAAACATCCAGCTGTAGCTTTCCATATTCTGTCTGTAAATCTTTCAAGTGTTCTGGTCAAAGCAGGATTAAAATATCCATCAAAATACACATATACATACATATTCTACAACAGAAACATCAATAAACAAATCTATAATAAGAATGATAAATTAATTTCATCTGTCATGCAAACTACATTTTGTACACAAATGCATAGATAATTGCTGAATTTTTTCAACAAGGGTGCACAGGATCTGGAAAGAACAACCTTTCAGCGTAATATATTAGCAAAAACAGTATAATGCATACTTTTACCTACTTTTCCTCTTAAGGAATACGCAGAACTGATCTGCAAACCCTGCTAAGTTGCAGTATGGAAAATCTTTAAGTCTATGAAATCATAATCAGAACGCAGTATGAAACAGCATTCACATTTATCAGTCATATACAGACAAGCTTGCAATGCTTCCCTGAATAATATGCAATTTATAGCCATGTTCCTTAGCATCAAAGATATCTATGATTTAGAATTTCCTTCCTGACAGAAACCTTTGTGAGAGGACACCAGAAGACAATACCACAACATACATACTTCTTTATAGGATTCCTTCCCAAGAACCTCCAGAGGAATACATTGCTAAGGAAAATTTTGAAGCTCTACCATGGATAAAAATTAATTAGACTGACTTTTCTTATTTAATATAGGATTTGTGAATTCCTCTGGTGCTAAAATGCATGACCCCACACCTAAGGGAACAATGCAAGAATATGCTGCCAAGTAAAACAAAGAAAAAATGTATTAACTTAGTTCTATTCCTTAATATATCATAAGAGTTAGGAGTATTATATCAAGGACTACATGGATAAATCTCACTATTGAGACAGATTAGTCTGACATTTAACTGGAGCTATGCAGATGAAGTATCTAAGTCATGGCAGCTCCTGTACCACCCCCATGACTTGAAGAAGTCAGTTCTCAAAAGACCACTGAAAAATGCAAGTCTTAAAAACAGGAGGCCTAAAAAGTCAATATGAGATTCACAGGGGTTATACAACATACCTCGTAAACTTTGAATCAGTCGATCATTTACTGTGATGTTACTCATCAGCATTGCCTGAAAGAAGCAAGACAAAAAACAGTGTTTTAATTGTGAAGGACCTGTAGTACCATTACAAACAGCACCTGTCAAAGCACTTGAAATAACATATACCTTTTGTGAGTCAAAATTGTGGCAGTATCACAGCAAAACAAAACCTTTTAGATGCTTTACAGATCTCCTATTGTAAACAACAAACATTCATTTTAACCCAGATTTTCCAGTTAAGAGGAGCGGGGGAACATATCACTGCACAAATGAAAAAAGGAAGAATTTAAAGGAATTTAAAGATACAAAATTGCTTGCCACTTTATTCTAATTTAATCTCACAACTGGAACCACAGTCAGACTTATCTGACTGTGTTTATCTCTTGAAGGAAGAACACAACATCACACCTCACTATCAATTACCCTCTTACTGAGGAATCAATATACCTGCATTCAGGCATGCAAAGATGAGCTATGAAAGCATTAATCATTCAGCATAAAGCAACTCCATGAAAGCAATGTGAAGCCCTTGCATTGTATCCCTTTTCTACCTACCTTCTCAATTGCTTTCATATTGGAGTGGCTTTCTTCCACTCCCTCACTTTGCTCTCCCTCTCATTCTGAAGAGGTAGTCAACATAGGAACTTGTTTTGTCTGTTCTTTCATCAATCTCCATCTACCATATCATATACACCCATATGCCAAAACACCTGAAATCAAGTCACAGCTAGGTGACATGATTCCTGTGAGCCAGATGCTAGGACAACTCAGATTCATATTCAACATTTACCAAGTTTGATGTAGAAGAGTTCCTAAGAATACAAAAAAAGAGATCCACTGACTCTTCAGAAACAAACCAGTCTAATCTTAGGAAGGTATTTCTCAAGCTTCTTTGTCAGTTCCCCTATTAGCCTTGTCCTGGAAAACTTCAGAACTCTTCAAGGATCCCAGAAAATCAACTCTCCTGTTTCCCCAAAGTTTCTGCTCTAGTACTGTTGTGTGTGTCCACACCTGAAAAGAAGTAACATCATCCACTCCACCTGCCCAAGTCACCCTGAAACACTGACAGCACTGTTAGTGCCTTTCTTCCCAAAGGCTACAGTAATAAGAGCCAGTTGATTAGGTGAAGTGCAGTGTTCAATAAATGTGAATGGGCTAGCACCCAGCAGAATAGTAGATTTGTCTTTGGATAACCTTTTAAAGAGTCCCACTTCACAGAGGTGCTCATTGAACTGTTGCTAAGTATTTCTACAGCATTCTATATTCTTTGAACACCACTGTGAAACCTCAAGAAAAAAACATAATGCTCCTTTATTAAAAAGCAAAAAGGAACTCAAAAACTAGTAACAACTCATATGTAGGGTTGTTAAATATCTCTCCCTCTCTTTTCTCATAGGACAGGTAAATACAAAATTCATTTGTTTTCACCGGTTTATTGGGGAAAGGAAGTTAATGTTTCAGCAGAAATTCCAAATTTTGTTGCTGTGTAGACAATGTAGTCAGGTTGTTCCAGGATTATAATTTTCTGGATAATACAACATTAGACATTACCAGAAACTGTCAGTGGACTAGAAAAATCAGTATGATAGAGAAATTTTATAATTTTATGTTCTTACAGCTTTTTGTAGGGCATTGTTGGTTTTGGTTCTTTTTATTTGAGGGGAGGGGAGAAGAAGTGGGTGGGAATGGGGGATTTGGGGAGGTTCCTCAGAATGAAACCTCTAAATGCCAGGATCACTTATGTGATAGTAAAACATATAAGTATTACATGTTTTGTACATTATGACAATGATAACTGGGATTAGCTGAAGTAAAAAAAAATTACTTTGCATTAAAAAATGTCTCTTTGAATCATGACAGGGAGACAAAGAAGTCTGCCTTGGTCTTCCTGGACTGCAAATAAAACTTCCTTCTTACAATGTCACACCCAGCTCCTTGAACGTGTGGGCAGAAGTCCAGGCAAAAACCTATTAAATTCTAGTTAGCTGTTTAACTTGAGCAGGAAATACTGTTTAATAATTTACAGCACAGTACTGCAACTGCCAGCCTCCAATCTGACTAAGTCAATAATCAGGACTTACACTCTTCCTCCTGCCATTCAAGTGCTAACTGATTTTCACCTTGTGACTGTAAATCAAGCAACCATTACTTACTTTTTGGGTTTTATGGAGGCCAAGAATGAAAACTGCTGGGAAGCACCCAGCAGACACATGCCAATACTCAGTTCTAGAAAGAAACTCACATTTTAAACTTTATCCAGGCCACAAAATAATAGCTATAATCCCCAGGAGCGAAATATCCAGCTTTTGGAAAATCATCCTATCACTACATCAAAATGTGATATTCTATGGCACAGTAACTCTGTAATATCGAACCAGCTTATTCTATTTGTAAACATGTTTGCACAAAGGTCTTTATGACTATCAAAGAGGATAAAATCCAGTCTTTTGATTGAAGACAATGTTGTGGACAGCAGGGTCTCAGACAACAAAACTCAAAAGTCACACTTCCACCAGCAGTGTGGGAAACAAATTGCTCTGGCTGTACCACAAATTTTTTAATGACAGCTCCCAAAGACTTGTTACTCACCACAGAACATGTCTACATAAGTCTTATTCCACTTACGAAACATAAAGTTATTGTTCAAAAATAATAAAACATAACCCAGAAATATGCATGAGGAAATTGAGATAAATTATTTGAAGTTTTTGTTTTCAGCACATACTGTGAACTATATAAATGCATTTGATCTGAATAGTGCCAAACAGTATATTCTTTACACACACACTCCCTAGAGGAATTACTACAATAACTCCTCCAGCATTTGTTACTATGAAGAATTAAGCTAAACTGAGCACACTCAACTGACATAGGTGCTTTCTAACACTGACTGTATGCGGTGTATGTAAAAGCATAACAAGATACTGCAAGAGAAAAAAAGAAAGGAAATAGTCTGATAAGCATAAACACTTAAAACTCTAGAAAAAATGGGCTTTGCATTCACAAATATAGCACAAAGGAGACAAAGATAAGCCACAGGATCAGTAACTCAGCTGGTAACAACAAAGCTGTGAATAAAGCAAGACAGGAAGGTAAGATCTATACATGCAGAATCAGCCATTTATAATTAATCAGGGGAAAGCAGGGCACTTATTTAATGATTGACTCATAATTTAAGTCCTTCCAGCAAAGAAAAAGAGCAGCTCTGCCTTGCACGCTCCCACAACTCCCCACCACTATGGGGACATTAGCATGATAATAATGCTGGCAACACACTGATGTTTTAGTTATTGCTCAGTAGTGCTTACACTAAGGCAAGGATTTTTCTGTTTCCCATGCTCTGCCAGCCAGCAGGTGCAGAAGAAACCAGGAGAATGCTCTGTCAGGTGTCTCAAACTGGCCAAAGGGACATTCCATACCACAGAACATTAGGACACAAAGTAGGGGAGCTGGCTAGGAGGCAGCAATAGCTGCTGCGGGGAAAGTCAGGCATCATTCAGCAGATGCTGAGCAACCGGATTGTGTATGTCTTGTTTCTGTTGGGTTTTATTCCTCTCAGTTATCACACTATTCTTATCTCAACAGAGTTCTCTTCAAAAATCTAGAGGGAGATGTGGGGAGTAAGTGGCTACATGGTATTTAGTTGCCAGCTGATGTTAAAATATGACAACCAGCCACAAAAAGCTTTTTGGTTCCAGGACAAGAGACTAACAGCTAAACTGCATATTAGTGTGGGGGGGAAAGTTCATAAATAAGATTTTTAAGGAAATATTTCTCTTTAAGGTTAATCATTGTACTACATATTTCAGTGGAGGCACATCAATTGAAGCAAGCCTTACAAAAAAATTCAAGCTCAAAATGGAGGAGATATTGTTCCTTTAAATCTATTTCTCAATAAACTGAATTCCATGCAGGAATTGCACTTTTCCTCAATAAACATAAAACAACCTCACCCAATCAAAAAAATAACCCCAAACAAAAACGAACCAACCAAACAAACAAACCACCCACACACCCAACAAAACCCAAGCCCAAAACAACTACCTCTGTCTCTACAGAGTGGTTCCACCAAAGATCTGAGACTCAACCTTGTTTCACAGCCTGTGCTAAAAGCAATCTAGATTCTGCTCTGTCACAGAGGACACAAGGGCATGCACACCATGACATGTGCAGTTCTGCCTTCAAAACTACCAAAACTGCAAAGTTAGTTTCTTAAAATTTCACTACAGGAGGGTGGTATTTGACACACATGGATACAAAATTACTTTTATGTGTACTGGACAACAGCAAGCAGATTGGAGAAAAAAAGCCTGTGAAACAACAGGACTTTTACTTGACTGTTACGTTTAACGAAAACCCCAATATTAGGCAATGCAAGCAAAGCTAAATTATATGATATGAGAATATTAATATAAAACTTCCAAAGGTATATCTAATGCACCTTCTGACTTTCTGTCCATTCACTTAGCTGTGAGGAGGTAGCAAGAGTCCAAAAATTAACTTTAAACAACATATACTCTGAATTTCTTCTGTCTAGTTCAGCTAGCTGCACACCATCCTTTTTTTTTCTTCTTCCCACCATGTGAAGATGTATTTTGAACAAAAGTGATCTTCTAGACTTCTGCTGTACCTGTTATGAGGAAGTATACTGATTTCTCTTGCTAACTTAGTAACATTGTGCTATGGCAAACATGGGACATGAGGCAGTGCTTCCTTACCTCAGTGCTTTTCCAAAACTAGATGACACAGCTCTGTTTGGGTTAAAAAAAAAAAAAAAAAAAAAAAAAAAGAAAAAAAAAAACCACAACCAAAAACACATACAGCCTTCAGTGAAAGGGAAAAGGTACCTTTCTACTCTCTCCTACAGACTACTGTAATTCCTTCTGAGTGGAGTCGACTCTCTGCATACCAATAGGTACTTTGCGTCAGAAGAATGTGCTGGTAATTGAAATTTTCCCAGAGGGAGGGGTCCAGAGAGCATCTGTGGCCAGTGTTAAAAGATACTGAGCAACAGGACAGTAATATGCTTCACACAGAATGCACAAATCTTGGCCTTTCTCAGTAAAACAAGATTTAGGTTGGAGATGATTTATGCAAATCCAAAGAAAATTACCAACTGCAAAAATCATACTCATGCAGTTAAGAGATATTAAACATACTGTTGTCCTGTTTAGCTCTTCAAAGAGACTCATGTGGGTCTGGACATCCCAGAAGTTACAAGTCCTGAATAACAACCACAGAGAATATTGTTCTTTACAAAATTGCTTACAGATTAGAAACAGCCCTTTTGCACTCCTGCACTGTTGTTATCAAGTGTTCATGTAAGACTGTAAGATTACTTTATCTTGTCATTCTATTTCTGTATGGATTTCCAGAAGCCATTTCCTAAATCTACACTAATCCTTAAAAATTCAAGCAGGTTTTTTAAAAGTAGACTGGTGACAGTAGTGTTTCATACATACTCAGACCTAAGAAAATAATTACAGGAGCAATTTTTGAGAACTACACTGCCACAGTGAATGGTGACCCCGCACAGTGTATCAGGCTCAGACTACCTACCTTCTATGCCCTCATCCTTCAAGTAGCACGGAGAGGGTTGCACTACAAAAGAAGGCAGATTTTCACTCAAAGTGATTACTGCACTGCTAGTGACAATGACTTTAACTGGGCAAATACCTTACTGGTGCTTTGGTCTGGTATGAAAGTAAATCAGTATTACAATTATTCTGTATTTTATCAGCAGAGTAATAAGACAGTGAGCAGAGATGAACTGCAACAATGATGGGTCTCAAACATTGCTTGTGAATTGGTTTTGGTTAGAAGTCCAGATTGTGTAAGCATGCCTCAGATATAAGTTTCTTCTACAGCCAGAAGAACCATAATTTCTTCCTGAAAAAGTGGGAAGTTTGAGATGGACCAATCATTCCTATACAACTGCTGAATGCATTTTAATTTTTAAGAACAGCAAGAACTACGCAAAAACTTGTTTATGACTTGAAGATCTCTAGTTAGTTGCAGAGTTTGTAAAATGCTTGTAAAACGAGTTGCGAGTCTCAGGATTTGCATTCATTATTCCTGACTAGGTAAATACTAGCTACTAATCCTCAAAGAGTAAATAAAGTTCAGCTCAAGGAGGAAGCTTCCCATAACCAGAAAGGGTGAATTCATCACTTGCCTCCCAGGAATCCAAGATTTGACTGCAATCCATAAAGCCAAAAAACAAGGACATGTGTGTGTATACAAGATATGAACATATAAAACACATTTATACATGGATATAGATACACACAAACAAAAAAGCACTCAAGAACTGTCTTTTCTTATATTCCACACGCCTCTGTAGAATAATCTCTGATGCTAGACAACTTCTTCCAATAAAGGTCATTAGTGTGGAGAATTAAGCTTTCCCCTCTCTTTCTTACCACTGCATCAGAGGCATTCCTGAATTACAGTGGATGAATCCATGCCTTCTTTTGTCAAATGCACAGCTTTCCAGCAACACAGCTCTCCCTACTCTTAAAACAGAGTTGGAAACCAAGCAGCATCTCTGCAGGATATTAGTTTGTGTGTCATAAGAAAAGCAAATTTTGAATTTGATGCAAAATGATGCACAGGCACATACATGTGCACCCTACCACTTCAGGCTCCCAAATGAGACACATGCTCTTCTCCAGTCACAAAATGCAGAAGACAGGAAATCAGTCCAGTGCACCACTTTCCTAGGGCATCACTCCCTGGGGTTTCAAAGCAAGCTTCATAGACTACTTCATTACTGAACAACTGTATTTTAGGGTGATTGAGGAAAAAGCAGTTAAGAGGAAGGAATTGCTACTAGATTGGCCTCAAAATCCACCTTTCCCAGCATCCCACCTCAAACACTGAAAAGCCAAATGAATTCCAAAGCAGCCATAAGGCACAGTGTTTTCCTAGCAGCAGCTTCTTCTGCCTGAGGAACACTTGGAGACAGAACAAACACCTTGGTACTGGTGGGTTAGGTGTTTGTCCAAGGTCATCCAGTTGCTTTTTAACCTACACATACCCACTGCAATTGGGTATTATGGATGCCACACACTTGCAGCTTCACCACCTATGACATGAAGAGCACTACCTTCTGCTTCAGTCTCAACTACGACTTGATGATGGCGTTTGAAGCACAACAGTGAATGCAGGACAACCCTGCCTTGTCTCTCCCAGCCACAAACATTTTCTGTACCCTTTGGAATCCTGGAGATGACTATGATGGCTCTCCTCTGCTGACTCTTGTCCAGCCTGTAAACCACACTCTGATTCCTGTAGAAAAATTACTGCACAGCTTTGGTGAATTTTGCTCTCCTTTCTGTGCCTTTCACAGCACGCCAAAACTCCATTGGGGACCTCCCCACAGTAGAACAATTTAACCAGTGTATTTCTGTTTTGTAACTTTTGCCTTGTCACTCACCCTTGCAATACTATCTCTACAAGCCATTGCAACTCCAGGTGTGAATGTGTGCGCTTGTCTCCCTCACCTTTATCATAGACTCTTTCAGGGGAAAACTCCAAGATACTTCAGAAGAAAGACTTTCTTTTCCAGAAGCCACTTTGTTCCTCAGACACCACATTTCATCTCATGTCCAACAGTAGTTCTATTTCTGTAAAATACTTTTCACTACTTCTCCTGGTATGGATGCCACATTTTATGAATAGTTCCTGTATGTCCTCTAGACTCAAAAATACCACAAGGAAGGAGGATTGTGTGGTGCCACCTACCATTCATGTGATGCCACAAATTTGAAGCAAGAAGGTGGTACATCATGCTTGGCAGAAGTAATATTTCATTCACTAAACTTCCTTAAACACTTGGATGAGGTCCTGTCACCATCTCTCAACATCAGCCCATTTTCCTAGTCTATGCTGTAAACTCTTTGGCCAGCCCTTACAGTGTAAGGGCATTCGTGGAGGGCAGGGACAAGGAACTCTGCAGACCTGAGATATTCTAAAACACGTGGTTTTATTGCAAGGGCCGTGGGTAAAGAGGGCTGGCTTCCAGCCACCAGCCTTGGCTGAAGCAAAACCCCAAAGAGAGAGGGAGAGAGGGGGTATGAGGTAAGGGAGGAAAGAAGAGTGCCAGGGTCAGGGCAGTAGGAAAGAGGGAGAGCGGGCAAGAGAAGGGGTGAAGCAGCAAGAGAGCTAACAGAACACAGGGAAAAGAGTAGGGAAAAAGGAGAGCAGCAAGAGGGGAAGGAGCAAGAGAGCGAGGAGGACCTTGTTCCAACACATTTTATCTCCTTTTGTGTTGAATATTTTAATTTACAGTGACCAACCGGGGCAAGATACAAAACCTACAAACTTTGCATGCAGCCTATGAGAACTAAATTACCATATCATCTTATATTCTAAACTCTAAAGACTACTCTTCTTATCTACTTTTTCCTTGATGCCTTGGCAGGGTGGAGACGGGCTTGCATTCTTCGGTCCGTTTGTTTTCTGTCCTTCAGCCTATCTCTAGGTAATCACCCTCTTCCTGCCTGCCATGCCTACATCTCAAAGCTATTTCATTTCTATTTCACTCACAGATTTTATATCTCCAGTATTTCTTACCAGACAATCATATCAATAAGACCTTCCTGTCCCATCTTTCCCAACATTACAGTTTCCATGTCTTTTAGTAACTCTGGTGATATCTACTTATGGAAAGGAAGAATAATACTCAATTACCTTTGCCCTTTTCTTACCTTTAAATATTTTTTTTTACTCATGTGTTTTCACTCTCTGTAGGACTGAAGCAGAATGCAAGAAAATGCCATAGCCTTCAGTAGCAATACCCAGTAATAGGGGGAAGAAGTGACAAAATTGATTACTCACTTGAATCCTGTCTGAATATTCTGAGACATCTTTTTAAAAATGCAACCATTAAAAAGATAAATAGACAAACTATATTTCAAATTTTTTAAAGTATATGCAAAGACTGAACACAAAGAGAAGAGAGAAATTATCAAGGAAACTATTTGTCTCAAAAGAGGTAAAAAGAATTGGTTTATTATTTGCTTTAAGACTTGGGGTAAAGATTATTTCAAAATAAATTAATGATATATGATGCATTGATGTGCACATTCTACCTTCCATTTATTATTCAATTTTTGTTCCGCTAAGTTCTTCAAAGATTAATCTGATGATATTTTGCTCAGGCAGCACGTTTTGAGGAACAAACCATCCCGTCACAGTGAACCTGCTACTTGAAGAGTACCTATTACCATCATGAGATGCTGTCTGTTCAGCCTGCTGAACTTAATAGTCCTGGAAAGCTGATCTGTAAACTTCAGTCAAGAGACTCCATGGGAGAAGCAATCGAATACTCCCAACTACATACCTCTGCTAATAGGGAGAAAAGTGATATTATTGACTAACTAACAACTGCAATCAAAGCAGTACCAGCAACACAAGGAAAATACACAACAAACCAGTTTGCAAGATACTACACAGCTGGAATTACACACACTGGTATTTACGTAGCTTTGTTCACATTCTTCACAAAGGAATACTATGACCCTGGCAAAGCTGAACTATCAGGAGCATTGCTGTGGAAGGCTTACCTTCTCATATCTTCCCAATACTGAGTTTTGGAGGCAGAAAGCCAAGATGCCACAAAATTTGTAATGCACTTAGAAATTAACATCAACCATTTATGCTTACAAATATATTTGGGAATGTATCTCTTGGTGTGTCCTTCTCTTTTTCTTAATTTTTAAAACATTAGTATACAGGAAAGAAAGTGAAGGGACAATCCAAGCATAGTAATGATTTATAGAGAAGATAACAATTTCATTCAGAACTGCTATTACTTGCAGCTTCTAGTATTTCAAAGTCATACAACAAATGCTAAAAGGTCCATTCAAGGTCCATTTTCTCAATATTATATCATCATAAAACATTTTGCCACACCAACATTGACTGTAACCTGTAACACATGAGCATCACTTTCTGTTGCATTATGTCTTGGTAAACCACCATTTCACAGAAAACTATGGCCAGAAAAAGCCCTACCTTCTCTTCCTGATGTACTCTGTTGGCATTTTCCATCTGAAAGTTGTGCAAGGACTGGATTTTGTCAATCTGCTGTCGCTGCTTCTCTAGCTCCCCTTGGAATTCATTCTTTTTTTGCTCCACAGCCCCCCTCTCGGCTGCTGCCCTGCGGACTTTGCCTTCCAGATCCATGACTCGACCCTGAGGAAGAGCAGATTAACCAAAGCAAACAGAAAGCTTCCCCCTAGCCAGAATATTCAATATATTCAAGGAATAGCAAGTTTAGCTGCTCTAACAATGCTGGTATCATAGAAGTCCTGTGTCAGCCACAGATACTAGACACACACAGAGACAAACACCTCCCTAGTTTTACATGTATTAAGAGGAGTGCGTACTTTGCAGAGACTGCCAAAATTTCAGTTAAAGGTAAGAAAAATGAAAAGCTCAGTACTTGAGCTTAAAAAAACCACAAAACATAAATATACAAAATATTAGAGTCTACAATCTTTCTGAATACAAGGTCAATTTTTAAATTTAGCCCATCCAATTCTGATGGCTCTACACTTCCCAGTGTTGACCTTAAACTAATTCAGTATGAAAACTCAGCTCTCAAATCAATCTGATTTCCTCTACTCAAAAGAGTAGAGGGAGTACCACACACTGCTCAACTTTTACATGAACAATTCACATACAGCTATTACACAAAGACATATATGAGAAAAAGTCATTCATAAACAAAAAATCATCATTCTTCTTGACTGCTTCAAGAGCAGCTACAGTCAAAAGAAAATTCAACACCATCATATCCTGTACATACAAAGATAGAGAAATAAACTAAGGAATCAAGCCTGACGTTTTCACATTCTTTCCTCTAGCCTCCCACTTCTTTTTTGTAACTACCAATTTAGTTTTGCAGGATGTTGTTTCTAAACATTTTAGATTAAAATTGTTCTTCAGCAGCAACTAGGAATACAAGAACTTGCAGAATCTACCCATATGACAAAAGATCTGGTGATTCCAGGTGGATTAAAAATTAGATATAATAAAAACTGCGCATGGTCCAAGACTCCAAGAAAATGTATCAAATCTTCTTATACCACAGTATGTAGTATATCATGACCCACCTACCTTGCACAGAAAGCAAGAAAAGGGAGAGGAGGCAAAGAAAAAAAAGGAAAATGACTTGCAGTTTAGCTGGAATAGCAAGGAAAAGCACTCACTGCATTTCAGTCATAATTGCAAAGTCTTAGTTGCAAAGTCTTGCCAACAAACAAATGGGCCTACAGAGTGCTTTAGAAGCTCCATCCATGTTCAGCTATGTTTTTATTTCATTCAGAGTGTGTGACCATGCAGAAGAGAAGTAATTTACAGGCTAACTTTAGGAGGTATGTAGAAGATGGAACAGTGTATCAGTAATATCAGAGGACCTTGTGTCTCTAGGTTATTGAAACCAAGAAAAACTATGATGGTGGCATATTCTTCTCACTATCAGCTGCTTCATGGCTGTGCAGCAAAACTTCAGCAGTATTGACACAGTTACTACCCACTGGTAGCCACCATCCTGAGGCCACTGCCTAAAGGGAAAGCAAGGGATGTCCAGAGTCTCAGAAGTCATAGGACACAAACTTAACTGCATGGCGAGATGCAAGTGCCCTGTTTGAATAGTGCCTGTTCTGAGGTGAAACAGGTGTTCAGCTCCTTCAGCTGTCCACTCAGTACTACTATTTGGCTCAGATAAAAAGGGCATACAAATTAACTGGATAAAGTGGGAAGGAGCTCTCATGAGCATGTTTAATCAACATGTTGTTAGTTTTTACATTAACGTGTTAGAAACAAGAACAAAAAAAAAAAAAAAAGAAAAAGAAAAAAAAAGGAGGAAATAAAGAAAAAGACAAGACACAAGACAAGACACAAGACAAGACACAAGACAAGACACAAGACAAGACACAAGACAAGACACAAGACAAGACACAAGACAAGACACAAGACAAGACACAAGACAAGACACAAGACAAGACACAAGACAAGACACAAGACAAGACACAAGACAAGACACAAGACAAGACACAAGACAAGACACAAGACAAGACACAAGACAAGACACAAGACAAGACACAAGACAAGACACAAGACAAGACACAAGACAAGACACAAGACAAGACACAAGACAAGACACAAGACAAGACACAAGACAAGACACAAGACAAGACACAAGACAAGACACAAGACAAGACACAAGACAAGACACAAGACAAGACACAAGACAAGACACAAGACAAGACACAAGACAAGACACAAGACAAGACACAAGACAAGACACAAGACAAGACACAAGACAAGACACAAGACAAGACACAAGACAAGACACAAGACAAGACACAAGACAAGACACAAGACAAGACACAAGACAAGACACAAGACAAGACACAAGACAAGACACAAGACAAGACACAAGACAAGACACAAGACAAGACACAAGACAAGACACAAGACAAGACACAAGACAAGACACAAGACAAGACACAAGACAAGACACAAGACAAGACACAAGACAAGACACAAGACAAGACACAAGACAAGACACAAGACAAGACACAAGACAAGACACAAGACAAGACACAAGACAAGACACAAGACAAGACACAAGACAAGACACAAGACAAGACACAAGACAAGACACAAGACAAGACACAAGACAAGACACAAGACAAGACACAAGACAAGACACAAGACAAGACACAAGACAAGACACAAGACAAGACACAAGACAAGACACAAGACAAGACACAAGACAAGACACAAGACAAGACACAAGACAAGACACAAGACAAGACACAAGACAAGACACAAGACAAGACACAAGACAAGACACAAGACAAGACACAAGACAAGACACAAGACAAGACACAAGACAAGACACAAGACAAGACACAAGACAAGACACAAGACAAGACACAAGACAAGACACAAGACAAGACACAAGACAAGACACAAGACAAGACACAAGACAAGACACAAGACAAGACACAAGACAAGACACAAGACAAGACACAAGACAAGACACAAGACAAGACACAAAATGAACTGTCCTGCAGAGATTCTCACAAACCAGAAACTTGACTCACATGCCCTATATCAGACCAAATGCTCCAGAAAGGACTAAAACCCAAGTTCAGCAGCCACAAAAAATATAGTTATCATCAGACAAGCTAATTACTATATGTGACTTGCATGTCCTTCTTCAGAAAGACCACTAACAAACACAAATTCAGATTTAGTTTCTGAGCAACCCCTATTTCCTTGTACTGAGTATGTACACAATGTTATGGGTTACGTACAAAGACAAACCTAGGGATATGAGAGTGTTAGTTTTGACTGTGATAAAATTAGTTTTCTTCACAGTGAATGGTATGGGACTCTGTTTTGGATTTGTGATGAACACAGGGTTGATAATATAAAGATGTTTTTGTTATTGCTGAGCAGGGCTGGCAAAAGCCAAGGTCTTTTCTGCTTTGCCTACTGTCATGACGGCAAGGAAGCTGGGGGTGCTTGAGAGGTTGGGAGGGGACAAAAAAACAGAGGATGGCATTTGTCACATCTTTAATGTGAAACAGCACAAGACAGCTGAACGTTTTGTGAGAGCGGAAGTAACAAGTATCACACATGCAGGCATGTTCAAGTTTTGGGCTCCTCTCATGTATAAATAGGCATTCCTCCCATTCATCCAGTCTGTCACTACTGATAAGCAACAATCGTAAAATTTGCGAAAGTTCCTACAACAAGCTCAAGTCCCTGACTTGCCCCATGAAACAGGATCATCCTTCTTGTGAACTATGTTTATTACTCACACAGATACAAAGTGACATGCAGAGCAAAAGGAAACTTACCTGCAGATCCAGGCTGCGAGAACTTGCAATCCAGTAATTGAAACCCAAAACAATTATGCATGCCACCAGTGCAGCCATGAGGAGTGGTGGAGACTTCATCCCGCGACAGCTGTTTCCTAGTCCTACCATTTCAGGAAAAGAAGAAATCCAAAGAACCACAGCAAGTATGGAA
The DNA here is from genome assembly GCF_009819655.1 of Sylvia atricapilla. Lineage (NCBI taxonomy): Eukaryota > Metazoa > Chordata > Aves > Passeriformes > Sylviidae > Sylvia > Sylvia atricapilla. Next base: position 36,223,432 of record NC_089174.1, read on the forward strand.
ACCTGCAAATGAAAAAGGGCACATTATACTGCATCCCCAACTACAGCTATTTTATACACACAATAAAACTTTCTTTGCAATAGTCCAACAGCTACCAGCTGACAGGCTTACAACCAGCAAGGAAGGTAAATGTATTAGTGTTGACCTGTTTAGATATTTCCATCTGAAAGACAAAGAAAGGTCATTGCAGGCTATCAGCTTGTACATAAAGCTTCACAAGATCTTGAGAGAGACGTCTTGAATACTCCTAACAATATAATGAAAATCTGCAATAAACAGAACCAGACATCCTTTTAGCATACATCTACCCAAAAATCTATTAGACAATACTGGGCTAGAGGACATACTGCTTTTTACCTAATTAACTCAGAAAATTAATTTAGTCTTGCTGTTTGAGGAGTAATTTGCACTTTACTTTCTAATACTGGACAGTTTCAACTCATTCCATCAGGTACTACTATTCTAACTTCTTGTTCCCAAGCTTATAAATAAATACATAAATCAGACTGAACCATATTATTTAAAAAAAGAATCTAAAAATAACAATTAACATAAATATGAGCAGACACTCCATTGATTTCAATGCTACATTGCATCAAGTGCTCTTCATTTTGATCCTCAGCTGCTTTCTCTGCTCCTACAGAACATAAATAATGAATTAGCAGTACCAGGGATACTCCTGGTTGTTATTGAGACTTGTATTATTCCTGTGAAACAGGCCATCTTAAAAGATAGGCAGGGGCAAAGGGTAGTTGCAATTCTCTTTGAAATAGGCTACACTGATTTTATGACATGGTAAAATCTGGTCTTAATAAGCCTAATGGCCTAGCTTTTTGAATCCTTAAACTCCACTGAGAATCTTGGCTGTAGTTTGTAGAAGATTGCTTCCTTGTAAACTGAGATTAACTTTTTTTCTTTCTCCACTCCTGCAGACTCTAGACAGCAAAAACAAGTACTGAAGACCAGGCAGACAGCAAATATATATGCATCACAAGTCACTAGTTAAATCTAAAATGGGTACATTTACTAGTAATATATTGTACAGGCTCTCAAGGTACATTCTCTTAAGCAAAGCAACCTCTTCTCTACTGTTGCAATGCACAGGTTGCAAGGCTTTAAAAGTTAATAAATGGTAGCAATTCCCAAAGGATTTACATTGGAACATACACTGTAAACACAGGTGGACATCCACAGGGCTACATACAGATGAGGTAAGGTCAGCACTAAGCAGCAAAGGCATGGAAAGGAACCATGCTCTCTTTTTTTGTTTTTCTTGTAAGGCAAAAAGTTTAGATACAGTACATTAAAACACACACAGAGACATGCACAAATTTCCAATAGAAAGTCATGAATTGCAGAAACACATCTTGCACAGATGATTTTCCTACTGTGTCATCCTAAAAGGAGCACCTGAGAAGTATGTCTTACACATAATCCCTGAAAACCAAGAAACCCAGATCACTAGAGTAGTAAAAATGGGAGCAGTGATTAGCCGTACCATCTCAGCAAAGAACAAAACAATTGATTTACTTTTTATTTATTCTGCATACCAGAATAAAATACTGTATTTCAAAAAAGGTCTGTCAGAATCCAACATGAAGTTATCTGCATCCTGTTCTTTGCTGTATTAGTAGGTACATGTGACACATGGAAAAACTACTATCAGCACAGCAAGATGCAGTGATTCATTCCGTGTGTGACTTGAATAAAATAACTGGTATTTTCTTCATAGCTGTCAAAAATAGAGAAAATGGTTCACATTATCAGCAGTAACAGCTTGCACTGCAATTTATCTACTAAATAAATATATGGGACTAGCTGTTAAACTCAAAAATTTTCAGAGGTAAAGCAACTATATTGCACAAAGAATGAATGACTAGTTCACCATGCAGCTCAAAGCACAGGCACAAAACCATGTTAAAAAATGCCAATACACCTAGATAGTAGACAAATCTGGCAGTATCAGCACCTTTTCTGCTATTTTCAGCTGTTAAAAACAAACAGGAAAATAGGCGTTGATTTCATTAAAGCATGTTTGACTTCAATACACTGCTCTTACTGGAAAAGCTAGTGCTGTTTGCACCTAAATAATTTATATTAATTAGGAACATATTTCTATACTGAACAGAAGGAAAAGCAAAAGGAAGACGAAAGGCATGAAAGACACAGAAGAATCTTCCATTCATATACTGAAGACCAAAAGCTTTACCTCAGTTGCAATATTGATATTACCTCTCTCATCAGTTTAAAAAATGAAAACTGTTTAACTTTCTGCCATGGATATATACACTCAAATATTTTGGAGGAGAGATAAGCAGATCAGCTCAATAAGCACATTTACATGAAAATCTGCTTGCACATGCTCTTTTCCAGGAAACATCTGGTCTAGCACAGTAATTTGAGTTGAATTTAAAATAAGTTTCTGATTTTATGAGTAAGAAAGTAATTTTACTGAAGATAAAATTCAACAATGTCCATGGCAGACATAAAAGTAATCATATTCGCAAAATTCCTGATTTCTGAACAGTAGATTTCATCCTTCTATTTTGTCAACCTAGCGGTGCTTCATTGAGAGATGTTTTAGACTCTGAGATACTCATGCAAATTAAGATACGGCATCACTTTTACTTCCCACAGTGAGCAATTCTTTTACTGTACTCAGCTGAAGTAGGGTATCTGGTATCCAGCAATCTTACACTACAGATGAGCAACAACATTGCCAACCAAGCCTCAAGACCAACACTTTACTAGGGGTAAAGACAGAACAAAATGGCACATTTCACTGCCAGAAGGAAAGCCAAGTCTCTCTGCTCAGAAGGTTCAGCACTGTGTACTTCCATACAACCATGTTTCTGCCCAGCAGAAACAATCAGGAGAGATAAAAAAATTCACGAAACACACAGTAGAGTAGCAAAAATGCTGCCTCATTCCCCACCAGCATACCTGCCTACATAGCACCTCAGGCAGACAGTGGTGCTATCCCCACCTCCTGCAGATTCTTTTCCAACTTCCCAGTGAGCTTCTGGAAGAAATCATTTGTTTATTTCAGATATTGTCATAAAACTCCTATGTGTGACCACTTGAATTCAAGCACATTGGATTAGATGTTAATCAAAACTTCTTCCATTGACAAGTTAATTACACCCAAATACAACTAAATCAGACTAGAAGGTAGTAGAACTTGGGTTTAATTAAAAAAAGAAATAAATGAAATTGGAAAAAAAAGTAATTCTTTAAAAAGTGAATCAGAGAGCAAACATTTGTGTGCCCAGTCTTCCAAAATCTTTTGGGTGGGTGGAAATGGAGTGCAGAAAAAAATGAGCCAAAACCTTTTGATTTTCATTTTATAAACAGTTAATACAGAGTAGTGATTATCTTCGAAAGATAAACCCTGTTGGTTCTTACTCACAGCAGGATCTTACTTACAAGTACCACTATTCACAGCCCCATAGTGAGAACCAGCTATAGCCAGCAGCATTCTTTCTGCTTTCAAAGCTGCCCAGACTGTACACAGGAGTCAAGGAACTGTACACTGTCACAAAACAGAGCATATAGATTTCTTATCAATCTCTGCAGCAGCACTGTCTGATCGTGGTTTTTTCTCTTCAAATTTGCAAGTCAAAAGAGGTCAAATGAACCCTTCATTTGACCCTCAAAAGAGGTCATTTTTCCAATGAAGATTTAAAGTTTGTGCACTGAACTCAAGCCTGCTGACCACAAACTTTCTATATGCCTTTCACGGGGATTTACAAACTGCAGGAAAAAAAGAAAAGGAAAAACACCCTGAAGCATTCAGCAACGGCCACTACTCAAACTTCTTTACTTCAGATGAATGTCACATTTACCCACTTATTTACCCAACTTATCAAGTTACACTTTTTACAGGAAGGGAAAGGCATTTTCACCACAACACATTCAGCAACTTCACTCTCATCCTGCTCAGGAATAATTCTTTGGCAGTCAATTCAGGTCTCAGGTCTTCCTTTTCTAATGCATTTTAAAATAGAAATAACAGATCAGAAGACTACGAAAACTCTAAAAATGCACTATCTCACCAAGGACAGGGTCAGTGTTACCACTTGTTTACTGATCGTATTTCAGCTCAAGAAGTCTATCTTCTTTCAAATGACAACTTTACAAGAAGCTAATAATCAAACACCCTCAATGCCCTTTATCTAGTTAAAGAGAATTCCCAAATAGGTATGTAGGACAACAGAAGCTAGAGGTTTACGGTGGGTATCTATCCCAATGACAGAAGTTGGCTATCCAAAAATAATAGGATAAAATGTTCTAGAATACCTGGACATCTTGTCTAGGTGTACTTTTAGATAATGGAATTATCACTGCAAATACTGTGTATGAAAACAAAATTAAACAAGTAAACTCATACACCTGAACTATCTCAAGAGTTAGTCAAACTGCTCACTTATTTTTATGACTTTATTTTCTGACTGATACTTTTCCCATACAACATGAACCAGCTTATTAAGATCACAATTAATAGGACACCCACTTATCTTAAATAAAGATTATGAAACAGAGTACAGTAAGTTTAGATATGTGATGAGAAACTCAGTAAATTGCTACCATTTCCCCATCACTGCAAAACTACACATATGGTTTGACTGTAAAACATGAAGACCTCCCAGTAGGAGAAAAAATCAGTATCCATTATAAATAGTTGTTTAAGAGCAAAGTGCTGTTAAGGTGTAAGATGGAAGGCCATTCAAATAACGTCAATTCAAGAGTCAGTTCAAGATTTTCCAGAAACCTGATCAACTCCTTCTATCTTCATGCTGACAAGGGAATCCAATGAAGTAAAACAAGGCAAACCTCCAGCGTGCAGGAGATAAACACAGCGCCCACTGTGTACCCAACCGTAATTTGGGTACAAAGCCGAACCAAAACTTCTGAAAAGGTGGAGGTATCACTTTTCCAAGCAGAGGCGGGAAGGCCTCTGGAGGCACAAACTTCTGAAAAGCCATCAGTCCCCTGAGCAGCGGCAGGGCCTCCGCAGCTCTGCCCACAGGGAGGGACGGAAAGCGGGGAGCAGGCTCCCACAGGGCTGGCTCGGAAGGAGGAGGAGGATGGTGAATAGGCTCAGGTCACCGCCCGGGCTGCGACAGACGACGGAAGGCCACCCAGTCCGACCCTTCCCAGGAAGGGTAGCCGGGAGGAGGTATCTCACACCTGCAGTGATTTCTAACATTATTATTCCTACCTCCGCTGCGGGTATTCAAAGATGCTTCCGGCTCAAGACGCTTAAGAGGGAAGGCTAGCTGAAGAAAGAAGAAATGCTACCAGTGTCCGGCAAGCACGCCACCTAAGCCCTGGCAAGCCGGCCCGGCACCTCTGCGAGCACCGCCGCCGGCGAGCGGGAAGCGCACGCGGGACGGAGCCAGCGCGGGGCCGCCCCTCGCCGCCCTCACCGCCCTCACGGCCCGCCGCCGCGCCGGGGCCGCCGCTCGTCTCCCGCCGCCGCCCACCGAGCCGAGCCCGGCGGGGCACAGCCGGCAGAGCTCGCCCCCGCCGCCCACGCGGCCCGCCCGGCGGCCTCACCTCGCCGTGCTGCCGGCCGCGGCCCCGCCGAGCTGAACGGCGAGGGCCGGCGCGTCGCCTCCCGCTGCCCCCGTCGCCCGGGGCAGAGAGCGGCGGCGGGAGACGGGCGGGGCACGGGGAAGCTCCCGCCTCGCCCAGCCCCGCCCCGCCCCGTCCCGCTGGCGCCTCGGGCCGAGAAGCGCGCTGGGCTGAAGGGATCCGTGTGCGCCCGCCCGCGAGAAAGCCGCGGACGGCAGCTCCGGCAGCGCGCACCGCCCTGCCCTGAGCCGCCCTGCGCCGCCCTGCACCCTCCGCCCGAGCGGCTCCGGCACGGTCCCTCCTTCACCAGCGCTTCTGCTGACTTCCAGATTTCCTGTCTTGACCACAGGCGCTTCAGTTTCTGGAAAGCGGCACGTAGGCGAAGCTGAGTGTCCGAAATCAGTAATGGAGCGACAGAAAACTCAGGAAGGTAGTTTCAATACCTGTTTTTGACTGCCAAATGGATGATGCTGGTTGAAATGAATAAAATGTAAGAGATTTCCATTTTTTTACACAGTCTGTCATTTGTTAAAAAAATTGTTCTGTTCAAATATTATGCCAGTTGTTACTTGTCTGTTAAGAAAATGATGCTGTTTGTACCAAAGTTTGTACCCTCAAAAATCGTATTCCAAGTTGTATACCCCCTCTAAAACCCCGGGTTCCCTTCCCCTTCCGTCGGGCTAGGCTGTCACCATTCCCGCCGGCTCCTCGAACTGCCGGCCCCGCCTAATAGGAAAATCCAAGGACTTCCATGGTGCACCGCTCCAAAACCGAAGTGCAGTTGCCGGCAAACGGACCCAAAAGCCGTGACCCAGCACAAAATCCAGATAAAAGGGAGACACTACAACACCGAGAGGACCCTCAGGTACCTAAGGACTGATTCTGCTTCTGCCGCCTCGCCATGACCACAAAGAGACTGAGAAAAGGTGACACCCCTAGACCACACGAGCCGAGTTGAGTTCCAGGGGATTCCTGCGAGGCTGGAACTCCCGACTCTGCGGCGAGAGCAGCAGATTCGACTGGCACCTCCTCAGCGGTGGCTGGAACGAGAACGGCGACAGGAGCGAGAACAACGACAGGAGCAGCGACGGTGCAGGCAACCCCTCGAGTTCCCCCTTGAAAGAGCTGACTAATAAAGGCTTTTCAAAGGAGCAGGTCTCCTGGCCCATTTATAACACTGGTATTTTCTTCATTTTAAAAGAAGAAAAATTAGTCAGCCTGTTTTTTCACCATCTAGATAGAATCATAGAATTGTTTTGTTTGGAAGGAATGTTAGAGACAATCTAGTTCTAGGCCATGGGTAGGGACATCTTCCATGAGGCCAGGTTGCGTGAAGCCATGTTCCAAACCAGCCTTGGACACTGGCAGGGGCGGGGCATCCAGAGCTGCTTTGGGCAGCCTGTTCCAGTGCCTCACCACTCTCACAGTAAATAATTCTTTCATGATTTTATAATTCGTAAGGATTTCCTTTCTAAATTCCCCCTCTTTCAGTTTGAAGCCATTCTTCTTTGTCACATCAATAGAGTTTCTAATTAATCCCTCTCCAGCTTCCCTGTAAGGGCTCCTTCAGATACTGGAAGGCTGCTGTGACGTCCACACAATCTTCTCTTTTCCAGGCTGAACAGTTCCAGCTTTCTCAGCCCAGTCTGCATGTTGTTCCTGCATTTTAGCTTTTTGAAGTGGAAGTCTAAAAAACAGAATTAAAGCAGAATAGAAAAATCAGTGAATCAGCAATTGTAGGCTCTGAAAAAAACAAAATAATTTCTTCACATATATATATGTAAATTTCTAACTAACTAAAGACCACAAACTTAACAAAAGTGACCTTCTGCATGTCAGAACATAATGGTAAATATAAGGCTTTCTTCCCGTCCTTGAAGACTATTTAAAGGTTGAACAGTGTAACACCTGCACTTTAAGCTTTTCATGGGAGAGAACATACATTTGTTATTATATATTTATTTTTAAGAAACAACTCATACAATAGCTTTGTCTAGACCAGAATCAGATAACTTTCTTACAAACACACATTGGATCACATCCCACTAATTAGAAAATTAATTGATTCCCAAGTGGGATTTGCAATATTAATAAAAAAAGCTATCCCTATTTTTAAAAATAAATACCTATGTATTTTAACAAAGAGCTAACAAAAACATAGGGCACATCTACATGTGTTACACTGCAGAAAAATTAAGGATCTTAGCATGATCTCTTGGGACCAGTACTAGAAGCAATGTACTACTGTGCTTGAAAAGTCTAGAAGTAAAGCAATTTGCAGGTCTTCTGGAGGTGTATTGCCTGAATAATTTGTATCTGAAAGAGCAAGGGCAACACTCAAATTTTTGTGGAAAAAAAAGTTTACCTTGAACTATTTCTTATTTAATGGGTTGTTTCTTTTGGTTTGGTCTGGTTTTTGGGTTGTTGTGGTTTTTGGCTTGTTTGTTTGTTTGTTTGCTGCTAAATGGTAAGCTAAACAAATCCAATTCTTGTTACTCTCATCGAAAAGCATATCTAACTAGAAAATGCAGTGCATCTTCTTTTTTTCCCTCAGAACTACTGACATCTTTCTGGTAGAATATGATTGTCAAGCCAGTTCACCGAACCACATAATCGTGGGAGCTCTGGAGATGATCCAGTTCAACCCAAACTGCACAACGCAGGGTCACCTGGAGCAGGTTACAAGGGATTCATCCAGGTGAGTTTTGAATGTCTCCAGAGAGGAAGAATCCATAACATCCCTGGGCAGCCTGTTCCAGTGCTCTGCCACACTCAATGCAAAAGACGACGTTTCTCATGTTGAGGTGGAACTTCCTGTGTTTTAGTTTTTGGCCATTGCTTCTCCTCCTGTCTCTGGGCATCACTGAAAAGAGTCTGGCACCATCCTTCTGGGCACCTACCTTTAAGATATTTATAAGCATTTATGAGATCTTCTCTCTGTTTTCTTCCAGCTAAACAGGCCAAGCTCCTGTAGTGTTTCTTCAGCAGAGAAATCGCTGAAGACCCCTGATTATCCTTGTGGCCTTCCACTGGATCCTCTTCAGTAACTCCTTTAACTGAGAAGCCCAAAACTGGACACAGCACTCCAGATGTGACCTCACTAGGGACACGTAGTGAGGAGCACACATCTTAACCTGCTGGCCGTACTCTTCCCAATGCACCCCAAGCCCTTCTGGCCACAAGGGCTGTGCCAGCTCATGGACAGCCTGTGATCCACCAAGAGTCCCAGGTCCCTTTCCACAGAGCTGCCCTGTAGGAGCAACCCCTGACCTGTCCTGGCACTTGGGGTTGTTCCTCCCCAGGTGCAGGACCTGACACCTGCCCTTGTTGAACTCATTAAGCTTCTCTCTGCCCAACTCTCCAGCCTATCTAGGTCCCACAGAATGGCAGCAGAACCTTCAGGTGGATCAGCCACTCCCTCAGTTCAGTGAGGTGGCTGATTTTCTGAGGGTACATTCTATCCCTTCATCTGGGCCATTGATAAACAAATTGAACAAGACTGGTTCCAGTGTTGATCCCAGAGAATGCCACTGGCTGTTGGTGTCCAGGTGGATTCTGCTCTGCTGATCACGACCCTCTGAGCTGCCATTCAGCCAATTCCTGATCCACCTCACTGTCCAGTCCTCTAACCCACATTTCCTGAGCTTACCTGTGAGGATGTTACGGGAGATAGTATCAAAAGCCTTGCTGAAGTCAAGGCAGACAACATCCCCTGCTCTCTCCTCACGGCCCTATCCTGCCAATGCCACCACAGAAATTTACCAGATCAGTCAAGCATGAGTTCCTCTTGGTGAATCCATGGTGACTTCTTCCAATGACCTTATTATCCTCTACATGCCTGGGCATGACCTCCAGAATGAGCTGTTCCATTCCCTTTGCAGGTATGGAGGTGAGGCTGACAGGACACACCTTCCCAGATTCTCCTTCTTGTCCTTTTTAGAGATGGCAGTAATGTTGACTTTCCTTCAGTCATCAAGCACTTCTCCTGTTCTCCATGATTTTGCACAGATAATAGAGGTTGTCTTAGCAACATCTGCCAGCTTCCTGGGCAGCCATGGATGCCTCCCATCAGAGCCCATGGGTTCATGGGTGTTAAGTCTCTCTAGCTCATCTCTAACCTAACCCTCTATGACCAGGGCCAAGTTTCCTTTCTCCAGCCTTCCTCTCTTGCCTCCAAGGTCTGGGACTCCTGACGGCTGGCCTCACCAGTAAAGATTGAGACAAAGAATGCATTCAGTAATTCTGCCTTCTCTGTGTCTTCCATCACCAGGACACCCATCTGATTCAGCAGTGGGGCCACATTTTGCCTAATCTTCCTTTTGCTGCTGATGTACTTGTAGAAGCCCTTTCCGTTGCCCTCACCAGATTCAATGCCAAGTGGGCCTTGGTCTTCCTCGTCTCATCCCTGCATACTCTGGTGATGTTCCTATAGTCTTCCCACAAGGCCTGCCTCTTTTTTCAGATCCCAGAAATGTCTTCCTAGAAACACTCTGCTCATCCATGCAGATCTGCTGCTGTCCCCTTTGCCTGATTTCCTGCTCATAGGGCTACACTGGTCTTGAGCTTGAAAGAAGTGATGTTTGAATACTGACCAACTCTCTTGGACCTTCTTATCTTCTAGAGCTTTATCCCATGTGATTCTTATAAGTAGGTCTTTCAAGAGGCCAGAGTTAGCTCTCAGGAAATCCCAGATTCTTGTCCTGCTTATTGCTTTCCTACCTTCACATGGGATCCTGAATTCCACCATCTCATGGTCACTGCAGCCAAGGTGGCCTCCAACCTTCACGTGTTCAACCAGTGCCTCCTAGTTTGTTGGTAGGAGACACAGCAACACACCTTTCCTCATTGGCTCCTCCACCACTTGCATCAAAATGTTATCATCAGTGATCTGCAGGAGCTTCATGGACTGTCTGTGCTGGGTTGTGTTGTCTATCCAACAAATATCAAGGTAACTGAAGTCCGCCAGAGAACCAGGGTCTGTGATTATGAGGCTACTTCCAGCTGTCCATAGAAAGACTCCCAAATGTCCTCCTGCTGATCAGGTGGTCTGTAGTAAGCACCCATAGCACTATCATCCATTTTAGCTTGTCCCTTAAATCTTACCCTTAAGCTCTCAAATCGTTTGTCTGTCCCTGAGTGGAGCTCAAAACATTCCAGTTTCTCTCTCAGACAAAGAACAACTCCACCAGCTCATCTTGTTGACCTCACCTTTCTGAAAAGTACACAGGCATCCAAGACAACATTCCAGTCACATGAGCTATCCCACCGTATCTCTGTAAATACAATGAGATAATGGCCCTACGTTGGCACATGCCTGAAGATTTCTAGTTCTTGTTTATTCCCCATGCTCTCTGCATTTGTGTACAAGCATATCAGGGAGGTAATCAAGCATCCAGGTTCCCCAGAAGAGGTGTAACAGGATTCCCAATAGCAATTTCTTGATGTGGTTAGCCCTATGATTCTCATCTTGAGAGAAGGTCAAGGTTAGCATGGCCCACCCTCCAGGGAGAAGCAAAGGCATGAGCATTGCCACTTTGGTCCCAACAAGCACTTTAGTGTAAAGCTCATCTCACCAAATTGGCCAGTCTGCTGCCAAAGATTTTCTCTCCCTTTTTAGACAAACAGATCCCGTCTCTCCCTACCAGGCTGCAGTCGTTGAAGTGCAATCCATGGCCAAAAAAGCCAAAGCCTTCTTCTTGGCACCAGTCATGAAGCTAGACAGTGATTAGCACTATGCCTCTGCTTCTGCTTTCTTCATTTGTGAGATTACCCTCTGGATGCCCATGTAAAAATTAAATTCAGAAAATAATTTTTGGATAGCAGAGGAACAAAAATTCAAATTATTCAAGAAAGACATTAGTAATGTGTTGATGAGAGTAAGGTCAACTGCTTTACTATACTATGACTTTTAAAGATTCCATGAAACAGGAGTCTATCTTCCCATAGTGCAAAATGAAGTTCAATGTTTAACACATTTTCTCTTTCTACATACCATTAACTTAGATTCCCGGACATCTTTGTCTACTGTTTACATGCTTTTTCCATGCAATGTCATGCATTGTAGAGTTCGAGGATCTGACCTTTGAATTATCATGGAAGCACAACAGTGGAGATTTTTTTGTTGTTTTTTTTCAAATTTTAGTTAGTCAGAGCTAAATGCCAAAACCAAAGAGGGGTGAGATGCTGAAGACAACACGTGAAAGATGGATGATGTCCTCTGCCTCCTGTCTTCTGGTTTCAAGGGTGGACATCTTAAATTCATGTTACGTGCTGCAAAGGTACTGAGCGTATAACAGGATCTGAAAGATCACATTTGCAACAACTTTCTCAATAGCAGGCAAAAAGCAGCATGTGTGATTTTTTTTCTTCTGCAGAACATGTGTGCATACATATTTTTAGTAATAGTTTGGTGACTTCTGTGCACATTCAAGGTCTGACCTATCATCAAATGAAACTTTACAGGCTACCCACCTACTGGATGTCAAACTATGGCCTATATTTTTCAGGGTGTACACCTGCTTTGTAATTTGCCTTGAATATATATATCAAAAAAATCTTCAAGTAAAATGGGTGCAGGCTGAAACACTGAATAAAAACAAACTCTTTCATGAACTAATGAATCTACATAAGTTTTGAAATACACCTATGAAGTAAGAAAATTCAAGTGTATGTATTGCAAAAATTGACATCACTATTCACTAGGTCAAGCAGCATGCCTAGTATTGTACAAATTTTAAAGCTCTTACTCCTTAGAACTTGATTTATGTACTGTGCTTTGTTTTGAGATGTAATTTCACTGCTAGTTGGAAACTGGAGTAAGTATTTGCTTATATACAAAACAATATTAGGTGGTATTTTCTACTTCCATATTAAAAGAAAACCTTCTGAGAGTTTTATCTGGATTCCAGCTGATCTGTGCATTTGCAGACATAGAAAGTTCTTACTTAGGTAATCATTTTGTCATATTACATTGAAACAAGCCGTTTACAAACAAAAAAGAAATAAGTAGGAAATGAAGCAATTTGTTTGTGTCCAATGGGATCTTACTGCAGTCTTGTGTTACTGAAGCACAGACGATGATAAGAGATTGATATACTGATACACTGATAACTGATTTCATTTCCTTTCACAGATTTTGTGTGCTCTCTCTGAGCAATTCTGAATGTTTTCCCTGGGCTTAACTCCTGCCAATGACAACGTTTTTCTAGCTTCTTCAAGTCGGCAGAAGTTTCCTCTAAGTGTTAATTCTCTTGCTTAATTGCACTGCCTCATTCAGAGAAAATGCCCAATGTGCTCTGATATGTGAACAAAGAGCTTCATGGAAAATCCAGACGAGTTGTAGGAGTTACAGTTAGGCAGTCTGGTCTTGCTAGGACAAAATCAACATCTACTGTAAGGACAGTAAAACACCACCTTAGAAAAGAATATGTTGACTTGGAAAGCTGGATCTTTACCAGTTGAACTGTCAGCTTCACTGATTGACTTCTTTTTCTTCATATTACCTCTGTGTCATTGCATTTTGGCAGCTAACTTGTCCTGTTCTGGGAAATAGGTTTTTAATTCATGAGATTCCTCTAAATGTTGCTTTATGGGGTTTATTGATTGATGTTAATCTTCCTTATTGGTTGTCATTTGCTTAGGAAAAGTATTACCTGCAGGCGATGGTTGTATTCAGTCTTGATGGTTCACCTTGGATGCCTATTAAGTCAGAATTAAGTCATTCTTTTTTCTCCAAAAATGATAAATAACAGACTAACATCCTTATCTTCAAACTCTTTTGGCTTCCATATGTGTAAGCCAGTAAGAGGAATGGAGCACATTATTTTCTCTGGTTGTTATATTGATGGACAGCTTTCAGTGATATCAGTTGCATATGCAGTGAAGGATGCCAGATTTGCAAGTGTTTGCTACAACCTTGTGCATGTTTGTACAGTCCCATGCACAGGTTACAGGCTAAACCTGGTTTTCCTAGAACATGAGCTGATACTTGTTAAACTTAGGACTATTTGACTGGAATTCATAAGGTGAAGGATATAGCCTGACATCTGCTGTACAATTGCAGAGCAAATCAGTCTTTTCTGTTCTTCAGTGAGTCAGAACAATAATGCTGTTTTCACCTAATGAGAGCACTGAGAGGCTTAACTTATTAGGGGTAGCACATGGCTAGTCCAATGCATAAAACAGGGTTTAAAAGGTTGAAAAATCTCTCTGGGTCTTGAATGTCTAACCAGAAAACAGTGGCATTTTCTAGAAAAACTGTCACTAAAACAAAACTGCAATTTTGCAGCAAAGGGTGGTGTTAGCTGACATGGTTCATTCAAACTGAATGCAGTTTTGCTAACTTGCCTCACTTAGCTTATAGGAAGATAAAACATATAAGGATCATTTTTTCACTTCTTAGTGCCTGAGGTCACGTTACATAAGAGGATATGGTAATGTAATGATAGACTGTATGTGAAGTTACTTGAGAGCCGCAGTATTCTAGATCCAGTGGTGCACCTCAGTACAGGGCTCTCGTGTCATTACAAACGGCTGTTTGAGATCACTTAAAAATTATCGGTGAGAGTATCAGCAAAAGCCAGATTTATTATTAAGTGACGTCATGACAAAATTCATTGACAAGATTCACTCTATTACCTACATGACAGTTAAGACACAGTGTCCTGGTTTGGAGTAAATTAGGGAAGAACCTCCAAAAGGAGTCCCCTAAACCAAACCTCCACCACCCCTTCCCCCCCCCAGCCCTGGGTTCGGTAAGGAAAATACCTCGGAGGAAAAGTGGAAAAACCGGTTTATTGACAAAAATACACTCCCCAACACCAAATAGTGGGAAAAGACGGGTTACTGTGATGAAGAGGGTGCTGACGTGTCTCTGGCAGGCCCGGGACTTCTCCAACTTCTCAGGTCAGGTCAGGTCTGGAGCCGGTTCAAACCTTGGGGGGGGGGGGGGGGGGGGGGGGGGGGGGGGGGGGGAGGAAGGAGGGAAAAAACCAAACAGAAACAGCGGGGGGAAAGAAATGGCGGCCGGGGCAGCCGGAGAGCAGAGCGAAGCAAAGCGAAGCAAAGAAGGCAAAAGCAGCCGAGCTAGCTGAAGCAAGAGCCGAAAACAGCCAAGCAAGAAAAAGAGAGAAGGAACTGCAGGCTCCCGCCCAAGAGGGCGGGATTCAGCTGCGAGACATAACAATATATCCAAGATATGGGATGGATATATGGGATAGGAGGCAGCTCAACCCAGAACACACAGCAAGGAAAAACAAGCAACAACAAAATCCAAAATCAAAAGAGAAATTAACGGAGAACTATCTAAGGGTGTGTATGTGGGAGGGGGGTGTGTGGGGTGTGGGTGTGTTTAGGTCTGTGTGACAAAGGACAGTGAGGGCAAGGATAAAAAGGAACACAGCCTAAAACCTTAACTTTAAGTACTTAAAGTACTTAACTTATACCTTAAACCTAATAATTTAACAAAGAAGCAACAGTTAACTTATAACCAACTTAAATGATACAGTAAACTTGATTTATAACACAACCTTAACAATTTAACAGAGGAATACCTCTTAGCAGAGAGTAGCTTAATTTAATGTAATTTTGAAGTTACACTTAGCAACTTTGCAAAAGAACAACACTTAGCAGCAATTAAGTAAGGTTATGTCATAAGTCACAAGGTTACTTATAGGCCTAACTTCCAAGATACTTAAATATCTAAGAAAGCAGATTTCTATGAGATTTGCTATATGTGTGCATATGTGTCCTGGTTTGGAGTAAATTAGGGAAGAACCTCCAAAAGGAGTCCCCTAAACCAAACCTCCCCCTTTCCCCCCCCCCCAGCCCTGGGTTCAGGAAGGAAAATACCTTGGAGGAAAGTGGAAAAACTGGTTTATTGACAAAAAACCACTCCCCAACACCGAATAGTGGGAAAAGACGGGTTACTGTGATGATGGGGAGAGTGCTGACGCATCTCTGTCTGGCCCGGGTCTTCTCCAACTTCTCAGGTCAGGTCAGGTCCGGAGCCGGTTCAAACCTTGGGGGCGGGGGGGGAGAAAGGAAGGAGGGAAAAAAACCAAACAGAAGCAGCGGGGGGAAGAAAAAACGGCAGCAGAGGCAGCCGGAGAGCAGAGCGAAGCAAAGCGAAGTGAGGAAGGCAAAAGCAGCCGAGCTAGCTGAAGCAAGAGCTGAAAGCAGCCAAGAAGGAAAAAGTAGGCAGGAACTGCAGGCTCCCGCCCAAGAGGGCAGGATTCAGCTGCGAGACATAACAATATATCCAAGATATGGGATGGATATATGGGATAGGAGGCAGCTCAACCCAGAACAATATGCATACATGCATGCAACACAGACATAAAGAGTCAGTGCAAGCAAAGTACGTGTGAAAAATTCCCCTTGGAGCTCAGTGAAAAACTCACTCTGGATGCTTTTGCATGTCCCAGCAGGTGAAGGGTTAGACCTCGAGGAGTGGGGTTATGCTCCCAAGACTTGACACTGTTTGGGGATCCTCCAAGTACAGCAAACTTGTGAGTTCACTGGTGCAGAGAGGCATCCTTCTCAGAGGCAGACTGCTGGTCACAGCCCACTGAGGTCCAGGAGAACTCAAAGAAGGGGTCTCATTTGGATCGCTGTTTACAGGGTCTCAAGACAGTGAGCCTTAGTCATAATTTTTGTCCTGGCCACAGTTTGGATTGGCTCTCTCTTTGAATGTGTGAGAACAGGAACATTGTGCCATTGAGGCAAGAAAAGTACTTTCCAAGTCTGTTCGTAAGGAAAACAGGAGTTCCTTAGACAGCAGTTCCCAGGAGCAGACCATCTTTCTGATAAGTTTAGGAAGAGCTGGGCACAGGTGCTGTTTCCAAGGCTGGGGATTAACAAGTATTTCTTAGATCGCAGTGCAGCCTGGAAGCGGGGAGAGGGGGAATGCACGACCACAGGTGTCTGTAAAGCACAGGCTGATTTACAGCTCTTTACATGAATTCTGCACTACCTTGTAAACGATACATATTGTGCTACATATGCAGGAACAGTGCAAAAAGGAACATTATAAAGGTTATGTGGGAATTGCTAGAAGTACTTTGGAAATGCAGGTGGGAAACTGAGAAGTATCCAGCAAGGCAGTCTACCTATAAATTCAGTAGTAGTAAGACAAATGAAAAAGTATATTCTGTTGAATTTACAGAGACTCAAAGTATAAGTTTCATACAGTAGTATTTGTTTATGGGAAGGTAATTCTGTATTTTCTGGGACTGGTGTCTGAGAGGCACAAGTATCTGTGTGTGAAATAGATTTGTCACCTGATGGGTCACAACAGGGAGCTACTAGTGATTTAGCACCAAGAAAAAGTAAAGTATTTCTTCTCAGGCTGCTAGCTAATTGTCTACTCTTGGGTTGAGACTCCTGCCAGCTTTAACTCCCTGAGTTTGCCTATGTCAAATCTCCTTTTGTCAGCAGTTCAAAGATGGTATGTCCAGAATGCCACTGAAATTGAAAAACTGGTGTTTCTACACTTCCAACATAGCAGGAGAAATAAAAATACATCAACAGCATTTGCACCTTTTGCACCCCAAAGTTATGGGTACCACGGCAAATCCTGAAGTTTCAGATTAGACACAGCCTCTATGACAGTCTTTTGCTTCTGCAAACCTGCAAGTATTACTGTACAAAAGGCACATTAAAAATAAATTTTGCATCACTGTTACCCGAAGAGACAGAAATAATTAGCAAATAAAAATACAGTGTGTGGAATAGCCACCAGATGGTAGCAAACACGTAGTATAGATGTCTGTCAGATTTTCTCAGTTATACTGGATTTCTTGAGAGAACACTCATGTACGTATTTAAACATGTGAGCTCAACAAGCTGGTCTATAAACATACTTACAAAATTTTGAGCAAGCACTCAAAATTTTCTGCATCAAAACTCACCATTGAGTCATATCCTTCATGGTTACTTTGCTACTCTTAGCAGAACATATCCTGCATGTTCCTTCTGACAAACAGGTGGGGCAAAATTAAGATGAGTGCAAAATTCAGTAAAATTATTGACAGTATTCTTGAGACAGCTAGTTGTTGAATTGTCAAATTTTATCCTCAGTCTGAAGTCAAGAAGGCTTCAGTGCTTCGTAAACTGTCTGACAGCTTCTGCATAAAGATTGTAGAAGTGAATAATGTACAGCGAAAAAAAACTTTTCAGGATCTTCAAACATGACTCTATGCTAATACCATCTGTTCACCAAAGCAGCAGTAAGACCCTGGGCTCTAGACTGTTCTAGACAAATATAAAAATTTACTCTTTCTCACAGAGAAATAAATACTGACCTCCTAATCAAAAACAGTAGTTCATTACATTTCTGGTGACCCTGATTCAGACAACTACAGGGACTACACAATGCATATGTGGTCACAATCTCCTTAGACATTAAAACAACGTAACATTTGGGAAACAAGGCTTTCCAAAACTGAGTGTGTAAGGGAGAGTGTATGTGTAAGGAAGAGTGCATCAGGTCTTTTGGGAGCTTCCTTTGACCTTTGTTCCTGGATGAAGTGCCAAACCTTACATCTGCAAAGGTTATTACCACCAGCTGGGAACAAACAAACACACAAGCAAACCACGGCAAAAAACCCAAACCAACAAACAAAAACTAAAACAAACAAGAAAACCCAAACTCAACCCAAAAGCCAGGGCCCCAATCTATGCCATCACCACCACAAAATTACTGCTATTTTGTTTGTAGAACTCTGATTCAAGAACGGAGATATTGACAAGAAAGAGAACCATAGCGTTTGGAAACCTCACAATGTCATTGCCATCTCTGCACAAAGGGTGTTAATGTTATTTTACTTTCCAGGTGTCTCAGGCTTCTAAAAATCTTTGTATCAGAATCTTCAGATACAATTTGGGATCCTTTGCTTTTAAAACATGTGAAAACTACAGTTTGGGCTTCTCTGTATGTGGATAAACTGTTGCAAATTGACAGTCTCCATGTTCTTTTTGGTCCTCATGCATTTTTGGATCTCTTTTTTGTACCTCCTCCCTTGATACTCCAGAGGCAGCCAGCAGAGCTGTTGGATAAATATGCGTCCACCATGACAAGATCCCATCAAAGCCTGTGCGTTAAATAATGCTCTGTCTGGATTGCCTTGTTCTTTTCTGACAGCTGGAAAAATGCAGACTATTATAGATAATCTCTTGCTCCTGATTCTACCACCTTCCTTGTGATGAGAGAAATTAACATGTATCTGCATCTGTCCTCTTCACCAGTGGCTGCAGTTTTCCTTGAGAAGAGCTACTGTTTAATATTATGTTTCATCATGTCTTTAGAAGATTAAATTATTTAATGGGTACTAATGATACAGACAGTAGCAGTAGTAAAAAGTGTAATGCTAGCAATACTAATCCCATTATTGAATTTGTATAGGAAACAGATAGCAAAAGACTATTTGGAGCAGCAGTGATAAATTTATCAGCTGTGGCACGGTAATGTAATCCTGCTGCTGTATCTTGGAAGAGAAATCTGTGCAACCTTTGAAACGTAACTATGTGTACAAGAGCTGTTACCTTTTGCCTGTTTATGGCATGCCAAGACTATTTCTTGAAGTAAATTCACAGCCATGGACTGCCTTATGTCCAGCAATAAACAAGCACCTTTCATGAGCTAGCAGCTCTGCAGCACCTAAAAGTACAGCTGGCCCAAAATAGATTAGAGCTGCATCAGATCTGCATGTCACCCACTGCACTACCTTGAATAGTTCTTTGTGGATACCACTTTTAGAAATGCAGTCAGACTTGGCTCTGAGACAACATCTGTAGGCCTTTATAGACTTGAAGGGTCTATAAATAATGTGTTTGAAATAATATACTTCAACTAAGACTGTGACAACCCACTGGAGCATAGCTCAGTACAGACTGTTTCTTTTGCTGCTTGAGGAGCAGTAAGCAGGAACTAATTGCCTTGACTGTTTCTCTTCTTTAATTGTGTGAATTTGATTTTTAAGACCCTGGTAAAAGCTGCATGTACAAGCAATTACAGACTTAAGAACCATTTCCCAAACTGCTGCTGCCAACAAAATTTTGCCTGTTCCAATATACTCCAAGACAAAGGGAGAGCACAAATAGGTTCTCACCGTTTTTCCCCCCACAATAGCTGCTCAGCAGTACTCCAAGCCTGCAGTCTTACTGCTGAGCACGATCTGTGTGCTATTCATGATCTTAATACTACACTGCCATGACAGAAAGAAGGAAATTTTCACAATCTTCTCTTATAGCAAAACCACCCTATCAGAAAAACAAAACACCAAAACTCAAACTTTAAAGAAAAGAGGGGTTTCCTAGGCAGACCTGTAACACTTTTCTCTGTCTGCTTTCTGAGAGATTGCCATTTGATGTGGGAAGGAAAATCTGGATTGTCTTGAGGTGTTTTGATGCAAATTTAGTCATTCTCCTCTAGATAAATCCCATGAAGCAATTTGAAGCACCTAACAATTGTACTTTCTCACATCTCAGTGTATCTGCTGTGGTTTATGCCATATCTCCAACTCTCGACTTCTGCTTCATGCATTTTTCAGCTGGCTGCACCCTCTGAGTCTATTCTCTGCAATGCCTTGGGAAACCACAGCCAGGTCTTGCACCTGCATTACACAGAATTTACAACTGTGAATTCTGACAGTCATTTACATGTAGTTCTGCTCATGCTGCTTTGGCAATGCACAGGGACTTCACAGTTGAGAATGCAAGAGAAGGAAAAACGATACTTGCTTTGGAACTATGCATGATTTACAAGGCTCAAATAAAGAGACGAAACCCAATGGCTCTTGAATGTTATCTCCAGCTGTGTTACTTCATCTGTGTGACCTTGTGAGAGCAATATCTATATCTGAGCTTCCACGCATGTATTTCTTCCTTACAATGGCTCTAATACTTATGAGCTGGTAGTTGACCAGTGTGTGTATGTGCACCAAATATATAACACAACAGAAACATCAAGCTACATCATAGCAAAAACCCCAAATTTACTTAGCTTAAAATAACAGGACAGGAATATTGACTGGCACAGTAGGAAAATAACAACAATAACAACAATAAAAACAACAACAACAAAACAATATTACCTTGTAAAAGTTTTTTAAACTTTCTCTTACTCTGCCGTTTTCATGATCACAGCTTGAGTCACTAAGTGTCTGTTTTCAAGAGCTTAGGGACAGCCAGTGAACCCCCCATTCAGATTTCTAAATCCATGCATGAATGTACGGGAACACTGTGAGGCACTGCCACAGCCAAGCCTTAGCTTAGAACCAGGCACGTAAATTAACAAACGGTAGAAATTTGTTATCTGTTAGGATAAATCGTTGAATACTGTAACTTGATAGACATTGTAGCAAATCTGTACTAAGCAAATAATTACCACATAAAAATCACAGAATCACAGAATCTTTTAAGTTGGAAAAGGCTTCTGAGATCATCACACCCAGTCTTTGACTGATCAGTGCCTTATCGACTAGACCGTGTGCCGTGCAAACTAAGTGCCAAGTCCAGTAATTTCTTGTGCATCTCCAGAGATAAAGACTCCACCACCTCACTGAGCAGTCCATTCCAATGTTTAACAATCTTGTTTATGAAGAAATTCCTCCTGATGTCCACCCTGAACCTCTTCTGGCGCAGCTTGAGGCTATTTCCTCAAGTCCTGTCACTTGCTGCTTGGGAAAAGATGCCAATCCCCACTTGGCTACACTCTCCTTGAAGATGGTTGAAAAACGTTGTAAAGTCACCCTTGAGCATTCTTTTTTCCAGGCTAAACAACCACAGCTCCCTCACCTGCTTCTCAGACTGGTGCTCCCTTCACCAGCTTCATTGCTTTGCTCTGTGCAGAGTGAAACTCCAGCTACATCATACCACTGCTGCACCTTACTCTTAAAACATAACGATAAAGAAAAGTATCTGTGAGGATTATAAAATCCTGGTGGGAATGGACCACTTCTTGCCAATGAAAGAAATGCCTCTGGTTCTTTGTGTTTTATAAATAATTCACAAAAGAGCCTGGTCTTCTGTTCACTCCATGGTAATTTCACAGTGAAGCTGTGCTTCAGATGAGAGAAAAAACAATCCACTGAAACCCAGCAATTTCTAGTAACTCAAGCTGTTACTATATTGATCACAGAGCAAATAAAACTGAGGTGACTACATCGTTGGATCAAAGATAGTGGCAGCCATAAAAGGACAGACCCCTGCCCCCCCTTTTTAATGGATTCTCTTTGTTTCATGAGGATCCACACTTGTAAGTCTGAAATGTCAGAGAGCTAAAGAAAACCTGACTAGAGCTATTTGGGGGAGGAGAGGAAACAGAGGTGAGAGGTTTAAGATACAACTTTTAATCATCTTGCTGTGTAGCAGAATGACATTAGGCAGCAAGATTTCCCCTGCAGTGAACAGGCAGAATACCTTCAGTCAGCTCCAGCACACTGTGCAGAATAAAGCGCTTCAGAATTAAACATTGAACATCACAACCATCACTGAAAGTTAAACTCTCACATCTGTTTACAAATGTAGCTACAGGTGAGGAGTAATAATTCCAATTATTTCTCAATAATTGTAGTAGATACTGAAAATTTGAGAAAATAGACTATATTTCTCCTACAAAACTTTCAGTTACTCAGTTTCAGCAAAGATGTTAAAATAATTTGTATTCTCTACTGAAATAACTATTACATGAGTGAAAACATTCCTACAAAACACAGATAAGAGTGCATTCCTAAATCTCACTTGTTTTCCCTCCAGGAATTTCTCCAAAGGCTCTTGAAAGCTTTATTTGGTTGAGCTTGTCTGTGAATTTTAAACATAATTAACAAATACAGCTTTCAGCTGATGTCCTGGAAGTTACACAATCTGTTTTCTACTAGGAAGCCTTTCCTACAAATTACAGACTGTGGTCAAGTATGAGAGCGCTACTACTGAAACACAAGCACTGTTTTTTTTTTTTGTTTGGTTGTTTTTTTTTTTTTTTTTTTTTTAATAAGCACTTGCTCTAAGATCTACAGAAGCTTTAATTTGTGTTACATATTTCACTCCAGCAGTATAAACCCATCTAAAGAGATGTAAGACTCATGTTTTGAGTGTAGCTTTATGTATGGAAGGAATCGGATGTTTTTGCTTTATGATTTACTTAGCGAGGGGGTCATAAAGGGGAATTGTTTCCCCACTTTGCAAGGGAAGGACTCTCCCATGTTACAGCAATATCAGGAAGAGACATGAGACTGCAGGTGCTAAGCTAAGGCACAGCCTTGCCTTTGGGCAGCAGTAAAACACCTCCATCTTTAACATAAGTAATTTCTACAGCAAATGTATATAATTTTCTTGCAGCTGGAACTGTTTTGTACATTTTTTTTTTTGCAGGAAGCTGCTTCTCGTGTCTGGGGAGCACATTTGTCTGGGAAATCAAGCTATGTATCCTTTCAAACTATAATTCTAAAGCAGGAACAGCTATTATTAGAAAATAGCTGGAATACTCACTGAATAGTTATCTTTCCTAGGTCAAAAGGAATCCATTTCACACTTCATAATCCTAATTGGAAAGGTCACTGAAGCCTGGGGGCTTTCATTAACTTTGGGGGGTTTTGGATCTAATCATTAAAAAGAAGGAAAAAACAAAACCAAAAGAATCACTAAGCAACAGTTCACCACCTAGCTGCCAGCCTCTGTGTGGGGATACAAATAAAGTTGACCAAAGTAGAAACCAGCTGAGGTTTTCACTCTGCTTTATACCACACCACTTATGTATCTGAGAACAATGTTTTACAGCTTTAGAGTAATTCTCCAGAGAAATTCCTACACAGCTCTTACCCAGTACAATTTCTGAGAGAACAGCTAGTGATGGCAGCTAAGGCAGATCATTCTTTTCTCAGGTATCTCCATAAACACCATCCTGTGCAGCAGGACCATGCTTGCTGAAATAACTATTTTCATCACTGTGTTGAGCAGTCATATATGTCTCCAATAATTTTTTGTGTGAGAGGTAGAGAGATAAAGAGCACAATTGTCAGGAAGCTCCCAGCAATGGATCAACCTCCCAGTAGCCCGAAGTTGTTTCTGGGTAGCTAGCAAGAAGAGAGTCTCTGCTGAGGCAACATCACAGTACAAATTGGTTAGCCAGGAAAACCAAAGGTGTTCCTAAACACTTGGAGACATATTGTGGATCAGGGAGAGATCTCCTTTTTAATCAGGACTGAGAGAATTCTGTCATAAAGCAGAAGAGTTGGATGAGTTAAAGGTGAATTGAAGAGAAAGGAGGAATACAGCTGGGATATGTATTCCTGAAAAAAAGAGGACTGTTTCCTGGGCATTGAACACAAGGACTTCTTCATGACCAGTAAGAGTAGACTGAGAGGAAAAATGACCAAAGAAGATGAAGACGTTGTCTGTAAAGAAGGTAGAAGAGAATAGATAAATAAAAAGACATCTGAATATACAAAAATAAAAATAAGAAAGAAATCAAAATATGAGAGAAGAGGAAAGGCGGAGTTGAATTCTTTAATCTGGGCAAGGCACAACCTGGTTAGCTAAGAGGGATGATTATTGTAGAACATGCCTACTCTCAGGACCACATCTGACCCAGGGAGATCTCAGACAGCAGTTAACTGAGCTAGTCTTTCTTGACTAGGAATTACATTAAACAGAAAATACATACTACTTTTTATTTATACTATATTCCAGCAGAGATGAAGAAATATAACCATGTAGTTTTTCTGAAGGCTTATGTTTCCCTCCAGCTGCTCCACATCTGAGGAATACTAAAACACTTGGGAGAGTCATATTATTCTGCTGTGTTTGTACAGCATGAGAAGGTCATGCTTCCCACTCAATTTCCAGCTACTACTACAGCCTGAAGAATAATTAAAAATAATGGTAACTTTTAAAATTGCCTACAACACTTCAACTTTATTTGCTTTCTCTGCTGAACTGCAGTATTCTCCATTTAAATGTGTGATACAGAAGAGGAGATGAAGGATAAATAGAAAAAAGTATTGAATACTCAAAAACCAAAGGGTCAACATAGTATGTCTTCCGAGTTGTTCTTTCTAGTATCATGGAAATTGCTTCTCTCAAATTTTTTTTGAATGTCTCTTTTATCTTCACCGTGCTGTCAAATTTTCCTTTGCTATCACCTTAGACTGTGGAAGATCATGTAGGTATTTGGGACACTGGCAAAAACCCCATGCATTATTTTAACACTTACATATAATACAACATTTTCTCTAGAATAAGGAGGAGTACATTGTAATAAGGCAGAACA
Source organism: Sylvia atricapilla (assembly GCF_009819655.1). Taxonomy (NCBI): domain Eukaryota; kingdom Metazoa; phylum Chordata; class Aves; order Passeriformes; family Sylviidae; genus Sylvia; species Sylvia atricapilla. Next base: position 36,248,276 of record NC_089174.1, read on the forward strand.
CTGACCTCTGTATATTTTAATTTAAACTGGTGCTCAGGACCCAACATTTTCAGTGAGATATCTACACTTGATAAATGCCTACATTGTTTGTTGCTGTTATTTCTCAGAAAGAAAAGAAAAAAGGAAAAAAACCAAAACAGAAAAAAAGAAAAAGTAGTCCTACTTCTGCTTTCACAGGATGAATAGAGTGATTTTCACTGATTATAAAGTCATGAGGTAAAATAATTCATACATAATCACTGTTTGGCACTTACTCTTGCCAGTCACAAAGCCAATGGCTAGCTGTCAGCACTTGACAACTGCACACTCCTACAAGAGTGGTAGGTTTGAAGATAGGTTTGAACTGATGCTGTCTATGTTGCATCTGCTATTTGAAGCAAAAAAAATCTTATTTCAGCTTATTTCAGCCTGTCCCCATGTTAAAGCTTTCTTTGTCATCTAGGTATTGATTTTGTTGCTGTTGGCTTCTGAGGAATTTCTAGGCAGAGACAGTGTGAAAACCAACTGAAACCAGCTGCCTGAACAGTTGTCAGCTCCTTGGGGGATGTAAGGAAGTGGATGCTATGGCAGTCTTCAGGCGATGACTCACCTACCCAAACATATTGCAAAAGTGGAAAATATTCAGCTTCCACCAAATTATTCCTTGAAGACTTGACACTATATCTGAGAAACCAACAGCTAAAACAATTGGTTTAGTTTTTCCCAAGCTTTGCAGGAAGGCCACTCAGAGCCATGGTGTTTTGCTTAGACATGCATGCACATATGCAAACACACACAGAGTAATAGATGAAAAATCATATGTAACCCTGAAGTACTTAGTAGTAATGAAGGTGGGGAGGAGGAAGAAATATAGAAAGTACTGCTTTGGCACAGATTCTCCCTTTTTTGTTCAAGTGGAGCTAAAGATGCACTGGCATGGTAACCATTCCACACAAAATGGTAACAGTATATGCAAGCCATTAGCTACAGCAGATTCATAAAAACAGCCTGTTTATACATTTCAGAGCAGGTGTACTGTGTCATGATTTTAAAAGGAAAAAATTGTATATGTTAATCCAGATCCCATCAAAATCCAAAAACAAATTTCCCACTGAATTCAACATCAGAAGCAACTAGCGAGCTTGCAGGAATAAATGACTTCAATGTACATGGATCTGAAAGTGCTCCCAAATGCCTCTAGGGCTTCTATATGTCTTAATATTGGTCATGATTTTGTCATGATCTTGTTTTGTGTAAATAAATGTAGCAGATTGTTTGCCTACTTCTGCTTTGACAAATACAATTTTTCGTGTCCTGGATATTCATGCTTCTATTACTTAAAAATTTTTTCAGGGACTAATGTCTGAATTCCTATATCCACAAGCTGGGTATTGGAATTTACTTTTCCTCCTTTTAATTTTTATTCTGTGGCTCCTAAATAATTCCATTTGTAGTACTCTGAAACATCCATAAATAATTATCAGTACAGATTGCTCACCATCAGAATTGTGTAATGTAGACATGAATCAAGTCTTTAATGTTGACTGGAGTCTTTGCTTTTTCTGAAAGTGTTCTATTTTGCACCATATTTCTTTCCCCTCTCTCCCCCTGAAATAGTTGTCTTGGATCAAAGGATCAAAGAATCTGGCAATAACACATAAGGAAGTATAAATGTTTGCAATGGCTTGCAGACCAACTTCATGTCTTCCAGCAACAGGTAGTTTTCACTTTGATTTAGAGAACTATTTGACATCTTCAGATATGGAACCATGCAGGATCCTCATTCCTGTTCTTATTGACACAGCATTTTGCTTTTCAGCATCTATTTGTGAACAATTTCTAATAACAGGCTCATTAGAAAGCAAGCTGGTTTTGTTATATGCTGTAGCGTTCCGGTTGTTAGACCTTACTGCTAACTGCATAGTAGAGAGATATGCACTTGCTCCAGAAAGCATGGCTACCTTGCTCCTGATTTTTAGTATTTGTGAGGAATGACAAAAATTCTTGAAAAGCATAATGGAAAATCTCCACATTGATGGTGCAGGACTGTAAAAATATATTACTTGGATGACACTGAATTTTTCTGTGGTTGCTTAAATTTTTTGAAGACTAGAAGTTTTGATGAAAATTGCAGTTTGGTAGTAACTGATCATCAAACAATGCAAACATAATCTTTGAAAAAAGATGAAAAGATAAAAAAACTCCTTAATATCCAAACAGAGTATAAAAAATAATCACAGACTCAGTATGAAACTAAAAGCACAACCACAGAAGAGACAAAGAACCATGTTCCCAAACAGTCCACAACAATGACAAGTACATTTCCTTTGAACTCATTTGTAATATGCATACCTTAAAATGTTTGTAATAGACTGCAGATGTCAACAGCTCTGTGAAAAATAAATCTCTAATTTTCGCATTATGCCTTGATTAATACAATTGTCCAAAAGTAGTTTAAAAATGTGGTTTGTCTGGAGCAGTGTTATGGCACATTTGTAAAACAGATCACTAAGAAGAAGAAAGTGAACTTAAACTCAAGAGAGATATACACAGCTTATTTATGTCCAGAACCCAATATCAGCCAAATGCCAGCCTATCTCTTAGTAGCCAGTTGTGAAAATGAGCAGGAATGATGAAAAACCCCAATGGTTCAAAAGCTAAACTGGTCAGAAGGCTCCTCTGCTTTCTTTCCACCTTGGAAATGGTTTGGCAATTTGGACTTCTGTGATCATTTGCCAAGTGTCAGGAACAGATATAAAGCACAGAACAGAACGTAGGAAAAACAAACAGCAGAGCTGGGCAATGCTTTTCACCTGTATAGGCAAAAGTACTCTGGTATTTGGGAAAATCCAATAGGAAACTTGGAACACGGATATGAGGAAAAGAGGCGATTTGCCTTTTCAAACGTGTAGACTTGGAAATTTGCTGCCACCCAGTGTCAGTAGGTGTCTCTCCCCATGAACTAGCCCTTGGAATTCAGTCTGTGTGAGGCCTGCTAGCTACCCTGTCCCTAGACAGACAGGGTCTGGGGCCCCTGGGTTCTCTTGTGAGGAGCTTGGGGTGCACAGCAGCCACCTAAGGCATGCACAGGCTGAGGCACAGAGCACTGAAAGGGAGCATGAAGGGTAAAGACCCTGCTAAAATTGAGTGGTTAACCCTCCCTTGCTGTTCCTCTCTTTAAGAAAAATGCCAGACATCGCATACAAATTTTGCTATTCAAATGCTGTTGATGACCAAATGCATGTGGAATTGCACTGAGTATGCACATTTTCCTCACCATGTTGAAGCAGGACATCTCTTAGGTGTTAAAAGGGGCAGTAATGTGCACAGCAGTCTGTCAGATCAGTCTTTGTCAGATCACAGACAAAAAGCTGAATTGGTAATGAGAAAAAGTAATTTCAAAGTATTCTTTTATTTTAAAATTTAGGTACTCTTTTGAGGGTTATTTTGGGATGAAGACAGAGGTGCATACTGCCACATCAGACAACTGTGGAATTCTTCTGTAAGAAGAAAGTGCAAAATTTTAGCACCATAAAAAAAAATGTGTTATGAACAGCCAGGCAGCCAGTGTTAAGCACAACAGTGGTATAGGTGGAGATTTTTTCCACTGGTGAAGGTTCTGATTTAAAGAAACAAGGGCAATAATAATTACAGCTCCCCCCCCCCCACCCCAACCCCAAAAAACCAAACTCTCGACAAAACAAATCGAAGCAAAATACAGGATAAAGGAATTAAGTTTTAAAAAAAAAATTGCTTTTGCATGAAAACGTTGGTCCCTGAATCTTTTTTATTTGGTGGCTCCTGTTCATTTTGGTCCATCACCTGATATCTGGTTGACTTGCACATTGAGCTACTCAATTTTTTCCTGAACAAATTTTCCTTCCTGAGCCATCCAAAAAGAGCTATAAAACTTGGTTGAACAGGGATACCAACTTGGTTGAGCAAGCATTTTTACAAGGTCCGTAAGAACTCCCAACAGAAAGCCTTTCCAGGCTCCTGACTGTATGAAGGATTTCTCTCTCTCTCTAGTATCATGAATATGCAATCGTATCAACAACATCTCATGTTCTTCCACAATTCATTACTTCACCATCTATCATCCAGAATCTTCACCTAACAGCAAAAGGTGTATCTAAGAGAAAACTATAAATGTGTCATGGATGTAGTACACTGTAGAATATGAGTGCCATGATACAGCACTGAAGTGGAATGATGAAGAATGCCCTTTTGACTCTCATCCTGTAAATGCCTAGCCAGTTTCAGAACCCTTTTACATCAGTAGTTACTTTGATCAAAATCATTATTCTCCATTGAAACATACCATAATGGTTCTTGGTATGTGAAAGCCTTCAAAATATATTCATCTTGCCTATTAGAATTTTTACCCTGTGAATACTGTATCATGAATTTTAAAGGAAAGCTATGCATTAACAGCACACTCTCTCAGTATGCACAAATATCTTACGTACACAGTTAACTAATTTCTATTGCCATAAATTTCCATGTCATTTCAATGCTGTTAATATCTGGAAATGTCTAATATTTTGGGGAGATATTAAGTCATGTAACAATAACATTGTCTACTTTGTAATCCCAGCACATAAACCTGTTCTTTCCCCTTTATTACTTAAAAAAAATCATTCCAAGATAGGAGTATTTCATGGTTATCAACAAGCTATATTTATTATTATAATTGAGGACTCTACATACATTGTTGCACAAAATTATAATGGACCAATCAACAAAACTATACAGTTTGTATGCAACTGTCAATAGCAGTTTAGCAGAAGTTTAACACACTGTGCATTAGTTGTCTTAGTAAGGCGACAACTTAAGATGATTACTTCATGGGAGTACAAAAGTGCAAACTTTCATTCAAGGCATACACAGACACACAAAAAGAATTGCTATACATGCCACAGGTCTAAAATCTTAAACCAATCCTCTCCACCCTAAAACAAGTTAAATGAGAAAGTACCAGCACTCTTAGCAACCACCAATGTTACCACATTCGAAGTCTTATCTCTAGCAGGAAGCAGAGAAATGCAATTTGAAATGCCCTTAGCTTGGGAGTTTTAGATGTAATGCAGCTATGTCACATGAACTCCATGTTTTTGTTTGGAAAGAGTGAAAGAGTTACATCACTACAGAAGCACTTCACCCGTGTATTATCACCAAATCCTGAATCATTATATAAAGTAACTGTGTGCAACAGTTGACTGTTGAAGTTAATAGTGTCTTTACATCAAAAGGTGATATGCAATCAAAATTCAAGTATCTACTGTAAGTAATTCTCATCTTCTGTTCCTGTGCACTACATAAAGCAGATGATTTTTTTTATTCTCCCCTTTGCCCTGGAAAAGGTGCAGAGGGAAGAACCAAAATGTAGGGGCAATCCTACATCTACAGCAGTTGGTGACAGGCATGGGGGTTCAACTCTCCACATCACAATGACCTCTGCATTTTCAACACACAGCCTTAATGCACTCAGATCACTCCCATCTCAGCACCTGCAAGACTCCTGCTGTCCCTCTACATTTTATTTGCACCATTTGAACACCACCAGCTGTTCAAATCTGTTGCCAAAGCAGACATGTTACCTTCTTTTCTGCATCAGTGAGCACCTGAGCTGCACAATGTAATCTTTGGGTGACAATCAGGAGATAAAAGGGTGGAACTCTTTCTTACCAGGTCTTGGGAAGGTCTGAAGAGACATTTACTTCTGTCTCAGCACCAGAGAAGTACTACTGAAGACTGTATAAGCTTAAAAGACACTCATCTACAAAACCAAAATTCTGATTAAGTAAATTCTAAAGAAAAAAATAGCCTTTTACAGTATTTTAATTACTGTCTAGATTAACTTAAAAGTAATATGAAATACTAAGGGGTTTTTCTAATTAAAAATGCTTTTTCTCCTGTTACCAAGTTAACCTCAAGATAGGAGTTAAACAAAGTGGACCACAAACTTTGATGAAAAAAGTCTGCTACCTAAAGAGTTATGAAAAACAGTGCAAACTCTAACAAAATTAGTAGCATACATGATTACAAAAAAAAAAAAAAAAAAAAAAAAAAAAAAAAAATAGAAGTTTTCGTAGATTTTGGTACAGCACATTCTGTGAACATGGGGAATAAGAATGAGGAAGGAGTTTTACCACCTTTGTAAATTAATTGAGGCAAGATAAAAAACTGAAATGTGAAAAACAAGGCCTGTGTATCACTTTTTAGCCCTCCAGTGCCCAGATAATTCACGCTTTGAAAATGACCAAGTACAGCACAGACTGTGCCTTCAACAAAGAAAAAAAAAGAATTAAAATTAGCCTAGCTCTCTTCGAAGCATTTTTAAAACAGGCACTACCACAGCCTACTGCTATATTAATACATGAACAACATTTTTATTTTCCTGAATTCAAGGGAAAATAAACCATCAGAAAATGCACTTGTAGAAAGATGAAAGCATTGAAAACTTACAAAGTAATCAAGGATTGGGTGCCTGTATATATAAATCTTTATAAATACTCACATAGAAATGTTTGCAATACTTTGTTCATTGGTTTGTTTTCCCCAAATCAAAGCAAAACACAATGTATTCTTTCAAATGGGTCTTAAATGGGGAAGCATGAGTAGGATTGACAGAGAAAATAACAGAGGAAAAGAACATGAAATTTTATTTCCTAGCAAGATGAAGTACAGAGATGTAACTGCAGCACTTACTGTTCTTACCTTTTAGATCCAAACTTATCACAAATTACAGCATAACTACATCAGTGGTAGAATTTAACAAACAGCTTATATTTTCAAATATTTAAGTTTATTTTTCTTAATAATATCCCCACTTTACGCAGCCTACAAACTTGAAGAAAATGCATGTGCTTCTGAAAGTCATAATAGTAAGTGTTTTGGGCTGCTCAAAGAAGTAGTCCTGAGATTTCAGATGTTAAAGCTTTCTCCACAGCCACATGTTCCTTTGATGTTTGGATTATTGAAGACAAATTCACTGGACAGTTTGTCCTCTACATAGTCCATTTCGGTTCCTAGAAGCGTCAGCTGTGCCTTCTTTTCAATAAACACTCTAACCCCTTGAAAAGAACAGAAAACCAGAAATTACATATAACAAAACCACCATTCACTTTGAAATTCTCTTTTGACCAGTAATAAAAAAAGAGGAAACTAAGTATAAAGACTATCAAGACTACATCTTGGTTACCAGGCCTAATGTGGGGTACTTTCATCACTGTTTTCATTCTACCTATAGAAGTCTGGCAGAATTCTGGAGCTGTTACTTATGTGTGCACATGAATGTCTATTTTTTTTTGGCAGGGCACAAAAAAAAAAGGTGCTGAGGGAAATAAGCTGTAGAACAGGGCAATGAATCTGACCTTGAGTACACAATTCCCATGCATTACAGACAGTAACCATTTCATACCCTTCTTAAAGTCTGTGAATCCAACAAGATGCACAGAATTTTGACAACATAGATTTATCCTCTCAAAATGTCCAGGTTTCATCCCTCACACCACAAAAGCTTGTGCTGCTGTACCGGAAACTCACCATCTTGAACTACTTCTTCATCAGAGTCTCCTTTAGATTTTGTATATTCTAATGTGTAAGAAAGTCCATTGCATCCCCTTGTACGAACACCTACTTTCACACCTACCTAAAGAAAAAAAAACAACAAACACCACCACATGTATGACTTAGTTTCTAAAACCTATTCAGAACATCAAGGTAAAAAGTATGCAGAACAATGAAATGCTGACATTTCTTTTTCTCCACTGCCTAAATGCAAAAGTGAATTACTGTAACAGATAAGAGGTATTTTTTTTATTTTTTCTTTTATCAATTTGCTAAGGTAAAAAAAAATATGATGCTTGCTGGAGTGAATCATGCCCTACAGTATGTTAAATTTTTAAAGTAATGAATCATTAGCACTCCTGTAGGAACCATGTCTCTCAAAACCAGTCAAATTTCAAAGACAGGTATTTTTGTGGCTTCAAATTACTTTTATAATCTGAGTTTACTCAGATGCTAATTCAGGTACTATAACAAGATTATAGACAGTAACATAAATATGAAGCTGTGAGTCCAAAATAATGGGAGTTACTAGATTATCACAGAACTCTTGTAATAACACCATCAGGAAAGTTATTTTAAACCAAAGTTCTGAAAAACATATTTTTCATTACCTATGTTTCCAGTCTCACCTAAAAAGCAAGCCCCTCCCTAAATCAAGTATATGTATATGTGTACTGTTTTAACTGGTCTTAAAAGTCAACTTAGTCAACATTTGTAACATTCACAGAGTTCAAGAAGTCTGACAAGAAGAGCATCTGCTGTAAGGAAAAAAATTGAGAGGTTTTAACAAAGTAGAAACCTATTTGTAAGAATCTTTAAGAAGTATCTATACCAACTTTTTACACACAAGTGCTTCATAACTGAAGAGACGATTTTATTATGTAAGTCCATATGCTGTGATAAAACTATCAAAATGTAACACTTCTCATCAAGTGGGCTCTCAAGACAAACTGCATCTGATCCTTTCACACTAAATACCTTTTTCTAAAGGAACTGCTGCAAATAACAGGTTGGAAAATGCAAACACCATTTACAGCAAGGAAATGACTGACCATATAAATTGTAGGCCAAGGCTTCCTTAGGATGGTTTAGAACATTAGAACAAATAAGTCTAGCTAGTTGCAGACATACAGAAAGCAAAGTAAACAATGGCCTTGGTTAATAAAAGAAATATTCTTCTTGAAACAATGCTGTAAAAAAAGCTAATGCTTGTTTTTACAGTGGTTATAAAAGAAGCCTCTGTGTGTTTTTCCCTCAAGGAGAAAAAGATGACAAATCATAATTTGGTGAAACACTGGTTACTTAAAAAAACACATTGTCTGGCAAGTTTCCTAAGAATTAGATTTTCTCCAATGCATATCAATATAACTTTACTATTGCATACTTCACAATGAGAATTCCTACAAGAACTTAAAATAACAGCTGAAGAACTCTCTCCCTATAAGAAGTCGCTACTATACCATACTGAAGTTTTTAACTAAAATGTACCTCAAAAATATCTGAAGCTGGAAGGTTTTCCAGCTTTATTAATCTCAACAGTAACCGTACAGTGAAATGTCATTACAGTCAGTCGTTTCCTGCTTTTTATTTTATAACAAAACAAAACTGAATTTATAAATAAGCTTATGCATTCCCCACCAAAAAAAGATGTCAACATCTCTAACAAACACCTCAGTGCTCAGTTCAAACTTCTAAGTTGGCCAGAAATGCTTTGCAATCATGAGCTGGTCTAGTACCTTAGCATACCCCACAGACCGACCCTGTCAACACTTACATGGTCAGGTTTGTCTTTCAGGAGCTCTTTTATCTTCTGGACAGCAGAAGGGGTCTGAAAAACAAAAGCATACACGCAAATTTGATATATTTTGTTTGTTTATTTGCAGTGGGTGCTTGCATGTATTGAAGTAGATGCCTGTAAGATACACACTGCTGTAAAACAGATGTCTGCTCAACTCAACTGACACACCACCTCTTCACTCCTCTTGTCACACGCTCTCCCAGCAAACAGATACCTCAAGAATTCAATCCTTAATCCTTAACAGTGGGAGTTTTGGCTGTGAGAATATCAGAATGGCTTGAGATGGAAGACAACCTGAAATATAATCTAGTTCCAACACCCTTGTGAGGGGCAAGGATAGTAGGCCAGGTTGGTCAAGGCCTTATCCAAACTGGCCTTGAACACATCCAGAACTTCCCTGGGCAACCGTTCCAGTGCCTCACCTCCTTCACAGTACCAAATTTCTTCCTAATACCTCGTCTAAATCTCCCCCTTGTCTTATCACTACAGTTCCTGACAAAGAGTCTCTCTCCAGGTTCCCTCTAGGCCCCCTGAAGATACTGGAAGGGTGCCATGAGGCCTCCAGACAACCTTCTTCAAGCTGGACAGTCCCAACCTTCTCAACCTGTCTTCATCAGGGAGGTGGCTGCAGTCCTTTTACCAACTCTGTGGCCCCTTGTGTACTTGCTCCATGTCCTTCTTATGCTGGAGGCCACAGAGCTGCAGGCAAGGTTCCAGGTGGGGTCTCACCAGAGCAAAGAAGAGGGACAGAATCCTGTCCCTGGCTGCCCATGCTGCTTTGATGCAGCCCAGGATACAACTGGCTTTCTGGGCTGCAAGTAAACATAGCTGAGTCATGTCCAGCCTCCCATCAAGAATCGTACTCAAGTCCTTCTTGAATCCATTCTCCACCTAACCTATTTGTATGACTGGGATTGTCCTGACCCAGGTGCAGGACCTTGTATTTCCCTTTGCTGAACTTAATTAAGTTTGTATCAGCCCATCTCTCAAGCCTGTCAAGACCCATGTGGTTTCTTTGCAGTTTTTTTACCCCAAAATCACTTCCATAATTCAGTCAAATAGCTCTGTTCTTTTAAAATTTTTGTCACATACCCATTACAGACAAAAATCATTTAGATATAGGGGGCTTATGGTCTACTTCTCTCTGCCTATTAACCCTAAGGAAACCTGTGACTTAACAGCAGATAAAATTCACCATTCATGCAGATCTAGTTGACGCAGAAATGCAAGAACACAACGCAAATGTCAAAATTTCCACTACATCCCCACAAGTTTCTAAGACACAGAGAAAAGTATCAGTAATGCGAAATTCTTACTATGAGCTGAATTAAACACACAAAGCAAATGGCAAGAAGACTTGCAGTAGAAAATCCTTTCTAATTACCGCTACCACTCTTGTTTTTAGAGACCCACTACAGAGCAGGAATTACCTGCTCTGACAAACGACCGAGCTGTGTGCACACAGCTGCCCCTGTTCCTGCGGAGCAGGACTGTACTTTTCTCTGCAGGGATCTCTCTCAGAATCAGAGGTTGGAAAAGACCTCTGAGATCATCGACCTATGACCAAACACCATATTTTCAAGCTGGGCGAGTACAGAATGCACGCACTTTTACTATTAACAACAGGATATAAAGCCCTCTTGCAAAGAGCCTACGCGTCAGCCTCAGTAGTTAATGCATTAACCTTTTTCAAAAATTTTTAACCAAATACTCTTGTTTGCGGCGTCTATGCGACAAGGCCCCGCGCCCGCAGGGGTCGCAGCTGCGCTGCCCCGGAACTCGGCGGTTCCGCAGACGCAGCGGCGGAGCGCGGCGCCTCCTCTCAGCGGGACCGGCGAGGCCGAGGACGGAAGAAGACCGCCCCGCAGCCCGGCCGCCGCAGCCGCCCCGCGGATGCTGCCGACGCCGGCCGACCCTGGGCCGAGCTGGCACGGCCGGGGGGGCCGGCCCGGCCCCGTCCCTGTGCCCGCCCCGCTGTCGCCAGGGTCCGCCTCACTGCCCGGGCCGGAGGGGCCCGTGGCGCAGCTGCCGCACCCGCGAGGTGCCGCAGTCCCCAGGTCCCGCCCGCTGCCCGCCCGCGGCACTGACCAGCGTGAGCGCGGCGCGGGTCGCCTGGATCCTGCGCTTGCTGACGGCGCGCACCGTGGCGCGCACCACGGACGAGGCCATGGCCCGGCGCCCTCGGCCACGGGCAGCCCGGCCGCACGCCGTGACGCCACCGCGCACGGGCCGCGGGCGGGGCGGGCGGCGGCGGCCCCACCCCCGGGGCCGGCCCCGGGCCGCTGGGGGCGGGCGGGGCTCCGCGGGCGGCGGGGCTGTGCGCCCCGATAAGCGCCAAAGCTGCCGGAACGCCCTGCCCTTCAGCTGCCCCGGTGTAGACCGCGGCAAAACAGCCGCCCAGGAGTCACGTGGGCAGGGGAGGTTTTTCTGAAACACTTTAATGATTGATAAGTCCGTCAGCGCCCTTGAAGGTTGAAGTTAACAGGTTACGGAATAACTATCTTTATTAATTTAGAATTTTAGAGGGTTGGAATGGAGCTTAAAGATGATCTAGTCCCACCCATTTTGCCATGGGCAGCGGCACCTCCCACTAGACAATGTTGGTCAAAGCCTTGTCCAGAACTTCTCTGGGCATCCCATTCCAGTGCCTCACCTCTCTCACAGTAATGAATTTCTTCCTAATACCTCATCTAAATCTCCCCCTTGTCTTATCACTACAGTTCCCGACCAAGAGTCTCTCCCCACGTTCCCTCTAGGCCCCCTGCAGATACTGGAAGGGTGCAGTGAGGTCTCCAGGCAACCTTCTCTTCTCGAAGCTGAGAACCACCTCCTCAACCTGTCTTCATAAGGGAGGTGGCTGCAGTCCTTTCATCAACTTAGTGCAGAGGAGGCCACACATTTGAAGAGTTCCATATCCTTCTTAAGTTGGAGGCCCCAGAGCTGGATCAAGTGTTCCAAGTGGTGTCTCACAGGAGGCAAGCAGGGGGGCAGAATCCACTCCCTGGTCCTGCTGCTTTGGATGCAACCTAGAATTTTGACGTATTAAGGTTCAAGGATTGCTGGTGATAGTAGCTGACTGCAAAAACATACTCAAAACAATATAATCATCATAGAACACTATGTTCTAACCTCATAGTTGTCCCCGTAGGAGCAAAGAGAGGTTGAGCCTGTCAACTGATTCCAGAAGTTACAATGGAGTCTTTCCTAACTTCTCCCTCTTCTGAATTCACTTTTGCACTCTTTTCTTATGTTTAGATGGAGCTTAAGTGGTTGTAGTCATATAGCTTGTGAGGGGTGGCTATCTCAGAATCCATGTGTCAGCCTACGGAGAGTGATTTCACCAGGGTTGCTGATTCAACAGGACATCTTCCTTTATCTCCCTTGGCTTTCAGCTGCCGTGCAGTTTATCAGCCAGAAAGCACCACTAAGTTCTGTTCTCTGCAAGAGCCTGGCTACAATGTACTCTACTCCACCCACCTTTAGCATGTATAGTGAATGGAAAGTCAGGTATACTAGCCACATTCCATCCAGAGTAGCAGTCCTATTTTCCTCTATAATTTCCATACCATTATCTTTTTATCCCCAAGCATTTTCCCACATCAGGGAACAATGGAGGGCCATGAGTCCATAGTCACCCACCTACAAAATACAGGCACAGAATGTGAATATTTATTGACCATCGCACTGGCAAACGTTTTAAAATTATGTGTATGGCTACTTGATAGGAAGCTTTGGCTCAGCAGGCAAAACCCATGTGTAGAGTGATCCAGTTTGGACAAATCCCTGAGTGAAGTGCACAGGACCTGGAACAGTGAGTGCTATGACCTATCACAGACAACGCATTGTGTTTGCCCTCCTACGGAGACCAGGATCCCGCCCTGTCCCCCAGGCTTGTGATGGCCTGGGGCCGAGTAAGAGGATGGCCATGCAGTGGTCAGGACCCAGCCGTTCTCCTTGATCCCTGCCTGGTGCAGAGGCATTGCAGGAGGAGAGCTTGAAAGCGGCTGGATGAACTGAGCTGCCATTCCCCAACTCCTGGTAGCTGCAGCAACTTGACTTGCAAGAAACCACAACAGCCTTGGTACAAGGATACTCGTCATTACTTTGAGTGATGGCTACACCAGAGATAAACAAGTACTCATTTTTCATTTCCACATTCCATCATCCTTAAATATACTAGACAATACTTTTAAATTCCTGTCTATGAAGTCCAAGCACAAGAAACACATTTGAGTCTCATCACCTCACTTACTTTCCTGCTTCTGGGCTTAGTAGTTCTCAAGAGTTTTATAGTAAGTAAGATGTGTTATGTGGTTTTTACATATATAAATTACACCACTGCTCTTTACTGAGGCACAGTACTAGTACCTCAAATATAAAGATAGCAGGTGTATGAATGAAGTTGTGTTTTCTTTAGCTACAGAAAGTGTGTCTTTTCACACATAATTCATGCATTGAGCATGCATCTCAACTAAACTACTCCTACTTAGGGGCAGAGGGGTTTAATGCACTACTGGGCTGAAACCTGAAGTCAGTACACTTGAAGGGGGGGAAGCTCATGTACAAATGCAGCTAATACCCTTCTTCATCATTCACACTCTATCATGCAGGCATAAAGAGTTTTACTTTCTTCAGAGTGCTTCCAATTATCACTCCTTAGTCCCCTGTCTGCTGAATCAATCTCTGCATGGAAGACTGAGCATGGGCTAGGAAAATAAGTCTTCTCTCTGAGAGGATAAATGGAAAAAACAGTTTTAAAACCCACCTAGTTAAAGTGAGTAACGAGAAATATTGAATGGTTATCAGTATGGAAGAAAAAGCCAACAACTTTCCACGCTAGAAAACTCCCATTCTAAGCAGCTCTTTGAAACCCTGGAAACTAGCTAATTAATATAATTTTTCTTATAAAAATGTGATGATGTTTTTGTGATGTGTAATAAATAAATTTAAGTAAAATTTTAACAGATTGGAAAACAGTTCTAAATACACCTATGATAAACAAACCTCACAAGAACAATTACTTTAAGGAAAATGGATGTGTGTGATCTAGTAGTTATAAACAGCTAGGTGACATTGACTTACCTGTTTAAGACAGTTAACTGTGTTACAAACCTGAAAAAAACTTCATCTTTCTCAGTTTCTCAGTACTGATAACCTACTATTCACAGCATAAAACATATTCCAACTTTGGGAACTTGGACATCATAAGCATGTGAAATTCCTGTGACATATGATGACAGAACTTTTTTCTAATAAAAAGTGCAGCATAAATAACTGCATGCCCCTCCATATCATTCAAGAAGGACAGAGTATGCACCTGCTTTAGAAGAGGTTTATCCACTTTATTCCCACCAGCAACATCAGCAGTAACTCTGAACAGAAAGCTAATAAAGCACAAAGATAGTATGATTGAAAATGTGTTTAGGAAAGAACACAGAAGAAATTATTTGTGAAAGCCTTTGGCAATTCTAGCTTTCAGCTTCCATAAAAATAGATTGATAAACAAATTAAATATGATGGTTCTAAATCCACATAATTGTTGTAAGTTAGCATCAATTATACATTTATGTCAGGAATATTGAAAACTACCACCTTGGAAAAAAATAGAGAAACTTAAGTCTGATTTTCATTTTTCTTTTAATTTATTTCAGATTCATAAATAAACAGTGGTTTCAATTTTAACACATAACTAATTCTTTTCTGAACAAGATAAGATGGTACATTACCACCTCTGGAAGGACTTCAAGTAAAGCTCAAGTTCCTGCTACTAATGAAGGTAAATTCTTGACTGGTTCAAGGATATTCTTCACATTCCATGAAAACGGACATGTATTTTTTCTCAGTTGCCAAATATAATACCTCTATTTCTTAAAGCATTTTTGTCTGTATCCCCAAGGCCTTGAAAGATTCTTAGCAGCAACAAAACAGGTCTGACCTGTTACCTAGTCTGTCTTTCTTTCTTCTTGAACACAAGCACAGCAGCAAATGAACTCCCATAGAAATCACAGAACAGAAAAATACCCCACAAAATCTGTGGCACTGCTTACATATGTTTTACATATGATGACTAGTATCTACGTTTTTAGTTCTCTAAAGAAATAAAAAACAAAGTAGCAGTCTAAAAAATCTCAAACACTTACACAAGGATTCCGTAAACAATCAACGTTAATAAAGATCATTTGCTCCTTCAAAAGATTCAGTTTCGAAGAAAATATCATTTATTTGGCTAGCACATAGTTTTAGTGCAGTTCAAAATGGTCAGGAGGAACAACAAAACCCTGAAAACAGTTCATTTTAAGTATGTGTCCTTTTCTAAATGCATTACCTAGTAAACAAATAGAAAACATCATGGCTTTCTATGAAAATGCTCAAACAATCTATTAAAGAGCAGGGGTTTGTACTAAAATCCACAGTTGCTTGTACTAGCAATCTAAAAGAAAACACCCATATTTTCATTGAACTTAAGTGGAAGGTTGTCTACGCTGCTGTCCTGTGAATTCATATGCTTTAGCCAAAGACATTTCTTTTAAGTGAATGATAGGCCTGTGTTGCAATTTATCAGTGCTTAATACCCCTCATGATTCTTGCTGGGTCCTCTTCTGTGAGGCTTTTCCCTGAGTCATGTATTTATTGGAAAGGCTGCCTAAAATGGGAGGAAGAAAGCATTATGCTTTAAAGGTATTATTAAAAAAAAAGACCTTAAAATAAAAAAAACCCAAACCAACCGATTAAAAAGACAGGAGAAAATTACTGTCAAGCCAAACTATAATGAAAGGACATACACATCAACTTAAGATCATTACCTGCCGGAGGACAGTAGGAAATAATAAAATACAGAATTGAAAACCAGCATTTTCTTGAACTAAACACCAAAAGACAAACCACTTTGTGTTACAAAATCTCCAAAGTTAGTTTTGAAAAAGCCTTCCAGTGAAGACAAAAAAAATCCAATGTGTCTTCCCAACAAAACTGGTAATTTAATTTGACATACTTAATTGCAGACAAGTCTTTACAAACTTCAGAAAACTAGTTAGGTCCCCCTCCAACTGCAGAGAGGTTAGTGTATTATATATCCATGCTTCTGCAAGGTGTGCAGAGTTGTACTAGAAATCTTAATTAAAACAAAACCAGCAGGTCTTAAAATCTTCATTGTACTGCTAATAAGTGTGTGAAATTACTGTAAGGAAACTACACTGTTAATCATGCATTTAAAGCAAAACATGTCTGATTCAGAAAGAGTACATAAAGGCCTTTATAATACAATCTCACTGCTACATCTAAATGTAATTTTAACTTGTTTGCATTTCTGCAGCTCAGACCAAGGATGTGGTTTGATAATCTCTCCTAAGTTAATTCTAGACAATTACTGCAAGAAACAAGAAAGCATTCCATGTTTTGTCCCTGAAGAATCAGAAAACCCCATGTAAACAGAAAAAGGAAAGATTGATACAATTCCACTACACCCTGCTGCAAAATAAATCTACCAGAGTCAATGATAAAAAGGCATAGAATTGTTATGCCCAAGTTTTGCTTCCAAAACAAAACTCATTCCAGATTAAAAAAATAGGCGGATCCAGCTTGTTCAAGCTGCCATTCTGTGTTCAGAAAATTAGCTAGAGGACTGCTGAAGAATCCTACAATTATAGAAAATTTGGGTTAAAGGTCATTTAGTCCAACCCTCTGGCCATAGGCAGGGACATCTTCAACTAGATCAGGTTGCTAAGAGTCCCATCCAACCTGAACTTTGGATGTTTTCAGGGATGAGGCATCCACCACCTCTGGGCAACCTATGCTTCACCATCCTCATTGTAAAAAACTTTCTTTAATATAAATTGACCTTCTTTCAGTTTTAAACCATTACCCCTTACTATTGCAACAGTCTCTGCTAAAATGTCTGTTCCCACCTTTCTTAACAGGCTCCTTTTCAGACCTGAAAGGCCACAATAGTCTTCCCTGAAGCCTTCTTTTCTCCAGGCTGAAAAACCTCAACCCTCTCAGCCACTCCATAGGAGAGATGCTCCATCCTCTAACCATCTTGGTGACCCTCCTCTGGACTGCTCCAACTGTTTCATGTCCTTCAGGTGCTGGGCCCCAGAACTAAATGCAGGTTTTCAGGTTTGGTCTTACGAGAGCACAGCAGAGGGGTAGAATCCCCTCCCTCACTCACCCTGCTGGCCAGGCTTTTACACATAGTTTATGAATTGAGCTGAAGATATACAAACCTGACTGGGGACTCAAAAATACTCTTCCTTTTTGTTTCTTTTTTTCTTCATGCATAAGCACTCCCTATAAAAACATACACACATCAGTGAACCAACAAAACTGAAGTATTTAATTTCACAACATAAAAGGTTTTCCTTTGAATCTTATGTAAAGCTTTTCTTAATTTAATATATATACTTAAAAACATAAAAAGTAAAAGATTAAACAAGAGACACTTGCTGTTTACCTGATTTAATCTACCAGCATGTTTGACAGCAGTGGGTAAACAAGGGGACCTGCACAACACTTCTGGTTTTGAGCCATCTGAAAAAATCATAAAAAGGAGTTGCTAATTGGAAACTAGTTTCAAGTATCGTAAGACAAATATTTTCTATCTAGAATCAGAAAATGTAGAATGTAGGAGGACACTGTTATTTTCCTTGATTTATAACACGGAAAACTCGCATAATGTGGTGACATACATTTAAACTAGGAACCTACAATAAATTAAGCTTTGTGTCCTCCTCCAGAATCAGCAGGAGACAGGAAGCTTAGAATGAATGAAGATATGGTGATAAGTGAAGTGTCTATAGTCTCACAAAATGCAGCATTGCAAAGAGTGAAATCTGAACTCTTTGATCCATTTGTTCATAGTCCTTTATTCAACTAGAGAGAACTCCTTAGGCACTAAGTCAGCAATAAAAGACAAAGCCCAACCTACAGCAATTCTTTCAAATTCAAAAACATTAATTCCCAAAATACGGATAATGGATAAAAACACCTATTGCAGAACTTATTATTTTAGATATATATACTGTACAATCTAAGTATAGTTCTCATATGATGAATGCTAAATATGATTAACTAAGAAACAGGCATCTTCCTCTCCACCTTAGCAGACTCAGTATCATGGCAAACAGAATGGCTGGAGGAGAAGTTCAGTGAGAAAAGGTCAAAGATAAACTAAAAAGTTAAATTTAGACTTGACATACACCTTTAAAAGGTCAGAAGTTGAATGAAGCATGGCTTCAATTTTTAATCAACTTTTCTGTCCATCCAGTACTTTTAGTGGTCTATCACCGTAAAAATACTTCTAAATATATCCACAATTCTGAATATACTGGCAGCGTTTTCCTCCCTCTTCCAGTATTTTAACAGTCTTGTGCCCTCTTCCACTAAATGCATCTGATTATGAAGAGTTTCCTGATCTCAGGCAGACAGGATATTTTTGCAAGTAGAGAAAAGCTGGTTTGAAAAATATGTTTTATTATATAAAAGACTCCAATCTGTTCCTGTAAGAGATCAAGTCATGAGTAATTTGTAAAACAATTTTTTTTCAGTCTGAATTTAAAGGCACCCAGGTTTACCTAACAGGTAAACAGTGATAGGTTGCTCCTTTGGAAACTAATTACAAGTACCATGTATTGTCTTAAGTCTCAGTTATATCTCAGAAAGATACTCCTTTATAACAAAAATGATGAGCGATCCATTTTATTTGAAAGACGACTTAAACAATTCAATATTTTTGCTTACAGTATTTCATTCAGGTCTGTCAGTCAGGATAACTTCTGTATCCCTTCAACTGCAGAGCTGGCAGAAACATTATTTTATTCACAAATATCAATTTGAGCTAATCTGTACACTTTTCATACTGATTTCAGGGTCATATAAAATCATTCTGGTTTAGGTAATGTGAAGTGCTGTAATGCTCTAATGCTTCTGTTGCAATAATGATGAACTGGAAGAGAAGCTGCAATTTGAAATGTTGGCAAGCTCATATATTGTGATGACAATGGAAGCAATTTCAACATATTTGATACTCATACCCTTTTTATTGCAAGTATCTTATCAGCTAAAAGACACCATGCATAATCTCCCAGGACACAGTACATTTCTGAAAGAAAGGTGAGGATGAAGGGAAAATGGTTGAATGTGACTACTTTAAAAAAACACCACATTTACAGGATGCAAAAGCCTTACTGGTTAGTCAATCATGTTAAAAATATAAAAAAACCCCCACAAGTGCTATTTAAACTGCTCGGTTTGATCAGTTTCATACCTGCAACTCCTTTAAATTGTGGGCATTCCTTTTTAATATGCCCTTCTCTTCCACAGATAAAACAACGTTTTTCTCTTACATCTCTGTCTTCCAGGCGCTTCCATTTCTCAGCTGATTGCCTGGGAGTCTTCTCTCTTCCAGTTTCCACTATTACTCTTGCTAGTTTCCTCTTCTGAGGTGTACATAGGTGTGACTTTCCCTCCTTTATTAAGTTCTCCTTTTCTGTTGGTTTATTCTGCATTTCTTTGTCCTCTTTGCTTCTTTTCTCCTTGATTTCTCCATACCTTTGTGTTCCTTCATAATCATGACGCCGTCTTAGTCTGCAGGAGCAGAAAAGTGCTGGAGAATTCAGAGGCCTTACATTCCTACACAGAGTCAATTAAAAAACCAAACAAAAAATGCAAGTGCTGTCCTTAGACAAAATAAATCTTCTGTAGGATAAATAAAGTAAGATGTCGTACTCTTCCTTTGACTCTGCCACTAAACAGTGCTCCGCTGATGTAACACATATTAAATAATTTAACTTTACAATTAGATGATAATACAGTCCTAAATCCTAATAACTGTAACTCAAAAAATATAAGAACAACTGAAAATTGGGTTGCTCGAGTTGCAGAAAATAGAGGAAAAGAAACACCAAGCAAAATGCTAACGAAGTAAAAAAACATAGGGCTATAGTTTTGGGGTTTTTTTCTATTTGTACAATTCAACCACAACTCAGTTCTTTCCTTCTAAAACTGTGCATATTCACTCTAAAAGTCTCTTCTGTTGAGAGAAGCTTTGAACATTCTATGTGACTTAAAAGTCTACTAGTGAAGAAACACTACCACTGTCAGACTTGTTTCATCTAACAACTTTAAACATGACTCAAGAAGGAGACAGGAGTGAAACCTCCAAGTATGAAGATGATACTAGGCTCCTTTGGCTAGAAAACTTGGAAAATACTTCACAAAACTGAATAAAGGGCAAAAGAATGGCATGAGCCTCAAGGTGAGCTTCCCTTTAAAAAAAAAAAAAAGGAAAAAAGGAAGACTTGGGGAATTATAGGTTGGTCAGCCTCACCTCTGCCTTGTAAGATCATGGAGCAGATCCTCCTGAAAACCATGCATATGGAAAACAGAGAGGCAACTGGTGACGGCCAACATGCCTTCACTAAGAGCAAATCCTGACAAATCTGAAGATTTCTATAAAAATGGTCTACAGAAATGGTGGGTAAGGAAAGAGTGGCTGACATCATGCACCTGGACTTCCACAAAGCATTTGACACTGTCTTATACAACATCCTTGTCTCTAAAACGGAAAGATATGGATTTGATAGGTGGACCACTCAATGGATAAGGAATTGGCTGGAGAGTTGCACTTCAAGCATTGTGATCAATGTGTTGATGTCTGTGTAAACATCAGCGATGAGTGCTGTTCTTCAGAGGTCTGTACTGGTACCAATATTATTTAACATCATTGTTAGGGACAAAAGCAAATGGATTAAGTGTATACTCAGGAAGTCAAGATTAGCTTTAAACAGATACAGGAAAGTACTGTTCTACATACCAGACAGAACACTTATGGAACTGGTTTCCATAGAAGACTGCTAAGGAAACCAGGAGAATTAGGTTGAGGAAAAAAAACCAAAAGACTACTAAAAGGACAAAATCATAAACAAGTCCAGTCCACAAGCAAGCATCATCAGAGCAGGGCAGGTATGTGCTCTAACATCTCTTATACAGCAACGCTAAGGGAATGCAGGAGAAGAGACTGCAGAAAACAACTAGTTTGCCCTTCGTGGACAGCACCCTCTTTTGCAATAAATGGCTGAACAGAGGACTCAAATGTATCAGTGGTTTTACCCTACAGGGCATTTCTGTTCTCAGATGCACAATCGCATTTACTTTTCTTCTAATGTTGTATAAAACATAGCTGAGTATGTGCAATGAACTGGTGTTTCACTTCAGAATGCAAGATTAAAAATCCACAGATGTAAGACAGCAGTTTGGATGTTGAGGAGCCACCTTCAGCATTCTTTAGTTTCAAACTATCATCAGCTACTGTGCTTGCAATTGCTAAAGCTGAGTAAATTTCTAAATTAACAGAATCAACAGTGTGAATTAATGAATCTCTAATATGTAGTAGAACAACCACGTCAACATGATATTAGTAGTTTTTTTTTTTTTTTTTTTTCCCTCAGTTACAGGAAAGTGCAAATTACTTTTAATGACAGCTTTTAATATGAAGAGATTCTAAATGATGGTTAATTTTTCCCGTCCACCTTACAAGTGAACATAAATGTTTTCAAGATTTCACTATTTTTCAGACAAGAAGTCTTTAAAGAGCTTTGTCTTAACTAAAATCAAAATTAAAGGATGAGTTTTAAGTTTACACACTTCATAAGAAAAAGAGTGGCAAAAGTCATTTAGCCATTCATTTATTGCCAAAAGAGAGTTGTTGAATACTGGAAATGGCTACTCAGGGACAGGGAGCATTCTCTTGGATGTAAGACAGGACATTGTTCTCATACATGTGTGCTAATGAAAAATAATAATGTGACATTCTTGCCTAGCTTTTGATACGAATTGCATGATTCTGTGAACTTGACAAAATTGTGTCTTGCTAGGAGCAGCAAAATTCTGGTAGTAGAAGCTATTAAAGAAATAAAAATATAAAAGGTATCCATGAGTGCTTTTCACAGTACACAGTTATTCAGCTCTGCTGAATATTTAGATTCTCTTTGACTACTCCTTTTCTGTATATGGAAGTGGAGAGTCAGCACTGATACTTTAACAGTTCTGCAGCAACACTATCCACCACTGCCGAAAGAAGTACTGATACATTTTAAGCTTAATTCAAGTTTACTATTTAATCTACAGCGCGTCAAAGTTTTGCTTTATAGCATTACTATCCTAATCTTTCCTAAACAAACCTAAGGAAAAAAGTTACACACTATGCCAATATCATATTATACACAATATGCCAAAGATGCCAATACTATACTCACTTTCGTCTCATGGGACAATCTTTCATGAAATGGCCAATTTTACCACAAGTTCTGCAGCATCTATCATTTGGTGCCAATTCTCCTTCTGTTAGTAACTCAGGATCAAAAAAGTACTCCTGTAGAAGAAATCATATCTTTAAAATGAAAATCCAAACACTATGAAATCAAGACAGATACAAAAGTATTAAAACAGCAGTTAGAGGTACAGAAAATCTGTAGCTGAACTCTGAAAGACTAACAACTTAACTAGCTACTGACCTCTTCTTTGACAGGCAGCCTACTCACCACCACGTCTGCACATTGCTATAAAACTTCAGCTTTAAGAAATGCTAAGCTGTTTTGATTTGGATTAAAATACAAAAATCTGTACAATGAAACTCTTGACTTGACTAGTATTTTGCAAAATATTTTACATGCAAGTAACATTAAAAGAGTACTCAGCAGTAACTCCCATGAAGATTTTTAAAGTAGTGTGGAAATTTAAGAGAAAGAGTTTACAGTGAGTTTACAGTGGTAGCCATAGTCCTGCAAAGGCTAAGTTATACACCAAAGAGCACACACATGCTCCTCTTAGAAGGAACTTACCATTTTTGATGGATACTCTTTAGGGAGTATTTTTATAGGGGTACCAAATACCCTTCTGCCATTGATAAAAGCCTTCATTATAAAATTTGTCACTGTGGAAAGGAAAACAATCCCAAACTGAAATCATCATTTAGATATCAAACTAGAATGTAAAATAATATCCAAGACAAGATCTTGACTTTGTAAATGAAATGGTTAACGGAAGACGTACTTTTTCTTGACAATCCAGCTCCAAGATTGTGGTTCAAATCAAAGGGATCTGTAGAAAAAAGAAGACAGGTATTCCTCAATGTGCAAACAAAAGAGTAGAAATTCCTTCCATGAAAATGAAATGGGCCAAAAGAAAACAATTTACAGATCATTTCTAAAATATGTCACTGCATTTTCTCTGTCAGAGATCACAGTGATAATAAACAGCCTAATCATACACAGAGTGGAATAATTTAATTAAATAGGGGCTCAGCTATACAGCTGTATTTTTGAGAATACCTCAGTATTTTTGAGAATACCTCAACTGCGTTATAGCTGATTTCTCTGTCAAAGGAATTTGTTAAATTAATTTTTCTGCCACTTCCTTCATAATGAAAAGTGTGAAGTTTGCTTCGCAACTTCTTTTCAGTAGCCAAAAAAACCCTTATTAATGTTTAGCACTACTGAAACCCAATGGCAATTTTGTGATGGTTTCAAAACATTAACAAATAACAATTTATAATCTAGTAAAAGAAAAATAGGCCTTGTCAAAAAGCAAAATTTTCATGTTGAAGAAGTTCTGTATATTCCTGTACTTCATATTCTTTTACCTTCAATTACTATATATTTGGAGGTCCATTGCTTCTTGAAAGTTGTAAGTAGGTTTTTTCTTCTGATGCAGATGACATGCTCTTTAAAATCAAATTCTTCTGTGTAGAATCGGAGAAGTCCCAGCCACAGCTGCCCAGCAGATTCAGTGTTTTTCCCATAGTCTGGCCAAATAACTGACTAAAATGATAAAAATACTGTTACATGCAGTACTTACATTAAGTATTTTCATTTTCCATAATATATTTTCATCTTTTATTTTATACAGAAAAGCAATGGAGTTACAGTAGAATACTTCTTTTCATAATTTATATTGATAATCCAATATTGGTTTTAAACTCTGAATTTTTTAATCTATTAGCAACAAAGTGGACAATTAATAGAACTTCTGGCACTAGATTTTGCCTCTTAAGAAAAGAATTTATTAATTGAGTCTGTACAAACCAAAATTATTCAATGGAATGGCCACCAGGGAGGGGCTAGGGGAAATGGGAGAGTGGCGGTGTGGTGTTTAATTGCCATCTGAGGTTAAACCACAATATTCAACCTCTATATTTGAGAATAATGTCTTTAAAAGAAATTCCTATTCCTTTGCCAAGCTACAGGTAACATGTCCAATTAGTCTGATTTACTCACCAACTCCTCTATCTTATCAAAGAAATATACATTCCAGCCATCAACCAAAATTTCAGGCTTTTTTGGTTCTTTGTAGATCTGAAAGAAGAATATTAAAACTCCTTAGAAGAGCCTTTCATATCCAGCACTGACATTCTTCTGATCAATAATGTGTATAGTTACTCATTTCTTTCCAATATATCATACCTCCTGAAGAACAGGGATGACTGGTGGATTTCTCTGTTGAAGAAAATAAAGCACCATAAGAGTATATGCATAAGATGACAGGCTACCTCGAGATGCGTCTCCAATGTCACATATCTAGAAAAAAAAACATTGTTTTTATCTTTCATGGTGATCATCCCTTGCTACAGGAACTACTGCTTCTAGAGTCTGAAATACACTTACCTTTGTAAAGACTTTCATTGTGTAACACAGGTATTTTACTCTAGGATCAATAGCTGCATATGATGACAGAAGTCTGGTGTTATGCAAGGCCTAGAAAAATAAGGAAGCCATATAGAAAATAAAGAAGCTCTGAAGTCATGAAGGAAATAAGCTGAAAACATGAAAAACAAAAACTCTAGGTTGTGTCCTCAAGAAATGCATATGTGAAGCCCTGCATAGTAGGAATATAAATTGAGAAAGGAAGCATTCAACAATAAGGTTATCACCTGCTCTTTTAAAAACCGATCAACTTCCTTAAACTGTGAGGAAGTGGTACAAAGCGGAATTCACAGAACAATGCTTCAAAACAAGAAGCATTAATCTGCTACTACAGTTTCAAAATATTTGGTCGAAGGTAACTACTTGAACACAGAGATCTCAATCAGGACCTGTAAGAGCTGTCAACAGACACATATGGATGCATGACTTCAGGGAGAAAACTTTCCCACTTAGTGGTTGAGGTATCTTCCTCAAGACTCCCCTTGAGCACATAAAAAACCTTTAGAAAGTTTAAAAAATTGCCACTAACACTTAACTTTCCTTTGCTGTTTCAAGAAAAGGGCTTTGAAATTCAGAGACATTGAAATAAACTAAACCTGTTTTTAAAATGTTTGGCCAAAACCACATGGATGGGTTTTGTGTTCTTGTTTCCCCACCCCCCTGCCCATTCTCATATGTTACAGTTCAGGCAAGCTGGGTTCAAAATCACTGTTTCAGGTCTCAAGGCTAGCCAAGAGCTAAGATTCTAAGTGAAGTCTATAAAAGCTGAAGTTACTTTATTTTGTCTCTCATTTAAGAAAAAACTTAAAATACTTAAACCACTGTTTCTTACTATTACTGAAGAACTAATAGATTTTCTTAGGAAAGTGACAACTCTAAAGTCACAGCCATGCAGATGACTCCACCCATAATCAAACAAACAAACCCAAAAAGGTTTCTTTGAAATATAAAACTGCAACAGGTAATTGGAAACAGCTGATTATTGAACCTCATCCAAACAATCACTTCAGTCTCAAGAAACAGATTCTCAGTTTTTTGTTACACAACTTAAAATAAAAAAGGAGATAGCCTTACCAGAGTATTATATAAACTGATGTCTACTTCAAGACCACTTCTGACATGGAAAAATTTGACAATTGGGACTTTAGCAGTCGTTATAGGCAAGACATGTCTTAAACCTAGGATGAAATGTCATATTATTGAATAGCTACAATACAGTCCTACACAGTATCTAGTAACTTCCAACTGTAGCCAAAATAAAATCTTAGTTGACACCAAATTTGTATTTCAGTTCAACACTGATTTTAGAAATTTGTTAAACATGAGCAATCTGCTAAATTCAGTTTAACACCGATTTTAGAAATTTGTTAAACATGAGCAATCTGCTAAATTCAGTTCAACACTGATTTTAGAAATTTGTTAAACATGAGCAATCTGCTAAATATAATTTATATAAATGTATGTTAGCCCCCTCAAAAAATAAAGAGTAGTCTAAACAATATTTCTTTTTAGAGAAATAAGCTTAAGAGATAAATGATAGTTCATTACAACTCATTGGAGATACACCAAAATGAGCAATGTAAAATTCATGATTTCTTGTAGAAACAGGATTCCCATTGTAGGCTTGTATCAGAATACTACAGACTTCCTATGCACTGAACATAGAAGTACATAATTATTAAACTGAAGCCTCAAGTCTTAAATCATTGTTCTTATGCATGTAAGTTATAAACATACTATCTGTCCAGATCAGATGTGGTCCAATTATAAACTTGAGTACCTACATATACAAACAAAAATAAATCCAAACATTCAGAATATTGAACTTCACTCTCACTAACATAAGCTCTTTTATTGTTAGTTGTATCTTAATGATTTTCGTCTACAGTGCCCCACAACACTGTCACTACAGCAAACGAAATAACAAAACCAGAATCACTTATTTTAGTTTTCCAGAAAGTTACCTGACTGTTTCTTGAGAACTTTTGCTAAATCTTCAATGATTCTGATGCAATCAAGTCCCTAAGACATTAAGAAAAAAAAGCTGAAAGACGTATCTGCTGCAAGTATTTTAGGCAAATCTTTTATTATGTGCCATTAAGCTTAAACCTGTAAAATCAAATGCTTCATGTTATACAGAATTATGTAAATACAGGAAATCGTTTCAAAATAGCATATGTAAAGTCAACAGTTGATAATGTAATAAAGGACACATTTTAAAAGCTGATATTAGGCATAAAAGGAGACTGATGTGCTCTTCCACTGTTTCCCATTCCCAGCAGTTTATGCAATAAATAAAGTTATTTGTCTGCACAAATAAAGCTAGAAATTCAGAATTCAGGACAAAACTGGCTACTTTATTCTTAGACTCATGCCTAGGGCAACAGTAAACACCCCTGAAATAATCTGCCTTAGTGGCACCTTAGTATTTTCTTCTAGTATTAAAATCTTTTATGAAATAATGAGGTATTTACACTAGATACACAATATAAGAGGATTTTGCATTTATTTAACCATAAAACCAAAATCTTCTCAACCTACCTCAGCAGTTTCCAGACCATCTATTGTCATACAGATATCAAGATCACTTTGTTTGAAGCCAAAGCCATTTTTTGAGGAGCCAAACAAATCCAGCTTCGTTCCTGTAAGGCATGTGTTGCATTACAGCCATATATTAACAGCAAATATCAAATTATATATAACACAGATTCTCAAAACTGCAAACCTCTGCTCATCTTTCAATATAGGCATGAAAACATTCTTGTATTTCTGTGGTACATGAAAACTTTCTGATCAACTTTGCTTATGAGAAAAAAATCTCTATTATTGATTCAAATAAGCAGTCTGACAAATCCAAAAACAAGTTAGGTTTTCAGTAATTAAATAATTAGCATGTAGGTTCAAGCTGATATGTGACTGACAAAGCCTTTGTACAGAGATTTTTAGGGTAAGGGATATACCTGGCTCCATAAAAAAAAAATCTTTTTCTAATTTTAGAATATCCTGAAGTCCAGGTGTTACAGGTAAGAGCTCCAGAAACACACGAAGGGAAAAAATCAAATGCCTAGGTTCTGTGAATAGGCCAGATGTTGTGCCTGTATCTTAAAATATTCCAAGCACAGTAAGTTTCGGTAGGAAATACTACAAAAAACTCATTGTTTCTAAGAGCAGTTACAAAAATAAGTCCGATTAATAAATAAAATTAAAATAACAAATGTAAAACTATTCCACTTCTGCTTTGATTGTTTCTTCCTTAACTAGCCATTGTTCCTTCCTACTAATGTATGATATATATGAATAAATAAAAACTCCCAAATTTAAAAAAGCCTTCAAAGACTTAGAAAAAAAATGTAATGAAATATTACAAAGCTGAGCAACAATATGGGTTAAATATTCAAAACCACAGTATTTATTACACTAAAATGATGTTTTCTTGGAAAACACTCAAGTATGAACAATCAAAAGTATAAATATGAAGTTAGAATGGCATAGTTACCTGGGAAATCCTGTCTAATGAAGATTTCCAAGTTCCGTCTTATATATTCCCGAGCCTGATCCTCTAATATACTTGGAGCAAAATCACCTTAAGAAAAATAAAATACAACGATTTAGGCAACTGTACTTCAAAAAGAGCAAAGATTCAAGTGAAAATAGAAAGGGGTTTACAGTGGGGCAGGGGAAGGGAAAAAGAAAGAAAATTCACATGTGAAGGAAAGAAAGCAAGGATGAAGTAGAAGAGAAATACCTGTTCAAAGAAAAACATTAATTAGAGAAATAATGCATTTTGTCTGGTCAGATATGGCGAGAGAGAAAGGAGGAAAGTTGGGTCACTCTGAAAAGAACAAAAGTGGAGAAATGTTACAAACCAGTATTTTGACACTATTTTTTCTAGAATACTGAAGTTTTTTTGCGAAAACTACAAGTTAGGAACAGTTAACATAATTCAAATCAGACAAATATAAAAGAATCAGTCAAAAACTCCACCCAAAATTACACTCTCAGAAAATGTATTTTTCTGTATGAGTAGTCAATCAGCCAGTTGAAAGACAAATCTAAACACTTTATTGTTCCCTAGATACAATCTACTTGGCAGTTCTATTAGAGCTATTACCATTAAGCCAAAGCGCAGAATTTTATCTAAGAGTTGGAGGCAATGTAGCAAATAAACTGTCACCTTATAACACCATTAGTCTGTGGGTATTACTTTTTTTTCGGATTCTTTTTCTATGGCACAACAATATTCAAAGGAAAAAACTTACGGTAACACTGGACACAAACTTGATCTAGAATAGATGAAAACTTGGGTGGCAGTGGTGGCAGTGGGTGAAGCTCAATTTTCTTGAAGTCTTCTGGACAATCATTCTTTAAATGACCTTCCCGTTTGCACAAGCTACATACTACTGTTGGAGACTGCATGAACGAAAAGCAAGATTGGTTTTAAAACTATAGTACTTTAATGAATTTTAGCAACACTTTCATTTAGCTCCTAAAAGAACATAAGCAATATGTTTATGCTCTGATACAGCTTGCTTACCTTCCCTTTTGTAAATGCTTGTTTACTGAATTGATAAAAAAATTCAGATTCTAAGCACTGTTTTACTGCTGTGGTCTCTTCAGAATGGCTTCCCTTCTCAGTAGGATATTCTTGACTCAAATTGATCCTCAGAGGTGCATCTACATTTTCTTTGAAATGTTTGTTTTCATATTTACTGGGGATGGATAAGTCATCATCTTCCTCTGACAGTGCATCATCATCTCCAGATCCAGTATATGTGTTATCTAGTTCACCTTCAGGTCTAATGGCAACACTGCTTTCTCTCTGATTTAGAGGACTTGGTGCTTCCTCTTCTTCTTCTTCATCATCTGAGTTAATCATTTGGGATATCTGACTCTGTGCTGTACATAGGAATTTTTGTGGGGTTTCATCCAGTTCATCAGAAACTTCAGTGCTACTATCCTCATAAACGTCATCTATTATACCACTGCACTCCAAACCAAATTCATCACTCTCTGTAAGTGCAGTGTGTTGAAAACCTTCTAAGTCCGAAGTATTACATGTCTCTCCATCATGCTTATTCACCAGAACAGGGAGTTCCCCACTGTCACTGTCGTCATCGACTGTCTGCTCAGCAGCCAAAATATCACTCCATTGTCTTTTTTGTTGTTCATGTTCCTCCTCTTCCACCTCTTCTTCATCTTCACTTTCACTCTCTGTCTCTTCACAACTAGGTTTAAAATCTTCATTATCTCCAGAAATAATTTCCTCAATTACACAGTCTGAGCCTTCATGGGTAATTCCCAGATGACTTATATCATCAGCCAATTCTTCTGTGAAACTTTCAGAGCCATCACACGGTTTTGAAGGACCAGTTTGATGTTCCTTGGGCATACGTGTATTCTCCGTTACACAATTTTCTACTATAACTGTGTTTGTTCTGTCATCCAAGTTTTGCAAGTCAGAATCTTCATGCTTTACAGCATCTTTTCCATGGTCTGGCATTTGGAATTTCACCTCACTTGCATTTGAAGAGGGTATTTTGCTCCATTTTGCACTTTTTTTATGAGGCAAGGCAAAATACTTATAAGTTGCTCTCAGACAGTGAAGAATATACTCATACACTAGCTGGCTGTTCAGAGTTCTTGCCACATTCCTTTTGACTGAGTATGGGTCTAGTAAAAAGAAAAAGTGAGCCAGCAGTGAAAGAGTTAACTTCTTAACAAAATAATACACTTACATGTTTACAGAGTCTGAATTGCTAGTAACTCTTAAACATTGTGTAAGGACACAAGATCTACAAATTGTGCTGAAGACAATTTTTAAGTTTACTTAATTATTTCTGATGTTTGAAGTAACACCCAATAGAAATATTAAGTTGATTTTGTTGGAAAAAATATGCTACTATAACCAGTCCAGTATTAAAAATTTCTAAGTTGTAACACACAATATCAACAACCAAGTCAGTGCCTTTTAAAATTGAAGTTACAGTTCTTTGAAGTTTGTTGAGAGATATGTATATACCTTCCACAGCAATGCGCTTTTTAGGCCAGTCCTTTAATTCACGAGACACCGGTTCCTTGAGTCGTATGCTAATAACCAAATCAGCCATATTGAACTCCAAAGCATAAAAACGGAGCAGTTCAAGCCACAGCTGACCAATAGGTGCTGAACACTGATGTTCTAAATCAAATACTAAGGGAACCTATCAATTACAGAAGAAAACCATAGACAATATTTAGTGCACAGGCGTTTAACTTTTTAACTACTACACTTTCTTTATTTAATATGTAACCCAGTAAGGCAGAATTTATTATTGGTTCTTGATTCCTGCAACTGCAATGAAAACTGCAATTAAAAAGTCAGAAGATACAGTATAAAACCCCAAAATAAAAGATGCATCAGCAGAAAAGTGTAGCATCAATGGTTAATAACAACTGCTTCTTTAAGTGTTTATGTCATAATTTATAAATTTAAAAGAAAAAGCGTATCTCACAGGACAGAATGGATTATACAGCCTAATTTTCAGCCAAGTCTAGGCTGAATTCTTAACTCTCACAAAATACAATCACATTGTGATACTGCTCCTAACGAAGTTGTTATAATAGACGTACTTTTTAAGAACAGTTCAAAGCAAAGAGAAAATATTTTTCATATGCTTAACCTAATTCAAAGGTAAAACTGCTTCAGCTCTATAAACTATAATCTTCCCAGCAGATTAAAATTCAGGGTCTTATCAAAGAGTTTGAGACCATATCTATTTTCCTGCCAGCTCCTTAGCACCAACGCTAAGCACAACAGACCTTGAAGCAAACAGTTGTGAAATCTCTTAGTTCAGCTCATGGTTTTGTAACATAAACACAAAACTGAATTAGAAGATTGCTCTGAGAACAACAATGTCTGCTAGACTACTACAGAAACAAAAGTTCAGACCTTGCCCCTTCTAGGGGAAGTTTCTTGTGGTAAATCAGAATCATCAGTAGGGTTATGCTCCCAAACCACGGCATCATTCTGGACTTCTCTCAGATGAAAATTAGTTAATTTGTTTAATGAGAATCCTCCAATCTAAAGGAAATGAAAAAAGAAACAAAGCTAAACATCATATGAACTTTAAATTTGAATTCCCACATCATAGTGGAACAAAGTCTCGTAACAGCTGTTCCAGGTCTAGAATATGCCCCAACCTTTCTCTCTCTTTTCTCCGTACTTTTCTACAGCACCTATTAAGAGCCCAGTCCTCTTGTAAGGATGTGCTGCTGTCCACACTCAGGAAATATGGACAGTGAGGTGGACTGAAAACTGGATGAATGCCAGATCCCAGAGGCATGAGCAGCACAGGGTCTCAACACGGGCCTGTCACACGTGGTGTTCCCCAGGGTCAATACTGGGCCCAGTGGCGTTCAATCTGCTCAGCAGTGACTGAGATAAAGAGACAGATGCCTCCTCAGCAGGTCACTGATAACACAAGGCTAGGAGCAGTGGCCAATACCCCAGAGCGTAGCCTTGAAAGGATGGAGAGATGGGCAGAGAAGACCTGCCTGAAATACAAGGGCAAAAACAGGGTCCTGCATTCCACTGTGGAGGAATAAGCCCAGGCACCAGCACAGGCTGAGGCTGCTCTGCTGGAAAGCAGCTCTGAGGAGAAGGACCTGGGGGTCCTGGTGGACAACAAGCTGTCCATGAGCCAGCAGTGTGTCCTGGTGGCCAAGAATATTGTCCTGGGGTACATCAGCAAAGCACTGCCAGCAGGGCAAGGGGGGGGTGGTGATCCTGTCCTTCTAATCAGCCCTGGTGAGACACATCTGGGATGCTGTGTCCAGTTCTGGGCTCCTCAAGACAAGAGAGAGATGGAGCCCCTGAAGTGGCTCCAGCAAAGGGCTACAAAGATAATAAAAGGCCTGGAGCACGTCAGTTATGAGGAAAGATTGAGGGAGCTGGGCTTGTTCAGTCTTGAGAAGAGGCAACTGAGATAGGACCTCATTAAGGTCTGAGTATAAGAAGGGGGATGTCAAGAGGATGGATCCAGGTGGTACCAAGCAATAGGACAAGAGGCAATGGGCAGAAACTTATGCAAGAAGCTCCACCTGAATATGAGAAAGAACTTGTGTGGGTGTACTGTGTGGGTTACCAAACACTGGAACTGATTGCCCAGAAAATTCTGTAGTTCTGTGTCATGCAACCTTTTTTTTGCACACTAGACAAGATAAAAATGTATCTTTTAATTATACAGCCACATACAACAGGACACTTTTCTCACCCAGTTCATAGTGCATATGCTTTTGAATAAGTCAGGAACATAGCAGAGAAAAGTTGTACCTGCAAGGTTTGTGTAATCAATTACAGGAACTGGAAGACATGCGCTAAACCTAACGAGAGACTGTAAGTACAAAAATGGGTGCCATAAATATAATACATAAATGGTGTCCTGGAGAATTTGATTCTGGATTGGCATCCATAATACAACTCCTGACATCAAGATCCATTTCAGTTTCTAAACCAAAATACATGCTCTAAATTCCTAATGTGATCCCTTCAGACAGTATCACACCAGTGTGTTCTCCAACAATGAATTTTTTTGAGAATTAGATGGCAAATTCCAAGCCATTGTTTTGGGATATAGCAATGTGGATTGAGTCCTCCATAGTCTGGAGGAAAGGCTGAAAAAAAATGAGGAAGTAAATTGTTGCAAAACGCATTGTTCAATGCCCAGGTCTCCTTATTCACAGAAGGGGCAACAGAGCACTTACTTCAACGACTAGGACTGTGAAATGCAACTTTAGAGCTAAGCATGCTAAAGTTAAGAGTAGTCATTGAATGTTGATGAATTCACATTCTTAATTCCTGCAGAAATGGCTCGCTTATGGCTTTGCTCAGAGTAGCATAAAGTTAACAGATTATATATCACCACAAGCAACTGGTCCTTTCATTTATACTATTCAGTGTATTAATATACATACCCATGATCCCAAATAGACAGGCAGAAAAGGCTCTCTTCTCTGTTGTAGAAAGAAAATAACCATTAAAGCGAACACATAAGGTGACAAGCCTCCCTCTTCAGGATGATCAACACAGCATAACTGTCAAAACAAATTGTGCAGTCATTAAAGCTTCAAGTGATAATATGAAAAATATTCTTTTAATTACTGTTCAGACGTCAGTTACATTGAATACTACAGGAACTCAGATATATTTGAGCTCTTACCAGATGCAACTTGTTCTCAAGGTCTGCATATTTACTGCAGTTACTACCATACTACCATAACATTTTAAATGTAAGAGCCATAGGACACAGACTGGCAAAAACAGCATACAGCACATCTGCAAAAAATGATAGCTCCTTTTGCATAGATACAGTACAAGTCAAAAGTTTTTCAAATTTTTAATTAATATTTTAATTGCAGACAC
The DNA here is from genome assembly GCF_009819655.1 of Sylvia atricapilla. Taxonomy (NCBI): domain Eukaryota; kingdom Metazoa; phylum Chordata; class Aves; order Passeriformes; family Sylviidae; genus Sylvia; species Sylvia atricapilla. The sequence goes on from NC_089174.1 coordinate 36,282,720, forward strand.
GCACATTTTACAACAAATTTTGCTGATTCCTAAGATTGTTTTCATCTACAATGGAGACAAACAGTTCTTTCTTTTGTTTTCCTTTACATGATGGATTAAGTTTATTGAGAAACTAGCAATTTCATTTTATATACATTCCTCTGACTAGTTTGGTAACAGAGCAGGATACTTATAGTCTGCATGCCATGGAATAAAGCTTAAATTCCACTTCTGAAATTTAGTGGAGCATTATCAAACAAACAATAATTATATAATCTATAAAATTTACAATTTAAAAAACTTATGTCCTTACTTCAACTCCTTTTTGAAGGACTGTTTCAACAACCATTTTCTAAATCATAACTATAGTAATAGCATCAAAGTTCATTCAATATTTATTCACAGATAAGGGAATACAAATGACTCTCACCTTTGCCCAGTACCTGAAGGCAATCACTAAACGTACGATAGTAGGTTCCAGCTTTCCAAGTACAGTCAAATGGTTTGTTGTCAGACAAGCATTCTCATTTCCTGCACTCACTTTACAAATAAGGCCACTGAAATCCAAAAAAAGAAATGAAAGATCTTGAAATTTTTGTAAGAACACCCATAGGTCAGATAATACCTCACAGAACAGTGTAGCAGAAGGCTGTAAGGAAAGACTTGACAGCCTCTTAAAGACAGCATTTCTGCATGAAAAGCAGCATGCAATACTAATTTGATTTATGGTTAGGTTGAGAATATATGCATTATAATTTTTTGTGCAAGTGTTTTAAGATACAATTATAATTTAAGTATTTTTTCCGATATTAATTTACTGAACTAAAAAGTAAATTAGTAAGTAAATTAATTAATTTCCTTCATGAAACAAAAATGTCTTCCCACACCATACCCACCATCAAACATTTTCTATGCTGTTTTCACACGACATAAAAATTTTTAAACACAGAAAAATCAAGGTGAAAGCAAATAACTATTAATATTTTTATCATTAGTTGTTTATAGAATGTTTCATGAATCTTAATTGATATTCATCAAATGGGCAAAATAAAGTATTTTTTACTTGTTCTCAAAATACTAGCAAAGCTAAGCAAATTATTCTTATCCTTACAGAAATCTATAATTTAATATGATATGTACACTACCTATAAGAAAGGAAAGTTTCTGCTTAAGCAATAATCCCAAATGGAAGGGTAAGGGTACATGCTGGAAGCCATAATGGTTGAAGGGGTTGGGAAATACACAGCTGAGGACAGAACAACCCTTACCCTCTTATTCTAGGCTAGGAATGACTTGCCCATGAGTGTTAGTTTGTGTTTCAAGATCCATGGAACTGTAATAATTTAGTACAGAAACGTCATTTATCAGGTGGTTATATAATTTACATAGCTATATACTATTAGAACACACAAAGTGACAACCAAGACCTTTGCTTTTCTCTGCACATCACCACTGGTATTCTAGCATGGAAATCTGCATCAACTTCCGTAAAAGATTCTAAGTGGGAAAAAGACAAAGAAGAAGCCACGTTAAGCATGGTGTTGACAAAAAAACCCCAGCTGAACTGGATGCAACTAGAGTAGTACAGGCAGAGTTTCAGCTTTTAGTGCAATGACTGATATTGAGAAAAATAAAGTACATGTGATTTAAGTGTTTCACATGTGATGGGAAGAATATGGTCGATACAATAAGCACTGTTAGGAAAACACTGAGAAAAATCAGAACTTCAAAATCCATATATACACACTAAGTATAATTAAGGAGATATATTTTGGTTAAGAGCTGGCTTCAGTAATTCATGCATGCAGAAAGACCTGCAATATCTATGGAACAATAATAGTGTGAAAAATAAGAAACTTAATGTTACATCACTACTATACAGAAAAAATTTTTTCCCTGGTTATCTGACAGTCTTTTATGTAAATGTAGAACAGGCTTGCCTACATGATGTAACGTCTTTTTGCTATGCATTTTCTATCCTTTTTCTTTTTTATATAATTTTCCAAATATGATTCAGCTGTCAGATACCCCAGTCCTTTCTCTTAGTGGTGTTGATTGACCCAAACTGGATTTATTTTTTGACACTTCACATTTTCACTGAGACAGGCAGAGAGGAAAACTATCAAACAATTTTAGGTACTTAACTCCAAAGTTCTGAAATTATAAAATTTTTGTGATGCTACTTAGCCAACTGGACACCTAACGTCACTCAAAATTATCTTGCTTTCACCACTAGGGTACCTCTAACACCTAAAGCTCTATCTCTGTATCTTCTCTCTCACAGAGAAGACTTGGCCCAACATGTTAATACAAATATGACTTGGCTTTGCGATACAACAGTGATCCTAACCTGTTACAAGATCTGGGTCTTCTTCTGCTAACCTCAACTTTATTAAAAATATCCCCGTTCTCAAAGACCACAATGGTCCAGACAAAAAAAATGCACATACAACGATGGTGGGGGGTACCACTGAGAAAATCTAGGTCAGCAAATACACGTTTTGAACCATATGGTCTGGTTCCTGAACTGTAGGCATAAAGCAAGACAAAAAAGCAGTGAAGCTAGTTTTTGCAATCTGCATTTAAAAATAATAGAATTTTCATGCCCCCTGCCCAATATATTAATTTATTTTTCTTGCCTGCATATACTTGAATGGGTTTGAGTAAGTGCATTTTTTAAAGGATCTTAAACTTTACTTCTCTGTATTAATGCTCAGAGTTGCATTCATTATCTGAAGAAAACGCCATGTGTCTCTAGGCAGCCATCTGCACATGGCTATTGCATACAATGACAGACACGTGCAGGTGGTTACAGGAAAAGAGACCACTATTTGAAAGTACATTACTGGGTTTCTGTTACATGTCAAAGAACTTAGGCTACTTTCTGTGGCTAATGGCTACTAGAGCAGACTGGGATGGGCAGCAGAGTCTACCTCACACGTAATGATATCTTCACTTAAAATGCAGAAGAAAGCCTCCCACAAGGAATTTCTCACATCATCAAAACAGGAGAACTTCAGCCCTCATAACACTGAATGCCAAACGAAAAGTGGTTCTGCTAATGTATTCTTTTCTGCAGTATTATTCAGTCTCATATCTTTCTAAAAAAAGAACAGCACATGGTGTACCTGTTCAGCAGAGGTGAAATTCAACAATACTAAGCAGTAATAGTTTAATGAAATTGAGAAGGCAGCAATTTTTTCTTACCACTGTTCTGGAGACTTTCTTGCACAAGTAAGAGAACATCTGGTTGAGCCATCTGTCAATAAAAGGAATAAAACTGGTTTTTTATCAGCCACCTGTCAAGAAGGTGATTTTCTGCAACTCAAATTTAAAATCACCTCTACCTGTATACTGCACTATTATTAAGTTAAGTATTATTAAGGAGCTCTGCCTGCTTTGAAGGAAAAAAAATAATCCTAGAGTAATTGTTACTAAAGTTACTTTTATCTGTATCAAAGACTTGGTTATGGTAAGTAAACCCCCACCAACAGAACTACTGTTTCAGTGTGTTTAAATATGACTGCATTCTGACACAGTGGACCTACATCATGTTAAAGACTGGAATTACAGCTTTTTAAAATTATATGCATTTTATGAACTTAGACTATTCTTTGCCTCCTAAAGGAAATGTTAAATTCTAACAACGGGACTGCCAAATCAATTACAGCAAGAGTAAGTTTAAGTATGGAATCAAGTCCTTAATTTCTTTTCAATGTTCAAGCACAAAGATACATAAAAACAATTAACATGACAAATAAAGACTTTAAATTATTCCACATATAAATAACATAATATGGTTTCATAGCTCAAATATAACCTAATAGTCAAAATGTGCATATATCAATACAAAACCAGGATCAGTACCGAAACACAATCACAGAATTATTTATTCCAGCTGTTAGAGAATATAAATAATCATCTGTCTCTTAGGACTGCTAGTGTACAGATGTTTTAAGTGTTTTCAGAAGCAGTTTCAATAAAACACAAAGGTGTATTACACTGACTGATGCTTACAATTCTGTGAAGAATGGAATGTTATTTTAAGACCAGACCAGCTCTGTTGTACCCAATGGGTTTTCAGAAAATGTTTTACTAGCACACTATAAAATATATTTAAAAAATACCTACATGAAGATGCAAACATTCAAACCCACTAACACATACTTAATAAAATGGCCTTACTTACATTGGCAGGAAACTGGGTATCTATGTTTATGTCTGAAGTTTTGAAACCAAATCTGCTACAGGAGGAGCCATACAATCTTAAGGAACATTCTGCAACAAAAAGAATTATACTTCATTTACACTATGCCTAACTCTAGGTCTGCAGCTACTTACAGCATTGTTAATAGATCTTAAACCTACACCTGGTTTTGATAAGCACTGGAAAAGAAGGATTTTCAACAGCCCATAACTGATACTAAATCCTGCCTTCCATGCTGTTGTTGGTTAAGGCTTATCATGAAGGTCAAATCCTTCCCACATCCTTTTCATCTTCACTTTTTACTACAGGCCTATTTGGATGATGAACACCATTGTAATTTAATTCTGAAACAGGTTTATATTAGTACATCAAGTTGTTCAACAGACTAGGCGTTAAACATGCTGTTTAAGAATTTAACCAAGGTTTTTAATTCAGTTTTCCTTTCATAAGCTGTTGGGGATTTTTTTACATTTCTTTTTTTTTTGTTTGTTCATATTTTGTTGTTGTTTGTTTTTGATAAGTTGGCATGTCCAACACTTAAATTGCAAATAATACCTGGCAATTTTTGACGCAGCAAGTTTTCCATCATTGTTTTAATATTAAGCCTTTCTTCGAGATCTTCATTACTCAAGCCAAACTCCTGCACAACATTTTCAATAGCAACACCAATAGCTTGTATCTGGGAAGATGTTGGAGGAGGAAGAGCAGCCAGCAGTTGTTCTTCTTGCTTTTCCTTTCAAGATAACAAGACCAATGTCTTAATGAGATTCTTGAGCTGCTTAACAAGCTAAAATGAATACCAACAACTCATCCCAAGTAATACCACCACTACCAATTTTCCATGTAATGTAGATAATTGGAAGCTATAAAGAATCTCATACTTCAGGAGGCCTCAGTAACGTTCAGAGATAAATATACATGTATTTGGCATGTTTAAAAAAATCACCAATTCTTTCATCACCTGTGAAGTGTGAAAAGGTACGAACTAAAGAGGAAGAACCAGAAAGTCTGCATAAGACATATTTTTGCATAAAGTCTGTATAAGACATATTCTGCATAAGACAGACTTCAAACAGAGAAAGTAGAAGGTATTTTTTAAAAGACAAAATTGGTGTTATGCTGGAAGTTATTTTGAAGCTTGTGCTCAAAACAAACATTTCCTCTACATATAAGCAAGTCTGAGATACTGCACAAGTGCTTAATTTTTACAGTATTTCTGAATTGAAACATTCGTTTTGACATATAGACTACAATTTCTACTTCTCCCATACCAACTGTATTTGCTATTGCAAAGTCCAGGTCCCAAGCTTACTGTTTTCATCTGTATCACTATGTAACAGTTTCTGGAAAGACTGAAACACAGTAAAAAGGAAATCTGGAATGGTTTTTAAAAAAGTGCAGTTTCATCATCATTAGTTGGGTTAGGAAGGTTTCACTAAACTACAGTTTATACTTTTTCTTGTGCTAAACTCACCTTTAAACTTTTCTTGTGTCTTTTTTCTTTAATATGCTTATGAGCAAAAGCCACTGACTCAATCAAAACATCACACAATTTGCAGGTGTATTTTGCTGATGGGTAGCTTCGAGGTTGCTAAAATAAAGATAGCAAAAAATAACCCTAAATATATATAAAGGTATTACTTTCACTTCATTCAATACCTTTGCTAAATTCAATAGACTAACTCTGAAATCTACACCCACTCACTTTAGCTTCCTTCACTTTGTATCTGCCATCGAAAAGTCTGCATATCAAATACGTCAGAAGAATGATTCCACGTCAATCACACCCAACCTTGTATTTTACAGGAGAAAATACCCAATGCCCATGGAAGAATATATTAATTGAACAAACAATTACCCCAGCATTTTAATTAAGATCTGATGTCACTCCCTGAACTAAAGGAGAGGCCATTTTTTGAGCTTGAACTGTTATCAGTGTTGTAGCAAAAAACCCCAAAAGATAAACCCTCTTGTTTTTACAATTCATTAACAGCAATATCATTACTTAAATTCTGTAAATAAACTTTCTAGCTACAAGCAGAGATATTTTTCAAAGTGCACCCTCTACAATACATTTCCATGCACAAAAAATAGGAGAGGTCTATCTATACAAGTAAAGACAACGGCACCTTCTTCAGTCTATAAATGTAGTCTCGCTTCAATCGTTCTTCAGCTTGCTGCAGCCCCAGAAGTTCTTTTGCTGACAGCACAGACTCATCTATGACTGAACCTTCCACTTCATCATGATCATACTCATCTTTTCTAGTTCTTCTTGATCTTCTTGGTTTTCTAAGCTTCTTCATTTCTTGTAAAGAGTTATGAGAGCAAACACATCAAATAACTGCAGAGTGCCACACAGCATTTAAATTGTTCTGTGCAAATCTGATAAGTGTATTTTAGTATCACAGCCTATAGTGTCTTTGTCCCAAACTATAAATAAATCGAATAATTTGTCTCACTGCAGAAAATGATCTTATTAAGATACCTTTGTTAAAACTGGCAAAAAAATAGAACTAAATGCAATAGATATACCTGTACACTATTACACTGAAAAGATAATATATCCAAAGATTTCTCGATGCCTGGTTAGGCTTTGGTAGATAAGTAAGCTAGACTACAAGTAGGACAGAATTAAAAACTGCAGGCCAATCTGAATGATTTATAAGACCTAGCAGCACCCTGATATGGCACTATTGTGATTTATCTCACATATGACAATTTGTTAACAAGGGATTATTACCTGTAATAATGTCATTTGCTTTTCAGTTAAATCAATTCAGTTATACCTTCACAATATTAAATAAGTAAATACTAAATAAACAAGCGATAAAAAGTAAGCACCACTGCTGGCTATAGAGACTAAAGAACGGATTTGCTAAGTATGTGCGCATTGCTTAATAAAACTGTGAAGCTGTCATAATAATAATGCTTTAAAAGCTTGTTGTGTTTACAGGAAAAACCCTGGAACAAATTAACGCAAATACCACTTCTACTTTTAAGCAAATTTTATCATCATTTTGAAGCAGAAGCTGCTATTGGCCCGAAGCCAATACCTGTAAAACTCATCTCAGGAATAAATACGTGTCAGATTTTCACACCTTGCCTTTCATTTGTACAGCTACACAGGATGTCTTGACACCTAGAATTTCTGAAGTTCCCTTCTAAGAAAGTTTATGCAACTTCCTTAGACTCCCAAACTTTTATCATAGCATGCGGCTTTAATTCATAATAATTAAAAAAGGCAAAAAAACCCCCCAGATAAATCGCTCTTCCAAATACATTTACAAAATTTCTTCCCCATCACCACAACTTTTGTCTCTAATTGGCAAAAGGGAAACGTGAGAGTTGTGTATTTGTGACTAGTTATTTGATTCAGTTCACTAAGCAGCATGCTTAGTTGGTGGTGTAAACAGTACCAGGACAAAAATGGTAATATAACTACTTTCTTTCAGCAGCAGCACAAGTTCAAGGTGCAATAAAGAGAATTTAAGCCTAATAGGCTGTAGGAGCAGTACTCCAAAGGAATCTCCAGGGAGCAGAAACAGAAGTCTGAGTTTCTGAACCTTTCCTATATCCTCCATTTTTTTCACTGACACTTCTGCTCAAATTACTAAGATGTGACAGATCTGTTTGAGTACACTTTTAACTAATCACTGCACATAGAACCTGGAGGTGTAATAATGTTTTCACAGAACAGCCTGTGACAACTACCTACTTATCAATTACTTCTGTAGACAACAAGTAACTTTAAAAGAATTACAAATTAAATAAATATTTCTAATACTTGGTAGGTACTGTACTAACAATCTAATTATAGGTTAATGGTTAAATAAAGTACTATAAGAACAGTGTCTCAGAGATTTGGTAAAATTCCTTATGGGCTACAATAAAAAAGACATGAAGGTAATGAAAAGGACAACTGCACAAAGAATTTCAAGTAAATTCAAGAAGAAACATTTTTAGTAATTTTGCTACTTGACAACAGAACTTCTGAAGGGACCTCAAGAGGTGAGATATGCCATGCTTCATAGCAGGATGAAACAAACTCTGTCAAATCTGAGCAATGCTCAGCTAACCTGTTGAAGGTTTTCAAGTACCTTTTCCATGAGCTGCCCAGACAATGTCTCCAGAACTTTCCTAGCTTTACCTTCAAAAATTTGCCCTTTATGTCTCATCTGAACCTTTCTTGCTCAAATTTATGCCCATTGCTTTGTGTCCCATCTACTGGAAAAAAATAATATCGTTTACTACATCAGCTTTTTACTGCCTTTCTAGACAGAGGAAAACTGTTACTATGGCTCCCTACCCTTTTTCATTCTGCAGAAAGATTGGACACTGCTCACAGTTTGAATAGCATCTGTTTACTACATGTCTTGATAACCTTCCTGTTTTTCTTTGCACAGCTTCCATTTTACTCATACAAGTGGGGTGCCAAAACTGGGCAGAGTACTACAACTGAATTTACAGAAGACTCAGAAAAAGACTCTGAGTCTTTTTTCCTGCCTCACAACCCCATAATAATGACTACTCATTACCATCTTCTGATTAACTATCATTTCAGCTCCTTCCCTGAAAAAATTACTCTATAGTAACTTTTCCTCCTTTACTTGTACAGTTGATATTCCTACTTAATGGAACGACATTTACACATCCTTTGTATTTCATCCTACATGTAGGTCATTTCTCCAACTACGTAAAGTTATTTTAATCAACTTTCCTGCTTTTCTGCACTCCATTCCTCTCAGCTCCACAGCATATTCAATTTTCAGAGTACACAATTAATATGTCTGCTGTTGTCATTCATCATTAGAGTAGTGTAAGATTGAATGGAATAGAATCCTCACTCACTAGATGCTCACTCACTTCCTTTAACTGACAAAATCTTTATTAGTTTCTGAGTATAGTTACCTAATTAGCTCTGCAAGTCTCTCACATTAATTTAATCCACACTATTTTCCACTAGTTTACTTACAGAACTGTCACGTAAGAGTCTCTAAAGTATTACAGTACTACTACAAGTAATATTTACCTTTCCCATGTCCATAGGGGACTGATGGCTATTTTAAATAAATCAGAGCCAGCATACCTTTTCAAAATACCATTACAAATGCCTACTTACTACTTATCTTTGTTACCTTTCAAATACTTACAGTATATTATTTGTTGCAAAACTGGCTCCCAAGATTTAAGCTGCACACCAATTATTTTCATTCCTCTTTTAAGAGACACTTGCCCATTCTTGTAATCAGTAGCTCACTTCCCTTAAGTTCTCAAGTATGATTGCCAGTGGTTCCGAAAATCTATTTCATTGAGTTCTTGAAGTTTCACAAAAAGAAGTTCATTTCATCCAGTAAACAGAAGGAAAAACTTGTGAAAACACTCTGCTATCTCCTCATGTGAGGCTGAGTTGTGTGCATACTTCTAACAATGAGACACTGGGCACCTGTTTGCAGTTTATCTTTTTAGTGACAACTAGTATCACGGGAAAGGACATTTAATTCCTGGACTTCCTGGTATCAACCAGCAACAACTCTTAGTCTCATCAGAGGGTCTGATCATTACTGATTTTGGCTCTCACTCTTAAATAAAATAAGACAGGTTTCTTGTCAACTGGCGTTCCACATTAGCAGCACCATACACAAGTTACATTCTCTATATTCTTTGGAGATTCCTTTCTCTGCTTTACTTGCATTCAATAAAAATATTACAGTATTAATCACTTTATCCTCCCTTAGGCTGTCCTTCCTGATGTTTCAGGGCTTTGGGTTTGTACTTTATTAGTACCAACTGCCCATAAGGAACTTAAATACGTACGAAGAACCAGGCTTGTGTTATTGCTGTACTAAGTTCTCACAATACTGACATGGTGTTGCTTTCAATCTTCATTAAGATACAAAATTTAAGACCTCACTGGTAGCTCCAAAAATCTTACCCTGTTATCAGATTGAAAGATCTCTTACCAGCGTTGACAGATTCCATCAAATTGTACAGGGAAAACAACCAACAAGGACACTGCATAGACGATGCAATCAACTTACTCCTACCACCCACAGGCTAAACTACAAAGTTTTATAAAACAAGTTCTGTATTATTTGCTGTAACAATTTGTCTGAAGTGCTACAAGTACAGTGCAGACAATAGCTTGTAATACATGAGAGAACAAAACCACTAGTTTGCTTTAATAGTGAATCTTGAAATTTCACTTTTCATTAACACCTGTAGGAAGCTACTTTACTACGTAAAAGCAAAGAAACATGTGATTACCAGAACCTTCTTTCCGCATGTCTGGCACATCCTTGCTTATTAAATCTTCCTGAAGTTGTCGTCTTACATTTCTGTTTCCAGCACCGTCCACCTCATGAAAAGAGTCCTTTCTTGTCCTGCCATGCCCAGGAATCCAGGCAGAACGGTACTCTCTCCAGGTGTCAGAAGTACCATGGTGGTCATCAGACACCCACTTCCTCATTTGGTCTCTTTGGATATCATTTAACTTTGACCCTTGACTATAAATTGTGTTTTTAAGTGAATTTGGGCTACTCAACACACTTCGCAACCCTCGCTTGGGACTGCTTCCATAAAGACCTGGAATTCCCTTTTTCTTTTGGAGGCTGGTATCTATTTTATTGCTATAGCTACTTCCAGATTCATCCATGACTTGGTAGTCTTCCTGTAAGGAACTTCCTTTTAATTCTTGATGCAAAATTTCCTGTTCCTTATTTTGTTTGGCAGAGCAAGGTTTTGCAGCATCTCCCATTGTTATTGCTGTTTAATTTAGTGACTTCCACCTAGAAATCAAAAAGTTAAAAGCTGTATTTTAAAATCAGTAAAGGAATGAACACTGGGTATTAATTGCTATGGAAATCTCAACAATCAAAGCCCTGCCTTGAACAAAGGCGAGAAAACGCTGTCCAAAACTCAGCTAGGTCTCTTTTCTTAGTGTATCTTAACACTATGGGTGGTTCATAAAATGCAGAGATGGTCTATAGGATTTCTAGGCACTAAGGTCTAGATGCCTTTAAGACAGATAGAAAATTTTAAGAGTCTACATCAGCCTCAGCTCAGTATAGGAAAGCTTTGAAAGAATGGTTGAAGGAGGCAAAAACAAGGATGGCCACAAGGCCATTCTACATATCAGAATATTCCTCTTTGCCCACATTAGACATGTTCACCTTGTGAAGAATGAAATTCATGATTATCAGAGGACACCTGAGATGCAGAAGCTAAGCTGCAATCTTGGTATCAGGCAAGTATGATATAATGACTTAGAAACAATGTGCACTGTGCCCATTTTAGTCAGACCACCAGTGTGAGGTCTCACATTACTCAGTATTACCTACTCCTATTCCATATGATTTTAGCGTTGTCTGAAACATCTGGACCACTGAATGGCTTGCATACCCGTCCTCCTTTCCTTGGTTACCTCCATGCTCTTACTGCACTTCCACACTTCCACAGAGCTCTACCTCCAATGCTGCCAATAAGCCATGTGAATTGTGAAAGGAGAACCACACGAAGAGACTGTGTAAAACATGTTAAGTGGCAGTGGTCTCATGAACACTGAGTATTTTATTATTTAAATACAGACACATGGAACCAAACAAAAAAGATTTTCTCTTTCCAAGTACACGTAGGTGCCTAAAGATGCAGAAAAAGCTGTGAAGAGATGTAAGAGCATTTTCAAGCACTTAAACATCACAAAACGCCCTTCTGTTGTCATTAATATGGGAGTATGGTACCTGGGTTTTTTGGGTTTTGTTTTTTGTTTGTTTGTTTTTTGTTTTCGTTTGGTTTTTTTTTGTTTTGTTTTTTCTAAGTTCTGCAGGACACAAAGGCACTCTAAAGCATCTCACTGTTTGCATTTTATAGGTCTGAGGCTTTAGAGTTTATGCCCTTCTTAAGATGAAGACAGTTTTTTGGTCCCACACAAGCAACAAAACAAATAGGATTCCTGCCCTAAAGACAAGAATTCTTACCCAGTTATGCACATCTCTGGAAATGCAGCTGCTCCAGCTAAGAGCGGAAAGGTTTGAAATGCACAAAGTGCACTTGCTTCCTATTTTAGGCAAGAAATGCTGTCAAACCCGAATTTCAGTGACCTAAACCCAGCGTGTTTTAGAGTCATCCCAGGAAGCAACGCCCACACCCTGCCGCCAGCCTGGATGACGACACCTCCTTGCACTGGAAGGAAGCAGAAAAGTCAAAGTTTGCGTTCCCCTCCGGCTCCCAATCACGCTGGAGGTGCGAGCCTGGCGTGGGCAGGGGGCTGCCCTGGGGGACAGGGGCATCGCAGAAGGGCAAGACGTGGTTGCCTGCGAGGCCAGCAGCATCAGGCAGCGCCGGCCAAGTTGCCAGCGGAATCCAGGAGCAGGTGTTAAGATACCGGCGCAGAAAACACACTACGTGGGCCACAGCTCCCGGCTCGCTCCTCCTCGCCTTCCCACAGACTAACGTAGGGTCCCAGCCCCCTCCTGTCGACCCCCGATCCCGGTGGAGGGACTGTGGCGCAGCATAACCCAAAACCTGCCGCCTCAGCCGGACGCAGCCCGCGAGTAGAGGGGCGCGGCAGGGCCAGGCAGGGAGTGAGAGATGTAGAGAGGGGAAAAGGCCGGCAAAGGGGCGGGCGAGGGGGACAGGACGCCAGTGGACACCGCCCGCCGCCGAGAAAAGCCTCGGCCTGCCGCCGGCCGCCGAGAAAAGGGCACTCACCGCCCGCTACCGCCGGCCCGCCCGCCGCCCAGAGCTCGCCATTGTGGCGCGACGGAAGCGGCGCTATCCCTCGGCGCGCCCGACCCGCGCCGGGCTTCCGGCAGCGCGGGCCCGCCCTCCGCGCCCGGCGGGGCGGGCCGGGCCCAGGGCGGAGACGGCCTGGCTCTGAGTGGGCTCGGAGCAGAGCAGGCCGAACATCAACGTGTCAAGTAGGCTGTGGTGCTAAGTGTTGTGTACGGTCTTTGCTTAAAACTCTGTCGCGGTGACTCCCAGTACCCCCCTGGAGAGGCCGTTGCCAAGTCTAAGAAACTTTTCCTTGAAATTACTCCCGATCTACAGCCTGAGCTTCCTCTACCGCAGCTTGAGGCTCTGTTCTCTTGTCCTGTCGCCCGGTGCCTGTGAAAAGAGGCCGACGCCCACCTGGCACCCTCCTTTCAGGCAGCTGAAGGAAACAAAAAGGTCTCCGCTGAGCCTGCTCCTGGCTAGACACCTCCAGCTCCCTCAGCCTCTCCCTACACGACTTGTGCTCCAGACCCTCACCCAGCTCCGCTGCCCTTCTCTGGACATATTCCAGCACCTCAGTGCCCTTGCAGTGAGGAGCCCAAATGTGAGCACAAGATTTGAGGGGCAGCCTCACCAGTGCTCAGTACGTGGGGACAGTCACCGTCGTGATCCTGCTGGCCACACTATTGCTGATACAGGCCAGGAAGCCATTGATCTTCTTGGCTGATGAAGAGGTGAAGCATATACGTTGCAGTCATCTCCCAAAACATAAGTACCTAATTTACTGGCTTGTTGAGAAGGGTCTCTTTCTACCATGATTTTGCATTCATATTTATGGAAAAGAGGGACTCTTAATAAACCTTATGAGGTGGTCCTCATAAGAATTCACTTTCCCATTCCAGTTCAGATTTCCTGAGCAAAATGTGTAAGAGTATATAGGTTTTGAAGATAGGTAGATAGCAGGGACTTCACAGAATAATTAATGGAACCTTTCCAAGACAGGAACTTACAGCCTAGTGCATCTCATTAACAGTTGGAAGATACTTTTGGCTTCCTCTCTATTACACTTTCCTAAAAAGACATTTTCTGGAAAGGGCCTGGCTTGGATGGATAGCATATCTTACCAAAACAATCGCTGTAAGAAGGTGCGGCTGAGGAACCAAACATGAAAATGTTTCTGAACCCTGTCTTTCCTCCTTCTTCCATGAAACTGTTGAGTGGCTGCAGGCTCAGCATGTTTCACCTTATATTGTCTGTGGAGAGTCAAACAATCTTTGGTCTGACGGAAGCTTCCCACAAGTGCAGCCATGCAGGACTGTCTAAAATCTTTGTCATTTTTATGAAACTAAAATTCCTGTATTTTTTTTCAAGCTAGTGATTTGTGTTTGTTTTCTGTGAATTTAGCATTTTCTGATTTCTGTGCGTTTAGTGATTTAGCATTTTCTGTGATCAGACAAAAATAAGAGAAAATTATCTAAAAGGTGTCATATGTCCGAAACACACATGCTGCTTGCTTGAAAAGCTTAAATTTTGGTCAGCTGAGATTTTTCCTAAATAGATAGCATGAAGATGCAATTAATCAGTTTTTCTGAGAAAAAGTAAACTTAGCATGCAGAATACAAATATATTGAAATGGGAAAGATAACTAGCAGATACACCTAAATTGATCAGTAGTAAAATAAACCGAGAAATTGAGAAATAACAAAAAGGGTACAACTCAGTAAATCAAATAATACCATATATGATGCATAGAAATTATAAGACTGAGCTTACAGAACAAACACAGCATTGGGAATCACAAAATTGTATTTTATTTTTAAAGAAATGTAGTCTCTGGAATTTTTTGAGTACTGATCTTGATTCTGCTGCAGACATTTTGTTCTACAGTTTGAGCAAACAAGTATTTCATTTACCTTTTAAGTAACTTCTGTTTTCTTTTGCTGATGTAGAAAAGACACTGTTCTCCTTTATGAGAGCTTGTTCTCGAAGGAATAAACGATTGTGCTGCCGTGCCTTCTTGCCTCGGCCAGGCCTGGTACCATGGCAACCTAGGTATGATTCACTGTCCTGAGACACCTGCACAACTCTGTGAGCCTTGGCTTGTCAGGAAGCGGAGCGTGACTACGGCAGGAAAGAACGAAGGGACTCCAAAGAGGGTACAACCAACTGAGTTTACTGGAGCTCCTGGCAGGCGAGACGTCACCTCAGGGTACCTGCCTCAACAGAGACCAGGAGCACGTGATTCAAACAACTCTTAAGGGTGGGTGGAATAAGGGGATGGGCTCTGCCGTGAACCAATCAGGAATAACATGGGAGTGGCCTTGGTTATAACAGACAGGCACAACAACCAATTATGGGAAGGTAGGAGGGGAAGACTGGGATCCTGTCCAATCACTCGAGGCTCTCCCTGGAACTTTCCAGATTCAGGGAGAGGCCCCGGAATGACAGACAGGACAGGGGGTTACATAACACAAGATTGACAGTGGAACTGCAGAATAGGAGAATCCAAGGGAAGTGGAGAAAGAGGGCTACATAGAATAAATCATTACAGAGAACAAAAGACTAATAGAACAGGAATGCATCAGGTAAACCCAAAAATGCACCACCACAGGATTGCATCTTTCTCTAGTTTTGCGAGACAAACTGGGCCAGTTTGGGATTATGCTGTTGCCATACTTATGCTAATGGAGATGGGATTGCCAAAGCACAGAAGTGGTAGGAAGCAGAAGTAGATTCCTGTTTTGACTGTGACTCAGACAGATCTTGGAGCTTCACGCCATACCTGCTTTTGTCACCTCAGCATATTGCTGTTGGGACACTCTCCTTCTTGAAGAGTAGCTGCTACTACTAGTATCTAGTAGCTGCTAAACCACTAGAAGCACTGACAATGTTGCTGTTTGTCTTCATCAGTGAAAGATTGCATCACTTGCAGATAAATCAGTAAACTTGTCTGCAGAAATTTTATGGTGAGATTTTCTGAAAGACAGTGGATCTGGCAGTTTACACCCAAAATGCACTTGGCCAAATGTGGTGCCCTTCTCCAGCCTCCTGTGCGTCTCCAGACTACTTGCTGGTGTGGTTGTATGAGGAGCAGAAAAGGCCTTGATGCTAAATGCTACTCAGCAGTAACTAAAAGATCTCTGTATTACCAAAATTTTTTCGAGCATACATCCAAAACATTGTCCCATACCAACTACCATGAAGAAATCTAGCTCCACCCCAGCTCAAACTAGAACATTTTTCAGCAATTATTCCATATCATTTACGTGATGTTAAGATCCCACCTTATCAAATACCTGCTTCCCTTTCAAATGTTTGTGAAATGTCCATAATTATCCACAAAATTCTCACTGTGTTTATTTGGTGTATGACTTTGTTATGGTAGTCATTCAGGATGGGAGAAGTAGTGTGTTTCATGAAGTCATTTGGAACCTAAGACAGCTCTGGTCAGGTCACAGCTGCACTCACAGTGCGTGCAGAAAATCACACTGTGGAAAGCCAGTGTCCATGAAGCAGAGAGAGGAGTCTTGGCAACTTCATTTGAGTCCACTGGGGCATACATCAGGTTTCTCTCTGGAGGTTTTGGAGGACGCAGCCTCCTTTTATCCTAAACTCCCAGCCACATGTTGCCCTCTTCCTATTCCCATTGGCTGAGGAATGAGGAAGGTACAGGCTTCCTTAACTGCTTACCGCATATCCCCCCCTTAAACATGTCATTTTCCTCCAAAGTCAGAGGCTTACGCTATCTGAGTTCTGCAGTACACTTGGTCCGGACCCATTTGGGTTTGGCTCTTCTCCCTTATCTCATTTAACACCCAGCTTGCAGCCTAGTGCCAGGTGTGCACTGAGCATCTACTTTCAAGAGTCAGTCTCTCTGGGTTTTGTAACAAACTTGCCGCTTGAGGTTAGTAGAGACATTATGACCCTTTTCAAAGACATTAGCGCCCATATCCTCAGCCATCAAATGTTTTAAAGACATTAACACACATCTTTTCCTGTCAACTGCTTCTTATGATGTTCATCCTTTATTGATTCAGGTAGTTTCTGCTGTAGGGCCTTCTATAAACACCCAGCTCAAATCACGTTTTACAGCAATTTAAAAATATATCCATTACATTCTCCAGCCCTGGTGCCTTTGGACTAGGCTGTAAATTTTAACATGACAATGAATTCCTGCTCTGTCTCTAGCTTTAATAACAGCAAGAGGTTTCTGTTATAATACCTTCAATAGGTGGCAGCCATTGCAGTGATCATATACAGTAATTGAGTAACACTGCTATCTTACAACTCAAATAGTGAATAATTTTCACTCAGGATTAAATCACCTTGCACTTGCCCATCTTTCTGCCTTTACCAAGTGCAGCCATGTTCTTGAGCAAAACCATCCCATGAATAGGTTTACTCTTTCCTGAAGAAGGAGTAATGGTTTCTTTCTCCTATGTATTGTTTGGAATTTTTCTTCCACACTGCACAGAGGCCTTGATTTGTCAGGGCCAGGTCAAGTGGCAGATGCTCTAATGTTAACTAGCCAAGTGTCTTCTGCTAAATGTGTTTCACAGTGCTTGAATGTATGTCCTGGTTAGAGGAGAAGAATGCCAGTTCACCCTTATGTGGGTGCAACCAAACAGTATTCTACTGCTCTCTACGCCATTTCTGACAACTGATTCGTCATCTGCAGTAGATACCCAGAGCATACCTGGCACTTCAGGCTACAAGCTTGATGTTAAATGAGGTAAGGGAGAAGAGCCAAACCCTGTCAGGAGAGGAGTGTTTCATTTTCTTCATTAATGACTCTGCAGTGCTAACTCCTTTTGGGGAAGCACCAGCACAGTCCCACCTGATCCTGAGAGGGTCATCTCTGCTAATGGGCCAAAATGGACTCAATGGCACAGGCAGAATAGGCAAGTGCAATGACTCAAAGTATTACATCATTTCATTGTGAAACTGCTTGCCCTGGGGGAAGTACTAAGCATTCCCACCTGAACCTGACTGTGTATAATCTTGGTGCTTGGGGACTTGAGATCCCCAGTATACCTGGATGGATCCAGAGGAGGATCACTACTTTTGACTACAACCATCACTTCAGCAGGACTGCAGTCACCACTTGGTAGGATTGTGACCATCACCTTGGCCCACAGGATGCCAGGCTGTATTCTGACTTTATGGGTCTAAGCCAGTTTAAATGTGTATTATTGCATTATTGTAACCTTTCTATTTAGTTGTAACTCTGACCTGAAATCGCTTTTAAGGTGATTGGGTGGACTTCATTTCTACCACTGGTTTACTTTCAAAATAGCCAAATGTCCTAACACCTATTACTCAGTGTCGTTTTTAACAACCATTCAGCTTTCCTGGAGGCTGGTGCATAACAGGGAATGCCATCACCTGGTTGATGTAGTGCTCCTTGGCCAGGCTGCAAGTTTGCTTCAGGAATGAGTCCTTTCTGTCACCACCAAACTTGCTGTTCAAGGCTCAAAACAATAACTCAGGCAGTGGCATGGGTCACAGGGTATGTTTCTAACCATTCAGTAGTCACTTCTATCACTGTAAGCAGATGGTGCTTGCCATGGCAAGTTCATGGTAGTCTGATATAATCAATATGCCAGGTTTCCCTGTATTGATATTTCAGCCATCATCTTCAATACCAAAAAGGCTTTAGCTCTTGGCCTATTTAATTATGGTGCACTCTTTGGATTCATGGATAACCTGTGCAATGGAATCAGTGATCAAGTCACCATGCCCATTTGTATGTTTCTTCTCTTTTTACATGTTCTGATATATCATGTCATATATATGCGATAGTTCACCCTTATATTCCTAGTCCAGATCCATTTGAGTCACTTCAATTTTAGCAGCCTGTTCACCCGTTCATTGTTTTGATGTTTTTCAGTGGCAGACTCTTTGCAATGGGAACACTTACGTGATATACTTTTACAACCAGGTTCAATTAAAGCATAAACAGTAATATCTCACTGCAATTCAACAGCCCAGATGGATTTAATTCTGCTCTGCCACCTGTTCTGCTTTCGTTGCTGTAGCCACCCCTGGAGCATTTGCCACAATCCATGAGTCAGTGCAGAGATAAAGTACTGGTCACTTTTCTTTTTCATCAGTGTCTAAAGCCAGTTGAGTGCTTTCTTTTCTGCAGACTGACTCAGTTTACCTTGTCCATCAGCAGTTTCTGCAACTTAGTACATAGCACAGCAACTTTCCACCTTTAATATTTTCCCATAACATGACAGGATTTCTCTGTAAACAAGGCATATTGGTTCATTTTCTGGTAGCTTACTATACAATGGGGTCTCTTAAGCATGAGTCACCTCCTCTAGTGACACTCCAAAATTTTGGCCCTCTGTCCACTCCATGATCACTTCCAGGACTCCTGGGTGGTTAAGGCTTCCCATAAGAACCCACTGGGTTATCAGTGTGACTCACTTAGTCATGTCACATCAGTTGCATGATGTGTAGAGGAGAGTCTCCTCTTGAACATTCAGAACAGCACGGGCAATCAAAATTACTCCAGAAGGTACTGTGCTTCGTTGCCATTTGGTGGCTCAAATTGCTTTATAGACTGCTAGTAGTTCTTTTTCAGCTGGAGTGCAATGGCCTTCAGATCCTTGAAATCTCTGGCTTCAATAGCCTAGGGGTCAGCTGTGAGTCTCTCTGAGAGCTTTCTGCCTGAGCCTCCATGTAGGGCCATTAACCATGGCTGAGGTATAAAGCACATTTTTATCATCTTGTCCTCTTCAGACTGGCCCAAGTGCTAGTGCATGAACTGTCTCCTACTGGAATTGTTCAAAGGCTTACTGCTGCTCAGGGCCCATTCAAAGTTTTTCTTATGGGTCGGTCACATGATAGAGAGGTCCTGTAATGAGACTGTAACCCAGAATATGCATTCTCCAGAAACCCCCAACGCCCAAAGGTTTGTATTTCTTAGTTGGGGAAATCAAAGCTGTTGTGTTATTTATCACATCCATTGAGACATGATGCCTATTCTTGCCACTTTATTCCTGCAAACTGGACTTCCTGTGCAAGTACTTTGACCTTACTTTGTTTCATAGCAAAACCTGCTTTCAAGAGAATTGGCGTTAATGTTCTCCTCTTCTCATATGTTTTCTTGTCTGTGTTGCCTCATACAATGATGTCATTAATATATTGCAGGTCTTCAGAAGCCTCACTTTCTTTGAGTCCAGTCTGGATCTGTCCGTAACAACTGGTAGGCCTATGTTTCTACCCTTGGAGCAGTTGAGTCCAGATGTACCAGATACCTCTCCACGTGAAAACGAACTGTGGCCTGCATTCTGCTGTCAAAGGGATCAAGAAAAATGGATTCAGTGATATCAGTGGTTGCATACGGTTTGGCTGCCTTTATCCCAGTCCCCATTGGAGTTCTATTATGTCTGATAGGGCATCATGCTGTGGCAATGTGGCTTCATTTAAGACATGACAGTCCATGTAATAAATAATCAGGGCAGGAGACAATTGTTAGCTCCTTGAATGCCTTTATTAAAAATATCAGCTTTCCTACAGGGTTCTCGAGGGCTGGCACATGCTTCTGCTGCTCCCTCTGGTCACCGCTGAGGAGGAGGTGCCAGGAAAATCTGCTGCAGACCCACTGCAGAGCCAGGAGGTCCCCCTCACGAGGGTTCTCAGGGACTCAGCTTTTGGCCCGTGTTGGTCTAGGGGTGTCCTTCTTTTGAAGTACTTTTTATGTTATGGCAAGAGGGAGACAGCAGAGCAGAGTTTTGTCGAAGTGGATGTGGACTGTGTTCTTCTTGTAATACTCACTGTAGATATTGGTTCTTTTCTGGCTTGTTGCTTTGTGGAGTAATTAACGCTAATTGTGGTCTTTTCAGAGTGTTGAATTATGGGAGTTTTTCTATTTTAATATTAGGCGGTACTATGACTTGAATGATGAGCGAGAAGCAGCAAAGGCGGAGAGTGGGCATAGCTGGGACTTTTGACAGACAGTCGTAGAGTAGTGGGGTTGAGAGCAGACTAGGAAGCATGGTGCAGAAGAGGCGGGGAGCAGCAGCAGCTGCCTAACCTGACATGGGAATGACGGAGGAGGTAAGAGGGTTTTTCTTTTGGGGAGAGGGGATGGGGAAGTTTTGAGGGTACAGGGTTGGTACAAACAATTATAACCAGTAGTAAACAACATTATCGCTCTTGTTATCAGGTAACATAACTTTATAACTACTGGCTTATAGTCTTTAACTTGCATAAATCAGAGTTGTGTAATTTTTGTTCATCACAGTCCACTGTTAGCCTCCACCTTCTGTTACATTTTTGCTCTGACCTGGAAGGACTTACTTAAAGGTGAATGAGTCTTACTGATGACTCCTTGGCTCTCCACTCACTGGATCAGCTTATGTATGGGAACCATAGAGTCTCTGTTGGTTCAGTACTGTAGGTGGTACATTGTTTTAACATCTGCTGTTCTCTAACCTGCAGCAACCCCACAATGGAAGAATCCTCTGTATGACTAGGCAAGCTAGACAGCTGTTTAATCTTCTCTGTACTCAAGGCAGCTGTACCAAAAGCTCACCAGTACCCTTTAGGGTCCTTGAAATAGTCTCTCC
This sequence comes from Sylvia atricapilla, assembly GCF_009819655.1. NCBI lineage: Eukaryota > Metazoa > Chordata > Aves > Passeriformes > Sylviidae > Sylvia > Sylvia atricapilla. The sequence continues at coordinate 36,304,197 of NC_089174.1, forward strand.
TGAGGTATTCTATGTCAAGGACACATGGATCTCTGGGCTGGTCACAATTACTGCCTGTAAGATAAGTTTATCTCAGCCTCCAACATGGACAGTTCTTAGGATACTTGCATCACTCCAGAAGTAGAGACAGATTCTGCCTCTTTGTAATCTGGTGGTTTTGGTATACTGATGCACCAGTGTCCAGTAGAGCTTTAGACTCCTCTGGGGGTGATGGCCTGGTTACAGGCCATTGAGTGCGTGCAGTCCAGTAAAACCAGTTGTCCTCTGCCTGGCTGAAGGCAAGGCACCTCTATTCCTGCTTGATTTTTGTAACTGCAAAACAAAAGTCCTTTAATCAGAGTCAAAAATAGAATCAACCCTTCTACTTGACTCAACAGACATAGGGTCAGTAACTGACCTGTGTGAATGCCTTTTCCATGTTGCTTTTCCTTGCAGTACTCCTAGCCTCCAAGTAGGTTTAGTGTCCCAATTACACATATCCCTGTTCTTATCACACAGGAAGAACGACAGGGTTCTATAGTGTGTGTATACTGGTACCCTCTCCCTGGAACAATAAAAGAAGCTCAGAATCCACAGAATCCTTGTAGTTGGAAAAGACCTTTCAGATCATCAAGTGTGGGGGTGTGTTTCAGTTTTGTGTGTTTGATGTATGCTCCCTACAATTATCCTTGTGCTGTTTTCTGTAATGGTTTGTTCCATGTACCCCCTCTGGTTTGTTCCTTATGATTCTTCTTTGTTACAGTGAACTGTCACTCGTGTTTTATATAACCCCTGGGTCCTGTCTATCACTTTGAGGCCTCTCCCTGCATCTGGAAAGTTCCAGGGAGAACCTCAAGTGATTGGACAGGGCCCCCACCTTCCCCTCCTACTTCTTTATGCTTTGTTTCCTTGTGTGTCACTTACCAGCAGAGCCGCATTTTTGTGTACCCTGATTGGTCCTTGGCTGAACCCATCCCCTTGTCCCTCCCCTCAGTAAAAGATGTTGCATTCGGGTGCTCCTCGCTCTGCTGAGGCAGATGCCCTGAGTTGGAGGTTGTTCCTGCCTGGATCTCTAATAAACTCAGCTGGTTGAACCCTCTGCAGGGTCCCTTCTTCCTTTCCTGCTATAGTCATACTGCACCTCTAGACCAACCAAGACTCACTGTGTTGGCGAGGAAAACACATAATCACGGATGATTATGAGGTGCTTTATTAGAGCTCTGGGAGTCAGGGTACAGACTCAAATCCAACTCCAACGAATGTGCAGAAGACATGCAGTATTATATTCTCTGTTACATAACTCTATGTTAAATATTAAACTCTCATTGTTCTATTGTATACACCCAAGCATGAATTTTGGTAAATATCTTCCCTTGTGATTCTCAGGACTCTAGTTTAAGATAATAATCTTGTTCAGCTACCAACAGTTGTTGCAATTATCTCACCTATCTTATGATGATTAGGTACAGTTTCACCCGACCTAGTAAAGGATAGCTTTATTTCTAAGTACAAATCGTCCCAATCTTTTCTCTCCTCCCCCCCTCCCCCCTCCCCGATTACCCAGGCAAAGTTATACTTGATTTGTTGGAACAATGGAAGCAACATCCTGGTTGCAGTGAAGCTGAGGTTCTGTTCCCCAGCTTTGTGGCCACAGAAATTCTTAACTCTATCTTAACAACTGGATCATGAAGGTGTCTCAGGACACTGAATCATACCTCACTTGCCGTGGTGCCAGGGCTGGCCAGGGCAAGCAAACACTTGATACCACTGCAATCAAGTCTAATTGTTAACCCCCTACCATGTGTTCACTACTAAATCATGTCACATGTATTTTAGATACTTCTGGAGATGGTCACCACTTCCTTGGGCAGCCCATTCCAATGTTTGACCTTTTCAGTGAAGCAATTTTTCCTGCTATCCAATCTAAACCTCTCCTTGGTTCAATTTGAGGCCATTTTTTCTTGTCCTGTTAATTGTTACCTGGTAAAAGAGACCAACTTTCATCTGGCTACATTCTCCTTTCAGGCAGTTGTATAGTCATAAGGTCCACCCTGGCCCTCCTTTTCTCCAGGCTAAGGACCCTCAGGACCCTCAGCTGCTCCTTACAAAACTTGTGCTCCAAACCCTTCACCAGCTCCTTTGCCCTTCTCTGGACAAGCTCCAGCACCTCAATGTTTTTCTTGCAGTGAGGGGCCCAAAACTGGGCAGAGTACTCTACATGCAGCAGCACCAGTGTCAGTACAGAAGGGGAATCACTTCCTTGGCCACACCATTTCTAGTACAAGCAATGATGCCATTGGCTTTCTTGGCCACCTGGGCATCGGCTGGCTCGTGTTTAGCCATCTGTTGACTAGGAGCCAACTGCTGTTGACCAGATTCTTTTCCACCAGGCAACTTTCCAGCCTTTCTGCCCCAAGCCTGTAGCAGTGAATATGGTTGTTGTGACCCAGGGGCAGCAGGACCCAGCACTTCCCATTATTGGACCTCATACAGTTGACCTCAGCCCATGATCCAGCCTGTCCAGATCATTCTGTAGAGCCTTCCAGCCCTTCACCAGATCAACTGTCCCACCCAGCTTGGTGTCATCTGGGGACTGACTGAGGGTGAATTTAATCTCCTCACCCAAATAAATAATTGATGAAGACATTAAGGACTTAATGTCCTGGGACTGGCCCTGACCCTGAGCCTTGGGGAGCCCAATCTAACAGGATGCCAGCTGGATATGGCTCTCTACTCATGAGCACTTTGTGGGCCCAGCTAGTTTTTAATGCAGTGAACAGTGCACCTATATAAGACATCATCTAGAATGCTTTGGGAAATAGCATTAAAGTATTTACTAAAGTCTGTAGACAGCCACAGCTCATCCTAAGTGCATCACCCCTTCATAGAAGGAGATCAGGTTGGTCAAGCTACACCTTAATATGGAGGGAGAGCAGAACAAAATCCTGCATGTCTTAGAAGTTAAAACCACTGCTGTCTGTGAAACCCACGCATTTCAGATTGATATCTGCTCACTAGATGGCAGCAGATCCAAAAACATAGCTGAAAAATTACAGCTTAAACCACCCATGAATACATAATATAAAGACATTTGCAGTGAAATAAAAGTGCAGTAATAAAACATGATTAAAAACTTAGCTGGTCTGGATAAGGACAATGCGTGGCTGGGGAGAAATGGGAGCACAAACTTCAGACTGGTCTGGTAAGTAGAGTATTTTGCCACAATTTCTGTACAATCTCTGCCTGCCCTCCCAGGCTGAGATTTCTGCCATTCCTCTGGATCACTAAATTACAGCTAGCATGTCTGTGCTTTCCTGTGCCACATCCGAGATTGTGCCAGTAAAATCTAAGAGAATATGTTAGAATAGTTCCCCATTTCATGAAATAATTTCTTATGGTTGTTGAGAAAGATGGGACAGGAAGGGCTTATGGATATGATTGTCTGGTAAGAAATATTGGAGATGTAAAACCTGTGAGTGAAATAGAAATGAAGGCCAGCTTTGAGATGTAGGCATGGCAGGCAGGAAGACGGTGATTAGCTGAAGATAGGTTGAAGGACAGAAAACAAAAGGACCCAAGAATGCAGCCCCTCTCCACCTTGCCAAGGCATCAAGGAAAAAGTAGATAAGAAGCATAGTCTTTAAAGTGTAGAATATAAGATGATATGGTAATTTAGTAGTTCTCACAGGCTGCATGCAAAGTTTTGTATCTTGCACCGGTTGGTCACTGTAAATTAGAATATTCAACACAAAAGGAGATAGAATGTGTTGGAACAAGGTCCTCGCTCTCTTCCTCTTCTATCTTGCTCTCTCTTACCACTCTGACCCTGGCACTCTTTTTGCCTCTCTTACCCCTCTTAGCTTTTTAACTCTCTTACCTCATACCCCCTCTCTCCCTCTCTGGGGCTTTGCTTCAACCAAGGCTGGTGGCTGGAAGCCAGCCCTCTTTACCCACAGCCCTTGCAATAAAACCACGTGTTTCTAGAATATCTCAGGTCTTCAAAGTTCCTTCTCCTTGCTGTCCACAGATGCCCCTACAATGGTGTTTCACCTGAATAATTTCTTACTCTGAAGTACAGAGACTGTGTAAAACAGGGAGGTGAAACACATTTAGCTAACTATCATGATCTTAAAAAGCTCTAGTAGACCTCTATGTCTGATCTTTTCCTCAGAACTGTGTCAGTTCCCTCAGACAGAAAACATGCCTATATCTATTATAAAACTAAGAATTTGAGAAATACAGATCCTGATGAAAAATCTCATAAATTGAAAGGGTAACGCCTTCTGTTGGTGTAGATAGAGTTGGAAGACATGGTCTGTTGAAGGACTTGGATCTGTAAACTTCAGCATTGTTCCAAAGATATGTCAGTACCACTGTTACAGAATTGCAGAAGGCCTGAATTTTGAGGGGACGTCTTGAGATTCACTAGTCTATAAATCTCTGTCAAGCAAAGTAACCTGGAGCAAGTTACATAGCAACACATCCAGTTGGATTTTGAGTATCTCAAAAGATTGAGATGCTGTGGCCTCTCTGGGCATCCTGTGTCAGACTTCAACTGCCTTCACTGTAAAAAATATTTTTGGATGGGATTTAGTATTTTAATTTGTGCTCATGATCACTTGTCATGTTGGTGGGCATCACTGAGTAGAGCCTGGCTCTGTCATCTCTTCATTCTCACGTTGTGTACTTATCTACACTGATGAGATACCCTTGAGTCTTCTACAGAAGAGGCACATTCTCACTCTCTTTTTGTATGAAAAAATGCTGCATTCCCTTCGTCATCTTTGTGTCCCTCTGTAGGACTGGCTTCAGTCTGCTCATGCTTCTTTTTGTTTAGAGGAGCCCAGAACTGGGCTGAGCCTTGATATATCTCACCAAGGCTGAGTGGAGGGAAAGGATCATGTCCCTCAACCTGCATGCAATGTTCTTCTCAAAAGCTGCTGACATTTTTTGCTTCAAATTGTTTTATAGTCAATTTGGTGTGCATTTGGGACCACCAGTCCCTTCTCTGCAGAGCTGTTTTTCAGCCAGTTCAGAACCCACCATGTACCTACCCAGATGCTGTTTGTCCCCAAGATTTAGACTTTGCAATTTGTTGAACTTCATGAGGGTCCTGTGACCCAGTTTCTCCAGGCTGTCCAGGACCTTCTGGTATATCAGCGTTTCCTCACGGTTTTGTGCTGTCTGCAGACTTGGTGAGGGCACATTGTGTACTGTTTGATATTGTCATTCATTACAATATCAAACAGTAGGGGCTCCAGTATGAACCCATAGGGCCCACCACTAGGAAATGACCTCAAACTGGACTGCACCACTGATCACAACCCTCAAGCTGGAATGGGAGAGACAGCTACACAGCCAAATCCTCTTGATGGAAGTTACATGTCAAACCTGTGGTGCAGTGAAAAAGGCAAAATGGTTCATGTGTTAGTACAGCCTGCAATTTTTCACTATATGAGTTAAAGGATGCTGGCAAGGGGACTTTGTAATCTGTTAGACTGTGTCTACAACAAAGCTTCTGCTGGCATAAGCAGACTGATTTTTTCCATGCTTCTGTGAAGTGTAAACCAGGCTCAACATGTGAAGAGGTAATGAAGCCTGTTTGTGATGCTGTCTGATGGCAGACATTCCAGGATATGTGCTCACCGCATGAAACAGATGTCTCCTACTCTCAGAGCAACCAGGAGATTTTGACAAGATTGCTGGCATTACAGAAAATATTAAGCAATAATCTTTTCCATCAACCTAAATCCAGTTTCTCAGTTAGCCAAAAACATTGTCTTTTATAAAGTGGATAGTTTTACACCCTCCCATGTGTTTTAGTTCTCCAGTTAATGGATTTTTGAATACTATTATAAATTAGAAGAAGAGAACTTGAAAAGTTGCTCATTTTGCAAATTTCTTGTTGCAAAAAAGAATAGAGATAATATTGACTTCTCTAATTTACTGCTTATAAGAACTTTGCAAAAATAATTAAATGCTTTCAGTTAATACAGCCTACATACATGTACTTAAATATATGTGTATATATACAAATATGTAAACATGAGGAGTCAGATACTCAGTTCTTTTGAATTGATGTGTTTCTATTGACTTTGAAAATAGAAAACAACCATAGTTCAGTTAATGGCATGGGCCAAAGTCCCTTTTACACCAAGGTTTTCTCCAATTGCTTACTGTAACAACTGGGCTGTAAAACTCTAAGTTGTGCACTCTGCATAGTTAGAAGTATTGATCTTCCTTCAATTCAGTACTTCTGAGATTCAGTGATGGTTCTTAGTTTCTCTGAAATCAAACTGCCTATGTGTTATCTTTAGACCCATGTGTTACCTTTAAGTATTTAAATTGGAAATGTTTGCTTAAGTTTTTTAGGTAAACTTGTTATAGTTGTGCTTTTGTAATATAAGTTGTTGAAAGTGAAAAGCTTCAGGCAGATGAGAGAATATGGCTTTGTAATACTGTTTTTTCTGGGGGAAGTTTCCCAAGTTTTACCTCCAAAAGTCACTTGGCACTGACAGTAACAGTTACACGGTACAACAACACCAAGAAAATTAGTCAGTTCTGGACAGTATCTTTTGTATCTTGTGTAGCCACACAGCACAGGTGTACATGAACTGAGCTGTGTTGGAAGTGGTCCCCCTGGGATCACAGAAGGACCTGTGCTTAATCCTGTTGCACTCAGCCCTTGTGGTGGGACAGCATGCTCCCTGTTCCCTACAGCTGTAGCTTCTGACTGGCCATTCTGGATAAACAGGGAGAGATGGGATTTCTGCTACGACATCTTGGAGGCTGGATGCCCTCCTTGTGGCAGAGTGGAATGTGGAGGGTTTTCGGTAGAGTCCAGAAAGAACAAGCACTGCTCTCTGCTGAGGCTTTGGATGTCTGAAAATCTAATATAAATATCCAAAGTTCCCCATCTCTTCTCAGAAAAGATTTCAGATTGGACAAGAGGACATAGCTAAGAAAAATCAAAGAACGCTTGTTTTGGAGGTCGCAAGTCCACAAAATCACAGAATAAGCCAAACAGGAAGGGAGCCACAAGAATCATCAAGTCCAGCTCCTGGCTCTACAATGCACCATACCCAAGAGTCACACCATGTGCTTGAGGGCATTGTCTGAACACTTGTTGAATTCTGTCAGGCTTGGTGCTGTGACTGCTTCCCTGGGAAGCCTGTTTCAGTGTCCAAAAACCCTCTGGGTGAAGAACCACTTTTCTAATATCCAACCTAAACCTCCCCAGATACAGTTTCAGGCCAGTCTCCCGGGTCCTGTTGCTGGTTACCAGAGAGGAGAGATCAGTGACTGCCACTCCTTTTTCTTTCCTGAGGAAGTTCTAACTGCAGTGAGGTCTGTCCTCAGTTTCCTCTTCTACAGGCTGAACAGATCAAGTGACCTTGGCTTCTTCTCAATGGCTTTCACTATCTTTGTGACACTCCTTTGGACACTCTGTAATAGTTGAATGTCTTATATTGTGGTGCCCAGAACTGCCCCAGTACATGAGGTGAGGCTGCCTCCAGCACTGGAGGTGAGGCTGCCCCAGCTCAGAGCAGAGCAGGACAATCCCCTCCCTGGCCCAGCTGGTGATGCTGTGCCTGATGCCACCCTGGACAGGGTTGGCCCTCCTGCCTGCCAGGGCACTGCTGGGTCATGTTCAACTTGTCACTGACCAGGACCCCCAGGTCCCTTTTCCATGGCACTGCTTTCCAGTGTCTCATTCCCTGGTCTGTCCATGTTTCCAGGGCTCCCCCATCCCAAATGCAGAATCCAGCACTTCCCCCTGTTGAAATTCACATTGTTGCTGATTACCCAGACCCCTGATTTATCAAGGTCTCTCTGCAGGGTCTCCTCCTGTCAGGGGAGTCAACAGCTCCTCCCAGTTTTGTATCATCTGTGAACTTGCCCAGTATCCTTTCCAGTTCTGTGTCCAGGTCATTTATAAAGATGTCGAAGAGCAGAGGGCCGAGGATGGGGCCCTGTGGAACCCCTCCAGTGGCAGATTCCCAGTCTGATGTCACCCCATTCACTGAACCCTTTGTGCCTGACCCTTGAGCCAGTTACTCATGGGATCATGATGTGTTTATCCAGTTGTGGGCTGCACATTACGTCCAGAAGGATCCTGTGAGAGACAGTCTCAAAAACTTTACTGGCTTCCGTTGGTCAGCTGTGTGGGTTATCTCATCATGAAAGGAAACCAGGTTGATAAGCAAGACTTTTTTCTCATGAAGCTGTGCTGGCTGTGACCAGTGACTGCATTGCCTTTCAGGTGTTTTTCAGTACCCCCAGAATAAACTTCTCTATAACTTTATCTGACACTGAACTGAGACTGACAGGCCTGTAGTTTCCTGGGTCCTCCTTCTTGCCCTTCTTGAAAATCATGGCAGTATTTGCCAGTTTCCAGTCACCTGAGATCTCTCTGGATTTCCAAGACCTCTCAAAAATCATCTAGAGAGGCTTTGCAAATGCATCAGCCAGCTCTTTGAGGACTCTTGGATGAATTTCATCAGGCCCCATAGATTTTGTAAGAATCCAACTGGAGCAGGACATGCTGCACTATTTTGGGGTTGACTAGGAGTTCATAACTTTTGCTGTTACGGTCCTCCATCTCAGGGGACTGAGATCCTCCCTTGGTCTGTATTTTGGTTTAAAAGACAGGTGTCTGCCAAGGAAGGCAGGAACCTCCTTGGAATGGGAAGATGATCCCTTCCCTCCAAATTTATTATTGTAATTTCAAAATTATGGGGCTTCAAGGCAAAAATATAGGAAAAAGAGTAAGAGTTCCTTACTAGAAATATATATGTATGTAAGAAGACAGAACAAGCAACAACAACAAAGCAATAACAAATTCCCATGTGTACAGTGCAGGTATCCTGGCGAAGGCAGCTGCTGACGTTCCAGTCAGCCAGCAGCAGAGACCCTCTCTCTGGACAGAGGGAGGAGGTGGGGGGCCCAGTCTTGCCCTGAAACTTCCATGCAGATGGTGAGGGTGTCGTGGCAATGGCAGGTGCTGGAAAGTCCCAGGCAACTGGCAGCTCCTGCAAGCAGCGGGCTCGCCAACAGGCAGCAAGGAGAATTCCACAGCAGCACCAAGCCCCTGAGTAAGAGCAGTTGAGCACCCAGAGCCACAACCATCTCCCCTCCAAGGCAGGCAAAGACTGCCTACCCCAGCAAAGAACTACCAAACCCTCATTCTCTCCCTCCCCCAGAGCCATTTCAGCAGTATGTCAAGGCACTTGGACACTTGTTTTGTCTGTTAAACACTGTCCATTCACCATTTCCCTGACAACTAATGGGAAGAACTTCCCTGAGAAACCTAACCCAGAACAGTCCATCTGTGTTGAAGACTGGAGGCAAAGAATGTATTACATACTCCTGCATTGTCCCATGTCCCCGTTTGTGAAGCGACCATACTTATCCTATAATGGGGTGATGTTATTTGACACTGCCTGTTTCCACTAATATATTTGAAAAAACTCTTTTTACTGTTCCCCACAGTTCTGGCAGCATCAACTCCATCTGATTTTTGGCTGCATGAATTTTCTCTGTGCAGTTGCTAGCAGCGTCTCTCTGTTCTTCCTGTGTTACTTGACCTTGCTTCCACTGGGCATACGCTTTCCTTTTTTGTCTTATTTCCAAAAGAACCTTCTTGCTCAGCCAAGCTGGTTTTCTGCCTCTTCAGCTTGACCAGTGACAGTTGGGAATGACTCTTAAAAGCGGTGATGTTTAAGAAGTGACCAGCACTGATGGATGCCAACACTCACAAAAACATTTTCCCCTGGGACCTCATTACTGACCTGAGCAGCCTGAAGTCTGAAGCCTGTGCTCATGTCCAGAGTTGAGAATTTTCTGACCCTTTTTTGTCCTGTCAACAGAGATTTTAAATTCAATCACTTTGTGGTGTCTCTGGCAAAGGTGTTTGCCAGTCTTCACTTATGAGATTTACTCTCTTGACAAGCAGTAGGTCAAGGAATGAAGAGATCTACTGAATAAAGTAACATTTTTTTACTAGTTTCCCCTTACAAGTGTATGCATTCTTAGGAGGGCAATTGACATAAGGAAATGCAAGTTTAGTTCCAGTCAGCCTTAACGATGTAATTCTGGCATTAAGGAATTGTTAGGTGGTTTTCCAAGCAGTGGGGGTACATTATCTTTATGTGGAAAAAGTCTGCCTTTCCTTTAAAAGGAAACAGGACAACAATAATGCATAAAAGACTAATTCTATTTTTTTATCCCTTTCAAAATATGCATTGTTCAGTCTTACAGACTGTCCAGTGTTAGAAATATATTGTGTTATATTTTCACGTGCATCAAGTTATTTGTATTTAGGCAAGTTTAAAAAGCCCCTTCAGTATATGAGGAATGTAGGAAAAGGTAAATATTTCTAAAATGGGGAAGCTAGGAAAGTGGACAGTCTTAAGCCAAAAGCTTTAAGACTGTCTTTCTAATGTTGGGTCACTAGATATGTGGATTAGAGGATTATTTGGAAAGAAACAAAGAGATTTTTTCTGACCATATTGATGTATATTGCTGTTTATAGTTTGCAAGAAAGTATGTAGAGAGTTTGGTTGCCAAAATCAGAGACACCACTTATTCCACACTACACTGATGGATGTTTGATATATGTACTAGTACATTTGCCCTTAGTGTGGAGAAGATCAGTTCTTCCTTTAACAGTTCTTTTGTGGCAAATAACAGTGAGCCAACATTATAAATAAACTCCAAGTAGTTTAAGGCTTCTCTGTAGCGCAGGCAGAATTGAATTTTACTTCCCTGTGGGTGAAAGCAAGATAACTCTTTGTGGGCAGAAAAGTGTGGTTTTGTGGTAGTGTTAGACCTGATGCTGGGGCTGATGGTGCAGGTAGGTGAAGAAATTTGGGAGGGATCAGTGGGAGTTAGGACAAAGGGGCTCAGCAGGCTCTCTGGCAGTTTTGGGGAGCTGTTCAGAGGCAAGGAGGGATGAGTGGCGTATCAGAATTTTTTTTTAGGACATGGGCAAAGCTGCACACATATCTGGGAGGGTAGGAGACATCTGAGGCCCTGAGGTGAAGGATATGAAGAAAAAGGATATGAAGTTGTCACATTTCCCATTAGTTAGCAAAGTTGAACATGGATATGGCGAGCACAGAGAGCTGGATGATGGAGAAAGCAGGGGTGCAACAAGTAGCCTACTTGTCTGGGATGACCTCCTTCATTAGCACACGTTCTTTGACCCACATGCTGCTGTTCTTTGTGACTTCAGATGTTGCACTGGTTTCTTTGCCCAGTTGTTGCTTCATATCTCTTCAACACTTTTATACCTTCTGAGGATCTGGAATATTAGCAAGAGGAGGTGAAGGGAGAAAAAAACACTACTGAGGCTCCCCCAAAACACCTTGTCCACAGGACCTGATGGCATATGCCTTACTTGGTGCTTGGTTGCCTCTTGGTGCATGGATGGAGACAGGTATCAAAAGAAGCTTGCTGCTTTGGCCAGGGCCACTTATTTAAAAAATAAAAAAAAAAAAAATTCACTCCATCTCACTTCTTCTTTCCCAAGTTTGTGATTTCAAGCTACAGCCTAGATGTCTGAAGTTGTTTCTAAGGTTGTTACCCTGTCAAGAGGCTGGAGCTCAGAAGGAGCAGATGAGGTTATTTTTCATATTTTAACAATTTAAAAGATGCCCCCAAAACTAAATTGTCCCAAACAAACTTTTCTTTGTAATAATTCCAAAGGCTATGCTTCATAAGAAGAGCACCTTCAAAATCTTGAGTACAGAAATATACCATGTAAAAATGTTGAATGCACAAAATCTTGAGTATACATTTATTCAAAATCTCAAATATACTATCTTGGATGTATAGCTGGAAATTATATGAAACACAGTTATGTCCTGATATGTCCTTTATGCATGTTGTGTTGTAATCTACAATAGTTTAATAAATAATAATTATTATTTATGAATTAATAATAAATATTAATTATGAATAATGAAGGTTTCAACAAGAAAATGGAGTAGCCCTGTAGTACATAGTATTTCCCTGGAATTTCAATAGTTTTGGTAATGATAAGAAAATGGACATGGGCCGTGGATTACTGGCACCTTTTCCCTTGCTTTGTGCTGGATCCAGCCATGTGTCTGGGAGCACACGTGTGTGTTTTGGGATCATGCGAGGCTATGTTGATGATGATAGCTGGTTGCTGTCAGACCGCAAGAGGGACCCAAAGACACGCATTGCAGCCTGGTATCCCTTGAAAACTGGAAAGATCATTAGCTTCCAGCTTGGGTTTTCAGAAAAGTAGCTTATTTCCTTTTAATTCTAGCTTTCAGGAATTTTACTATGACTCACCTATAAGCTTTCGTTTTGAAGGAACGTCTGAGAAAGGCTCTAGAAAAAAAAGCTGGTAGAGATAACAGATGACTTTACACAACTTTGTCATGGCTGCCAAGTGCTCTGAGGAAAGCATCTGTGGCATCTAGACTGATAGTGATAAATTGTCTGAAGACATGAAAAGGAAGGGATCTGCACGCATGTATTATACTGCGGGTATAATATTAAGAAAATTAGCATCTGGAATTTTCCCTTTATTAGTATTTTGAACATTCAGCCAAACAGCCAATTGCAGATGACCGGAGCTTTCCATAAATTAGAGGAAAAACTTAGCCAAAGTGAAGTTGCTCAAAAATATAATAAATTGGAGACATTCTGTATTATGCAGCTTTGCTGCTTTAGAAACCCACTGTTTCTCCAAAAGATGATTGTAAATTGTACACTGCATGTGCAAACAGGGCTTGTCTTTTGTAGCAGTGGAAAACATCTTTGATATGGGCTGGTTTGGTCTGGAAAGAGCAGTGCTACCTGGATTTAGATGCTTCAGTGGAATCATTAAGTAGTCTTGAAAAATGTGAAGAGATTTCAGGTGCCTTCTTCACTGGGACTGCTACCCTTGTCTTTCTTCCTGGGAGCAGGAGACATGAGGCAGGGGTGGCTCCTGGTACTCGTATACTCTATTTTATTAAATGTAAATAGTAGCCATGTTTTTCTGTGTGCAAGAATAATTTCCAACAAAAGGGTGGGGGGAATGACTAGTGATTTTTTTTTTTTTGTAGTGACAGCTCCTTGTTCTTAAATTAAAAATTTAGTGCTATTGAGTGGTGATGTGGTAAATCTAGCATTATTGACAATGACAGAATATTGTTATACTCTATTGCATCTGGGTAGCACCCTCAGTCTGAGATCAAGTTGAATCCCTGTCATTAACAAGCTCTGCTGATGTGTTCTTGGAGAAGGTAATACAAAGTTATCCATGATTTACTGTTAGGGCAGCTGGACCCAGGGAGTGATTTTCTTGGGTTCAGGGAGTGAGTCAAGAGCATGACTGGTAGTAGTGTCCTTCTTGGCCAAGGAGGTGATGAAGTGAACTCCTCCACAGCCTCTCTCTTCTTCTGCTGTCAGCCTCTGGATCACCTCACCATGCTGAGAGGCACTGCAGAACACATGGGATTCAAATACGCACCCACCTGCCGTGGAAGTACTGCAAAGGCTTTTTTCTGTCTTCTACTCAGAACAGGCCATGCCAAACTCTGACCAACAAGAATGGACTGCAAGAAGTCAATTTGTATTTTCACCTCTGTGCTGTATGAAGGGAACATACAGTATGAAGTGTAAGGATAGACTGACATGAAAAGCTGTTCCCTTCCCTCTCTGCTTTTTCTGGCAGCAGCTGAACATGCAGTGACAACACACCTTCCATTACTAATATTTTGAAACCTAGTGCAGGAGAGTGCCTCAAACCGCAGCCTTATAATGTAATGAAGAATACACACAGCTGCAGCAACAACCACGTAATTATTTAATTAGTTTTTGACAGCTTCAAATTGCACAGACGAAGGAATGCATGAACCACACATGGAAACCTGCCAGCAAATGTTTTACACGTATGCAGTTGGTTTTAGCTATTATAAGCGCAAAGCCAGGTTGCTGCATTTTTATTGCAATACCTAATAACACATCATGCACTGCAGAAGCTACATCAGGGGAATAAAAACAGCATATATAATTATTTCTTCTCCTTTATGTCATAGTATTACTTTTCTTATATTTAACTTCCCATAAGTGAACCCTGTGAGACCAAAGACAGGAATATTTTAGCACTAATTTAAGTAATCTGTAAAGTAACAAGCTTCTTTGGGCTTTTGTAAAAAGTAATTATGATAACACTAATTAACGTTACATATAAATTTATATTTTAAGATCCTACTATGGAGACGAATAATTAATATTCTGTTGGGAAGTTAAGTATTTGTATTTTTGTTTTGAAAAAAAGAAAGACAAGGTCACAGAAGTGGAAGAGTTTGTCAGAAACCACAGTGTGATTCAGGGACAAAGGAGATGACAAATTAAGAATTTCCTCAGTTTTCATTTGACTTTGCAGAGAGCTAGGGCAAGAAATTTCAATACATAAATGTGGGAAAAATAATTGTCTGAAACAAAATGGATGAAGAGGGCACTAACTTCAGTAAAAATCTATCTTTGGCAAACTGATTATTCCAAAGGGGAAGATAATAATTTAGAAGTGAAGCGAAGCATAATGTACTGTAAATATTTGTTCTTCAGCTGCTGCAAAACCAACACCCATCTCAAAGTGTTTATAATTTCCATGTGTTGCAAGCTCCATGATTTTATATTAGAGGGGGAGTGATTTCTCCTGAATGCACCTAATTAAGGCTAACAGCTAAAATAAAACATGAATTAATTCAAAACTTCACTCTGCACTCTAAATGAACACAAACGTTGTCTGAGGTTTAAAAAAGTTAAGTCTCCTTTTTTTCCACATAATTGAAGTTTTCATATTTTCCAGCCTTTGTTTTTTATGGTTCTGGCTGGGATAGGAAATGCTAAAAGCCACAAGAAAAGGCTATTCCCATAGAGCTGTGTAAGATATTCACAACAAAAACCTAAACCATGCAGAACACATGTGGTTTCAAGTTTCACAAGAAAGTCAAAACCCAGACTGTTTGTTGAAGTCTGTAACACATTTTGAATGAAACTGGGCCTGTTTTCAAGAAAATCTGGTCAGATTCCTGGTTTTGAGTTGAAACCATCTGAAATTTGGCATTTGGCAGGTTCTCAGAAAAAATCTTGAGGCCTGATCTCACTGGTGCTTCAAGGGGGACTTGCTGTAGGTGGGAGGTGAGTGGAGGGGATGTCAGGTCTCAGCTGGGGGAGTGGGACAAGGTACTGTCAGAGGCTTTGGGGCTGAGGAAACCAACACAGTATTGGTAGGTCTCCTGAGGTAGTGAACTGTAGTCAAGAATGGTTGTGAAAAAGTCATGTGTCTCACTCACAACCAGGGCAGGAGATCTTCATGCACACCCCTCAAATGCCACCTTGTGTGCCTTTTCATATTCTCACTCCCAGAATAAAGATTAAGGAACCCCCAAATACTTCGAGACTCTGTTCATCACTACACTGCATTTTGTAGGATTTATGTGGATATTACTGCATCCACATCAAAAACACACCTTTATGTTACTTACAGAAATGTCTCTGACTAAGCAGATGAAAGACTGGGAAGAAATAGTTGGTATCTGTGATGAAACCATACACTTTTTAAAGAGCTCTGTATATGAATGAGTCATTAGTTGATGCTGCAGCCTCAGATTTTAAGATGTTATCAAGGTAAAAGTTATGAGCTAAATTCTGGTATTGGAAGGATGGGTATCAGGACAGAATTTTTTCTTGTAAATTCCTAGAAATAACTTTATCTGATACTAATACTAATGTAAATTATTGAAACTCTAAGGCTTTTAAGTCAATCTTACCTTTAACCTTCTCTCCTGCTATCACTTTTAAAATTTCTGTCCCTGCAAAAAGTGAAAATAGGCTAGGAAATTTATAGTCAAGGTTTTAATAATATTATTAAAATGCAGTATTATCTATACAGACAAGTTTATTTCTTGATCTCATAAACAGATACCATACACAGCTACCAATACATTCTCTCACTTATATTGCTGTGAATGGGAATATTTAACTGTGAAAATAAAGCTGTTTTGTGCTGAGCCAAAATGTAAGCAAAGAACAGAGCAGATGGTTTATGAGTACATGGAAAAACAACATATGTCTGTATATAAGGAAAGAGCTCTATATCAGACTAACGAGTATAGAGTACGATTTTCCTGTTTTCTCTAATGGTATTTTATACGTGCAGTTCTGTGAATCCAGCACTGTGACAACAATAGTTATGCTCACAAATGAAATATAAATTGTTAAAGCTCCAGTTTTTCCATCCACACTCACTTTGATTAAGCATAGGTCGATCCTATGTGAGATAATTATTTATTACCCTGTCACTACTTCTTTTTCTTTTTTTTCCAGATGTCTGTCCTTTGGCTTTATAGAACATGATTAAGTTCCTTTTGCTAACAAGTCTTTTAATGCACTATAGTTCTGCTCTGATTCTTAACAAATGGCCACAGTGTGCAACTTCTCATAATTCATGCCTGCTGTTGTTCCTCTTAATAAGAATACTAAAGGAAGACACTGTCATCCACAAACCTGCTTCCCCAAGACCCAGTTGCCCTAACTTTCATCTTGTCCAGAACTAGCTGAAAATACCTCAGATGACTGGGTTTTCATCACTTCCCTAAGGGGCAAACAAGTGCCTTTGTGGTTTCTGTCATGATGCTCTTCTCTTGTTCAAAAAGAACTTGTGGGAAACACTCCCCTAAACAGACTTGTTCTCTTTAAAACTATATTTTTCTATAGTTCCTCCAAGAAGCAGACAGCAGTTGAGCTTTGGAGATATTGAGACTACTAGTGAGTTTTTGCTGCATTGCACTCACAGACTGTCTGCATCCGCTTCTAACCTCTTTTCTTGGCTGCAAACTCAGAGGCTGCTTTTCCCACTGCAGTGGGAAGGGAAGGAGCATCTACTGGCTCATGGATGTCTGCTCCACTGTCTTGCTTGTTTTCCCCTTGCCCTGCCCCATGGGGCTGGTTCTATACTTGGCACCTATCAGGTGCACATCTGGGTATGCCGTCCTTTATCAGGTTCTTAGATACAATGTAGGCAAAAGATACCAAGTGCTGCAGGGGTGTCCTGGGGCTTTAACAGGGTGCAGGCGACTGGTGGGAATGAGAATTGGAAATTATGTTCTGCTACCAGGGACAGTTGCCTGAGAAAATTGTCGAGTGTAAAATCTTCTTCTGTTTATAGGACAGTAATAATCTTAAATATCTTTAGAAACAGAAAATGCTAAGAGTCCAATTCAGTTCACCATGGCAGAATTGAAATTGAAAATTCCATCTGTTTCATAATCAAAATATATTTCATACTTACGCTGCAATATTTGTCAACATAACTACAACAAACAGAGGGTAGTAATTCAACCAATGATTACAAAAACACAGAAGAGGCTTACTGGTTTTAAAAAATCATGTTAATTTATAATGACTGTATTGCAGAATGACAGTTTTTCTCTTTGGAAACTTTCTTACTCAATTCTAAGGCTCAGTTATGCCAAAATACTATTATTTAACAATAAGATCAGTAGACCTTAAAAACAGAGAAAAAGAAAGCAGAAGCTACTATGGATACTGCCAAACCACTTCTCAGCTTTGTAAAATCAAGCACATGGGCAGGTTTCCCACCATAAAATGAGTATAAATTGATTTATTCTGATGGCAATTTAATAAGTCATTGGAAAAGTCTTATAATAAATTCGCTTTCAAAAGGAAATTTATAATTATTTTGCTATTTATTCGTGAAACACATTTTTTGTATTTCTTGATGCTGTAGTTCCTCTTAAAAGGTTCTGGCACAGCACTGGCACTCCTTCTTTTAGGAATTCTGTTTCTGTCTCTTTTCCTCAGGTTGACTGGCTTCTTACTTGACAAACATCTTCACTCATTTCAGCAGCTTACTGGAACTTAACATCATACAGTCTTACCATTAACAATTAGTGCTTATTATCTTGCCTGTTTTTTCCCCAACACAAATGAAATATTACTATTTCAGAGATATTTCCAGTGGCAATTATTGTGTGGAGTTCCACATTTAATGTCACTTCACGCTTGAAAGCTATATGCAGTTCTTACTTTGGATTACAGCTAAACAACAAGTTTTGATTGAAAGAATGGCTGTGACCCAATCGTTAACTACCATACATGTCAATTTGAAATGATGGAAATAATTGCCACTGACAGTTTTACTTTGTAGAAAACTATTTTCCTCCCTTCAGAATCTTTTTTATCTTGGTTTACTGGAAAAAGTGAACAAGCACAAGGAAATGCTTTCAAAATTATCAGCTTCTAAAGAACACCAGTAATCACTTTGCATAATCCACATCTGGGCTCAATCCAGTTTTCCTTAATTAGCTACAAATGCCATGTCTGCTGCTATGTCTAAAATTTTCACTGCATCTACCTATTAAAGTGTAAAATGAATTGGATTTTCAAGTCCAAGAATATTGCTTAGGTAGTTAAGTGGATTTAGACACAATGGAATTTCTTGTACTAAAAATAGTATAAATGTGTCTACTTTTCAGATTTTTAGAACCAGGGCACTTCTGTTTTTTGAGGATCACACTAGCTACTTACTGTAGCAAACAGGTATTTAACAGGTATTATTTAACCAGTAAATCACTCAAAGACACTCAGGCCTTTTGTTAATCCTGTAAATAGAAATAGTTTTCTAAAGTGTGAATTATTATGGCTTTTCTGAGTCTGGGGTCCATGCAACTGCCTGTGATGTTTCGTTTGTCAAGGCTGGATGTGGTATTCACATCCATCTAAAAGCCCATGCTGCCTTTACACCACTGTCAAAAAAATGGGGAGCTCAAGCAGCTACTTGCTCCAGAGTATCCTGTTGCTCTGAGGTCTGGGATAAAGGATACACAAAGTTACATATTTTGTCTACACTGGGAAAAGAAAACAGGTCCTCCTCAAACTTCTGTTGAATTTCTTATCAATGGAGGATGTGCCCTACTAAACATGAGTGGTGTAGGAATAGTGTAGACAGGTGAACATTGTCTTCCAGCTCTTTACCATTACCAGTTTTCAGTTGTCACAAAGAATTAAAATTGTATATATGTGTATGTACAGCTTCAAGTTGCACTACGGGAGGTTTAGATCAGATATTAGGAAAATTTCTTCACTGAAAGGGTTATTGAGCATTGGAACAGATTGTCCAGGGAAGTGGTTGATTCACTATCCCTGCATGTATTTAAAACATGTAGATATGGCACTTGGGGACACGGTTTAGTGTGCACTTGGCAGAGTTAAGTTTACAGCTGGACTCAGTGATATTCAGATGGTTCTGTGATTGATGGTTCTAGATGGTTCTGTGATTCCATAACTTTGTGAATGACTGTCCAGTCACAATACCCTGTTTTTACCAATAGCTGCCCAAACAAGTACAAGAGTGTTCCTTGGTGTCCTGTCATCTGGAGAAGGATTTTGAAATGTGGCACCACCTGTGTAGGGCCTTTGGCATCAATATTGCAATTACCATCCCTCAGTGCTCCCGTCTCTAAGCTTGTGAGAAGCCCTCTTTAGAAAGGGAATCTGCTGGAAAGTTATCTGCTCTTCAAGATAATTTTTTTTTTAAATTCAAAACTTAACAAAATTTGAAATTACATCCTGTCTCCGCTTTCTTTTCTCCTGAATTTTTTCTCACTGATGCATTTTAAAGATGTAATCTAACCCTTAATCAAGCCAAGAGAAATCTTTTGAAGGTTTTGAGAATACTATAGATCAATATCTAAATGAAAATTAAAAAATGCCTTAAGAACTGATTTTGCTAAAGGAAGACAGTGAAAAAGCTTTTGGCACTTACAACAAGAAATAAAGTTGCTAGGTTTCACCTTGACTTTTAAATTGCTGGGAGCAAATTTGGAAGGCCACTGTGCTCCTTCAGCTTCTGGCTGCAGTGTGCAGGGGAGAAACACAGTCCACAGGTTTAGATCTGTGTGCATGTGTTGGAGGGTATTTCCCTTTGGAGGGTGTTTCTTTTGTTTGCCCCCTGCATGTCCCATGCATCTCTTAATGAAGAAAGACTTGATGATGTTTGAAGTAACTTTATCCTGGAGCACTGTTTCAGTACAGAAAATGGTGAATTTAAATAAAATAAACCACTCATTCAATCTTTCCCTCCCTGCCATTGTAGGGCTGTATAAACCTGATGTAGGTCTTTGAAAGTCAGTGGATTTATGTTGCTGTAACTACAGGACAGTGCTGTAGGGAACAGCTAGCCTATTTGTGTAATTCATCATGCGGAGGCAGCCAAGTGACCCCAGAAGGTTTCCAAAGAAGGAGCACCCATAGTTAACCTTCACTGCAGGGACATTGCATGGGACAGACTCAAGAGGTGGAAGTCTAACCTGAATGAAGGACTGTTGAATCTGAGACTTTGGCAGCAATTCTATTTTATAATCACTTCTTCCTTCTGTCGTCCTCCAAAATAATCCTCCCCGTCCTTCAGAACTCAGAGCACACAATAATGTCATTCTTGAAACACATATTTATGAGATACTGTGGTTCCAGGCCTCTCCTTGTATGTCATGGGGCAGTTCTTGGTGATTTGTCTGGAACCAGGCTATTTGTAGGAATGGAGGCTCTGGTTTACTGTGTCTGCTCAGAGCTTGGCCCGTGGCTGCAAAACTGTACAGAAAATTCTGTTTCAAAATATGCTGCTCAGCTGTTTCTTACCCCCTTCAGTAGTGACAGCAGTTTGGGGCTTATGTTTTTTGCTTTCCAAAATGTGCTATTAAGGAACTAAACACTGAAATGATTTCTCCTTCTGTTCACATTTTTGGTTGGTTTTCTTAAGTAAGATGTTCTCTTGGAATGTTTTTTGGTACTACCCACAACTATTTCCAAAATGACTAAGTTTGTTTTTTAAAGAATGATAGAAAAAAAAAAAGACAAATTGGAACCTTATGGACTATTAAAACTCTCTGGTAGAAAGAACTGTCAGCATGATTGATATCTAGAAATTCTCTTTTCAAAGTCGTTAAAAAGCTGTGTTCCAGTCTTTGAGCTCTTGGGAGAAACCTCGCTAGATTTCTTCCTGTTGTCCAATTTCAAAAAATATCCTGCCCAGAAGAGACACAACAATAAAATCATGTCAGAAATACAAATACAAGGTATGCCACATGGATCAGCAAAAGAGGGGAAATAGCTTAGTTTCTTTGTAATCCAAACATTTTCTAGGCAAGAGTAAAAAAGCTGGGATCTCTATATACTCCGAGTAAATTGCTCATTTTTGAAACATAGCTGTGTCAAGGGCATTAAATCCCAGGTAATCTTGACAACTTGGCTAGACTAAAAGCAGAAAAGAAAAATATATAAAAATTTTATTTGGGAAGGAAAGAGGTCATCCCACTTAGTAATACTTCAGTTTTAATGAGTCTTTTATCCTGAAATACATACATATTTAATCCTATGTTGATGCTCTTTCTACAAGTGTCTTTCTAATTCAACAAATAAACAAAAGGCTGTATGGGAATTTTGCTGAAAGCCTTGCAATTGCTGAGCTCAGTTTGTTCTTGAGACATAAACCTGAATTATGTTTGCCTGTTACTAGCTGTGAGCTGGTTGGAGCTGATGGCAGGCTGCAAGTGCTGCAGTGCCAGCCTGGCAAACTTGCAGCATCAGCAGGCAGCTGCCTCATTTTCTGGCTTCCAGCAGTATGTGGGCGAAGCAGAATAATGTTAGCATTTGGCTAACATCACACGATGGCTTCCAAAATATCGGTTCAGAAGGCTTCTCTCATCGAAAAAAAATGGGCCCTCACTGGGTATTTGCAGTAACACACACACGCCCACACCCATAATCTGTGGGTGTAAAATGTGAAAACGATCCTTGCCAGAGAGCTTTCAGATCCAAAGTTGTGAATGGGAACTGCATGCTTGGAATGAAGGCATGAGAACGCTCTTGCTGTTTGTGTCCTTTTGTTCTTCTGACATTTGGGGATTTTATGTGGGTGTGATGACATATTCCCCTAAAGCCTCCAGAACCAAGTCACAGGTTTCAATCCCTGCTACCAGAGAAGGCTATCTCCTCAGAAACACGACTGCAGGGCAACACAGAGCAAGCCCTCATACGTACTGGAAGGATTAAATTGTGCCTAGGCTCCCCTAGCTGGTTGCACTGAAAGTGAAGGTAGAGGGAGAGAGGCACATTGGCCCCTTCCCACTGCTACATCCCTGCCTGCATCCAGTTGCTGCTGCTATTGCTGGCTGCTGCCCAGCAGCGCCTCCCACGGGACGTGCGGGGCCCACACGGATAAGCACATTAGCACAGCTTATATCCGCATAACTGCATTACTCTTTGCACAAAAGCATGTTGCTTCTGGCTTGCTACTGTAGCAAAACAAAACAAAAAAAAAAAGCTGTAGCATAAACAAAAATTGGCTCCAAACCACTTAGGAGTGCTGCTGGTCAAGGAGGGTCTGTTTTCAATGAGCCCTGTGGACAGCAGAATTAGGCCACACCTGTGGCTTCATGGAAGACTTGAGAGATGGAGACAGCAGGGGGATTGCAATGCTAGATGAACATGTAATAGTTTAGCTGAAAAGAAAACAAGCCATGAATCTGGGTGAGATTTGGGCATTGCAAGTCTGAGAACTCAGCTTGGAATGTTGTCCTGGGAAGCATCATGCAGCAGAGAGCAAGGGAAGGTGGAGCATGATGCCACTGACCACTACCCAAGTGATGTTCATGCTGGATCACTTCAGGAGTCCAGGGAAAGACAGTAAGAGCGGGATGTTTTATCAATTATCTATTAATTACTGTACCAGACTTTGCAAAGAGAGACATTTCTTAGTCATGGAAAGAGGCTGGCAGGGGAGAGAAAGAAAGGCAAAAAGAGGGAAGTGGAGACAATATGATCAAAAATTTAAAATAAATCACCAAGTAAGTAATAAAGGACTAGGACTTAAAGAAAAATTAAATGGTGAGAGGAGAGACAAAAACTCAATACAAAAGTAATGGAATCCAAACTTAGTGAAGACACTCTTTTACAAATTTTCTCTTTGGCAATTTTAAGGTAGAATGCCTTTTCTTTCAGTAGGAAGAAAAGGAACTCAAAAGTTGGGTCTCCATCAGTGTCCCAAAGAGGATGATGGGCTCTAGGAATATTCAGCTTGAGGAATGTTCTTCTCGCCTCTGTAAAGTCATCACATCGTGCCCATAAATCAAGATCATTCTTGCATTGTGAAGGAATCTAGACTCTGAAATCCAAACGCATACAAAAAGAGGCAAGCTGTTTCTAGCTGTGCTAGCAGTGATATATAATGCAAGTGATTGTGGCTAAAATAAGCATATTTCATTTTTCATGGCCTAAATATAGATACGTTATATACTCTTTAAGTTAATGGGCTGTAACTGCTCTTTCTGTTACCTGTCTGACCTGTTTTGTCACCTTTATTCCTGATCACTGTCATAAACCTCTGATATATGCCATCTAGCACTGCTAAGATAACAAATTTAATTCCACTTTTTATTCTGACACCTCCGTCTTAGCAGATATTTCACTGACATTACTAAGGCAGTAAAGATTATTGCAAAGAAGTTGCACATCTCCTCATCAGTAGGCGTCAGACATCACCCATTTCTTTCATGGATTTGCTGGGTCAGGTACCCCTAAATGATCTGCAAATGTTTCTTCTAAAGCTTTATCCTGTTTGCCATGGAAAATCCTGCTTAACCATTTTCTTTCATAGTTTGTCCTCTAATTTATATTCTTGTTTGTTGTCTTCATCTGTGTGAAATTTTTAAATCATGACAACTTCCTCTTCTCTTTAAAGAACCCTACTACTTTCATTACACTGGAAGTATTTTTACTGTCTAGTTTCCTTTCTTACTTGGTTGTACCTAGATTTTCTGAGTCTCAGTAGTCATCTTTCATATCTAAACTACTTTTGGGGTTTTTACTCACTTTAAGCAATCAGTCTTTTGTAACTACCCTTGAGTTTAGTGACATCTCCCCTTTATAAAATATTCTTTCTTTCCAATTCCTTTCCTGGGTGTCAAACCTAAATGTAACAGCAGCTGCTAGTTATGGCCTGAGTCCTCATCTTTGGTGAAATACCTCCTCTATGTTACTTAAGACTAACACAAAATTAGCTTCACCCTCTGTTTCAAAACTTAAAATGTACTTTGGGTATTGAGAAATCAGATACTTACCTTCGCAGACATTTGGGGCAATTATAACAGCAGACCATGGCACTCTGTGATGAAGCTGACATGCTCTTTTCTGGTTAAAAAGCTTATGTCCCTATGTGCTTGAAAACTGCCAGTTTTTCTAATGAAGTAACTGATGGCAGTTGCAGATTTTTCTCCCTGTGTGGAGCCCATGCTGAAGTAAGATGAATCTATCAGAGAGAAGACGAATGATGGGACAAGAAGATGTGGGGAATTTGGTGTTTGAAGCAAACATGCCTCCTCCCTGCTCCCTTCCATCACAGTTGTGAGTTTTCCCTTGCTTCACACTGTTCACCCTTTCCCCAGCAGGTTTGCCAGCGGAGGAGGTGGAGCAGCAGAAGCTGCAATTCCCCAGGCTTCTAGAACTGGAGTGGCCAGTGGGACAAGCTGTTGTGGGAAGGGAGGCTCCCCTGAGAAAGGCTTTCCCCCCTGTCCATGAGTTAGTGTTTTTCTCTTTTTTCCTTAGTCTTCTTCCATTGCCCTCTGTTATAACTCAACTCCGCCCCAGCCTCCTGGCCCAGCCCCCACCCCAGGAGATCACTGGCTTCCCTAAATCCTCATGCCCAGTCTCCATGCCTGCATAGCTGTAGCTCCAGATCCCCATTGCCTTCCTGAATTCCCTCACTGTTTCAGGCCTGTGGCAGTGTCCTGTCACAGCCCGCAGAGCCAAACACTACTCACTTCCCAGTCTTGCTAGCAGCATCATTGCCAGGTGTCACCTGGTTGTCCCATTTGAAACACCCTGAACTTGACATGCCAAGTCTCAACCGTCATTTTAACCACATGCAGCAATGAATTACAGCTGGCCATTGTAATTGCAGATGTGCACACCATTTCAGTAGAGGTTCTGCTTTCTGCAAGCAGTGATAGATGGTTTTAAATCCTTCTTGTCACCACCTTCTAACTAGGAGGGAGGAGGCCCTGACATGTCTATCACCACAGCAGATTTACATGCAGATCTGGGTACAAGTCAGAAAAATACTGCAGAATCCCTCAAGCTAATGGCCCTATTAACTCATGGGAAATCTACACCCTGGCTCCTCTATCCAGCTTTTTGTATCACTTCTGCCAAACATGAACCATGAGCTGGGATTCCTTCCCAGAAACCTGTGTAGGTTTTTGTGAGAACAATTCTGTTTTTCTTATATTTTGTGAACAGCCAATTTAGTCTGGTGGAGCACAGAAAAAGGTAGGTACATTCAACCTGATGTCCGGATTTAGAAAGTATATAGCTCTTTTTCATTGTGAATCTCTGAGGGACTGGGGCAGGGAGGAGCATTAACCAATCTCCACACAAAACTTGCTGGCACACTTAAAAATCCCCCCATGGACTGCGTATTTCTTGTAAGCTTAATTGCATGGGATTAGAGTCCATTTCCTGGCACTGCTGTTGAGGTCACAGAAATTCTTTGTGCCTAGAAAGCTTCTGCTCAGCAGCTTCCAGTCGCCTGAGACTCTGAGGCTGGCAGTGGCAGAAGCGGCCACTCTTTTTACCAGCTGCTGAGGTGCCCTTGTGAGGGAAGAAATTCCAGCACCATGAATTTTCCAGCCGCCGGGAACCTCCTGGCCCACCCACTACTGAGGCACTGCTCACTGCAGCTCTCCAGCTGTAGGAGTTTATGAACTTCTAAGGGTATAGGTGAGGGTTATTCTGAGGTCGGGATTGCATCTTAAGGGTTGCTTGTCCACCAGCTATCTGAATGACAGGTCCTGACTTCGGAGCTTGTTTGCTCTGTACCACAGGCTTTTGGTTTTGTGGTAAGGTTAGCCACTAAGTCATTCCTGTCCCATCACCCTGGATAATGCCATCCAGGGTTTGCTTACCTATGTAGCAAGCAGAGGTTTACGTGCCTTTAAAGTAACAAAATGAGGCAGTAGCAGGCAGATATGATGAAACCACTGAAACCACTGAAATCTATGTGCCTGTTCCCCTGACATGCTAAAAGGATGTTGGTATGAATTTGGGTGGATTTGATTTTAAAGCATAAGTTATTATTACATATTTCCCCTGCTGTGAATTCTTTATTTCTCTTTATCTCAGTTCATGTTACTGACAAACACCAGACCATGTCCTTCAAATAGCCTGAGCATTAGCTTGGAGAGTGTTGAAGTACATAAATAACTGTTCTGAGTATATACCACTGTGATCTAGTTCAGCCACTAAGACCAGAGGGGAAGACAAGTCTGCACTTATACCCCCACTAACCCATCAACTGGGCTGGAGTTTACGCAAATCCTTTGTCCTCACAGGATCTTTTTCTGTCCTCTCTCTTCTAGGTCCACTAGAAGAGTGTCTTTCCCAGGATATCTCTCTTCCTTGGCTGCTCTGCATCTGGTCTCAGCCTGGGGACCCCCAGCAACTCCCTGCCCTTTAACGCAAGCAGATGATGGAAAAGTATGCACTGCTGAGGAGCTGCACTTTATCTGCTATATTTTTCTGCAGGAAAGGCCCCCTTGGACATCAGCTTAAATCTCTCTTTTCTCTCTGGAGCATGAAGAGGACATCAGAAGGGCTGTGGCTCTGGCTCTGGATATTTGGTGTAGACCAAGTTATGCAATGTACTGTGACATCTGGAGATTAATTTTTGGCTCATTTCCTGGAACCAAAGTTGACATCTACATGGGGAATTTTTGTTTTTAAGAACAAGAAGTACTATTCTAATTTGAAGTTCTTCTGTGATCTCATTCAGTTTGAATTCTGTCCAGTATAACTCTAGCTGCATCATTTATAATGAGGAAGGAATTCGTTTTTTATTGGTGACACAAGTTGCATTGATGAGTTATGTATTGATAGCAAACTATCTTCCTGATGAATTAAATGTCACAGAAACTTAAGGACAATAAATACTACTTGTTCTGCTTAGCTAGAAAATCACTGTTTTCCTAGCACTTATAATTTAAATCCTACGACTTTTCTTCAAAGTAATATCATAGACATTTGTAGTTATTAAAATAATTTCAGATGATCAATGGTAATATTATGCATCATCAGTGATCATCAATAAAAGGTGCTCAAAGAGCTTTGCCAGCATTATTTGGCACCACTGTACCAAGCAACATCTAAATGAGCTAATCCTGGTTTTTAAGTTTGTTCTCAAGTCTGCAAAGAACTGAATGCTAATGATCCTGCTCAGTTTACCTGCACTCTTGACCCATGAGGCAATCACCTAAAATAAAAGGTGCTAGTCTTAAGTCAGAGGAGAAGTTAATGCTTGAGTTTGCACAGTGCACATCGGTGTGTAACTTGTAAATTCAGATCTAATGCAGTTTCAGGTTTGATATATAACTCCATAGCAATCAGACATTCACACTGCAAGAATCAAGGCCCCAAACCACGTGCAGCTTGCTCTGTCCTGTCACCTTTATTCTTTGTCCATCTCTGTCATTGATCAAGCTGTCCCTCTGACAAGTCATGAGTTGGTAAATAACAAAAAGATGTTGCAAGTTATCTTTTAATGACATTGTTAGTATTCTCAGGGATAAGTTCCTACATTTTGAAAGAAAACCCCAAGAGCCTAAGTAACAGTTTTAAAGCACAGATAACATGATCTGCAGCTTTGTCTTCACAAACAAGGATAGTGTGCAATGCATGCCAGCAAGCTTTTTACCATCTCTTCTCTCACATTTCATTGGAGTATTGAGTCTACAGTAGATTAATGTCCTGTTATCTTATTAGTGAGAAACACAATCAGCCCTATGTAAGAAGATTAGACAGTAGGAGCTCAAACCAGTGCTAATTTTTAGTAAATTGTCCCCCATTTAGAAAATGGGATAAGGGAGACACCCCCCCTCCTCCCACCTCAAAAAAAGCCAAAACTAAAACAAAAGAAAGTCCTCAACGAACTATTCCTGAGCCTCTGGAGCACGATTTCAGCAAATTGAATGCAATGATGTCTTCCATGTTCTTCCCAGAAATCCATCCTCAGGGGGACCTATTCCTCTGTTGAAAGCCCCTTATAACCTTACTATCGTGATAAAGGACACAAATTTCAAAGAGACGGACTAACGACAATAGGCTAAATTCCTTCAATTTAATTGAAATTTCCCCATTTCATTGATTGAAAATCCTCAATCCTGATAGCAGAGCTTGCATAACTTTAAGATTCTGGGAAGGGAGGAAGTTAGCTATACATAGTGGAAAACCACTGTGGCTACATAATAATCCCCTTAAAATATTGCATGTTTCTTTGAATTTTTTATGTAAAAATCATGTCAATAGCAAATCTGTATTTTTTCCTATTGCCATGTTTTATCAAAGGCCTTCAGTATAACAGGGAGCTTTTCAACAATAGGAAAGTAATTTTGTCAGTTGAGCATGCTATATAATTAAAGGATTAACATTTTCTCTGAAATGGAATTAACAAACAGAAATAAGTCTAGAGTTAACTCCTTCATGTTTAGATGACTGGCCAAGGGACTAAAAGGTGTAGAATTTCCTTGGGAAATGTGCGCTTTGGCTAGAGCTGTGCACAATACTCCTGTGAAGACATTTTGGACTGAAATATTTGGAAAATTTTCTGTCAGAATTTTGGTGGAAGGAGACTATTAGATGAAGAATGATGTGAAAAGCTGGAAGGAAGACAAAGAAACATGTATTTTCCAACCCAGTAAACTTTCAGTCTTACTGCAGACGATGATCTCAAACCCATACACATACTTGCTGGCATACTTTTACCTAAGCTTGAAAATATGCAAATACAAACTTTGAGAAAATATGCCTTTTCAGTTTTTACATATTCAATATGGCAAGTCTCCAGGACTTCATAATAATTCTGTGTAACTTGTTACTGGGGTAACACACATGTCTGAGCATTACCTACTTGCACGTTGATTTCTGGGCCTGGGCAGAACGGTCAGACTCAACAGTTTTGGCAAGTTTGTATATTTATTTTCTTAGTGCCTTAGTGACAGGCTGCAAATAATTAGACTAATTTTATCTTTCTTTTACAGGAAGTTAAATGTCTTAAAAATATCACTATTGTTTTAGATAATAAAAGTGGCATGGAAGATTATGTATTTTTAAGGTGAGGGTTTTCTCTCACATAGATTTAAAGACCATTTTTATACCCAGATAACTAGCATCTTCTCAGTTTTGTGGGCCATACTAAATTGCAGGATTAACTGATAGGCAGCTATTAGGAGAAGACTGCATGCACGTTCCTGCCCAGATTACTCTGAACAGTTTATGTTTCCTCTGGTCTTTGTCTGTTAGGTTGGAGCAGTTTCCCTGTCTCTGGACAAAGTACAGTGATGGGTCATACCATCTGCACAGAGATCTCAGGCTATTGCTTTTTCCTCTCTGCTCTGCCATTAATGATGTCACCACCATTTCTTTGCCACAGCAGTTTGTGACTTGAATAATATCTTGGTTCCATCTTCTGTTCTGCTTTTAGTTTTACTTTTGTCTTGACTTGTAACTCCTGGAACTGTACCTCAGTCCCTAAATCTTTCTTCACACCAGAAGAGACACCATTCTCTTTGTTGTCTTCTCCAGCAAAGAAGATCTCAGGGCCTTCCCTGGCTCCTGCTGTGCTGCCTATTGCCTCCATATGTCCCCACACATGCAGAGATCCCTAGGCACAGGCTTCTGGGGATGCTATGTCTCTTCTTTCCTGCTACTCTCATCACATAACATCTGTCTTCAAGTGTCTTTGCTGACATCCCTTAAATCACCATGGATCCTCTCCTCATGTCACTATGAGTCTGGCATGGGTCTCTATACATCTCAGTATGCAAGCTGGATCTTAATGGACTGGTTTGGGAATTGGGAGCAGTACAGTCATAACTGTTCAGGGTCATCTCTTGTAATCCATCCCTCCTCTACTCACCCTAGCTCTCCTTCTCTTACCCTTTGTGCTTCCTTCACAACAACCTTGAATGTCTTTGCATGGTACTTTATAATGCCACACTGACACCCTTTTCACTCAAAATATCCAGTTTACTCAGATTCAAGCCCTAGAAGATTGTCCTTTCTTGTTGTCTAGTGATGCCTTTTGCTGATGCATAACTTGCATGAAGTTTGCTGCAGGATTTGTGAAATTGGAACATGCCTGAATATGAGAAGGACTTCTTTACTCTGAGTGTGAATTTCCCAGAGAAGCCGTGGAGGCTTCTTCACTGCAGATATTCAAAAGCCATCTGAACACAAGCATAAGTAACAATCTCTAGAATGACTCTTGACTGCACAGAGAGGTTATACTATGTGACCTCCTGTAGGCCCTTCCAACCTTATCCATTCTGGGATTGTGACTGACATGCAGCAGTAGAAACAGGAAAAATATTCTGTCAACTCCAAAGATTGTCATGAAGCAGGGCAGGTGAAAAAATATATATGGTTTGTTTGTGGAATGAGATGCTTCATTCAACCCCTCTTTTAAATTTTCTGGTGTCATTAAACTAAAACTGAAGTAAAATTTAAAGTCTTGATTTTGGAATCATCAAAATGATGTAACTACACTTGCTGGCTGAGGGCATAAAACTCCTATCAGCTCTGCCCAGTAGAAGAGCTTCTGAGCTTCTTCAAAGAATTGATGTTTTGCCTTTTGGGCAAAGCATCTTCAGGATCTGCTTCTGGCAGGCTGGCTCTCTGCATAAGTCATTTTTTGTTATAAATCATAATCATTCTTGTTACATTTCAAGACAGCAAGCAGCACCGGTTCAGTCTTAGCAAACTGAAATGCAGCTGTATCAACCACCTCAGCCTACCATATTTGCCCTGCAGGAATTTACACATTGCTTGCTACAGTGAGAGAGACATGAAATAAAGTACCCAGAATTCAAGTTGTTCTCTCCCCATTTCAGCTACGCACAGTGTAACCACACTGCCAAAAGTTGGAGGCCTCTCTTGACTAGTGAAGATGTCTTGTGAGTGGAGGTTGTTCAGGGCTTGAATGTGTCCCATCTCTACACTGAGGCTCTGTGGCTGAGGAGAGGCATTTGGGGAGGCTGGAGGCAAGGATTGCTCTTCCATTCCTGGGGAGATTCATATCATCAGGAATGGTGTGGCTATGGACCAGTACCCTTTGATGGAGCCCCTGATCCAGACCTGGTCTGGAGATGCTGTGGCAGAAGAAGAAGAAGAAGAAGAAGACTCTTTCTCTCTTCCCAGCAGATCTAAAAAATCCCCTTGTAGATGCCTTGCAACAAAATTTTACAGTGTGAATAGTCTGGTGGTTGTAAACAGTTTCAGTGACTCTCACATTTTCATGAGGATTGGAAAACAAAGTTTTTTCAAAGTTTTTTGACATTAAAGGGAGAGATGCATTTTTAGTGTCAGCATTCCACCAGTATACATACTGAGCATAGCTTTGGACTTTTACATCACCACTCCACTATTAACCTATATCCTCACAGGGCTAAAGCCTGTATTACTGAAGCTGTTCAAATGCACTGTAATTAACATTAATTCAGAATAAAACAGTTTCAAAGTGGCTGAACTGGACAGCATTAATGAGGCCAAAATACTGGTCCACACTGACCAGTAAACTATATTGACACATTTCAACTTATTTTTTTTTTTAAAATGTAGATTGAGTCTTGGGAGGTGAGTTCTAACCTAGACCTAGGATTTTCAGCCTTTGAACCATTTTTAATAAAGAAGCTGTTATTTGAAGAAGATATTTAAAACATGTCAAGAGTTAACTTTAGGCAAACATTTTGTCCCAAAAGTGAAAATTTGAGCCTGGGAGGTTGGGTTGAAGTCTGGCTCAGTTCTTTCAATTTGGAAGTATCAAAACACTTTTAATCAAAAGGAATTTTTTTCTACATTCCCTGTGGGAAACATAACCTTTTTACTCCAACCAACATTAAAAACTTTCTACATTGCTGTGATGCTTCATGGAAATTGTGGTTCAGCTGCTACATACCCTCTCCCATCCACCAGGACATTTTGGTGGGATGCATAATGGATACAATCCCTCTGTGACACACCATGAGGGACCAATCAGATTACATTGTGTGATAGGTAGTGTAGCACAACCATATAGTTGTTGTGTGGAAACTGATGGGTCATATAACTAAAACACAGTTTTCTGAAAGCCGCAGAATTTGGCCACAGTGTATTGTCAGATTGCTTCCAAATGAAATGTTTCTCCCTGGTTCAACACACTGAAATTTTTCATGTAAGTTTTCCCAAGAGAAACTTTAGATTTTTAGTTCTGTTCAAAGTTTGCAAAATCCTGTAATCAGGTTGGTATTTGGAAAAAAGGTAAGTTATTGCCTTAAAAAAAAGGCAGCTTGGTTTGTTTAATAAAATGGCAACCAATTATTTTCCTTTATTCTCCTGGATTCTTACAAGAAACCTTTCTTTAATCTGGCAAGTTAAACTCATTGTTCGGAGTATATCCTCCTTCCAAAATGCGAACGAAAACATGATACTCACCTCACAAGCCAGGGTAATGTGCGGAGTTACCATGAATTCACACTCTGTACCTGAACTATCCCAGGGTATTAGCTTGAGATGGAGAAGATGCATTCACTGGCCTCAAGAAATACATCCTTTACAAAACCTGAAACTTAATGGATTCTTATAACTAACTGTCATTTTGTCAGTGTGGAAGAGGTACAGCAAGATGGCAAATGTGTGATTTTAATCAAATGTACCACACAGTTGAAACAGTGGTCTCTGTTAATTTTACATCTTAAAGTTAATCTGGTGCATCTAGTTGAAAAAATTGTTCCTGTACATCACTCTGAATTATTAATATGTTATACATGACCTAATGACACAAAACTCTTTTATTATTTCTCACATATTTATACTATCCTCACAATAATTTATCTTTGCATTTTAAATTGAGTTTATGTAAAATAATCTTTAGAAAATCTAAACAAAACAACTAATGTATTGTCAAAGCATTTTAGAGGTGTGGTTAACCTTCACTTTGCTGAACCCTCCATCTCTTTGATCTACCATCCATCTTAGATGGGATTTGACGGTGTCTCTGGCTAAAGGATCAGCATATTGACTCATAAAATTTGTATTTTTCCAACATGGTTCACTAGAACTGTGCATCAGGTACATGCACGGCCCTTACTTTTCCATTCAAAGGTTATTCAGGGCAATGACTCATAGAAATCAGCTGAAGCTATGGTTTAAATGCATAGCTTGTCCATAATTATCAGTGGGATTAAGTAAAACACCAAAGGAATATAAACAGGTAGAAATAAACAAAGTGACTTGTACAGAATTAATTTATGCCACATAGGAACTGTACTTATGCCTTCCCTTTGTTTTTGGGGTTGTCCTGTCACTGCTGACATTTTCTGCCCAATCACAGGAACAGCTGATCTGCATCTCTTTTTGATGGCTGTTCTCACACTGCTAGAGAATATATGGATCTGTGGTCCATTGTGCCTTCAGTGCAGTGCAGGAATACAGTTTCATGTGAACTGGGTTAGGTAAGCACCTGGATCACAGGGTGTTTACCCAAATCAAGTGATGCCCTGAAGCTTAGATTATGACAGGTAAGAGATCAGATCAGCTGATGCCGGTGAAGCTTGCAGGAGCAGATATGAGTGAGTCAGTGAGTGAGTGAGTGAGTCAGTGAGTGAGTGAGTGAGTCAGTGAGTGAGTGAGTGAGTGAGTGGAATGACAAGATACACCCACAGCTCTCTGTCAGGGCCCCCACTCTCTCTTATGTAGGAGCTCTGCGACAGGAGGTGACATACCAAACTTTGCTAAAAGTATTGGTTTAAAAAATTTCTGATGAATGTGGTTGGGGTAAAGGGAGGAATTCTAAGAAAATTCTCACGGTGAAATGATCATATAAGACTTTAAAAATAGAATAAATCAGTATAACACTGTAGTTGGAAGAAGCTTTTCTACCCTGCTAATGATGATTTTCTTATAAACCAACCCTTAGAGAGTAGCAAAGGACTGAAATTTTTGATTTGATGCTATTATTGTAAATTTCAATAAAATAATCATAGTATATGTATATAACTGGGTACCTGGGCGTAGGTGTTGAGTGAAGCTGCAGAAGGGTTG
This sequence comes from Sylvia atricapilla, assembly GCF_009819655.1. Classification (NCBI taxonomy): domain Eukaryota; kingdom Metazoa; phylum Chordata; class Aves; order Passeriformes; family Sylviidae; genus Sylvia; species Sylvia atricapilla. The sequence continues at coordinate 36,338,349 of NC_089174.1, forward strand.
TTACAGTAAATCATTTATGATAATTTTGATAACAGGCCTCATAACCTAACCTTAGTGTTCTGATGAAATTTGATCTTTGAGAGAGATATGAGTGCTGCTAGGTTATCATCATCATCATAATGGTAGTTTTTCACCAGCATTACCCAAAACAGCCCAAGGGTTTTCTCTGTGCTACCATGACATCTGTAAGTAGAATGTGTGGAAACCAACAATAGCCATTTAAACAGTTTGCTAGCACATCAGCCAGTTTAAGATCTACTATATTTTGGTGCAGGAAGCAGGCCAAAGTCCTGTGAAGCTGGTACATTTGTGTCCTGTAATATATAAGCACACTTTGGATACTGCAGAATCTACATGAAGTTCTCATTTTTATGGTTGCATGGGTAGTAAAGAGGAACAACAGAGTATTGAGTGGGTCCAATTTGGTGTGCAGATAAAAGAAACACATTACAGATGTAGGAATATATTAAAAACAGAAATTGTAATAGGCATATCTTGAACATCATTTGAAAATAATTGAAAATGTAAATCAATATGCTATAAGATTATTCCCAGTATGCTACTTATAGATCTAATTTTGACCAAACAATGCTCAATGACTTTTGAAATGTATGGGAAGGAACTATGAAATCAGTGCTAGTGAAAGTAGGAAATATTGCTAAAAGAGAAATTTGTAAATAATTGTGTTGGTTACATCATCCATATGTACTGATAAGAGTCAGCTAGTAAATAGAGCAATACATCAGTACTGGTTCATAATGCTAGCAAAATAGTAAGGAGAGAATCTCTTCATCAAATGTGGAAATTTCTCCTGTGGATCAATCTGAAAAACATATAAAAATCATGTTAGGCCGCCCATGAAGCATGTGGTCCTATGACAACATAGAATTAAGTTTGTGAATGTCATCCTTTATTGCAGAAGCAAGAGGCAATCGAAATAGGAAAAGGGCTATTATCTCTGTCTCCAAGATGAGTTAGAGCATAACCAAAGTAGAAACCTTATGTCCTCACTTCAAAAAAGACACTGAGAAACTGGAGTGTGTTCAGAAAAAGTTTGTAAGCACAACTGAGAGTCTATAAAACATACCTGACACATAAAGACTTAAGCAAACTAGTATATTTTATTTATCCAAGAGAAAATTTAGAAGTAAATTAATGCAAGACTAGAAATACTTACATGGAAAAAATATTTCGCATGGTGACAGATCTAATTTAACAGATAAAAATCATATTGAAATCAAGTGGCTGAAAGCTGGAATGAGACAAGCAGATGAAAAAAGAAACAGAAATCTTTAAAAGAGAAACTACCTGAGCTTTGTAGTTATTTGGGCTTGTGATATGTTTTCATGGGCCTGAAGTTTTAAGAGTCATAATTGGAGAGTCATTCTAAAAGATATGCATAAAGCTCAAACAGAAACTATAATCTTGGTGTAGAAGTTATTGAACAAGGTTTTCCTAGCTTGTAAAAGGTAAGATTGTAATGCTCCGTTTGGATGCCTGGCTCTTTCTGCTGGTCACGTGAATGTGGAAGTAACATCGCTAAAGAGGATCTATAGTGAATTGTTACAGTTAAAGGACCTTCTAGGTAGTTATTCTAGAATTCCATCTATGCTGGCTATACAGCATTTTGTGAAGCTCAGAAAAGCAGCTGCTCTGTATTTACAGAACAGGACCAGCTGAAACACATCAGAAACAAGATATGACCCTAACATCAGTTACGTAGGCTATTCTACCCTCGTGTGATTGTGTTTCCAGCAACTCAGCATATATGACAAGCCCTTTGTCCTGTTGCTGTCCTCAAACTAAACTGGGGAGGATTCATTTGCTTCATGCATGAGCTCTGAGCTTTAACATTCTTGACTCACAGGAACCCCCAACCATCTCTAACATCCTTGAATTCAAGATGTTAGAATATATGTATATATATCCTCAATATAACTCTTTGCTAATCCTGAGAAGCTAAATACACAGAGAGAGTGCTCTGTGCACTTTCAGCATACAGATGAGAAATCTGCAAGGCTATATACTGTATGTATACATTAGGTACGAACACATGAAGCAATAAGGTAGAAGTTATATGCTTGTGGATTCAGAGCTCTAATTTCATTGCCAGTTTGCAGTTCTCTGCAAATCCCTATTTTTTTCTGCCATTTTGCTTTATTGAGTAATCTACAGCAATCCTTTATCACTGGAACACCCACGAAGCTACCCGTGGATGATTCAGAGCCAACTGAACCTGCATGCGGTTATTTACTGCCTGAAGGTGACAGTGGCAATGCCTTGTCCTTCTCACCAGACACCATACATGTCCCTAGCAGGCTCTCACAGCCCTGCTTTTTTTTTTTTTTTTTTTTTTTTTTTTTTTTTTGGTAGGAGAGCTGGTAGCTTTATGGAAGTCAGTCCTCCCTCCTGCCTGAAAAGATGGGGAGACAGGTGATTTGGACTAGTCAGGGGTCACACAAAGGTTAGCTGGAACAGATGCTGAAGGTAGATTATCTTAGAGTGAAGAGGCAGGAGAGAACGGCTGCGGTCCAGGGTACTTCAGTACAGCTCTGCCAATCAACATGCCATTGCCTTCTCTGGAAAGACTGACGTTTTTGTCACCAAAGCTGCAAGCCTGCCTTGCTTTTTGACGCTTCAAGATGCTGTGTGTTTTTTTTCTCTTTAGGATGTTGCTGGTCCTCGCTGGATTATGACATGTCCCAGTGTGTGACCAGCACACACCAACCTGCACTGCCAGCCATCTCCAAGGAAAGCTTTCACAGGGAAGCCACAATCCTTCTGTTCTCACCCACCAAAATTTCAGATTTCTAAACAGACCATTCTTCACCAATCTTCAGCATTCCTTAATCAGATGAAACTGATTATTTGAGGGAAAAATGGTCAAGGGTGTTTTCTACTATTTTTCATTCCAAGATTTCTACCAAAGTTTGTGGGCAATGGCTTGTTCACTCTTGCTGTCCTGTGTTGGGTTAGGTAATTTCTTCTAAATGAACACTAAATTATTCATGCAGGACATAAGTCTTTAAGGATGCCTGTTTTTCTACTGACCCAGTGTCTGTAGGTTATCACATACATTAACTCAGTTTTATTTTCATTTTTGCACTCCAGAGTGGATGCTTACCACTATTCTCTCAGTAGCCTTCTGAAGCATGTTTGACATACTCATGAGAATACCCATGTGAATAAGAAATCCTTTACAATCAAGACCAAAATAGTCCCTAACTTCCATTAGATTTTTTCAGTAAGTCTTTCCCTCTTCTTCTGTTTTATCTTATAGCTGCAAAATGCCACTGTAGGATAACTGACTTTGAAAAAAACAGCAAAGTAGAGAGGGCGTTGACATGATCTAGCATTGTTAATAATCCTTCTTTAAGGTGGAGACTGGACTCAATGACCTTCTGTCCTGGGTTGTAGTTTAGGGTGTATTCTATCACCATCTTCAGTTAATGGCCCATCAATGCCTTTTGCATGACTCAGAGATAACTCCCTCCGGGCGTTATCTCTCTCTTTAATGGGCCATTAAGGCTCTCTTCCATGACTCATCATCCCATTGTGAGATGCTCCGCCCATGGGGAAGAGCCAAGCATTCTCACCTGGATATAAGCTGGGATTTGGGACAGTAGAAGCAGCCCTCACCCACTGGATTCCCAGAGGACCGGAGCTACCAGACCTTTCTACAAGATTTCTGTTTCAAGAAGACCACCTCGTCTGGACTGTTTCCATCACCCTGATCAGGTTGTATTCTGACTTTGTCACTGGTTTTTTTTGTATTTATTTTATTTTATTCTATTTTATTTTTTCCTTTTCTTCTCATTAAATTTTATTTCTGACTTAGAGCCTCTTACTTGGTTTGTTTTTAAACCACAACACCTTCAGACATCCTTTTCCAGTCAGCATTTCTAGAAGTCTTCCAGCTCAGGCTAGAATATATCAGCAGACAAATTTAAGCAGTTTTACTGAGAGATAAGCATTCTGATCCAAGCTAGCCTAAAATAAATCTGTGTTTTTGGTCAGCTTTCAGAGTTCAGAAGAGACAAAGGAAATTTTATTTACTACATTGAAAAAGCAAGGGGGTGTGACAGAGCTGTGTGAGATATCCTTGGTTTTATGTAGGATAGGTTTACTGGCTTTGTGTCAGAAAATTTGCAGGATTTGCAGGTCCTAAAGTGTAGAAATATATGGATTTGAACAAATCAAGCTTGCCCTCACCCAAATCCTGTCGTGAATCCAATGCAAGGTACAGAATTGGTATAGATGTGCTGGTACAACTTACATGAGGATACAGCCAACAATGAATAGTGTAGCTTAAAGAAGAAGGGTTGTGGAAGATGACGGTAGGAAAGACTATAGAACCACTAATTCCACCTAGAAATTCGTGTTCATTATTTTCATAAAGTTAAGTTGCTTATACCACGTTTGGCTGACTGGTAGGGTGAAAACTGTTAGTAATTCACCATTTGTACCTTGTTAACTTCTCAAGAGTCTTATGTTACTTGGCTTGGCACTCCTGCATTTATTGATAGCAGTCAGGCAACCTAAATATATTCCTTTTTCATCCACTTAAACTGCTCTGTGGGGTTAAAGGCTACTAACATATCAAGGGCATAACGAAATGTATGGATAATCTAATAATCTAATAATGTGATAATCATTACTTCTACTTTTCCTGAAAAACTGTTTTAGAGGTTTGGTAGTGAGAGTCAATGCTCCCTCGATAGAAGATGCATTAAATGCTAGTGGTTACTGCATTCAGTTTCTAGTATCTATGCAAAACATTTAGCAGGAAAAGAAATAACTTCTGATTTATAACAGGACAGCTTTGTGATAGAAAATGTTTGAGGCGAGAATCAGGACTGTACAACTTTCTCCTTGGATTAATTTGGATGAAATCCCAAGTGCCCACACACTTAGGCATGACTATCCTCATTTTGCTTTTCAGTGCAACTTTATTTGGTCAACTCCATATTTAGCAAAAATTGGAGATATTCCACTGAAGTCCTGTGGAGAAAGGCAGATGATCAGAGCTTCATAACACAAAAGAGCACTCAGAATGAATCAAGAGAAATATCCCATCCCTCCCAAAACTCACATTATAATCAGGAAACAGTGCTAAGGATTTAATTTAGTAAGCTGCTTTCACAATAGGCCACTCCAAATAAAGACAATGGTGTCTTTCTACTATCAGTTAATTCAAAACCTACCTTTTTTTTCCCTCCATGCAGCAATAACTGCTATGCAAATTAATTTTATAACCCCAACTAAAATCCTGGCTTTAAGGAGAATTTTGCTACTGACATAAAAAGCAGGACTCTGCTTGCACTCTTGCATAATGAATGCAACCTTCCTTCCTTCCTTCCTTCCTTCCTTCCTTCCTTCCTTCCTTCCTTCCTTCCTTCCTTCCTTCCTTCCTTCCTTCCTTCCTTCCTTCCTCCTTCCTTCCTTCCTTCTTCCTTCCGTCATTCCTTCCTCCTCTTCCTTCCGTCCTTCCTTCCTTCTTCCTTCCTTCCTTCCTTCCTTCCGTTCCTCTTCCTTCCTTCCTTCCTTCCTCCTTCTTCCTCCGATCCTTCCTTCCTTCCTTTCTCTTCCTTCCTTCCTTCCTTCCTATCCTTCCTTCCTTCCTTCGCTTCCTTCCTTCCTTCCTTCCTTCCTTCCTTCCTTCCTTCCTTCCTTCCTTCCTTCCTTCCTTTCTTCCTTCCTTCCTTTCCTTCCTTCCTTCCTTCCTTCCTTCCTTCCTTCCTTCCTTCCTTACTTACTTACTTCCTTACTTCCATACTTCCTTACTTCCTTTCTTCCTGTCTTCCTTCCTTCCTTCCTTCCTTCCTTCCCTTCCTTCCTTCCTTCCTTCCTTCCTTCCTTCTTCCTTCCTTCCTCCTTCCTTCCTTCTTCCTTCCTTCCTTCCTTCCTTCTCCTTCCTTCCTTCCTTCCTTCCTCCTTCCTTCCTTCCTTCCTTTCCTTCCTTCCTTCCTTCCTTCCTTCCTTCCTTCCTTCCTTCCTCTTCCTTCCTTCCTTCCTTCCTTCCTTCCTTCCTTCCTTCCTTCCTTCCTTCCTTCCTTCCTTCCTTCCTTCCTTCCTTCCTTCCTTCCTTCCTTCCTTCCTTCCTTCCTTCCTTCCTCTTCCTTCCTTCCTTCCTTCCTTCCTTCCTTCCTTCCTTCCTTCCTTCCTTCCTTCCTTCCTTCCTTCCTTCCTTCCTTCCTTCCTTCCTTCCTTCCTTCCTTCCTTTTCCCTCTCTTTTCTTTTGCTCTGACAGAGCATGTAGCTGTTGATAGAGATTCAGTTATTTTTTGTAGTGAAATTGCTTCTCAGACTGTAAATTCCAAATTCCCCTAGAAAAGTTTGCAAAATGAAATTTGTAAAGATATGTGAAATGCATCCCGAGCTCCCTTTGTACATGTTGTATGGCATACCATTATATCATTTCCCCTACATCTGCCATAAAAGGCAAGAACTTCAGTGTAGAGTCAAGGGGCTGATGAATGTGTGCAATTTACTTTAACTGCTGGGTTAATCCCCTTCCCCCACCCTCTTAGCTGAGCCGTGACAGCCATAAACCAGCTGTGAGAGCCACAAACTCTCTAAATAGAGGAACAGATACCAGCACTCTGATAAGAAACAGAGCATTCACTTGTCCTTGTTACAGTTAGAGAACAAGCAGGATGAGGATGATGACTTCCTTGTATAAGACATGACCAGTATTGTATTTAGCAGCTGTGCCAGTTACTTTGAAACACATGAAAGGACCTTTAGCAGCTTGCATTACCTTTCCTTTCAAGAACAAGGCTTTGCATGGCGTGACTGGTTTTTAAAACAGTCATTTGGACATTGCATTACCCATGTGAGAAAAAAAGGCTTTTGGTAAATGAAATGCAGAGGCACAGCCTATTCTAGTTCATATTTACATCCCAGTGTGTCTCCAAGTGGGTGACAATATATCCAAATGGATTCTGTTGCCTATAGCAGAACTAAGGTGCTCTTTCCAAACCAAAGACTGAAACCTCCTCCATTTACAGCATACTTACAGATGCCTAGAAATCCTCTGTCCTTGATGCTTGTAATGCCCATAGTTCATATCAGCATGTATTGGTGAATGTTCATGGATACCTTAGATATGGTAGAGACAGATAAACTGCAGCCTAAACAGCAAAAGCCACCCATAGACTATTAAACCAAAGGCACCTGAAGGCACATGAAATTAGGCTTCTGCAGAAAATACCTGTCCTTACAGAATGGCAACTACAAGAGTGGCAGACATAATTTAGTATTAAAATAGTTCTGTACAACTGTTAAATTGGGACATAAAGGGTGGTGGTCTTTATCTTCTAAATATCAGCCTGTCTAGATAATTTCCTTAGGAGTTAAAAGGCTTTGAACTAAATTCCATTTTCTTCCTGAGAGTCTTTAAGATGTGTTAGGGCTTTCTTTCTTTTTTTTTTTCTTACCCCACTGCAGGCCGAAATACTGCCGAAATCCTCTTCAGTCTTCTACTTGTAGTTGAGCAATTAGACATATTGAGCCAGAAGAGGAAGTCTGTGAGAAGCACAGAGAATGGAAGCAAAAAAACCCAAAAAAACCCAAAAAAACAACAACAACAACAACAAAAAACCGGGATGCTCAGCAACAGAAAATTAATTTAAATAGCTGCAAAATATTGACTTGATATACCATGTAGTAAAAATTATGAAGCACAGGAAATAGTTCTTTAATACTATTGATTTCTCAAATTTCTGGTTATTCTCAAATTTCAGTTATAGTCAGATATATAACTACTAGGCATTTAGGGACAGAAGATAACTGGGAGTAGTTGGCATAGATTTAGGAAGGGGGAGTCAATCCTGGCCAGCTGGTCAGCCTTCTGTGATGAAATGACTTGCTCAATGGACAAGGAAAGGCTAGTGGTTGTTTTTTATCTTGATGTCAGAGAGGCTTTTGATGCATTCTCTAAGAGCATTCTAATAGACTGGTTGCTGAATTATGTTTTAGATAAGTGAATGCTGAGATAGACTGAAATCTGACTGAATGCCTGAGCTGAAAATGTTTTGGTTGGTGGCATGAAGTCCAGTTGTGGGCCAGTTTCTAGTGATGTACATCAAGCATCAATACTGGAACCAATGCTGATTATGACCTTTGCTAAATCACTGGTATAGATTGTACCCTCACCAAGTTTGTAAATGAAACACAATAGGAAGAAGGACAAACCAGAAGGCAATGCTGCCATTCAGAGGGACCTGGATAGCTAAATGGTCTCAAAAAGATCTCATGAAGTTCAGCAAAGGGAAGTGCAAGGTCCTTCCCTTGAGGAGGACCAACTCCAGACACACACCAGGAGCCTACCACCTGGAAAGCAATTCTGCATAGAAGGTCCAGAGCGAAGATACCAAACTGATCATTGAGCCAGCAATGTTCCTTTCCAGAAAATAACAGCTTCCTGGGAGAAATGTTCGCAGCAGGTCAAGGGGGGAGATCCTTCTCCTCTACTCAGCCCTGACAAGGCCTCCTCTGGAGTGCTGGGGCTAGTTTTGGGCTCTTCAGCACAGGACAGACATGGAGCTATTGGAGCAAATCCAGTAAAGGGCAATGGAGATGGTTAAAGAACCGCAGTATGTCTGATACAAGGAGGGAATTGGTACTGTTCAACCTGAAAAAAAGAAGGCTCCATAGTGGGATAAAAAAATCTTGGTTTTAAACTGCTGGCAATAAATATAGTTTTGTTCATACAAAACAATCCATGTATTATCCATAGCATCTTCGAGAAACAGACTTTGCTGATCCAGTATTGCATCATTTCCATGTGGCCAAAAACAACATCTGAACTTGAAATATCTTGAATATGTCTTCTGAATTATGGGGTTTAGCATACCTTTTTGATCCTTGCCTCTTTCTAAGTTTCACAGAACTTCGAGACTGATCATCAGATTTTAATAGTATCTTGTGAGTGTGCAGTGATGCTCATGATGTTTTGCTTTCCTCCACCTCAAGAAAGCAAAACAAGGGCCTTTAGCTGCCAAATTCAAAGTTTCCCTCTTTGTTTTGGAGCTTTTTACCTCTTGCATACAGGGGTGTGAGACTGACCTGGAAGTGATGGAACTGCCCATGGTACACTCAGCTGAGTCATTAGCCTCTGCTAGGATGGAGGAGCATCTCACCACTCCAGCAAGGAGCTGGAGATCTGGCTGAAAAGGCAATTCCCGTTTCCAAACAGATCTCAAGTTTTCGCAGTATTTTGCTCTCATTCACCAATCCTGTAATTACTCACCCTAGAAATTTAGTAGAAGGTTTCTATCTCAAGATTTTGATAATAAAATTTATTTTAAAAAGACAAATAAGGTAAACCACCAATATTAAAACCAGTCTTCTACCAGCCAGAAATTGTAAATATGATTCTTTCTTCTGCCTTGTGTAAGCAACAGCCGAGTGTTGTTGCACAATGAATCTTTTTGTTTTCCTATATGGGCTGTTTTAACTTTTGCTTTCATGTCTAAGAGCTGAGAAAAAATGGAAAGTTCGACTTTGAAAACAATTTCTTCTTGTGATTATGACAAGGGACCAGGGAAAGCCTGTTAGTGGCTGTGTGAATCAGTCCCTGCAACAGTTCAGGCTGATCATGTAGCTCCTGCTTGGAGATGGAGAGGATATACTCTAGAAAGATAAGTACATCCATGTAAAAGAGAAATTTTTTTTTTTACTGCAATATCTCACAGCACCTTGGAGGTCTTAGTTGTATTTTGGACAAAATAATTGTTGCAGGTAATCTAAACCAGCAGAAGGGCTAAAATAATCTTCTCAAATTGAAAGGTTATCAGTGATATTTTTGATTAGTCAGTACTTCTCTGAGTTGCTCCAGATTTACCAAAATAAATTTCTTCACCCAAAGAAGAGTCTTAGTACTTTTCTGCTCTATGTCCTGAGTCTCCTGACAGATCTGCTCCAGCATGGTAAGGCATCCACATGCGCTAAGGCAGACATTGCAATTGTAGTAGCAGATATTTTCTTTCATTGCTTAAACTGATTTCCAGCAGGGATAAACTATGTTAGTGAAAGGTGTTCATACTGATTTTACATTTGGGTCGAGTTTTTAGACCAACACTGACTGTTTTTTTCAGCCACTGTGGTATCTGCCAGAACTGAGGAAGCAGTTGCCTCTCCAGAAAGTAAAGTAACAGAGGCAGGTCTTGATGCGAAGTTGATTGTTCAGGGTAAGTTAAAGCAATATAACCTACCTTCAAGTAATACTTAAGGCTGTTGCTGGGTCTCTCTGGCATTAAATGGCTCTGTGCCACTGGAGCTATGTGAGAGAGCTGAAGGGCATCACAGAAACATCTCAGGGATGTGGTGTCTGCTTTGTGGAGAGAAAGGTGAAAGATGTGTCCTGATATGAACAGTGAGGAGCCAAAACAGAGAGGAAAACCCATTCCCGTAAGCATCTGCCTTTCAAGTTTTGTATTTGGCAGACCGGCATAGGAGAATGGGGTTGAGACTGCATCTGGCACACTGCAATGGGATGAGGAAGCAGCACAGTCTTGCTAGGGAATTGAACTCCTGGTAGGCAGCACGTGAGGTCAAGGGTTATGTTGCAAAAAGTGCCTCTGTTGGGTTAAAAAGGAGTCTGAAGCAGAGGCTGGCTCTATCTACGTTGTGTTCAGTGTAACAGGTATGAGCAGGCCATAGTCCAAGACTAAGTCCTTGTGAATTGTGGTCATGGTAACCTTGTGACTATAAGGAGAAATATGAAGTTGCACCTAAATCTGATTTGTCTGTCAAAATAGGACAGCATCTGTAGTCGGTAGAGTTGATGGAGAAAAATAATTGCATATATCTACACAGATGAGAGCTGCTGTAGCTGCTCCAATAAGAAAGTTTTATAAATTAAGAGTTGTCTGGTTTTTTTCATGAGAGGGTGATATGGTGCAAATAATAAATATATTGAAGGCTTAAAATGCTGCTTAACAAGTACTTGGAGTCCTGACTATTTTTGGTATTCTAGTCATGCTGCTGCTTTGGAATCCACTCATAAAATAGTTTCATAGGAGCTTCTTTCAATTTTATTTGCCTTTTGATGTACAATTAGTTCTTAGAAAAAAGTGTTCTGTATTCAGATGTAAATTTACAAATCCAACTTTGTTTCTGCCCTTTTGCCAGATTAAATCAGCTATCTGTGTGTCTGCTTATAGTGAGACAATGCAAACCATTTTGAAGTCAAGCAAAATATGGTTTTCTGGAGCTAATATGCTGGAAAGCTGCCAGAAACTTCTTCTCTCGTTTGAATATGATGTTGTGGAAAACAAACGCGAGGAAGAGAATCTGTGAAAATTGAGATAACTATAGAGCTGCTAGGGGATTGTGGGTAAAACTGTGCTGATTTACAGAACATTCTAGAGACATTTTTAGGATTTAACATGTCCCTAGGAATAGAAGGTTACACAGCACACGAAGAAAAATATTTTCCTGACTAGAAGGTATCTATGCCAAGAATAAAATAATCTCTGATTTACAGTTTTGCTGGCTGAACAAATTGTTTGGTCTGGAAACTTTGACAAGCTTTTCTGGCCTCACTTTTTTCATTAGGCATCTTTTTCTGTCCCCTGAAAATATACTCCATGCTGAATTCAGCTCTCTTTATTTCTCCTTTCCTTTTGCTGCTGCTGAGTTTGATCTTTTCAACATGGTGAGTTAGATTTCAGCTATTATATCTGGTTTTGCTGCCAAAGTATTTTCTTCTTTCCAAGAGTATGGCTTTTCCTACTGTTCTCTAAATAATTTGCCTTTATTTAGCACAACTTTTGGAAGTCTTTTTGTTTTGGAGACCTCCATCTGTTTAAGGTCTTTGCAATGTAGGTCCTGCTTAAGGTCATCTACTTTTTATGACTACATTATTCCTGACTGTACCTGATTCGGCACCATTGGTGCCATTTAATACTCCGCATGAGATTTCAAGGGGCCTCAGGTCTTCAGTCTGTTGATTACTGTCCTTTCTGTGCTCTAACATGAACACCTTGGGTTAGGGCATGCTCATTCACACTGCTCTGAATGTTCATCTATGTGACCCAAACCATTACGCTGCCAGTGCACAGTCACAGTATAGATCTCTGAATCTCTTCCTTGAATTTTGTACTTTTTTTTTCCCCCAGGCAGTAATGCTCTATTAGCACAGGTGGACATCCACCCTAAATAGCCTTACATTGTAACAAGGCTAGGACATCCAAGAACGGCTCGATACTGTCAGAGCTATTCTCTTCCTGGGTCTGGGATGTATTGCCAGTGATGGAACAACAGGGATCTATGTGCTGATCTCTGCTAGGAGCATGATCTCTTCAGGAGTGTAATCTAATGTGAACGTGCTCCTGAACTCTCAGAACCCTTGTCACACCAAGACAAACATGCAGATGCACACATTTTACACTTTTCTTCATTCACAAAGAGATTTGCGTTGTCATTAAAAATTTAAATCTATGTTTTTCAAAATCCTGACTTGGCAAGATGGTTAAGAACATTCTTAGAATTAACCAAATTGCAATTTATAGCACTTGTGGCATCCACAGCAGGCACATGTTTCTCTTTTAATGGAGAATAATGAACACCTGAATAAATACAATAATGAGAAGTAACATACCTCTCCAATGAATATAAAACTAAGTTAATATATGACTTCATCTTTCATCTTACATATTGTTGGGTGTATCCTTAAGTATCTGTTGTATTGTAGATCTGATAGGTATGAACAATGAATCCTAAAATTTTACATCCCATCACATACATGGGGCACTGTGGGAGCCATATAATCTACATTCATTCATCTCTTGCAACAAAGAATGTTTGTGGATGTCCCAGGAGACAGCAGTAAGACTCATGTGTTGGTGTTAATGAGAGCCTTCTTTTTATTTCCAATGGCTGGAAGTACTGGCAGTGGAAAGATGCTGGCCAGAATATATCCCTCAACTACAGTAGGATTCTGTGGGCACTCCTGCTTCTGTGTTGACTTCTGCAATGGTTAGTCACAAGTCAGACTGGTTTTAGTAAAATTCCTCTTCTTGAACTTTGATCTACTAAGCCTCTACAAATACAATAATGGTTGGGGAGTGTGAAAATGCTGTTATAGAAAAATATTTGGTCACTCTCTATTTACTCTGGTGCATCAAAAATGAAGTTAATCAACTTTGCCAAAGAGGAAGGCTGTTTTGCTGTTTTAATTTGTTCTTCATATAACTGTGCTATCAATGTGTTCTAGTTTTCTGCCTGTAAGAGATACTCACTCTTATAGGGTTGCACTTCTGGATTTCTGCATGGAAGTATGAGACACCAATTTTAATAAGAACCATCTTAAAAATCATAGTCTCTCCTACTATCATCCAACACCATTTAGTAAAAGTGTTATGCTCCTAAGTATTTAATTGCAGTCTGGAGATGGTTTTTACCATTCTGCAAGACCTAGCTCACAGATATCCCTGTTTTTATTTTGATATTGTAACTATCAGCATCTGGTCAACCCTGAGAGCATCTTCATGGTGAAAGGACAAATGCTATCTTCAGTTCATGTGTTATAATTAACACATCTGGTAATAAGTGAAACAAAGAGTCAAAGAAGTGTCTTTGATGCTTAAATTCAGTGGCAAGCAATGCCCTTTGCCGTTGCTTATCTTATGCATAGTCTCAGTAATGAGGACCGGGTAATCATGGAACATACTCTGGTGTAATTTGGTGTTTGCACACACCTCACTCCTCTAATTTCTCTAGCATTACACTAAATGCACAAAGACAGGACCCTTCAGTGCTTCTGTGTGCCTCAATACACCGCTAAGTGCTCCTTTTTGCTTTCTGTGGCAGGTCACTGGGGAACTGTCCAGCAAAGGACCACCTTCTAAAATTAAAGTGGTTTGGAGATTTCTTTCATGATGGTTCATCCAAGACCTGTCAGGGAGAGAAGAAAAATACTTGTGTTTTTCAGGCTAGGACAAAGCTCACTAATTCAGGACTAAACAATAATGAAAAAAGAGAGGAATTCACAAAATAGAAAGTTAGCCACAATCACTGTAACAGCCCCTGCAGCTGTTCATGCCACGTTCAGTACCAGATATAAAGAGAATGTCCTGAAGAACATGGTATTAGCACCGGGTAGAGACTTCTAAACTCGTTTGTATTTGGTGGCAAAGCTTCTCTGAGTCTGAATGTGGTTGACACTATATTCTTGCAATCATGACATGACTATTAAGACAAACAAGGATTTCCTAAGTCCTTAATTTAGAAATTCTTAAGTCCAGTCTTCTTCCTGCCTTTGACAGTACAGGTAGTTCAGTGCTGGCAAAATGAATGTAAAGCCAACTGTCACCATCCATCTACCACAGGGTGTTTTTCCAAGCACCGCTTTCTTGGTTTCAGTGTCCTGTGCTGGTCCATTTGAATGGCAACTGCCTCTGGCACAAAGCACCATGGCATATCAACCCTTGTCTAAACCTTGGAGCAAATTGTTAAAAAGACTGCGGACAAGGTCAGCATCTGTTTGAATTCTAGGTGAATGGCATCTTCTAAAGGGACTGTAGTTTGGGAGATGTTACCAGCTGGAACCACTGGAGATTATTGCACTTATTGTAGGCAAAGCATATCCTGATCTTCAGCCAGACTGCCTAGGCTTAGATAGTACTGTCCAGAACTGGGCTGTTAATACACATTGTGCTTAGGGACATCTTTTCACCCTGTAATATCCACAAGTGGTTCCTTCCTTCTGTCTTCTTGAAAAGTGCAGTATTAATTACATTCTCTGTAAAGCTGAATAAGTGGGCCCTATTTTCACAAGCTCTTTCTTTTTCACTGGCTCAAGAAAGTGCAAGTAATTGTTGAAATGTTCATGTATAATTATGTAATTTTATGCAGAAAAACTTATTTTCTGTTTAGCCAAAATCAGTGATGATTAATTATGCCTCAGAGTGCTCAGGTTTCTGGTCTTGCTGGAAACAACCTCTCAGATTGGAGGGAAATGTAAGCATCTTTTCCAGAAAGGTGTGAGAGTGCATGTGTGTGTATGCCTTCTTTTCTGATCCATTTGTTAATTGATAGTATTTTAATAAAGAAATAGTTCTCACTGCATTTTCATATTGATTAATTCAAAATAAGTGGCATGTCACTCACACATGACTCACGGATGTTGTTCTGCCTCTTTGCAGAGCACCAGTGTGTTTGTGCACCTAAGTTTGGTGGGCTGGATCAGCAGCACCAGCTAAGACTGCCATGTGTGGCTGGACCAAGATCCACTACAGCACTGGCTCTATTTAAAATAAAGACACAGGCACAGGCTACATAGATGTGTTATGTCATCACTCGATGGTTCATATTATTCTCTAAAAATATAATGCATCATTATTTATTATGAAAACTAACTGACTTGGGTCTGTGTCAATTTCATTTGCCATCAATACTGTTTTAGTTTTTGGTGGAACCCTGCCAGCTTTTCCTGTTCTCCTTGCTCTAACCAAAGACCTGAAAGCTGACTTTCACAGGCTGTCAGTGATTAGACAGTGGGGTCTCTGTAAGTGTGGTCTCATATGAGCAGCTGTATATTTTTTCTGTAGAGGGAACTTGTCATTAAAGAACTGAGAAGATGAGTGGGTGGTACCTTGGGCTGTTTTTCTTCTAATTTGGCCCTCATTTACTTTAGACGCTGTGAAGTAGTCCACATTAGCTGATGGTGCCTACAATTCACTTGTACTGATGAAGACAGCTTGACAGCTGCATAAATCACTGCTAGATACTACTGATAAATTGCTGCATACGAATTTGTAGAGGACCACCCAAGCACAACTTGGGGGCGGCCTGCAGTCACACTAGGCTTGCACATGAGTACAGTAATGCAAATTTGCTTAACTCTTTATTAGGACTTCGTATAGTTTTCCTTTTAAGAAAAGTATTGACATTTCTCCACTTGCTTGTTTGCTAGACTGTTGAAGTAAATTGCCAGGATCCAGCACCTCCCATCATCTGTAGTTGTGGTATTAAGATTCATTTGTTTGTTCATGCAGGGATAACAGTCTGCTTCCTCATTGTGAACTGCACAATCTGGTGATAGGGAGGAGGAGAGGAAAGGGATGGTGTCCTGGTTTGGAGTAAATTAGGGAAGAGCCTCCAAAAGGAGTCCCCTAAACCAAACCTCCACCACCCCTTCCTCCCCCCAGCCCTGGGTTCGGGAAGGAAAATACCTCGGAGGAAAGTGGAAAAACCGGTTTATTGACAAAAATACACTCCCCAACACCGAATAGTGGGAAAAGACGGGTTACTGTGATGAGGAGAGTGCTGACGCGTCTGTTGCAAGCCCCGGGACTTCTCCAACTTCTCAGGTCAGGTCAGGTCCGGAGCCGGTTCAAGCCTTGGCGGGGGGAGAGAAGGAAGGAGGGAAAAAAACCAAACAGAAGCAGCGGGGGGGGGAAGAAAAACGGCGGCAGGGGCAGCCGGAGAGCAGAGTGAAGCAAAGCGAAGCGAAGAAGGCAAAAGCAGCCGAGCTAGCTGAAGCACGAGCCGAAAACAGCCAAGAAGGAAAAAAAAAGAAAAGCAGGAACTGCAGGCTCCCGCCCAAGAGGGCGGGGCTCAGCTGCGAGACATAACAACATATCCAAGATATGGGATGGATATATGGGATAGGAGGCAGCTCGACCCAGAACATTCTACCCCTTATCCCATATATCCATCCAATTAAAACTTCCATCTCACTTACTCAGACCTTTAGCACTTACACATTTCCTTCTGTTTCATGTCTAACTGATCTAACACTCAGCACATATCAATCTTACCCCATATTCAGATTTTCCTGAGGTACACATTGCATCGTTCCATCTTTCTGCATTATCCACCATGTACAACCCGGTCCTTGAGCAGAGACAACTCCACGGATGGGTTTGCCCGTACTCGAGTCAGGGTTGATCCATACTGTCTTTCCCAACAAACCTCTAACATGGGCCACTGGGACTTTATCTCCATCTACTACATTAAGGTGCTGGGACTGAGCAGGACCCGCTTGGTTGGTGGAACCTCGAGTGTTAACTAACCAGGTGGCTTTTGCTAAATGCTGCTCCCAGTTTTTGAAGGACCCTCCACCCAATGCCTTCAGCGTGGTTTTTAACAGCCCATTGTACCTCTCCACTTTACCCGCGGCTGGTGCATGGTAGGGGATATGATATACCCATTCAATGCCATGCTCCCTAGCCCAGGTTTTAATAAGATTATTTTTGAAATGAGTCCCATTGTCTGACTCAATTCTCTCGGGAGTGCCGTGCCTCCAAAGGACCTGCTTTTCAAGGCCCAGGATGCTGTTGTGGACTGTAGCATGAGACACAAGGTAGGTTTCCAACCATCCTGTGGTGGCTTCTACCATGGTCAGCACATGACGCTTGCCTTGGAGGGTTTGAGGCAGTGTGATGTAATCAATCTGCCAGGCCTCCCCATACTTGTACTTAGACCACCGCCCTCCATACCAGAGAGGCTTCATCCGCTTGGCTTGCTTAATGGCAGCGCACATCTCACAGTCACTGATAACCTGAGAAATGCTGTCCATGGTTAAATCCACCCCTCGGTCTCGTGCCCACTTATAGGTGGAATCTCTACCTTGGTGACCTGAGGCATCATGGGCCCATCGTGCTAGAAATAACTCTCCCTTGTGCTCCCAGTCAAGATCTATCTTCAACTCCCCTATCTTTGCAGCTTGATCTACCCACTGATTATTTTGCTGCTCCTCATTAGCTCTACTCTTGGGGACATGGGCATCTACATGGCGAATCTTCACAGGTAGGGTTTCTAACTGGGCAGCGATATCTTTCCACTCTTCAGCAGCCCAAATTGGTTTTCCTCTACGCTGCCAGTTCGCCTCTTTCCATTTCTTCAGCCATCCCCACAGAGCATTGGCTACCATCCACTTCTCTCTCTTTGCAATATCTAGGGCCAGTTGAATGGCTTTAAGTTCGGCAAATTGACTGGATCCACCCTCTCCCTCAACGACCCCTATGACCCGTCGTGTGGGGCTCCATACAGCTGCCTTCCACCTCCGACCCATCCCTATGACACGGCAGGAACCGTCGGTGAATAAAGCGTAACATATTTCCTCTGCTGGCAACTGGTCGTATGGCGGAGCTTCCTCAGCCCGGGTCACTGGTTCTTGTTCTTCATCTGCAACACTGAAACTTTCACCTTCGGGCCAGTTTGTAATTACTTCCAAAATTCCAGGGCGATTCAATTTCCCAACTTGAGTGCGTTGTACAATGAGGGCAATCCACTTGCTCCAGGTAGCACTAGTGGCGTGGTGGGTGGAGGGAACCTTTCCTGTAAACATCCACCCTAGCACTGGTAGTCGCGGTACCAGGAGGAGTTGTGCTTCCATACCTATAACCTCTGAGGCGACCCGAACCCCTTCATAGGCTGCTAGAATTTCCTTTTCTGTTGGAGTATAGCTGGCTTCCGACCCTCGGTAACTTCGACTCCAAAATCCCAGTGGTCGACCTCGAGTCTCCCCAGGCACCTTCTGCCAAAGGCTCCAGGACAGACCATGGCTCCCGGCTGCAGAATGGAGCACGTTCTTCACGTCCGGTCCCATCCTGACTGGGCCAAGGGCTACCGCGTGAGCAATCTCCTGTTTGATCTGGGTAAAGGCGTGTTGCTGCTCAGGGCCCCACTGGAAAGTGTTTTTCTTGCGAGTTACCAGGTGGAGAGGGCTCGCAATCTGACTATATTCTGGAATATGCATCCTCCAAAAACCCATGACACCTAGGAAAGCTTGTGTCTCCTTCTTGTTAGTTGGTGGAGACATCGCTGTGATCTTATTGATGACATCAGTGGGAATCTGACGCCGTCCATCTTCCCACTTAATTCCCAGGAACTGAATTTCTCTAGCAGGTCCTTTAACTTTGCTCTTCTTGATGGCAAAACCAGCTTTCAGGAGAATCTGGATAATCTTCTCTCCTTTTTCAAACACTTCAGCTGCAGTGTTCCCCCACACAATGATGTCATCGATGTATTGCAGATGTTCTGGAGCCTCACCTTCTTCCAATACAGTTTGGATCAATCCATGACAAATGGTAGGACTGTGCTTCCACCCCTGGGGCAGTCGATTCCAAGTGTACTGCACACCCTTCCAGGTGAAAGCAAACTGAGGCCTGCATTCTGCAGCCAGAGGAATGGAGAAAAAGGCATTGGCAATGTCAATAGTGGCATACCACCTTGCTGCCTTGGACTCCAGCTCATACTGGAGTTCCAGCATTTCCGGCACGGCAGCACTCAGCGGTGGAGTCACTTCATTCAATGCCCTGTAGTCCACAGTCAACCTCCATTCTCCATCCGACTTGTGCACAGGCCAGATGGGGCTGTTAAAGGGTGAGTGGGTTTTACAGACCACCCCTTGGCTCTCCAACTCACGAATCATTTTGTGGATGGGAATCACTGCATCTCGAACTGTTCTATACTGCCACCGATGCACTATAGAAGTGGCGACTGGCACCTGCTGATCTTCCACCTTCAACAATCCCACAGCAGATGGGTCATCCAATAGTCCAGACAGGGTGTTCAGTTGCTTAACACCCTCTGTTTCTACAGATGCTATTCCAAATGCCCATCTGAATCCCTTTGGGTCTTTGAAATACCCATTCCGAAGAAAATCTATGCCCAGAATACACGGGGCCTCTGGGCCGGTCACAATCAGGTGTCTCTGCCAGTCCTTTCCAGTCAGGCTCACCTCAGCTGGGTTCTGAATTTGTTCAGATGGGAAGTCCCAGACTATAGGATCAGAAAATTCCTTTAAAATTTGGCCCATATCTTCCCATTTCCCACTCCACTCAAGATTTCTCTTTGTTGGCTTTACCCCTAAATCAGGAGTCTCATTAGCCCTTTTAGAAATCTCAGCTTTCATTTTATATAAACTGCAGACAGTATAGAAAAGACTTACTAGATTAAATGCCAGAAAGATGGTCTCTTTAACACTCAGGGGAAACTGAACATTCTCTAATAGAGATGTAAAAAATTCAAAGGAGAGGAGGGAAGACAGAGACTGAGAAAACTCTTCCCCTGCTTCTCCCCTAACAAACTGAATGCACCACCATAACAACGAACTATACACTTCTGGAACAGATTTAAGCATCTTAACAGCCCTTCTATAAAGCATCACAAGCAAGCCCAGCCCAATGAATATTCTGGTTAGTGCCCCCACCCCATTGGTGGTTCAGTGGTAGAATTCTCGCCTGCCACGCGGGAGGCCCAGATTCGTTTCCCGGCCAATGCACCAAGAAATGTCCTGGTTTGGAGTAAATTAGGGAAGAACCTCCAAAAGGAGTCCCCTAAACCAAACCTCCACCACCCCTTCCGCCCCCCAGCCCTGGGTTCGGGAAGGAAAATACCTCGGAGGAAAGTGGAAAAACCGGTTTATTGACAAAAATACACTCCCCAACACCGAATAGTGGGAAAAGACGGGTTACTGTGATGAGGAAAGTGCTGACGCATCTGTTGCAAGCCCCGGGACTTCTCCAACTTCTCAGGTCATCCCAGGTCCGGAGCCGGTTCAAACCTTGGTGGGAGGGAGAAAGGAAGGAGGGAAAAAAACCAAACAGAAGCAGCGGGGGGGGGAAGAAAAACGGTGGCAGGGGCAGCCGGAGAGCAGAGTGAAGCAAAGCGAAGCGAAGAAGGCAAAAGCAGCCGAGCTAGCTGAAGCAAGAGCCGAAAACAGCCAAGAAGGAAAAAAAAAGAAAAGCAGGAACTGCAGGCTCCCGCCCAAGAGGGCGGGGTTCAGCTGCGAGACATAACAACATATCCAAGATATGGGATGGATATATGGGATAGGAGGCAGCTCGACCCAGAACAGATGGGAAAAGAGAATTGAACTAGTTCATCATAGGTACTTATTGTGTGCTGGAGAGAAAAACATGGGCAGGGCAAAGTGATCATTAAAAGCTGCAGTATGCTGCCTGTCTAACAGCAAGGAATTATATCCTGCCATTTCTAATTGAGGACATAGTGGAGATTAGGACTTGGTATCATACCCATGATACCAAGGAGTAATATAAGAGGACAGGAGGAGGAACTTTTTTCTGGTAGCTGTATGTGCAAATCTCAATGAGGAGCTTGGCTGCCTTATTAAAAGCTAGAAAGCTATTGATCCATTTCCACCTGATATGAGTCGAGCCCTGGGAAACATTAATCAATAGCAAGGTTGTATTCCTATAATGAGATATGGGGCTAGAATTTGCAAAGCCTGATTCTTATCAGATGTCCTGTGTCAGCTGCAGGGCTCTATAGGTCTGTTGTTTCACTCAGCTACTAGTCTTACATCTTTTTTAGCAGTGGCCGCTGCTAATGGATTCTTGACCTTTTGTCTAATGACTATGGTATCAGCAGCTTTATGGTTGCCATGTGTTATTAGAGAGTATGTGGGAAATACTGAAGGTGAGAAGGCTTTCAGAAAGCTGTGAAAGTACGCCCCAGAAACAGAAAGAGAAGAAGAATTTAGACTTAGCTGCAACTGCAAAGCTTGAAAGTAGGAAAAAATTACAATAGTACAGCAAGCAAGGACATGAAACAATTGTCCGAGTCTTAGGTTTGGCTAGAGTAGATAGGACTGCAGAAAGATATGCTTACCAAAATAGCAGAAAGTTTTAAGCTTAATATTGGAATATTGTGTATGGGTAATAGAAAGCATACAAGCAAGCATTG
This sequence comes from Sylvia atricapilla, assembly GCF_009819655.1. Lineage (NCBI taxonomy): Eukaryota > Metazoa > Chordata > Aves > Passeriformes > Sylviidae > Sylvia > Sylvia atricapilla. Next base: position 36,360,012 of record NC_089174.1, read on the forward strand.
TTTGAAGTAGGTGTATATGTGCTTTTAGTGAATGGCTAGAACAGTTGTCTGTAAGCTTTAGCAGTATGCTATTGGCTAGAAAAATTTTAAAATGCCCTATAACAAAGAGATATTTGGCCACTGCTGGCAAGTTGTGAGCTGTTGCCATCTTTCAGTTGTCTCAAACCTGTTATGAGGCTGATGTTGCAGTAAAGGCTCGAAGAATGTCTCACAGTGGTCCCATCCCATTCGTGCAGACCTCCAACAGGAGTACTTTACCTGCTTTAAAGAAATTACAGACTTATGCTACCAGAGTTCATTTCTCTGGCATTCCCATCTCAGTCTGCTTCAGTGCTATCATGGAAAAAATTTTCTTGTCTTTCTGGTATAACATGAATCAGAACACACTTATATTATCATCTGAAACCTTTTTTCTTTATCTGCTAGTTATTACTAAAGACAGTAGTATTTTAAAAAGAGATTTCCATATTCTACTCTCTGAGTCTGATCTCTAACCTGAATAGATGTACAGAGAGCCAAACTTCAAAAACATGCATTTCTAAAATTTGCAGGTGATTACATAAGCATGTGCAAAATTACAATCGACAACTGGCTTTTTAGTACCAACAGACTAAAAGACCAATTGCAAAGGCTGGGTGAATGGTCATGGTAACAGTAACTCTGTCTCTGTGTGTGTATGTCTGTGTGCATGCCTGCCTGTGTGTCTGTACACATATCTGCATCAAGATGTGTGTCTCAGTTCCCATGACCTGTCTAATGAGAAGGAAGGCAAAATCCAAAAAAGAAAAGTACTGTGCAACTCTTATGAGGGAGTCATAAAGGGAATTACTCTGGATTTCCTTTTCTTTTTTGATGGCCTTTCATTTCTTGGCAAACCTGTTCCCATTCTATCATCTGGAAATTCCGTCTATATGACATGTGGTTTGATTTGACCAGCTTTTGGCATTTGAAAGTCAATTAAAATCTCTGTGATAAGAACCTTCAGCATCACTGCACCCTACCTCCAAAGTTTCAGTCTGAAGGAAGTAAGTAGCAAGAAAGAAGACAATTGTCAAGAACTAACATGCTTGTTCACATCTATGGGAAAAAAAAGGAATTTAAGCAAACATTCACACTTGGCTAAAGCTTTTTCCTGTTTAAAAGAAGTCCTTGTGTTTCAGTCAGCCACCAGCAATACTACTTTCTGACTTAGAGTCACTCATATCTCCATACTGGATATGGTAGATTATTATGTAAAATGCCACTGATGGTTAGCAAATGGAAGATCTGTCAATGAGGAGTTTTAATTGCAGGTAAAAACACCACAGTAGTCTCTACTAGTGGTGAACTGAACTGCCAGAGGGTCTTCAATGCAAAGATTATTTAGTGTATGTTTCTTGGCAATAGTCTAATTTGTTTCACGTACCATCAGCTATTTTTCATAATTTGCCAAAGCTCAACATCACACCTTTCACAAACATAAAAACACAAGTGGTTTTGATAAGTCTAAAATGCCTTCATCAGTTTTAACTACTCGCTGCATTTCCACACTCATTTACATGTTCTGAGAAACTGGCAAATGGGTGCAGCTTTAAAGGACAGCAGGAGTGCTGTATATACATATATATATATATATACATATCCTTGTGCACATCTGGTTTGGTTTTATTCCCTTAAAATTAGATTTGTTTTCCTCTTTCACTCACAGGAAATATATTTAGGAACAATGTTCATCTTGGAATGGCATGTCGTGGTATGGCAGGCTGACACTTTTTGAAATCTGTTTACTTTCTACCAGTCAACAGTTGCTAAAATGTTCCTGGAATGAACAGTGCTTTTCATCCATTGAGTGTTTGGATCTTTGCATCTAAAGACGCAAAGATTATAATACTTTCTTACATGCAAAATTAACTTGCAAGCTTCCTTGATGTCTGGGACACCCATTAGCAGGCATGAGGGAAGAAAAATCTTAAATGAACTTGTGAAGTGGAATCCTGTGTTCAAGGCTGCTGCATTTTTTCCCTGCCTGTGACTTTCTGGAACTCAGCTCCGAGGGACTAGTTGGTTCCTGTAAGCAGGGATACCAGGGATGCTGCTACTGGCTGCTCATGCTTTCACACCATCACAAGGAGGCAGTTCTTGGCTTTAGCAGCAAAGCTGTTATGGTTTCAGGTGTGAGACCAACGAGGTCCAGAAGATACTTTTACGTTGTTTTGTTTCTGGCATCCCTTGGCTAATATAAAAGATGCAGAAAAAGCAGCAGTAAATTTTGGGTCTTCTCTGGCACTGCATCTGTAAAGAAAATTTTAGCTCTCAGCTACAGAGTAGCCATTCCCTCAGTTCAGAAGTTTGGTCACAACATTCCTTGCCAGATTTGGTGGCTTCAGCTACAAGCCAGACCATTGGCCCTACTCAGGTCAAAGATCCCTGTCCTTCAAATGTCACTACAGAGCCTCAGTGGGACAGTGCTGTTGTAAGAGACCATGAGCTGCACCTTCAGGGGACCACCATTATCCCCTGACCACCATTATCCCCAGCACAGGGCTGGGTTCTGTATCTCTTGGGATGGCAGTTTAGCCCTGTTGAACTTATGGCCTTGGGGCTTCATCAGTGACCTGTCTCAGACCCTTGCCTCTCCATGGGCACACTTGCAAGCTCTTGAGATGGCTTGCAGGGAGAACATGACCTCAAAGGATCATTGTTGCAGTGGCACAGGTGTGCACTGGTGAGAGCAGGACAGGCACTAAGCGTTTCTGCCCCATGTTACTGAAGCTGCCTAGCTAGCTCAAGGTTTAGCAGTTAGCCCTCCCATTAGTCACCCCTAAAATGGACTATGTAGGCAAAGCTGGGTTTTGCTGGACACAAAAGGGAATCAGTTCTACTAATAACAAAAGGACATTTTCATAATGGCTTAAGTTTGAGTGCGAGCTGGCCTTGGAGCTGTGTAAATGCTCCTAAAACTCTGCGTGCTAGGTGTGTGCCTTGGAAAGCCTGACTCCATGAGGAGTGAGGGAAAGGCTAGTATTCAGTCTAGAAAGGCTGTTTCACAGCTATCCTCAGCTGTGTGTTCCTGTGTAGGGCATCTGGCCTGTAAGTCCTTTCTGACCTGGGTGATGACTGGGAAGGAATTTTTTAGTCAAGAAGAATAGTGTAAGCAACAGTCATCAAATACTAAGTAGACTAATGAACACTTAAACCAATCATATGGATTTTGAGTGTTTAAAATCATTATTTTATAATACTTGCACAGCAACTCCTGTGGATAATTCTTTGTCTTCTTGTGATTTACAAGCTGCTGCTAGTGATTCTTCAATGCTTAAAATCTAAGCTATGTTTGTCAGCATTTTTGAGATTTTTTTGGAAGAGATCATGTCGTGCAATATGTCTCAGTTTTGTAGTTGGATAATGGTATTTAAATTGATGAAGTCAGTTGTGTTTACCAGCTTGAGTATCAGAATCCACAAGAATTTCCTAATTTCCGCAGAGAAACTGTTTGCATCACTAGAATTCCCTCCGAACAGCTCAATAGCATATCTGAAGCAATCAAAAAAAAAAAAAAGACATTATTTGAAAATCTAGGGTGAATTATTACTTTTAATTTGAGATAATATTTCTGGAAGGCTTTTGAGCTCAAGTCCCGTGGTTATGCAGAGCTGTCATTGCCTACCAGGATGAGTGTTAAGATCCTTCCAACTTCTTCCTGTGAAATTGCTGTTTAATGAGACAGCCTAGCATCTGCTCTGGTGCATTTTCAGATGCTTTGTTTTAGGGTGTTCCACTTATTTAAATTCTACATTAATCAGAAACACAACCTCACTACAGTACTAAAAGCAATGGCCTGATTACCTGAGCAATAATTGGAAATTTTAACACACATAGGATCTTTATAAAATATCCTATAAAGAACTAGCTGCAGTCCACAGTTGCTACCTTATGGATTTCCCTTGAAAAAGAATGGAAGGGAAAACCAGCAACATGTGCCTGACATCTTGTTTTATCTATGAAAAAAACAGGTAATTTTAAAATAGCTTTTGAGAAGCTAATGAGAAAGTAAGAAGTATTGCAAAGAGATTACAAAGCTGTACAACAGGTTAGATTCACTTAACAGCCTCTTTAATATGGGCTTTTAAAAGATTTTTTTGTAACAAAATTGAAGATATGAGAAAATTACCGTCAGCATGATCTGGATAAAGACTCCTGTTTTCTGCTCTTGTTTTCTTTCAATTAATTTTGTTTTCTGGGTTTTTTTTTTTTTTTTTTTTTTTTTTTCTTTTGTCATTAAGACTCTGCTAATCTCCTGTATCTTGGAGCCAATATCTACCGACAGGGTGGAAAGAATGAAAAACTCCAACTGTCTTGGTGGTAAGTTATCTTATGAAAGATTGTGCATTACACAAACTTTCTCTCTTCATCTTTCTTAGATGTTTTGAGCTTTGGTAAGGATTAAAAGGAAAAAAAGACAAAGAAGGATACATGTTTAAATTTAAAATTGTGCTTTGGGAAGGTATGTAGAAAATAAATAGGAAATAAGGCCTTATTCTTGTATCACTTACACTAATTAATTTAAAAGAATGACACTGGACTAAAGAGAATAACATCAACATAAAACTAGAATGAAAGAGAGAAAAATTGTTCCAAAAATGCTTTAAAATACAATTGGAGTCAAATGGATCAGGATTTTCACAGATTTTTTTATATGGCTGCTGCTCACCATGGAACCTGAGCACACAGAAAGATGAAAGATGGAGACAAGTTCTAGAGCTAAAACTTGTGAATGCAGCACAAGTACAGATTTGAGGTTGACTGCTGGAGCACAGTTATATCATGGCTTTGGCCAAATTTCAAAGTACAAATGCATTATATTGTAAGGAGGTTGCAGCAATAGGAGACATCAAACTTTATGGTTTGGATTTATTTCTATTTAATAGGTGGTTTTATCAGTGAATTCTCCAAAGCCTGTGTTGGTATTTCAAGTGAAGCACATCAGTATAATGCTGCAAAAATATACTGGAAGTACATCAGTTTGCCCTGCTACAAATACACATATTATAACTGCTTCCCAAACTGTGATTTTACTTGAGCAAATGGATAGCTTTGAACTACTTCATAAGGAAATAACTAAAAGTGTCCAAAAGCTGAGAATTGACAATTTTTTAAATTATTTTCTTTACAACTTTCATATCATGGAAGTTCCTATCAATTTTACTGAAATTTGGCTGAAAATGCGTTTCAGCCAAATGATAATTGCATAGGATCATTCCTGTCTCTGCATGATCAAAACTTCTGTTGTAGCAGGGACCAAAAACAGTACAAATCTTAATAAGGCTTCCACCAAGTCCAGAACTTTCTTACAGAAGATATGACATCTTAAACGTGTTGATTGCAGTCTCTCATTTTGCTAGGGAAAGAAAGGCTAGGCTTCATAACAGTTCTAAGATAAGAGCACTGTTGAATAAACATCAGCAAGGTGAATTGTAAGTCAGTGTGCCTAGCTGTAGATAGGTATTTCTGAGGAAAGGTGAATCTTTGGGAGCTACTACAGAAAAGTAGTTTGAATTTGCACACAAATCCTGGAACCCTCACAGAACTGTACAGGAAAGTTTTCTTGGACACAGTCTTCCTCTATTGGTGCATAAAGAGTGGTGCCTAATACCTTCCAGATCAAATACAAGTTTGGTGTCCAAATGTTAGGTCCTAAACCTTTGTGCAATGCAATCTAGAGGAAGCTGGATCATCTTCTGAAGTGGCTAAAGGGATGAAGCCAAAGCTGCAACATCAAAGGCAGGCTTAAATTCTGTTACTTATCTAGGTGGAAGGATGACATCCTATCATGTGAAGTCTTTTATCCTGAGAATATGTTCTCATACCCTCCTGCAAATTCTTAGCCGAGGAGCACATCCACTGCCAGAAGTCAGACAGGCACCATGGAGTTTGTTATAAAGTTTCTTGTGGTAAGGAAGAAACATATTGTTATCATTAGATTATTTTAACAAAGGGAATGTCTGACTCACTTTCATACTGGTGTTAATTGTATTTACAGATTTCTTGTCCTTACTGACCTCTGAATTTCAGAAAGCAACATGGAAAGTAAAATGGCTCATTACAGAATAAACATTTTAACTTGATCTTTTAAGCAAAATAAATTCAGAAAGCAAAAACTTGCAATGAGGGTGATGATAGGACTGAAGTAGCCCTGAACAAATCTTCAGATTTGAATACCAAAAAGAATAGTCAGTAAGAATGACTATAACCATAATTATAATAACAAAAAGACTCAAGAGATACCTGATATTGCTGGATTGCCTATCTTTGGCTTGAGTTTTTTTTGCTATTATTAATATATCTTGAGATTTTTTTTTGTTATTATTAAATTATTAATTTCTGGACATGAATGGTAAAAACAGAGAAGAAAGAAATATTACCTAAGTAATGGCACTAACCCTTGGCCACACAGAGGCTGCCAGTTACAGACAGTAATTCAAGAAAACATTTCTGGTGCCAAACCTCCTGGAAATCTTAGTCAATTTTCTCAGCAACATTATTATATTGGAATATCAGCTGAACTTTCTGTTGTGAAAACAACCTCCTTCCCTGCTTTAATGAGACATGCAGTATTAAGGTGGTATATTTGCTCATTTTCTTATTACACACTGGAGAGCATCTTTTCCCCCAGCAGATGTGGGGATTCCAGCCTTTGGACTGCTGTGATATGACAAAGAAGTTGCCACGTGACTTACTGCAACACTGTAAGGAGAAAGGATTTGTTTTATCAAATGGCAACATAGCAATCAATTTCTCAGCAACTATCAGTCATTAGAAAATAGAAAACCTCTTTTATCCTGATTGGAAAACCCTCCCTACCTGGTATACAGGGAAAGAAATATGACTGGTCCTGGCATACCAAAATCTGCCTTCTCTGACTGGCTCCAGTGGTGAAGAGCAGAAACACTTGAGCATATTCATCACTCTCTTGCCCTGTTCAGGCTCTCAGATATCACTAGTGCAGCTTTACAATGCTTGGACTTTATCCTATTACATCTTTCACGCCATGGTGTGTTGAAAAGCAACAGAAACCAAACTCATCCTAGTCCTTGAATTTCTTGGTACCTTACTCCATACATGTGGAGATCATGGTGGTTATTCCCAGCTTCTCCCAGTGACTTGATGAGTAAGTAATAAGACAGAATCACCCATATCACCAAATTTATTGTTATTACCAGTACCAGTCACCTCAGCCAGCTGATTGCTCTAGGTCAGGTAACTCAGTTCAGACTATGCCACTGATAGATGTCATTATGTGTACAAAATATCTGTTGTTTCCAGGTGTTTCCTAATTGTTTTGCTGCAAAACTCAACCGACCAAAAAAACCTCTAAAAGCCCCCAACCCAAACCTCAAACCAAACCAAATACCCTCATGCCTTTTAATATTGAACAGACATAATTTTTTAGGGATTTTTCAAGCATGACATTTACTGGGAATAGTTTGTGATTGCATTTTAGCAGAATTTTAGCTTCAGTGAATAGCCTGGACCTAAACAGTTACTTGAGAAATGCTCCCAGCTGTACCGTTCTTCTTCCCAGAAATAACACCATGCTGGGATATCAATTCAGTGTTGATTGAGAGGGATGAGTGTTGAATCATGCTCTCAGAGCACATTCTACTTCTGATCCATAGGGTAACATAGTACGGTTTTATAAAAATTATTTCATGGGCTTAAATAATGAATTTCTCATTCAATTTCCCAGCTCGGGTGACAGAAGAAAAGAAGGACAGAATCAATCCTTTTTTGCTGAAAAGCTGAGCCATCCTTTAATTAAAACCAGATTTATGAGCAAAGGTGTACACTATCTTCTTTCTCCTCAAATGGGATTTCATTATTTCTCAGTGAAACGTCTACCAGAGTTATGCACCTACTTCCTGTGCCAAGCTGCTTATGTACCTTTAACACCTGGAAGGTTAAAGAGGGAATAGATTTGGGGAGCTTCTTGTTTTCATCATGCCTGGCGCCTGACAACAGAACAGAATGATCTTACTGAACCCAGAGAGTATAGGTGAAATGAAGGTACATTTGGAAACTGCTGATTGAGGAATGCATTGTAAAAGCAAAGTAATGCAACAAGAATCATCTTAATCCAGTGACAAAAGTATATAAAGCTCCAATATGCAAAGTCTGAGCAAAACCTGAGATACTCCAGGATTCAAAAGGCTCTGGGCTAGCTCTGATGGAATCACTGTCATCTGATTACACTGAGACTGAGACTTGGGATTAATGAGTGGCCTGCCTTCTCTGAGGGTACCATTTAGGATGCTGGTCTGATAGCTGTCAGCATGTTGCCTTAGCAATTCTATAGTCAAACTTATACTAACATTTCTAATGGATGTAAGATATGTCTCTGTGTTTTTCAGCCATACAAGTACTTAATTTTTTAGTGGTGTGGAGAAAAAAAGGGCAGAGGGAGTTCATAGGTAAATAGGTAGTCAACATGGCTTTCAGAGATTATTGAAATTAAAAAGCCTGAGTGATCCTAATCAGATTTAAGAAAATTATATGCAGCAAGAAGCTTATATAAGCCTAAAAACTGGCTTTTCCACCTTTTTTCCACTGGCAGAAATGATGAGCAGCATCACAAGGCCTTATTTCCTTTCCTCTTTTGTTTAGGAAAACTTCATTGTTGGGAGAAAGGTTTCTTTAGGCCATCAGAGTAGAACTGCTCTTCAGAATTATTCCATGTGTTTGATACAGTGGATGTGAGAATATGAGCTGCTAAACGAGAGACTGTGGTGTGTTAGGGGGTCAGGCGTTTTCATAAGGTTTTTTCCTTCATGATTACTTACCATATGCTTGAGTTCTTACCATGCAACTGTAAGATTGTAAGGTTCTTACCATGCAGCTGCAACTACCTCTTCTGTAGTCCTTTAGCACAGGAAGCAGAGAGTTAATTGATCTACTTGTTAGAAAGTTGAAAAAAAGATGCTAAACATTTTATTTTATTGTTGGTAAGTAGTCAGGGAAAGAGAACTAGAGTTGCAGAATTAAGGATGCTTGTAGATGCAAAAAGTGTACTGTGTGGTACAGCTGATTCTCTTTTTATGTTCTATAATGAACTGCATGCCAAGGCTGCAATTTTTTCCTATCACATTCCTCTTTTTCAAACAAGGTTGTATGCATCCTTGACATTTATTTTGAAACTACTTGAGCAAGTGATCATTTTAAAGCATACCTGTAGTCTGCTAATGGCTATTTAACATCACCTGTGCTATCATTCCAGGAATCTTCTTCTGCTATTCTTGACACTAGAAAGTACAAAACAGTAAGATCATAAAACTTCCTCAGGTGTGAGTCTCATTCTGCTCACAGTCTCACCCTTGCAAATTCAGACTGAGATCATTGATAACAATGGGACTGTTACAAACTGATATTAGCTTAATTGAGAGCAGGGCCTGTAGGGCATAATAAACTTCCTCTATATTTCACATCAGGATAAGGATGCGGGAAGATTGATCAGCTACAAGAGCAGTATTGTTCTGAATTCCCTCTTGTGAGGACAAGTTAACAGATACAGCTAACTTGGCTTCAGTTTGTATTTGTAGGGCTAAATTAACTGGCTTTCTTTGGAAGGGTTAGTACCATTACTTTCTTATTTTCTGTACCAATTTCAGATGCTATTCAAAACAGAGGGAACTTTCCCTTTTACTTTCTTGGGATCAGACTGGATTCCTGTTGTGAGATGTTGGACACCTCTTTTGAATTGAGCAAATATTATTGAACATATGTCAGAAGGTATTTAACCTCCTTTAGGGAGGTTGGGCCAGTGTGCATCTCTTAACATTGTTAATAACCTGCTGGTTCAGGTAACTGTACCTCGTACTTCTGGGTGGACAAAGGTTCCAGTTTTTTTTGCACTTCATCTAGGTGACCAGCCCTTTACCAGCTCTTTAGAAATAGCAGTTGATTTAAAGGGTGAAGTTCTCCCCAGCTAGTAAATGGCTCAAGATCCATGTGGACCTGCAGAAATTTCAGTGTGTTTCATTTATAGGTTTTTGTATTGGTTTGGTTTGGTTTGGTTTGGTTTGGTTTTGTGGATTTTTTTTGTTGTTGTTAAAGGAGGAGATCCATGATCATAATGGGTTTGTTACAGAGCACATTCCTGACTCCTCCCTGTAAAAAGCCTGATGGCCTAATGTCAAAAATGTTCCTGTAAACAACTAATACCTCACTACTTTTGCCCTTGACATACAGGTCTTGTTTTAAAAGGGCGTGAAAAGTGCATGTGACTGATATTTCCAGCCTTACTTCAACAGTTTGCTGACTGGCCTTCCATGCCAATATAGCTCAAACAAAAATATATGGTAGCTTCTGTAGATGAGTATGAAATGCATGGAAATAAAGAAGGGAGCAATGTTTTCTAACTCTTGTCCCCATTTTAGATTATATTTGGATCACTGTTTTAGCTGGGAATGTTCTTAAAATTACAGTGACAAATCCCAACAAATGTTGTTATTTACACTGGCAATTAAAATTAAATACTGAAATTATTTTTTAATATATACATTTACATGGTTCTGAGTTTCTCATACTGAGGAGGTCTTTCCTGGCTGAGGTTCTAAACACCAATTATTTTCCCCAAAACATTTTGTTTCATTAAACAAATTGAAGTTTGACTTTATTTGGTGCTCTTTCAGAAGAAACTCCCAGTCTTAAATAATTTGGCCTTTTCTCAAGGTGAAAATTGGATTTTCTAATCCAAGAGAGCCTATATATAAAGGCAGATTGGGATACAGCAGTGCTTTGGTGGACAGCATACCTGTAATGGAGATCCTGCTTAAGTGCATGCAAGGCACAGGAGGCAAGAGTATTATGAGATAGAAATATGAAGTATTTTGAGAAATGCTGTCCTCTGTATAGAGGATTTTTCCTATGATTTTCCTCATACCCTTTCCCATTCTAAATTAACTATATAATTTGGCTGACTTTCTCCTCCCTCTCCCAAAGTCCTCTAACAAGTTTCTATTTGTCTAGCAATGCAAGTTGAGTCCTACTGTCTTCCAGACTCCTCTCACTGTATCCTTTACCATATTGTATTTTTAATTTCTCAGTAATAGGTCTTTTTGTCTCCATCACCTCCAGCTCTCCCCATGTTTCACAGGTCAACTGTTTAAAAAAACATGTCCATGCTTTCTTTTGTAAGACTCTTCTGCATCAGACAACCTTCACAATTCTTGTCCTCCCTTAGACAAAGTCACCATTCATTCATTTTTTGATGTCTCTTAAAGCTCTTTGATGCTTGTTGAAGACTTCATTGGTTTGTACAGACCTTTCCTTTACTGCTTACTGATGACCTCTATCACTGACCTGTGTCTTCCTGAGGTGAGAACTAAATTTTCTTCAGTGAAGAATATAACAGCTTGAATCAGAAAGGAAAAAAGAAAAAAACGGGGGTGGGGGGGTGGGGGGAAGGGGGGGAAAAAGAGCAAAAAACTCCAACAGAATATTTCATCTCGAACTGCAAATTCGTGGTAACAAAGTCAACACTGATACATTTCCATGGATGAAGCTCAATTTCAGGAGACATAGACTTCTCATGTCTCATTTTTTATCACATTTTTATTATATTTTCTCATCTTTCCCTACCCACCAAAATGAGGATGTTTTGCTAAAAATTACTTCCTCCTATATCCTTCAGTCTATCATGCCCTGCAGGAGTAAAACAAACCAGGCTGAGGTGGTTCCATCAGCTGAGAGACTCAATTTCAAGAGCAAACTTGAGGTTTAATGATGCTGAAAGTTGTTGAATTGTTGTGTATTTTTATTCTGATAGATTATACTTATAGCTTACATAAACAGCTGCAGTGTGTTGGGTTAATGAATGAGTTTTTCCTGTGAGACAAACTGTCTCTGGATTTTTACTTTGCCTTACTGATCTGTGCCAGAGGGAGAACAAACGTGCTTACAGTAGGATCCCACAGCAACACAAAAGGAAGAATAAACAACAAACATTTGTTCCTTAGATGCCATTGAACAAATTTTGAACATTTCCTTCTATTTGAAATATTGCTCAGTTTAGGAAAAAGACTCAGTCTGTGTATATACTAGTTTCTCTTTCAGGGATTTCATGGCAATCTTGATGTTTTGAAGTTTGGAGTTCTCCAGATTGTACCTGGAGATCAACTGAACCTCAGTGGGGTAGAGGCTATTTGCAGATGCAGTGCGTTCAGCCACCCTAGGGTCTTTTACTAGCTGTTTTTTGTGCCTGTGCTGTGAAGTCCTCACAGACTGAATGGTCCAGATACACCTCTGGGTTTAATTGAGATACTGAAAAAATACAAATGCAAAAGAGTGTGGGAGGAATAACACAGAAGTCTGTGCTTCTATCTGCTAAATATTTTATGAGAAGCAGTATAAACAAGCATAGATAAACAAGCAAACTGCCAACCCAATAAGTAAATTAAATTAAGATTGTGTTAAAATATTAAGGGTAAGATAAATGTAAAAAAAGGGCAGAAAATGCAGAGTTCATGTGCCATTCCATCTTATGGTAGTGCTGCTCTGTATAGTGGCACTTCACCTGGTAGTGACTGTTGTGAAAGGATCTTCCAGATAGGGTTTCACCTTTAACTCCTGCTTTCCTGTCTCAAGCCTGTGTAATGTGATGTTTTGGAATCCTGTTTTTTCCTCCCAGTCTTCAAATGTGAGTCTAATTTTTTTATGCAGCTTTTCTTTACAAATCCTTACATATGCAAACAGTGCCATACACTGAGCATCTAAATCAAGCTCAGTACACACTAGCCCAACAGTGTTTATGCTGCCAATTAAAAGCATCACTTTTTTGAATTATACAGGGAGTGAAATGATCTCTGACAGCTGTGAATTGCAGAAAAAGGGCTCTATTGTTCAAAGAACTGCCTTTAATATAGAGAAACCCTTGCTAAACTTTTGATTACCAAGTATGGCAAACATTAATTGGCCATAAACTTAACAAGAATCAGTTCAGTCATTCCACAACTTTTGCTCCACTCCCCCACTTTCCTTGTCATTACATCCCATTAGCCTCTCCTAGCAAGTGCTTAACTCAGAAACACCCCACCCCCCACATTCCCATGTTTCCATCCTTATGCCTTCAGCATTCCCACTATTTTCTTTAGCTCTTTCAGCCATGTTTGCTCTGCCAGATGACTTCTACAAAAAAAAGCCCATCACCACAAACAAAAAAACCCCAAAACAGAAAAAAAAAACCCCACCACACCAAACCAAAATAGGCTGAGCACTGGCAACCTGGAAAGCTCTCATGGATTTGTCCTAAATCTTGTAGTGTACTGCTGTGTTTCTTAAAATCCAAATCCCAGGGGTGTTTTAAGAGGAAAATAGGTCACATTTTATGCCTTTGAGTGTAGCTTTTTAGTCCTTGGTGTTTCAGAGAGAAGATTAAAAACATCACCTGAGCACTTCCTAGAAGAAAAAAAGTGGAAGAGCACCAAAAGGTATTGCTTTCTTTAAACCTCATACTCTTTATGCAAATCTTATGATTGTTGGATTCCAGTTTCTTATAGGAGTAGCAATTTTTCATAAGCCTGAAGCTACCCATGTAATCTCTTTCACCTAGTATTTGCCTGATGTGCTAGACAGAAGATAACTATGATAATCACAGACAAATCCACTTCAGCATTCTCCTAATAAGCTTTGAATTTTGCAGACAAAGCAGAGGGTTATAAAGAGGAGATTTTTTTAAATAAACAGCTTCAAAAAGTAACATAACAACACTCATTTTTTGACTTCTCTATAAAGACTTAATTTTTTTGGCTTGTAAAGATCTAGGGAATAAATACAGAAATGTGGAGTGAAAAATCTGAAACAGAAGAGAACAAATGTCAGAAAATGCTACGCACTGTGATTTTGGGTAGAAATGTGAGCATTGGGCTAATTTTATAAATTGTAAAACGTATTTCAAGCTCATTGGGGTGTATATTGGTAGGAAAAGTTGCAACATGCTCTGCTCATGCATGTATGCAATATGGGTCTTCATGTGGAAGCATAATTTAGATGTATTTTATGATCAAAAAGTGAAATCAAGGCCACTTGTGATAGCTGCTCTGCAGGCCCATGCTATTTCCTGGGCCCCTTCTGGATGAACTATCCAACTGTGCAGTAGGAGGAGGGATTACATTACATGTTGGGACCCACAGAGATGGGGATAGTTCACCATATCTGGTTTCTTAACGCCTCCTGCAACAGCTGAATGAAGTTGCACACTCTGTTTCTCTGCCATTCTTGTCATATTTTCCTTTCTTGTGTCATCATTGTGTCTTGTAGGTAGTCTGTAGTGGTGCATTTTTGAGGATTTAGTATCTCATGTGGCTAGGACTATGCTTCTAAACTACTATGGTTTTGTGTTGCTGATAGTATCTGCCATGCAAACAGAAGTGATCATGAACACGATCAGAAAAGTCTGTACATCCTGGATAAATCTTTCCTTTTCATATGGCTTCAGGAACTGAGGCATTTATCAACAAGTGAATTTTAAAAGGAAAAAAAAAAAAAAGGAAGAAAAATAATCAATGGGGCAGATATGGAAAAATGACAGATGATACTAACCAGTATGACATGTCTTTTTTGTTAGATCAGAATTATAATTTTGACCTACTGCCTAGTATTTGTGACTCATCACATTGTCTGTGAAGAGTTCATGAGTGAGATATCTGTCCAGAACAAACACAGACCTGTCAGACAAATCTCAATTTACTTATAATAATTAATATAATTATTATTATTATAATAATTAAGTGCCAGAATCTATTGCTGTGATACATGGCTCATCAGCATATCAACAAGAACAGTGCAAGTGTGGCAGCTGAAAAGATAACATGAGTTAGAATTTGCCAGACTTTTTATTACCTGAGGTAACAAAATAAACAGTTTATGTTAGTAATTTCCTTGTACAAAGATTGATGTAACTTTAACTTGAAGGTCTTTGTAAGTAGCTATTATATTATGCTCATAAATGTTTGGATTTGTGTTGTATGTATGAAACTATTGCAAGAGATTACTATGATGTAGCGCCCAAACATTAAACACTGCGTAGATATGCATACTTGCATATCTATCATGCTGAATAAGAAATGAATGTGCAAATGGCAGATATAAAGGCAGAAACTTGTTTCTGTTTTCGATTCTAAACATAAGGAATTAAAGCTCACAGGAATTAATGTATATCAGAAATTTCTTTATGGTAGTTTTTAACAAAAGTTGCTATTGGATTAAGTAAATGACCTCATAATGAAGTAATGGTTGTAGAGTTGTCATGTTTAGAAATCAAAGTTATTTTGTGTATTCTGCACATACCAACTCCAACTGTGTCAGTGTTGTGGACTAGTGCATTCTTATTTTCCACCATCACTCCCTCCCCACCTCCAAATATCTCTCTTTCATAATGTTATAAAATGCTATTGTTAAGAAAAATAGGAAACATCCCTCTTCCTCGACTCAGGCCTTTTACCATGTGGTGTCCTGTCTCTTTGGGCTAGAAAATAACAAAAATATAAGAAAAAAACCCTGAAGAAATACAGAAAGTCTTCCATTAGGAACCACATGACTTGCAATTTCAGCAATGGCAGATAATTATGGGTCTGCAGCTCATCTTTTGTCTGGCTGCTCAGTGGATTGCATAGTGGTAAATAAATCTGTTATTAAATGTGATATTTCTCACATCAACTTAAATCGCATTAGTGAAAAGGGAGTACCTTTTGAAGAATGAAAGTTCACCCGGATAAATTGTTTCTCTAATGCTGATGAAGTATGTAATAAGAAAACTTTACCAGAGCAGGTGCAGACATTTGTGCAATGTGCTCCTCAAGTGAGAGCCATGGAGTGCCTGCTCCTTGCAGGCAGCAGAGAGCTAACCAGGTTGGGAGAGTTACTGCTCCCCCCTTCCCTTCAGTACACTCTGGGGCTATGGCACTGCAGAAGCAGACCACTCAGAAAGTGTTTGTCTCTAGTCAGTATGAGATGACACTGGAGTTTGCAACCACAACACCTGCAAAACAACATCTGTGAGAGTTTTTTGCACTTGCCTGACTTGCTGAGGCTGCTGAGGGAGGAGGGGAGAGAGGGAAGGTTTTTTCTTTCCTCCCTATTTGTTTAAACACACTGCATTAATAAAAGGACACAACCTGGCAAGGCTGCTGCTATTGCAGAAGTGTTGCTTGGTTGGCACTGGCAGCTTTGCCAGAACTGAGGAAAATCTTCCTGCTTAAGTTGTCAGTTTTACTCAGTCTCACTCCAGAGAATATTCAGACCCTTGTGGACTTCACAGAATTTGCACACTTGATCCAAGGCTGCTAACAGATGTGACCCATGCCTACATCAAAGATGACGGCTATAGACTCTGCGACAGAAGGACTTGCAACAAAGCTAATGACAATGTAAGAAGAGGGTGAAAGGAGAAGAAAGAAAGAGAGGAAGTCTCTTTCTCTGAAAGGACCTAAACCCCCTTCTAATCCCTGCTTTGAGCATGGTGTTGAATTTCCAACCTGAATTATCTTATGATCATGTAAAGTGCTACTTGTAACATCCTTACACTTTTCCTGGAAGTGTTCAAGGCTGGATTGGATGGGGCTTCAGGTGACTTGGTCTAGTGAAGGGTGTCTCTGTCCATGGCGTGGGGTTTGGAACTAGATCATATTTAAGATGCCTTCTAACCCAAGCCATTCTGTGATTCCATGATAAATGAATGGCATAAAATGACCAGAAAGTTCAGAAGACTCTGGTACTGTGTCCCAGAAGTCACTCTACTTTCTCATCGTGTTATGTTTATGCAGTCATGGAAAGAAAGATAAAAAGGCTACATAATTGGCATTGTCAGGTTAATGATTTGACTTAGTGATCCTGAGGGTCTTTTCAGCCTAAATGGTTCTGTGATTCTGTGATTCTACTTAATTCAGGTTCCCATTTGCATGAATGCCAATCCGTGATTTGATAATTATACTTAGTGTCTGATAATGCTTCTATTTTTTTAGCCCTTTAGCAAAGAAGCAAACGCCAAGAAGCCATAGATTTGCTTCCAAGTGAAAGACAATGCCTAGTAATTAACTTTATTGCATCCTTCGTAGATTTTACTCAATGTTGTAAAGGAGGATAATAACTCAGCATTTCCTGCTGCACATTGTCACAAGGACTTACAGGATAAAGTCTGTGTCTGGGACTGATGCTGACCTGGATTAGTGAAAGAACTTGAGCTACCAGATCCTTTCACACAGCGCCCTGAGGGAGCATATTCGGATCAGGGGCCCTGACTTTACTTAAAAAATTTTGCAAATGGAAGGAAAAAAGTAAAACAACACACATCTGCTAACCAAAGTTTTCCATCAGAACAACACCATCTTCTATATGGCTGAAGCTACTAGTGAAAATAAAACACTTGAACTGAGGTATGCATATGTGACTGTGTATGTTACCAGTTTGGGGTTGGGTTTTTTTAAAGATTTAGCAGTATAATTTCGGTAATTTTCCAGTAGAACCATATATTGAATTCTCTATAATACTTCTGACAAATGTTGACTTGATTTTATAATATGAGAAAATCCAAGGCAAGTAACAGCAGAAGAAACTCTGATAATTCATCTGAGAGTTTCCAGCCAAACAATTTCTTTGCCCAAAATTCCTGTACAATTTCTGTGCACTAATAGAAAGGTTATCTCAAAAGAGTTCACAGAGGGAGCTGCTCGTAAATCTGAATACTCAACTCACCATTTGATGCAATACAGATTAATACAAGAAAGACTAAATAATAAAAATAATTTCTTGTGATTGTTGTGTCTGATCCATCTATAATGAGTTTAATACTTACTAAAGGAAAATAGATGTCAGATACAGAGCTACAATTTATGCCTATGTTTTCATGGACTTCAATCCCTGTCTGTCCCTAGCTGAGTATGAAACCCCTTGAAGCTCTGTGAGGAAGTGCATTTTTCAGCTGGAAAAGTGAATCCAAATCTTTCAGTCCTGGGCTCTGAGCCAAGCAACATTGCTTTAGCTTTTCCCACATTCAGCATCTACTTGCATTTCAATAGCAAAGCCTGGAAACTGTCAAAAAAGGCTCTGGAGGTGGATCTGGTCCTTGTCTACAGCTGTATTACTGACACGTATATCAGCGCTTTCAATACACTTACAGTCAAAAGGCTTTAAAGTCTGTGGAAAGTTGTATACACATCTTCTAACAAGAGAAAAACAGATGTTCCTACAGTCAGTATTATGGAAGTCACTGTGCTCTATCTGTGTCACCCTTAGCTGCAGGTCTTTAGAAAATTGGTCTGAAAGAAAGAACTTTTTTTAATGTATATGTTTAGTAAATGAAGAGCACCAGCAAAGCTAAAATCCTCTGTGTTTTCACAAGCTGAAAAATCCTCCCTTCAGAGGGGGTTCTGACACATTGGCCTCAGATGCTGCTCAGGCCCATATTTGAACCTTCTGTGAGTTAAGATTTCCTTCTGTATGGATGGTACACAGCAGCAGTAAGAGCAGAATGCTTTTAGTGATGAAAAAGGGGATGCTCATTATTAAAAGTGTAAGTGAGTGAAGATCCCTATCTAGTTGAAATTCCAAGCTTTTCAAAAGAAAAAAGAAAAGGATTTTGCAATCCCTGAAGATCCTAAAGTATGTCCATGCCTGCTGAAACCACAGTAAGTAAAGCAGGTTTGCTTTCTTCTTCTGTCAACTCCATAAGCCTTAGAGGAGACGTGTTTCGAATGCAAATGATTTAACTAATATATGAAGGTCAAAATTGCTACATAAATAACATTTCTCATAATTGCTCTTCTTTGGCATTTTAGAACTTTGGCCTCAGCACAAAATATTCTTGCCAGCACATACTTGCAGCTATGTCATATGTACAGAGAATGCTAACAAAACAACCCAGACATACAGAAAATATTGTATTCGGAGGGCATCTGCAATTAAAATTTGTGTCCAGAGCCTGTAGTTTATTAAATGTTAAGTGGCAGGAGCAGGTTTCTGCCCAGGCCATGCCACAGCTGGGCTGTTCTCCAGCTCCTCACATCCCTGCCTTGACTGGCCTTGATCTCCATGGGCCATTTATGGGCCCATGGCTTGGCCTGGCTTTGGGCCATCCCCAGGACACTGCCCCATGCTGGGGCTGTGGCTGCCCATGTGCGCGCAGCTCCTGGCTGGGGTGGTGGAATGGACCCTGGCTGCCAAGCCCTTCCCTGATGGACTCCCGTGGGACCCCACAACCCCAAGGAGTCCTTGGCCCCATGTGGCACCCTGATGGTGGTGGCTGGAGCTTCCTGGAGAACTTTTCTCCTCTGTCATCAGTTTTGTTGCCTAAGGACTCTGTAACAAAATGTTTTCTTAGCATGCATGAGAGAAAGATGAGTGGGAAACTGAGAGTGGAGAAAAAGGTGGTCTGCTCTGCTTTCAGCACACAGCTGCACATCTGTGTCTGTCTCACCTTCAGGAATAAATGAAATGAGAGGGACTGAGACCTAAGCAAAACTTGCACATACCCCCAAAACATAGAATCACAGAATCAGCAGGGTTGGAAAAGACTTTTGAGATCATTGAGTCCAAACATTGACCAATCAGAACCACATCAACTAGACCATAGTACTGTGTGATGTCCAGTGGGTTCTTGAACATCCACTGCCTTTCCCTCATCCACTGGGCAGGTCACATGGTCATAGACAGAGATCAGGTTGGTCAGGCAGGCCCTGCCCCTCCTAAACCCCTGCTGGCTGGGCCTGATATCCTGGTTGTCCTCATATGTGCTGTGATGGCACTCAAGGTGATCTGCCCTGTAACATTCCCTGGCACCAGGGTCAGGCTGGCAGTCTTGTAGCTCCCCAGATCCTCCATCCAGTCCTTCTTGTGGGTGGGTGTTGGGTTGACCCTGGCTGGATGCCAGGCATCCACCAAAATTTCTCTATTCCTTCCCTTCACAACTGTACAGGTGAGAAAAATACATGGGTACATGAGCTGAGAGAAGGACCAGGAGAGATTGCTCACCAATACTGTCATGGGAAAAGCAGACTAGAATTAGAGATACTAATTGAATTTATTACTGGCAAAATCAGAGCAGGATATTGAGAAGTCAGATACCCCTGAACCCCCTTTTCTCCACCCCTCACTCTTTCCAGCTCTACCTCCTGCCCTTCAAGTTCAGAGAGGTGGTAAATCAGGGTTAGGATCAGTTGTTTCCTACATTGTTCAGGGAGAGGAATTTTTTCCCTGCTCCACTGTGGGGGTCCCTCTCATGGAAGACAGTCTTCAATTAACTTTTCCAACATTCCATTACCAATTCTCCATGAACTGCTCCCATGTGGGTCACTCTTCCCCTGCGTGTAGTCTTTCAAGGATAGGCTGCTCCAGTGTGGTTCCTGCACAGGGTCACAGGTCCTACCAGAACTGCTCAAGCATGGGCTCCTTTCTGCCCTGCAAGAACCAGTTCCAGCAAGGGCTTCTCCTGGGTTCACAGTCTCCAGGCATCCACCTGCCCTGGTGTGGGTCTCCTCCTTGGGCTGCAGGTGAATCTTTGCATCCCTGTGGACTTCATGGGCTGTAGGGGCACAGTTGCCTCACCATGGGCTGCACGACAAGCTGCAGGGGAATCTCAGCTCTGGTGCCTGGAACATCTCCTGTCCCTCCTTCTCCTCTGGCCTTGGTGTCTGCAGAGTTGTTCTTCTCGATGTTCTCACCCTGTTCTCTGGCTGCAATTTCATCAGTGCAATAACACTTTTTTTTCTTTCTTAAATCTGTTATCACAGGAGTGTTACCACCATTTCTGACTGGCCCAGCCTTGGCCAGCAGCATATCTGTCTTTGGAGCCACCAGAGACTGGCTCTGCAGGGCATGGAGGAAGCTTCCAGCAGCTTCTCACAGAAGCCACCCCTGCTACTAAGACCTGGTCATACAAACCTAAATACAATGGGCATCACATTCACCAACCTCCAGCAAGCTTTTAACTAGGACTGGTGATAAATGATGGAGAGCAGCTTAATGAGCACTTCTGCTGTTCCCTCAGTAGAGATGTGGATCCCATCAGACACCACAAACTTGTGATTGTCTGAATGGCATAGCAGATCATTAACAACTTCCTCCTGGATTGCAGAGGGTCTGTCCTGCTCCCCATCCCTGTCTACCTGATTAGGATGGGGAGCTGGCTGCCCTGAGGATAACTGGTCCTACTGACAAAAGACTGAGGCAAAGCTAGCATTATGTACATCAACCTTTTCCTCATCCTTGGTAACTCTGTTCCTGGTAGCATCCAATAAAGGATGGAGATTTTCCTTGGCCCTCCTTTTGTTGTTCACGTATTTATAAAAACACTTTTTATTATCTTTTACAACAGTGGCCAGATTGAGTTCTAGCTGAGCTTTTGCCTTTCAAATTTTCTTTATACATAATCTAACAACATCCTTGTACTCTTCCTGGATTGTCTGCCTCTTCTTCCAAAGGCCATAAGGCCTTATTTTACCCTTAGTTCCTGTGAAAGCACCCTGCTCAGCAAGGGCAGTTGTCTTCTCCAAACTCACCTTTTGGCACTTAGGGATGGCCTGCTCCTGAACCTTTAAGGTTTGCTTCTTAAGGTGAGCTAGCTTTCTTGGATCCCTTTGTTATTAAGGATAGGCTATATTTTTCTTCAATTATCTTTAAAATGTCACCTTCAGAAGCTTCAGCTGGAGTTTGGTGTCCACCTCTCACTGAGACATCAAATGAAGAGCTGGTGCAGATCTGTTTGACTCTTCCCTGGCAATGAAAAGGTTCATCTGTGCCATCACTCCCAGCTGGCCCATACAATAGAGAAAGAGTGCTTCATTCTTTAGTGTCAAACACAGCCATCTCCTTTTCTTTCAAGCAGCAATTTTGTGCTGCATTCCTTATCTCCGCTTCTTAAGGCAATTATTTTCCTTCATTTTTCCTTACCTGACATACTCCCACAGAAGTCATAGTCCCTTTTAGCAAATATTCTTATCAGGTAAGATGGGATGCTAAATATATCTGGCTGCAAGTGGTATTTAGAGTAATTTGATTTCAGTGGGAGTCTGCCTGAGGGAATGGGGTTTTTTATGCTCTGCAGACAAGGAATTGAGGGGCAGGTTATAAGTGATACCCACAATCATGCAGCATATTTGTGACCGAGCTGAGAAAAAGGGCTTTTGATTAAATTACCAGGCAGAAATAAAACGAACAAATAAAACTAGCAGGTTTGCTTCCTATGATGAAGGCTCACAGCTAAACAGTAGAATTCAACGTCACAGAGGCCAAAACTATCAATGCATTCAAAGAAGGATCAGACAGCTCCATGAGTAAAAAAAAAAAAAGTCATCAGGTTCTATAAAACATAAAACCATATGTACAACTTCCAGTTTAATAATTTTGTAAGCAGCAGGAAACTGGGAGCTGGGTTATTGTAGGGAGATTGCTATTCTGGTCTTGGCCTCTTGTCAGCTTCTAGTAGCTATTGTCAAATCTAGGATTCTGTTTTGTATCTATGCATGTGAATAGATATGCTTTTGTAGATACACAATCTATAGATATAGATATATATGTATAATCTATCTCTCTCTCTCCCTTTCTCTCTCTCTCTCTCCGCCACTCTCTGTCTCAATGACCTTATACAATGTCATTTAAAAGTCTGTCCAAAAATAAATAAATTAAGGCCTGTGTAAGAAATAATAAATTCTTACTGGTGGGTTACATAGCTTTTGATGCAGACTCCAATATATCCAACAACAGCATCCACACAACAAGTAAAACAAAGAGCAACTATCTCCTCATCCAACAGGCCATCTTTGAGTGGTTTTTGCTAGTGTAAGAGAGAAGCATTACTCCAGGTGCATTGTCAGACACTGTGTTCAGTCCTGGATGAATGCAGCTGGCTTCCAGTCAGCCTGCAGTGCAGATGGAAACCTCAAAACCTCATCCACACTATCACTGATGAGATAAACCTCACAATACAAGGCAGCAGTGTTGGATGCAGCTATGATACTGGCATTTTGAAAGCCTATATTTGAAGGACCCACAGTAAATATATTGAGTCATCTTGTTTTGAGACAGAAGATCTGAGACTTTGTCTCATCCTAGTATTGACACACAATACATTTGGGTAACCCCAGTGCAAGGGCTTCTGCCCTTCCCACTCTCCTTAGTCACTAACATTCATGGCTTGTAGCCCTAGCTTGCAATTGCCTCCCACTTGTGAGCACTAGGAAGAAAACTGTTGACAAGACACTGAGCACACTCTAGCCAGTGGATGCCTATTACATCACTTATAGTTTGCACCAGAAGATTCAGAAACAAGGCAGTATCTTTTCAGCTTCTGGCACTGGAAAGGTGATTTTAAATTGAAGCTATTTCATGGCATGCAAATAGAATGTGCTAATTAAGTTTGCTGAATTTCAGGTAGAAGATATACATTAAGACCTTATTCTTTTTGGCTGCGTACCAGGCTCCATTTTAGAGAGGCATCCTTTTCCTTGTCCCTCTTTGATGCTGTGTTACTTTCACTGTGCTCTAGTGGCTCTGTCCTCTCAGAGTAGTAGCTGCACTCTTTCTACGTCCAGGATCAGATGGAAAATTGCAATATTTGCCACAAATTTATTGGAATGTATGCTATGAAATGCCATGTTATTGGAATATGACTCTATGAGCACAGCTTAAAGAATTCTCTGTATAAATTCAACTAGTTCTAAGCTGTTTTACTATGGTTGTCAAAACTCTCTGTCGCAGTTTTTTCTTTTGGTTGTAGCTTGCTCAGCTGTCTCTTTATGCAGGATGAAGCTAATGGATGATTACACAAGTTAAAAACCAGGCATCCTGGAAGTGGCAGAAAGGAACTCAGTTGGTTTTTTCATCTGTTCCGGTTTACCTCAAGATGCCCTTTGGGATGTAATATTTACTTGGTTATTCTTGTTCACTGTGTCTTTTTTTTCCTCACAACATCTTTGTTGTTGTTGTTGTTGATGGCATGTCCTAGGCCATAAAAAGAGCTGGAAGATAGTATAGACAGGAGAAGGGTGCTGTGAGCTTGATATAGCAGATTTTTCATTGCATTGCAATAAATTAAAGCTTCAGGAAAAACTTAATATAAGAGCAATAAAATTTCCTCATGTCCCCTTCCAAATACAGAGTTACAGAATCAATCAGGTTGGAAGAGATCACGATGGTTCTGGTTCAAATACCCTGCTCAGGCAGTCACTCTAGAGCACATTGCACAGGTTTGCATAGAAGTGGTTTTTGAATGTCTTCTGTGAGAGAGACTCCGAAACCTCTCTGGGTGACACGTTCCAGTGCCTGGTCACCTGCACAGTGAAGAAGTTCTTCCTCATATTCAGGTGGAACTTCCTGAGCAGTTTGCCCCTGTTGCCTCTTGTGCTATTGCTTGGCACCACCAAGCAGAGACTGGATCCATCCTTTTGACCACCACCCTTTAGATATTTATACCCATTAATGAGGTCCTCTCTCAATCATCTTGAGGCTGAACACGTCTGGCTCCCTCACCCCTTCCTTCTAAGAGAGATTCTCCAGACCCCTGAGCAACTCTATTGCCCTCTGCTGCATCCACTCCAGGAGCTCCATGTCTCTCTTGTCCTGAGGAACTGGACACACCCCAGATGTGCCTCACCTGGGCTTAGTAGGACAGGATTACCCTCCCTTGTCCTGCTGGCAGTGCTCTTCCTGAAGCACCCCAGGGCACCATTGACCTTTTTGGCCACCAGGACACACTGCTGGCTCATGGACAGCTTGTGTCCACCAGGACCCCCAGGTCCTTCTCCTCAGAGCTGCTTTCCAGCAGAGCAGCCTCAGCCTGTGCTGGTGACTGCATTTGCCACTTGCTGAATTTCAGAAGGTTTATCTCTGCAAATTTCTCCAATCTGTTGAGGTCCCTCTGAAAGGCTGCGCTCTGGGGTATTGGCCACTGCTCCCAGCTTTGTGCTGTCAGTGACCTGCTGAGGAGGCATCTGTCTTTTTTGTCCAAATCACTGATGAACAACTTAAACACACCAGACATAGTATAGGACCCTGGGAGATACCACTACTGACAGGTGCTTAAAAACTGTTGTTTAAAATAAATGGTTTTTAAAAATAAAAAAAAGACTGGGGTCCAGGTTTTCCTATGTTTTATGCACCATTTCTGATCATGTTATCACTGAACTCAGAACCAAAAATGGCTGCTAAAATGGCTAGGTCCCAGCTGAAAGACAAACACTATGCAAACATTGATTCTAAATAGCTGGGTCATTTGAATTATTTAAAACATTTCTGTTATTTTTAAAGGAAATGTACTTTCTACACTGTTTTTAGAGCTAAGTGAAATTATAGTTGTGGATACCCCTTTGAATGGCTGCAAAACCTGACTGTGTCTCTGAAATACAATCACCTATGCAGTCTTAATGACTTTACTGGAATTCCTAAATCTCACTGTCTCTGAAAGTCAGACTAAGTTTCTAACTATTCTTTGTTATGGTGGGGCACATAATCTTTTTATTTCAGGAGTAAAGGCTGATGGATGAAAACTGAAAATTTAAGTCAACATATGGCCACTATTACTGGAATTTGGATGAGTTACATTTACATCTTTAGGTTTACTTTTTTTTTTTTTTTCCTAAATGAGCACATTTCTCATTCATAAAGGTAAGAATTTACTATTTGTCATTTAAGCTCTTCTAGCTCTTGAAAGCATACTGTGTTTGGAAAGGTTGCCTCTAGTAAAGATAGTACAAAAATAAGTTATTTCAAGATATTTCCCCTAACCTGGCTAAAGTATTTTTCACATAGCAGTCTACCACATAATTTTGTATTTTCAAAAGCAAAAGGGACTTTCATGCACTTTCCATATAACCTGGTTTATAAAACAGCCAGCATTTCCCCTCTGTGTAACTTGTCTCATGTCTAAATTTGGGTATGTTTTATCTTTGATTTTCCAAGTAGAATATGCACACGTATGCTTCCATACGTCAAATTTTCCCTTCTATATGCCTGATCTACTGTGATTTGACAAATGGTCATCGAACTAAATCACAGTTACTTGCATTTATCTTTTTTAAAAACCTATATCAATCTGGGTGATATTCTCTTGTGTGATCAGGTCATGTTAAGGAAACCTGCTGTTAGGCTGTCAAGGTTGTATATATGTGCTGCAGTGCCATTGGAACACTGTGAAGGATTTAAACTGTTTGCTTCTGGGCTTTTGGTTTGCATGCTTTATAGAGGTGGATGAAGTTTTCCACTCAGAATCATTTTTTTTTGTATTAGAGCTTTTACTAATCCTATTTCAATCCTAGCATGAGAATTTCAATAAAGGACAGTATCACACAAGGGATCTGAGTCACCTCCGGTGGGAATGAAGTGAGTGGTTTCCCTTCTATAACATTGTGACTAGAGTATTGAACTGTATCTCTATGTGAAATTCCAGATGGAAACATTTTGGAGATTTTAAATAATCACTTCCAAATTGTTTTCTGTGAGTTCTTCATTGGTGGGGTTTTGTTTGTTTGTTTGTTTGTTTTGTTTTTTGTTTTGTCTGTTTTTCTTTTTTCTGAAGGATCAAAGTAATTCAGCATAAACTGCTCTGCTGCAAAGACAGTAGAAGTGTCACCCTTTTATAGATAACTCCTCATTTTGTTCTTAGTTTCCAGTTCTGCTGGGTACCATATGCTTTAAACCCCTGAAGTCTGAAAGGATTCCAGGAGTAGCTTCTGGCTGGTGTCTCTATAAATATACTTGGGGACAGAAGTCCACTGTACAGCATAATTTCCTGGGAATACTTACTGTCCATCTTACTGTCTTCCTGAGACTAATGCTGAATCCTCGAACTCAGACACAGATATACCATTTCCAAAATCCTCTGAGATGTTTTACATACCATTTAATCCTTGAGAGATGCTTGATGACAGAAATTAGGCTTAGACACACAAGACTGTATAAGTCCATATAGACAGGCATTTCTGAAAACATTACTTTTCACAGAGATATATGCAATAGAAGCTCCCTTTGCCTTTTCAGTTTCCTTACTGCTCTAAACCATTATTTATCATAGGGTCAAACTGCAGTCCTCAGTACAACTTATGTCAATCTCTCCGAGCCACAATTTTTCTTGTCAAGCTTGCTTTGTCATTTCCGCTGCAAACCCTTTACCTCAGCCTTGTATGACTGTGGGACACTGTCTGACTTTCACTCAGCTGGTGCTTTATGGCTTTCTTTTTGCGAAACACTTCTTCTGTACAGAATGAAGGGCTATTGCTTTTCCCTTCCTCCTTATTACATCTTTCTCTTAGTCCAATGGCTATCTACTATCTATTCCAGGAGCAATGTAATGTATCCTGCAAGGTCCTTGAGAGGCATTAAAATAGGCAGCAATGCTACAACTCCTTTTCAAATCAACAGCAGTTGAAAGAAGGAGCATATACATAAGGAAATCCCACAAATTGTCACAAGGAGTAAGTAATGAATGGTTGCCATGCTCTCAAATTGCATTTTCAACAAATAAATTATTTTTATAACTTAGCTCTATATATGTCAGACTAATGTGATTGAATTATATGTAATGGGCTACATTGTATTACTTGTGTATATGATATAACATCTCATACAGGTTGAATAAGCAAAGCATACTGATATACTGATATATCAGTATATATATATACTTACATCTCATGATATACTTACATCTCATGTAGACTTTATGTATATCATATGTGAAGTTGATTCTATTATTGGTATAAATTCCATTTTTGGCATAAATTCCATTATTGGTATAAATTTAGGCCCTAGCCCTCCGTGTGTACTTGTATCCTTAAAATTTTGGCATGTCTGTGAAAGACAAGGACCTGAAGTCAGTGTCATGAAGTCACTGCCTCAAGCTGCACATATATGCGACCATGCTGTGAAAGTGAATTGATGCCTCTGCCTACATGAAATAGACACACTTGATTCACTGATCTCATCCACCTGTGGAGGCTGGAAGTGGGGAAGAGTCAGGATTCCTTGTGGGCTAATGAACATAGGATTATAAGAGACCAGGACTGAAAAATATGTTGCTGAGAACAACTCTCCCTGTTCCTTATTTTAGACAGGGTTAGGTTATAAGCAAATCTGCATGCACTTCCAAAGATGACACAAATTTGTGCAATGAATATAATATTGACAGCTGCAAAGGAAGACATGTGACATAAACAGGATTCTTCCCTTGAATCAGACTACTTTTTGAGTAGTCTTCCTTTCCATTCTCCGAGTCACTCCCAATCTCCTTTAGCTTCCTTCTTTCCGTCTCACTCTCCCCTCCCGCTTTCTCAGGTGGAAAATAGGATGTGGCCCCCTCAGTGTGTCAGTCAAACATTTTGGCTCTTCAGATAATCTTTGACCAGACCCGACTGTGTTCCTTTCAGTGAAGCAGAGGATTGGTTTCCAGTTAAGCCTCTGGAATCCTAGTGCCCAGGAAGAATAATTCCAAGCAATGCATTTGGGAAAGCTCTATTAACAAGTTGAAAGTGAAAGAAAGGTAATAATTGCATTTAAACAATCAACCAAAGCAAAGCTCACCTCTGGGTTTATAAATTTGTAGGGAAGACATAATTACAAGGGGCCTGTGTTGCTACATTGCTTTTGCTTTGAAAACCAGATTGCCACCCTACTCCCACTGGATGGATAATTGGGTCCTCATAGGTCTCTTGAATCAAAGTAGTGTTGCAGTAGAACTTTATTTCTCCAGTCCTCATTAAAAGAGAAGCTGAATGGAAAACTCCCACTTTGGGATGGGATTAGATAGCCCTAGATTATTCCTCCTCCCATGCCCTTTCAAGGTTTTTTGTTTCTTAATCTGCTCAGCAAGAAAAAGTAAATTGCCAGAAGTGAGATTAGTGAAGAATATTGTCCCAAGAACAATAAGGCTTTATTGCAAGGCTGGTATGAGATCTCTGCTTCAAAAAACCACAAGACTTGGAGGTGTGTGAGCCCTTAATTGCCTATTTCTGATAAACTGGCAGTGAGGAAAAAAAAAAAAGAAAAGAAAAGAAAAGAAAAAGAAGAAAAACCCCATTCAGCTATGAATTAGCCTGGATCAAGTCCACTTGCTAATCAGAGTTTAATGAGGATGCTGCGGGTCTTAACATATTCAAAATGTTCAAAACTGCCCTGGTTTCAAGTTTATGCAGTTAGTATTTCCTCTCTGCTGTCACTTCTGCACACTGTCATGAATCTTTAGAGAACATAATTATATCTGGGCCAGGCATGGTAGGGAGAGTGGGAGAGTATGTACCTCAGAAGGAGTGAAAACTTAAGACTCAGGGTTTTTCTGCTAATTCATTCCTACACCATCCAAGTTGTCTACATCTCAGCTGCTGGAACAAATACCCCAACTGGCACATTGTTAGTCAGACCCATAAAGCTGGGATGTGTAGTTGGATTTCTAATACTGTATCACAGTCAGCCTTTATATGCCCTTGCTGTTGAGCAATCCATAGGATAGTTGTGTGTGAAGGCCCCAAGGTTCAAGAAACACAGGTCTCACTGTTGGCAGCCACAACTGCCATTTGCTGCTTAAAGTCAATATAGCCACTGTGACAGAGAACTCAAAGTGTGATATTAGGAGATGCTTTGACTTTTGTTAGCTATGCTGAAGTTAATGAGTTAGCTCACTGCAGTAGCTACATCATTGAAAGCTATGCCCTAGTGGGTGCAGTGGGCTCTAGAGCATCGGCAGAAGGAAGCAGGCACTGGCAGGTATCCTTTTGATCTTCAGTCCTCATTCCCATCTTACTGCTTTAAACTGGATGCTAAAAAGGCACCAAATTAAAAAAATCTGAACAAGTAACAAGAACTCAAGATTTAATACCTTCTAATTGTGGGCTTGATTTGGGATGTGGGACTGACCACATGAGGCTATAAGGGTTTTTACATAAACCTTTCTGGTTTCTTTAAAAAACAGATAAATTTCTCTTCAGAAGGCAGTATGTGACCCTCATACTGTGAGGAAAAAGTACCACATC
Source organism: Sylvia atricapilla (assembly GCF_009819655.1). Lineage (NCBI taxonomy): Eukaryota > Metazoa > Chordata > Aves > Passeriformes > Sylviidae > Sylvia > Sylvia atricapilla. The sequence goes on from NC_089174.1 coordinate 36,389,987, forward strand.
TTCTGTTGGCCAGCACTATTAGGGCCACATGGTTTGATCAGATACTGCTGATCAGCAAAGATGCTGTTGAGTGTAGTTACATCAGATCGTGTACACACTGTCTTGTGCTCAAAATTTAGTTTATTTCCAACCTACCTTCCACAGGCCTATCAATCTTACAAACTGTCTATAAGACTGTGAACTTCATATACTGCAAAGAATGTGTTATGTACAGCTTGATCCATCTTACCCTGACTTTATACTGTGGAACATGAGTGGAACATGAGTGGAACAGCTCATGATTTGCAGCAATATGAATGAGAGGAAGATCAGCTGCAGGAGACCATGAGGGCCTTTCTAACACAAAAAGACTTTTCATGAGTAATGTGCAAAAATTGCGTTAACCAAGCTTCCTGTCTGCCTTTGTAGAAAAACTATTCAAGATGGCAGGGAAAGAATGTATTTACCATCATATGTCATTAATAGTTCTTGAGGGGGGGATTCAGTGGGTTTTTATTAGTGTGGTTTTTGTGGGTTTTTTTCTTGTTTGTTTGTTTGTCTGTTTAGTTTTTTGTTTGTTTTGATTTTTCATTTGTTTGTTTGGTTTTTATTTAGACAGAATATTTTCATGACTTTTGGTGCTGTGGTCTCACAAAATCCAATACTGCTATTGGTTGAGAGAATGTAATATGTTGAGGCAGGATATTTTTCATTTCAAGTTGAAACTATATGTAAAATATACACTAAGTGAAATTCATTCTAAGTTTTCTTACCCTTGACATTCATGCTATCCATTATGTACTTAGAAGTACATAAGTACTTCTTTTGCAATACTTCAAGTACTTTTTTTGCAATGATCAGATAAATCAGATAAATCAACAAACCAAATTTTTTTTTTTTCACCTCTGAAAACTGGAGGGATAATATCAGGGTCGCAGCAACTTAGTTGTCTATTTGTAAAGCACTAATGTCTAGTGTTAATGGAGGCAGTAATTATATTGACAAGAGATATTTGAAAAATTAAAACTTGCTCATTAATTAAAGATTGCCTGAGTTAAACAATTTTTATAGACATTAACATTTTTAATCAAAAGACACTTTTAATCAAATGGCCATTATCCAAAAGAGAATTTGAAGTCAATATCCCATTATGTCTCTTTGAAAAAGACATTGTCTTCTAAGAATATTTGTGCAAGCATGGTCCAATACTAAAGAAACCCTTTGAAAAATCTTTGTAAAACCTGGATTGTTTTTGTAATACTTCTATTCTAGCTGTAAACTTTCATCAGCTTTTATCTTCTACATGCTGGAATACCAGCATTTCTTGAGCTAACTAGTAAGAGCTTCCTTTTTTGAGTTTTGACATAGTTGATCATTCAGTTTCCTCTTTCTTCTTATTAAGAGGTGCAGCTTATCTGAGAATCTACATAATAGAAACAGTTTGTGACTAGATATTGAAAGAAAAAAAATCTTAGGATATCAGGACCTTTCTAAAACAGCACATAGTTCATGCACCATTTAGAAGAAATAATCTTTCCAGCAAGAAGTGATTGTATCTGGTATTTGAGCTTTGATAAAGAAGCCTAAGTAAGCTCAGATGAATATGAAATATTTGTGTTTAAGAATGCTCAAATGTTCCATCTGGATGAAAAATTCTAACTGAAACATTTAGACATTTCCAGAATATTTTTTTGACATTTTCAAAATGAAATGTTTTCATTTTTCTGAATCAATTTATTTTCCGCCTTTCATTCTATACATGACTTTGCCATTTTGACATTTTGTTTCAGTTCAGAAACCCAAATATTAAAACATCTCTGCAGTTAGAAATTCCAGTTTTGGGCCACGTCTGCTTCTGATAATGAATGACATATAAATTTGTTCAAGATGTTATGAATCTAATAAGCTGTTCATATTTTATCCAAATTATAAAGGAAAACTTGCCAATAACTCTGAAAGTCCTTCACAAAATAATTTAGAATCCTTTTGTTCCAGTAACCTGCCAGAATAGAAAATACATAATACGTGATATATACAGTAATATACAGTATGTTTCTAGAAACTTTAAGCAACAGCCATAAAATAAGATTTAGAAGACAAACTATACGGGCAGTACAGGGTGGTAGTAAGGCCCAGTGCTTATATTATAGCTAACAACATTACTGATATTTGTAGAAGCTCAGTGTGTATTTCCAGTTCTAAACTATTATCACATCGATCTAGTTACAGAAGACTTGAACTTTTCAATGTGTTGCCTGTTTCAGGCTTGATTCTTGTGTCTTTCTGCAAATGTCCTGTTTACTTGGAGACAGACACATGAGAAGGATGGATGGGGACAATGCAAAGCCATCACTAGAAGCATTGTACCTTACTCCATTTTTATTTGCCCCAGCATCCAGGAATAAGTTCCACTGGAGCCAGTGAAACAGAGTTTAGCTCCCAATATGGCTATTTGCATCTGTCCTGTGCATGGAGCTGGCACCAGCCACCATAGCTGAACATTTGCAATGTACAGCTGGGTGTCCTGCCTTGAGAGAAAGAGGAACACTTGGGACATAATAATTTCAGCAGTTTTGAGCTACAGGCTGGAAAAAACAGAGCTCTATGAAAAATCTGTGTATCAAGGCAGCCACAGGGCTGCTATCGCTATCTGCAGGGGACTGCATCAGCCTGGAATCTGTGACATGAAAAAGGTAGTGCAAAGAATGCTTGAACTCCTGGGAGGTGCAGGAGGTAATTTAATATCACCCCACTGGCATAGAATAAATGTGAATGAGAGGGAAAGAGGCCCACAGTTTACAATAGGCTCAGTAATACTGCATGCATTTTGAGCAGGCGCAAAAGAACAGCACAACAAATGTTTCTAGAAGGTTCCTAAAAAGCAGCCTTTCTGCTTAGATAGTTTGTCAAGGACTTGGTATGCAGGACTGAAACAACATTTTAAAAGGGAAATTTCCAAGTCACGAACTTCTTCTTTGAAGGAGTTCCCAGTTCCTTCAAAACTGAGAAAGGGTTTGTGTTCATTTCAAGTTTTGGGTGAAAATTTGGGTCAAGTTTCAAGATGGTTTCTCGACCTCTAATTACTATTATTAGCATTCCTAAATGGACTCTTTAGAAAATCCCTTGACTATGGACGGCTGGAGTGAGCTAATGAGTATGAGAGTGCGAAGAAGGTCCTTGTTTGAATTTTAAATACTCCAGCTCACTAATTAGGGACTATGGAGAATGCTTCTTTAGTTATAGAGAGAGTTCAGGGGCAGGTGGGAATAAGAACAATATTTTTTAGACCTGTCACTTTAAAATATACCAAATGCTGCTTTGATATGACACGACACCAAATGAATTTTTAAGCAACAATGAGTAACCTTATCCTCCCTTTAGGCACTTGCAGCACTTACTTATTTGTATTTTTTAAAAATGATCTGGGCAGGGTTTTCCAAGGTCTCAAAGACTTAATGAAGAATAACATTCTTTGATGATCCTGGACATCTTGGGCATCTTTTTTTTTTCCAAGTAAAAATGAAGAGGCAGAGAGCCTCATGCCTACAAGTCTGTTATACTTTAGACCAGCAGAGCTTCCACTGACAGTACTGTTCCAACTGGACACTCTTCCTGTCTTATTTTTTTGTTTTCCATTTTTAAAAATAAATATTTTTACATTGTACTCATCATTGCATGCATCATTTCTACCCTCAGAACCTATCCTGATTTTTTTTTTCTCAGAAGACCTACAGCTGTGGCTGTAGAGACTTTTTTTTAGTACAAATTTGTTTTACTCATCACTACCTAAACACAGTTGACACAAACTCCATTTCTTTTCTGCCTAAAAAGAAGATAGGGAATGCACTTACAAACACATATTTTTTCTTTTTGTCCACAGAACTTGCTCATGTAAAAATTTATGAGTCCCTCATGAACTTAGAAATTATATGAGCTCATGCATGGACCTGTGAAAACTCTGGAGATTGGGCTGTACCTAGTATTTCAGAAGGCAATTCCACATTATGAAAACAGAATAAAAGAATCTCCAGTAACACTTTCTTCTTCCTATGAGCCTAGGAATCCAATGAATTGAAATGTTTCATTTTGTCTGACTTTTGGCCAATTACATTTTCTTTTACAATTCCACATTAAATAGTCAATTTCATCCATGTGAAGCTATGCGAAGTTTAAGATGTAATTAATGTCAACCCAAACTTTCTCTGGTGTATAATGTTATTGCTTCCCAAGTGCAGAGACAATTGAATCCCACAGTTCCATGGTGACAGATTAGCTGGGTATTGATGTCTGACTTGGAGTAAATTGCACTCTTTTCCCACCTTACACGTATGCCTCTGAAATCCTGATTGCTATTCTACTGATGACAAAAACAAGGCCTTATTTATATTTGAAAAATTTGCTTCTGTCTATTGCAATGCTTTCGCATCAATACAAGGCAATTTTGCTCATCCTTTCGTGTTTATAGAGGCTGATGAAAATCTGTTGAAGGTTTTGCAACATGATTTTACAAAATAGTACTGGCAAGAATGAGCTTAGTTAATCTAAACTGTCTCAGAAATGTTCAAAATATGGTGATCTATTTTACAATTGATATACTATTACACTGACTGCTGTGGCCCAGCCCTGCAATGGGCTGAAGCCTGTTTGTTTTCTTGTGCCTCTCCAAGGTATCTTGGCACAGCCTATCAGACTGCATAAAACTGAAGAAATGACATACTGCTTTCCTCCCATTCCATAATAGCAGGATGTCTTAGTTACACGGTTTTGCTGACATTGTGATGGTATTTTTACTTACCCGGGTAAAGATAGGTAATAGGATTAGGATTAAGAGGACAGACTGCTTCTTCTATTTGCTCTTAAAAAATGTTTTATAATACACTCCACAGGGTACCTCTTACTTTTTGTTGTTTGCATTTAAATTGCTCTGGAGACAGAATCTGACTGGAGAAAAAATGAAAGCAGAGTTGAGCATGATTCTACACTGGAAATAGACTTTCATTCCAACTCTCAACTCTATAGAGACATCTTTGCTTGCTTTTCCCATTTTCTGGGCAGACTTCACTCTGCTCCTTAGGCAGAGGCAGGCAGCTGTTTTTCAGCATCTAAAGGACAAGAAAGTTCAAGGTGCCATGCCTTGAAAGTAGTTCAAGGTGCCATGCTTGCACTCCAGCTAAAGATTATGAGAAGATTTGATTGGAGCATAGGGTGGAAACAAGTAAGAAATTTGGCAGCTGCTTTCTAAATGAGCTATGTAGTCAGCCTCTTGGAACAAATTTCAACAGCTTCAAAATAGGTTACCTAAATTTATTCCCTCATTTAATCAGGTTTAAATAAAAGCAGATTTCTGTTTCTCCTTCCCTGTTTGCTTGACATCCCAAGGTGTTACTGACTGTGGGAAGCCAGACACGTATAAAGAGGGATACATGGGACATATGGAGCTTGTTTTCATCAGTGATAGACATGTAGCTCCTCTTCTTAGACCCACCATAGCATCAGTAGTTCAAAATTAAATTCGGCACCAGAAATGGACCATGAAGTAATAGAATTCTCATTAAACATCCAGATTCCTACAAATTCCATGTACATATAATGTCTTTTTCTTTGTGATCCTGCACAGATACTTACAAGCCTCCTAGTAAAATGTTTAAGGATCTAGTCAAACCTGACCCACCTCAGGTTTGCCAATGGTACCTACATGTTAGAAGAAAGGAAGTGGATGGCTTTTGATAAATGTTTGACCTGGTTACAATCTCTGAGGTGGACAGGATTTCTTGTCATGCCTGGTGCAGAGCACCCACTCAAGAAGCTCTGCTCATGCCCTTGTCACCCCAGCCAAACTCAGAGGCTCTGGAAAGCCCAAGAGCATTCAGAAATACGTGCATTAATTGGTTAGTGAGTTCAGAGCCAAGCACATGTTTGTGCAACTTCCTTACCCTTGAGGAAGCCTGGCTAGAAATGAGTGTGCTAGCCATGCTCCTGCATAGAAGGCCATGCCTCAGCTCTCCTGGAGCATGTGAAAGTTATGCAAGGCTTGGTTATGTTCATATTTCTCAGATTTTCAGTCCTGCTTTGGCACCTAGACTTCCCAAGAAAACCAAGATCTGTTGACAAAAAGGATAGTTATTGAGAAGATCAATACTCAAGGTTCAACTTTGAAAATCTGACCTGGAATTGTTCTAAAACAAATCTGAGTATCTCAAAATAGAGATACTTACATCCACAGCTATGTATCACAGGCAGTCATTCTCTTGAGCACAGGTGCTAGCCGGTTTTGGGGTAAAAAAAATGGGCCCCTACTTAAGGCCTAAGAACTTCAGTCCTAAGTGTGCAGACCATCAGCCCTGCATCTCGCCAGCCTCTCATTGGAACAGCCCAAAGTGTCAGGCTCTGGATATAAGGAATAGGCCTGTGCACCTGTTGCTGGTCATCAGTATGCATGCATGCCCTGATTACCTATTCAGATCATTATGTAGAAGCTCTATTATTATCCATGAAAATCCAGCCTTCAGGGCCTCTGGTGTGCCTCTGCAGGCATGGAGTGGTAGAAAAGCCACTATAAAATTATACTTCAGAAATAGTTTTTCAGAACTGAATTGTGGAATATGCACAGTGATTTAGATTAGAAAGAAAGCAAGGAAGAAAAAAAATGCTAAGAAAAGAGTGAAAAAATATGGTAGAAGAAAAAATCTTGCGTATGGGGATGTTGCTTTCAGAAACAAGAGACATCTGTGAAATGAAATCTGTCCAAAGAAATGAGGAGGGGGCAGGGGAAAAGGTGAAACATTGCCAATGAAACAAGAAAATCTCAAACTTTCCCACAGAAGTCTTAGTCAAACCAACACAGAAACAGAGGAGTTAAGAATGAGGGATTTATTTCCCAAGAGGAGCCAAGACAAAGATTTCCAGACAGAAAAAATTGTGTCATTAAAACTGCAGCAGTCAGGATTGACGGTAACCAGTATCATCCTGCAGGTCTGGTTACATTTCTGTTACTTTTTATGCTGAGAGCTTTAGCAGGCCTCAAGTATCGAAGTTATCTTTTCCCAAGATCGTCTTCAGTGGTCATTCCCCCTGTGAGGAATCCCGCCTCCACTTTGGCTGATTTATGCAGCTCCCAAGGCACAAAAAGCAGCAGAATACTTCTAGCTCTGACACCAGAATGCTGTCCTTCTGTGGTATTGTCACCATATAGCCCTCTCCCCAGTTATCCACAGTGAGAACTTGTCCTAGAGACATGGATGTTTTCAGGCTCTATTCTTCCCTAACAATCCCCGACTGTCAAAGCAACTCTGTGAGAAGCTGCCAGACAGCATAAAATCGATCAGCCTCCAGTTAATTTGTGAGATGTGAGACATCCTGGTTTCTGTACCAGCATGGGAGCAGTTATACGGTAACAACACCCTTAGCCCCAGTCCACCTAAATTGTGCCAAATGCAGTTCAGCTTCAGAGTTAGAATTAGGTTACTAATATGATAGAAACAGTAAATTGGAAGTTAGGTGCCTAACAAACATACTCTGGATTTTTGTTTCTACTATGCAGCCAGCTCGCTGCTGTATTGACAGAAAGCTACCATAACAAACCTCCAGCACTGTGCTGTTTGGTTATCCTGACGTTGCCTTTGGTGGTGAGGACTTTATCAGCATTCCTGTGAAAACCCCACCTGCTGTGGGCTTGCTTTCTTCTTCACAGATCCACAATCTGGCTTCTTATTTTTGACTGAATTACTAGGCTTCAAAGAAGAAATGCACAGTAGAGTATAAAGAGCCAGGAATCATAGTGACAGAGGAAGCAATTGGTATTACAAATGCATGGTAATACCTTTATGAAGAGAAATGATGCTTAGGAGAACGTATTTCTTTAGGAGTAGGCTGGTTTTTAACACCCTTCCTAAAATAACCTAAGAAGAATGCAAAGGTTCTATAACTTTAGCTTTTTATTTTGTATAATTTGAGGCACCTAACAATTCAAATAGACATTGTCATCATCACAAAGCATATAAAATGTGGGTGGTGAAGACTGCAGAGAGTTCTCAGTCCTGATTCAGACTCCATTGTCGACCAGAACAGAATCTGGCAGGAATAAAACTTTCTGAACTTCTTGGAAAATTAAATCTCAAATCATAAGTAACACAAGGAAAAAAAAGCAACCAAACACGCAAACAAAAAACAATGGCAAATGAGAAAAACATGGGAAAAATTCCAGTGTCTCTCCCTGCTCATGGCATTCCCACTTGCAAAACCATTTTTCATTCCTTTCAGCAGAGAAACATTTATAGTGCATGAAGCTTACATTAATCATGAAAGTAACTAAGGAACTTTTTTTATAAGGCACAAAACACAGATGGATATTTTTTTCTTCAGTTAGATCTTAGCAAAAATCATGACAGAATGTCAAAATTTGTCACTATAAGAATAAGCTATTATTATTATCATTGCATTTTTAAAATTACTCCAAAGAAGCTGCCTAAACTAGCATTCAGATTTAATCCACATCGAGGCTGATATTCAGGATCCAGAACCCAAATGTCATTCTTGACACTTTTCAACTCTTTTCAAGCACAGCCTGGCTGTAAGAGGTAATCTGATCTGACATGTATTTATAATGTGCCATATTGTGAGTATCCCTGCTCCAGAGATAATACACTGGAATCATAACACTACCTAGATCCAATATATCACTTTTCTGCCATAGAAGACCTTTGGAAATAATCACACATATTTGGTGCTTTTTACTCAGTTGTTGCATGTTTGAAACTGCAAAGCAGCCGTGTGCACCGAATTACTGATGGCAAGATCACGTATTTTTAGTTTTGCAGAAATAGTAGCCAAACTGTTGTCTGTTTTTGCAGTCTGCAGTGTTAACCCTGCACTATCTGTCTGTTTTTTGCATTTGAGACAGAGGATTGTTAGGGCTTACTTAGGTTGTGTTGTTCAAAGCAAACTCAACTGTTTGGTGTTTTGACTAGGGAAGGATGCATGCCTGAAAGAAGAGATGTCTTCCAGAGGGACCCCAACAAGGTCAAGAACTGGCACTACTGAGGATTTCATGAGGTCTAACCAGACGAAAGGCAAGGTGCTGCACTTGGGTAGAGGCAACTCCTAGTACCAGCACCAGCTGGGGGATGAACAGATGGAGAGCAGCTCTGGGTGAAGGATTTGAGGGTGCTGGCAGGTGAGAGGCTGGACATGACCCAGCCATGGGCACTCCCAGCCGAGAAAGCCAAACGTGTCCTGGGCTGCATCCAAAGCACCGTGGGCAGCAGGGGAGGGAGGGGATTCTGCCCCCTCTGCTCTGCTCTGGTGAGACCCCAGCTGGAACCCTGCATCCAGCTCTGGGGTCCCAGAACAGGAGGGTCATCAGTCTGTTGGAGTGGTCCAGAGAAGGGTTACCAAGATGATTAGAAGGATGGAGCACTTCTTCAGCAAGGATAGTACTGGGATTGTTCAGCCTGGAGAGGAGATGGCTTTGGGTAGACCTAAATGGGACCTTCCAGTACCTGAAGGGAGCCTACAAGAAAGATGGAGTAAAGCTTTTTACAGATAATGGTAGTACAAGGGGAAATAGCTACAAGGGGAAGTACAAGGGGAAATCAAACTAAAAGACAGGAGGCTTAGATTAGGTGTTAGGAAGAAATACTTAACTGTGAAGGTGATAATGCACAGGAGCAGATTGCCCAAATTTGTGAGTGCCCCATCTGTGGAGGTGTTTAAGGCTGGGTGAAACTCTGAGTGACCTGGTCTAGTGGAAAGTGTCCCTGACATGATAGAGGGGTCTATGGTCTTTAAGGTCTCTTCCAACCATAACCATTCTGTGATTCTGTGATACGCTGATCTCTTCACATATCTGGCCTTGTTCTAATGTTTTGTTGACATCATAAACACTAAACTTTTGAAGATTTACTTGTTAACCCATGCCAAAACTCATATGGCCATGAATATGGATAAGGACCTTTCATTTCAAACTCTGCACAAACAAGATGATTACTGATTAATAATTATGGCCAAACTCCACCGAAATAAAAAGCTTGAAGGCAAAGCCATTGGGTGGCTCAAAAGCAAACCCTTGAGGTAGTTAAAGCTATAGTTGCAGAAAAACAGAAAGAACTTCTAAAGAGATAAAACAAGAAAAAAAAAAACCCAAACCAGATCTAGACCTTGTCTTCTTAAAATGCTCAGGTAGTGAAAGGAGGAAGTGTTTGTAAAATACATACAGAGAGTAACCATGTCTTGCTCGACTTGCTGTCTAGGATTCACAACAAACCAAAAAAGTCAGGCATGGAGAGTAAAGGGGAAATGAAGCTGAACAGTGCCTAACTTTGTTGTGCTACCTAAAGGAGAGAGAATATCTCAAAATCAGTTTGATGAATTGGAAGTTCAACACTATGGGAAAAGTGGACTCTCCACTTTCTGGTTTTCAGTTCAAATGAACCAAATATTTTGCTGACCTCAGGGTCCAAATTTCAAAGAAAGCTGAAGACAGGCTTAGGCCTGCTGCTATGGCAAATTCCAAAATACCCAATTACTGACCTCAGGAGGAGTCAGCATTCCTAAGATTAGAGTCACTGGGAGTTTACTTCACAAACTCACTTCTAATAATATACTATAGTGCAGACACTATTAACCTGCCTTTTTCAGTTAGCAAATAAGATATGTCTCAAGGCAAAATAGTTATTAACAGCCAGTGGTAGGAGTTACATCTCTAATTGGAAACAGCAACATCTGCATGGGAGTGTAATAAAAGCATAGAACAAGTGAGAATGTTAGTAGATTATAGGGACTCTAGGTAATTGTTCCATAAGACAGCTTCAGCAGAAACAATGAATATTTCAGGACTTTATAGGTCTAGTTCTGGTCACTGAAGTGTCCCAAGAATTAATGCTGTTCTTACCAGCCAATTCAACCAACATTAAACTGGCAGACATCCCAGATTTCCTTACTATTTGCACTGCATTTATTTCAGTGTTTACATCATTTTGTAGCTAGCTAATTCTCTTCTTTTTCTGCCAACTCATATAAGGATGCTGTTCAATAACAAAGGCCATTCACATCAGTTGCTTGATGTAGAGCTATTGTGTCCTAGCTGTCAGTTATTCTAAAACATCTTTAGGCCTAAGTTATTCTAATATGAGTGACCTGCTGCTTCTATATACAAAACTCTTCCACTGCTTTTATAATTAAATGCCCAAAGCAAAAGCCTGAAAACTGAGCACCTGCTGAGTACCCACAAACTCCTGGTGAAGCCTATCAGTACTGCAGATATAGAAGCTGAGATATTTAAACATACAGGAAATGTTCTTTGTTATTCTCCATGTCTGAGGTCTTTTTGCCTTCTGGATCAAGCTGCACTTCTCACAACTGGAAGAGATTTCTAGGCCTCTTATAGAGTATTTCCTAATTTCTCATTTTATATTTTACTCAGAGGAGTTGGAAACAGAGGGTCAGATCTACTGCTCTGCTACTAGTGAACTGGGTCAGAAATCAGCCACTCATTTAATTTATGAACATTAAAAAAGTCAACAACAATTTCTTTCAAATCTACAGCCTGCCCTAAGCATGTAATGTAGTCAAATTAAATCCCTAATAAAGTATCTATGAAATGAAAACCAAACATGTCCATCTTTTGTAGTTCCAGCCTCCCCTAATGGAAAATGGCTGTATTTCAATCAGCCACATGTCCAAACTGTGGTTGTTCTCACAACTCTGATTTCTTCCCTTAAATGGGATCCATCCGAGAATGTGACGCTGTTGTTTCTCTTTCTGCAGACCTACATGACAGTCAGAAACAGCACACGAATGAGCTCAGTCTCGCAAGTGTGGTCCTTAGAGACACTGAGCCCTTCAAGAGCAAGATGAAGATGTTCAGACATTTGGAGAAGCCAGCAGTGCTGGGTTGCTCAGGATAGTTCTGGCAGCCAGGGATAATGGTGCAGTGCAGCATTTTGACATGCTAGCAGCACTGAAGGCAGCTTTGAAGAGCAAAGTCCCTCTAAACCACCAGAGTGGTGTAGAGAGCTGCAAGCAGGAATCACAACTGAGCACAAAGCCTTGAGTACCTTCTCCTTAAATGAGAGAAGCCAGGCTGGCTCCTTGGCATCTCCCACCTAGTTATCTGCTATTACAGACACTTGGCATGACACAGCAAAAGAGTGAATAGTTACTGGACCTTAGTGACGCTCTATTTAATATTTCTTTTAACTTTTTTTGCATTAATCAGGCTGTTTAAGTGTACCTTGATGTAAATATGAATTGAATATCTCTGGAGCTGTTTGTTTGCCTCCCTGGGAAGTTTTTGCACATCAGAGACAAAGCTGTCTCTTACTATAGTTTTGTCCGACCATGAAAGACTTAAATACTGGAATAAATTATGGTTATTCAAATGTAAATAACAGATTGATTCTCCTGACTCCTGCCTCACCTTCTCTCACCTTTCCCCAGAAAGTATCAGTATAGGGCAGATTGCTAGAAAGTATTGCCAGAACTTATCTCAGTGTCCTGTCTTTCTGTAGGTTCATGCTGTTTACACAGTAAAGGTGTCATGATTTTTCAGCTTTGCCAACTTTTTTTACTCAGCCTTCTAATGTCACTGATTTCCCAGGCTTTGCCATATACACTAATACAATCCAGGAAATATTTTTTTTAACTGTTTATTGTGTGAATTAAGTATAGTTAAGCCTTGTTGTGTGTACCCTTCCCTATGGTTCTACAAAGCTAAGTCAATGACTTTATGTAGCAGATGAAAGTGGCCATGATAAGTTTAAACAAGTATCAGCTATTCATGATAGTTAAATATTCCCCATGGTACTCCCCAACAGCTGGTGTTCACAGATGTGGCTTTTTTTCACTTTTTATTGCCTTTTCTGTGTGGAGCAGCATTCCTGTCTGAACAGTCCCTTGCACCTAATATTTCCTAAAAGCTGTATCTGTGTCACGCTGTGCTTTAGCCTTCCTCAAGATATCAGGAATTTTTTTTGTCTTTTACCATATCTAGGGAAGGAGGTAGATTTTAGACTGCCTCAATATTGCCTTTCCTGTGCTATTATCCTTCCTGGAGGCTGACATTTCTGTTCTGTCTACTGATTTGCTGCATACATATGGACTGACCCTAATGGCACTGGTGGGCACTTGCTAGTAGTTGCAGCTTGCTGCTGCATGCAGTGATGGGGAATATAGCTGTCAAGTCCCATGACACTGTCTGCCCCAGGCCTGGTTTCTCTGTAGCAGGTATTCCCTGCTTGCAATTTCACCACATCACCACAAAGGAATCCTTTATTGGGAGTCAGAGGATTGTCACAGGCTTAGGGAGAGATGAGTTTGTGCAGCAGCTCTGGACAGAGAAACAGCATAACATCTCACACAGTTATTAGAATATGAGCAGCTGGAGAGAGACGAGAGGTTCTGCTTCACCCCTCCCAAGTGGTTTTGCGCCTGTGAGCTGGACAGATCCCCCCGGGACCCCACCTCCCCCATGGCCATTAGACACGCTGTGCTTCAGCCCAAGGCTGTGCCAGTGTGGGCCTGTCCTTTACACTAGTGCTGCTGAGCAGAGTCTGAGGAGATGTGCTCCAAGAGAAGGATGCCAGGAATCAGCTGCCATGGCAACAATGCAACACTTTTCTAGTGCAACTGCTTCCACTGACCTGGTCAATCAGCCTTACAGTTTTAAAAACACTCTGTTTTCAATAGTTTGCTCTAGCATTCTTCTATCAGCAGCTTTTCAGAGGCTGGAAATGTTGGATATTAGTACTTTAAGCTACTTTTAAAATTATGAATACAGAAAAAATGCAGACACTTTTGTTACAGCTTAGCTTAAGCCAGCCTAGGTTCTTATTTTCTTCCAGGCCAAAAAAAATTTTAATCAGCTCTTTCTGAACCTGGCAAGAAAATGCCCCTCTGGCTGAAGGAGAAAGAGTGAACACACTATATAGGCCAAAGATAGGCTTTCCTCAGGCTTTAATGGCCTAAAAACTGGAATGTCTTTTGCTGTGATTTTGGCACTGTTGGAATCCCCTCCCTACTGGGTGACCAAGTGAGCAGGGGCAACCTTGGTAGTAAGGTTTGAATTTAGGCTGTCAGAGCTGTCAATATGCTTAGGATGTCAGAGCACCCCCTGAGGTGTGGGCAGGATCCAGATGCTGGAGCTATGACTTTGCAGTTCCTGAGTTTAGGCCCTTCTGCACAGCCTGCCTGATTTTCAAGCGCTGCCCCACGAGTACTCCTGGGCTGCTTTAAAAACAACCCAGCACCTTGAAAATCCAACCTTGATTTTACACCTAGAAAAAAATGCCCATAACCTGCTCCATTTCTACTGGGAAAGGTGGGAATGGACCGCCCCCCTGCCCTATTAAGAGGCAAATTAAAGCATGAGAATGTAACTCATTAGGTGAGTTGGAGATGAACAAGAAGCACTGGCTAATGAAACTCAGGATGGCAAAGTGCAGAAGTGATGTTCCACTTAAAGGCTGCTAATTTACTGCTCCTTTATATGCTGAGTCCTCTGACTTTAAAAGTCTTGGTGGAGAGACTTTAGATTGATTTGAGTTACTGGGAATGATGATTCATTAAAACCACAACTCCAGTGTAGAGCCCTGCTACTCCTGCTTATGCAGCAGTATTTCAGGTTTGATATTGTCCAAGTAATTATTTTTGCTTATTAGAAAGCCATGGTGGTTTACAGATATTGGTCTACTTCTGACAAATTATTGAAAGAACCGATGACCGTGCTCACCTCACCAGGAATTTAGAGGCCAGGTGGGATGGGGAGGCTGGCAGGCAGGGAGAGCAGGGGAAGGAGGAAGAGGAGGAGGAGGAGGGGGGAGGGGTTACTTCGGACTGGATTTTCAAAGGTCTCAGATGCACTATCAAGTAACAAGTGGATTAACCAGTTATTGCACATCAGATGAACTCCGGTAATCAATCCTGCATTCATGTTAGTCCAGCACAAACTAAATCTAAACATATCAGCTGGCTCTTTTACTAAGGTCACTCACTTGAATCTGCCATTAGAACTCAAATACAGTCCCTTATGGTCAGTCTGATTGTCAGACAGGATATGGACAATCATGCTCAGCCTCAGAAGAAGTTTGAGGGCATGGAACAGGTATCAAATGTGTGACGCAGAGGAGTTAAGGGACACAACAAATTTAAGATTACAAACTAGAGCTGCAGTTAAATAGAGAGGCCATCTCTGAAGAGACAGGAGCAAGACATAAGGGTAAACCCATAGGAAATGTCAGGTCAAATAGCTCAACTTGCCTCATGTTCTTACCCTACGCTGCCCAGAAAATATTAGGAGAATAGAGAACTGTTGGGCTGGATGTGAGCTGACAGATATACTTCTAACCTTTAAGATGTGGGCACAAATACTTCCGATATTTAAGATGCAGATATCACTGCTTCAGTTATGTCTCATTTTTTCCAGTTTGCCTGCATGACTTGGGAAGGGGAGACCAGGTGATGTCTTGAAATATGTGGAGCTGTCTGTCACTCATGGTATGTTGGAAAGAGTAGTTTCTGCAGTTATTGAGAAGCTTCCAAATGGGTAACAAAGCTGCTCTTTGTCCCTCTGATCAAATGCAACAACAATAATAATAAAAATTTAAATCCCTACAAGACCTTTCTTCCTCAATTTCTGTTCTAGATTTTCAGGCTGATCTAGACTGAAAACTCATGTTTTTTTTCCTGTTGTGTGGTCAGTGGTAAACTTTAGTTGGAGTAAATTATTTATTTTTTTCACATATATTAGGAGAATAGTAGAAGAGGAGAATCCCTAAGAAAATTCACTGGCTGGTTCCAATTCTGACCACAGCAGATTTCTGACCAGAACAGATCTGACCAATTTGCACAGCACACAAGTGCAAAACCAAGATGCAACCTCAGCTAACAGGAAACCTGGCTAGAACTGCATATCTTTCATAGTTACATGTTTTATATTGCACAGGGAAGTAAGGATATAAAAATTAACCTGTCCAAGTAATTTTCCTTGCTTTCTTTTCATGAAGGAAGGTAGAAAAAGGGATGTCAGAGTGACAAGGTGTTTTTTTTAAATCAGCTGAGCAGATGATCCTCAGGTGGTGTGGATCTGCATTGCTCTGGGCCTGTATGAACATCAGGTTAAAATACTTTATGCTCTGAGAGAAAACAAGTAGGAAATTAAATGAAAAGTCTACTGTAAAATCTAAAATGTAAACAACACATAAAAAGAAACACAAACCCCCATAATGCACAAAATTTATAATCAGATGCTGTTTAATTCAAACCATCTGGACAATTCATATGAAATTTCAGGTCAGATTCAAGACAGAAGTTTGAGAAACTAGAATGTACTGCCATTTTTGAACACTCTGCTTATGCCTCAGTGAGAAACAAAAAGCAGGATTCAGCCCCAAGGGGATAAAAATATATATTTTTCAAACTCAAGCCTTTGTTCTGTTGTTTTTTGACATGGTGTGGGGTGTTTTTTTAGAAGTATCTAATAAAGTAGGACATACCCTTGCTTTGTTTTCATTACCTATCTGAATCCAAAACAAAGATAGATTGAAACTCCAAGTAACATATGTGTATTAAAAGAAATTATTCCTGACAATTTTAATGACAAGTTTCAGCTTGATATGATTTAAAATGGGCAAGTTACAAAGCCCTAACAAAATGGGGTTTTATAATGGAAATGCTGACAGACCCTTAACTACAGCAGCGTTGCTGGGCGCCACTCTAATAAAAGGTGGCAAGGATCCAGAAGTATTCACAGCTGCATGTCTAAACTTTATTAAGTATCTGACTATAGTTTGCAGGTCCTCAACCAGATCATAACTCACTTAATTCTGACACATCCCAGTTTATAATTGGTGTTGTACTAATATGTTCCTAACTGGTACCAGCATATTCCTATGGTTTTTCTTTCCTGTAAAACAAGGCTGTTCCTCAAAACCAAGGATGCACTGACATTGGCAAGAAGCACCTATGCCTTTGTTTTTTTGGTCCTTGGGCTAAAATAATTCATATCTTAAAGGCCAATGTCTGTAAACGAAGCACAAACACTGAAACACCTGTAATTCCCAAGGCAGAAGAAATAAAGCAATTTCTAACTTTCTCTAAGCAAAGTATTTTATTTTCCTTTGCATTCAGGGAGAAAGCAAATTGTTCTTAAAACATATCAGTGATATTTTGCCATTAGGAAATAATTGTATAATGAAAATAGGCAAACACAATTTTTTCAGTAATTTTCCAAAACATAAAGTAAATGTACCAGTACATTGAAGGTATAAACGTATTTATTTAAGTCTACTGTTGAATGCCTGCTACCTGAAAATCGGGACATTTTAGGTAAGCACACATTTCCATAGCTAATGCTTTAAGATACTGCCTATCTTGGGAACATGAACCCTTTATATGTAGGATTGATCATTACTGATCACTGAAATCCTATATCCTTGTTTTCCATGCTCTTGGCAGTTCATTTCCCGTGGATGCCATTCATTTCCAAGCTGCTTCATCTGTCTGGGCACATACCTGGGCAAAGACCTCTGCTGATGGTGGTTTTGGAGCAGCCAAGGAAGTAGAAGTATACTTCTATATAGAAGTATACTTCTATAGTGTGTAATAGAAATTTCCAGATACTGATATTCTATTTGAGCACTATTCTGGAAATCTTTCTTAAGGTGCCTCTGCTGAAAACTGAAAGGCCACGGGAGCAGCACCCATGGTGAAATAGCTACACTCTTATGACAGTTCACTGAAAGACTGAATTTTTAGTGAGAGTACTTCCATTCCTTCATAGAGGGACAACCGTCCCACTCTCTTTTGGAAGAATAATCTTACTGTTCTTTACAGCTAGGATCTTAAACACAAATCAAAGCAAAAATCTAGCAAAATTTTGCATTCTGCAACCTGAATTAATGAGGAACTGAAATCTTAACATATAAGTAGTTTTTAGCTATCTGTATTTCCCACAGTGACACAAGCAGGTATATTCAGTTGCTCATCCAGTGAACCATTTCAGTGTTTATGGTAAAACAAAGGATAAAGTATTTATATTTTATCAAGTGTAACAATAAAGAATGTAAATAGAGAATCTATACTATGAGATAGATTAAATGATCATTATGGAACTTTGCTCTGATGGTATTAAAAGTCAAGTCAGATAATATACTTTCATGGTGATTGATATTATATTATATTTCCAGTTCAAAATGCATGATTTGGAGTCTATTAATAAGTAATTGTAGAAGCTTTTTTAACGCATTGGCTCCTTGACTTTCTGTGAATAGTGTACATTAGCTCCTTGGTGGCTAAAAATTCAGCACTTTTCAGCAACTAGTCTCTAGAGAGAAACCAAGGTGGACAGAGCCCTCCCATATATATCGCAGGGCTTTGTAAAGGTGAAGAGAACTTTCTCCTTCATCACCAACTTTATTTCACAAGAGACTTCACATTCACTTGAAATGCTGCCCCCTTTTTTTTTCTGATTCAGGGCCACAGGCACAACATGCAGCTGCTTAACACTCAGCCCAATGTAAACCTTATAGCCTTCAATTAAATTACAAACTAACGTTTGACTCACATTCAGACAAGTATGAACATACATGGAGATGACAACAGGTGATAATTCTGCAATTTTCAGAAGAAAGCAAAGGAAGGAAAGAGTGAAGAAGACAGAGAACAAACCAGATTAAAGAAAAACAGTTTCAGCTCTATATTTAAAGAGGTTTCTGGCACATACTGTGGAAGAGCTGACTTCTGTTAATATATTTTTCCATTTTTCAAATTACTGCTTTTAGAAATTGAAACAACCTGACAAGTCAAAAATATGTTGTTATCTATCTGCCCCAATATTTGTACAAAGAGGCTTAAGTGTTTGTTGCTGGCAGGGTTTGGGTTAATTTCGTTTCTATATTATCAAGAATGAAAAAAAAAATGCTCTTTTTGGCCTTATAGTTTGTTCAAAAGTCCCACTGCTAATCTATAATCACTAGTCTTAAGGGAGTGAGCTATGGATATACCATATTTATGGCTGTGTCAAGCTTCATGCTGAAAGCAGAGAGAATGATTTCTATTATTGTGAAAATTTCAGTGGATTAGGCTCAGAAACACTAGACGTTATTTTTGGATAAAAATGAATTTTCTTATAATATACTAAAAATTATTAGTTACGTTATGAGTTGAAATAGCTTTTGGACTATTTTAAAACTGTCTTTAAGGAAACTTAGTGCAAGACTCAGGCCTGGATCATATCTGAAATGATCTTAGTGAGATCACAAGGGCACTTAAAAATTGGGCTATTCAGTCTGGAGAAGAGAAGACTGTGGAGAGACCTTTTAGCCTCCTTAAGGAGGCTTAGAAAAGGAGATAGAGGGACTTTTACATGGACAGATAGTGAAAGCACGGGTGACAATTGTTTTAGACAGAAAGAGGGCAGAGATGAGATATTAAGAAGAAATCCTTTGCTCAGAGACTGGTGAAGCACTGGAACAGGCTGTCCAGAGAGGATGGATCTGTCATCTCTGGAAATGTTCAAGGCCAGGCTGCATGAGACCCTGAGCAACATGAGTTGTGAGTGAAATCCCTGTCCATTGAAGGGGGTTTGGAACCAGATGATCTTTATGGTCCCTTATAAATCAAACCCCCCTATGATTCTATGATTCTAATATGCACTTTATTTCTGCCCACTGCTCTCTCTCAACAGTTGTTTGCTATTTTGCTCTTTTGAGTTCTTTCCATTGGTCTTTGTAGCTAGCAAGTCTGACTTAATTCCTGAAAGATTCCATTCTACATATTCAGGGCTTTGAAACCTTCATGTACATGATCCAATGTTCCCCTCTGTAAATAAGATTTCGATTATTTTTGTGTCTTTCTTTTCTTAAAGGAAATAAAGCTTCATGCAAAAGCATTTGAATCTTCAGGAAATGCATGTACTGGAGTTATTTATCTCCTCTGAAACAGAAAATTTACTGCATCTAAGTACGACTGAGTTGCTTTAATCATTGGCTTTTGTGCAAAAGGCAGGGAGACATATTGATTGACTAAAATGCTACTTGGCAATCATTTTGTCTTCAGTCACAGATTAAATTGTTTCGTGTGTATCATTTTTCAATCTATCATTAGTCTTTCTCTCTTTCATCTTCCTTTGTCTTTCCTGTTTTCATTTCAATTTTCTGTTGCTGGAGACTTTGAAGGGAGAGCCAAAATGACTATCATCTAGAATTATCAGTTCTGTGAGTAAAAGTACTCTCCCAGCACTTCTTGGTGATTTTTATTTCCGTTTCTGGCACTCTTTTCTCTGCACACACATGCACAATGTGGTGTGTGTCCAAGTCCTCTGCAAGATGAACTCCACGTCTGTGGACGTAAAAGCAGAACTTTCTTCTGCTCTAAATTATCAGGGTTTCAGCTTTAACTTTTGCCAAGACGATGATACAACAAGCAACTATGCACAGGGAGAGAGTGCAAAAGACTTCAAGACTGGTCTTGAAGATGAGGAAAGATCTTTTATTCTTGTATTTCATTTACTCTGAACTCTTTGTTTTAAATAAGGTTGCAAAACCTCTTAACATTCAAATCATGGCATCTGGTCTGTGCTTGTCTGAACTTTCACTGAATTTTCTTCACTTCAAGCCAAGAAGATTGGTCCCAGAGCTGTTACCACAACTGCTGATACTTGGTGCTGAATTTGCTGAATCATGAAAGAAAAAACCAAGAAGTGAGGAAACTCAAGCACTCATTTCTGCAGAGATATTTGTGACTTGAGGTCACCAAGCCTTTGACTCTGCTGTACTCACCCCATTTGAAAATACTAGTTTTCAAGGGAAAAGCCCAAGTTCTGTCCATGTTCATGACATGCTGGAGGGGCAGAGGTGCTGCTCTGGTCTGCAAGGCAGCATGGAGACAAACTGAGCTGTGCAGGCAAGGAGAGGTTTAGTTATATTTAAACATGAAAAAACTGATGGTGAGACAGCTAAATGACAGAAGCAGGGCCTTCACCTGCCTCCTGAGGGCTTCCACAAACAATTTCTCTGAGACTGCTTTGTCTTTCCAAGATCATGCAGCTCCCACCACCATCACCACACATTCACAGTGTCATGTACTGGGAATGTGTCAGTACTCAAGAGCTGTGGGACCCCATGAGCTCCTAGGGCAGTGCTGCCACTCTGTCTTGGCAACTTCTGCCCTGGCCTGAGCGGGGCCATTTGGCCCGCCATGCCCATAAACTCCTTGCAGTGCTGTTTCTTTACCACTGCTTTAATAAAAGTGAGCTCAGCTTAAGAAAATATACTGTATTGAATTGTAAAATTTTATTCTGTGCCATGATTAAATACTTTTCAGGCATTTAGTCATGTGGAGTTTTGTTTTCCTGTTTAACACTATTTTTAACCAAAATCGGTTTTTTATCCAGACCACATGATACAATAGTCATAAGACAAGAAAACCCTCTAAACCTCTGTAATCTAAAATTCTGCTTGCAAAACATTATCATATATCTTATTTAAAGTGGGGTAAAATGCTGTGGGTTTTTTTTTTTTTTTAGGCAACTTAAAAATCTTCCATTCACATTCATTTCTGATGCTGCAGAATCCAAGCAGCTGAGAAAGAGCAGATGTTGTCCAAATGGGACTAATTTACCCAGACTGTTATTTTAAAACATAGTGAATGCAAATACAGCATTTAAAATTGGTCATGCCTCAGGCAATATCTTTTGCTGAAGCTATATTAACAATTTTAAAACAATAGCGGTCCACAGTATGCAGGGTTACATTTACCCACCCTCTTAGAGTTGAAGTTCCTCCTGTAGCCAGACAGCTTATATTTTTGTAATTATACAATTAAGCATTTGAACACTTTCAGGTGCTCTTAAGTTCATCTATGAGCATCAGACATACAGCATTTTGAGCTAGCCAAACATGGTCTATTTCATGGTCTGTTTCTTCACCTTATTTCTTCAGCCTGTATAAAGATACATAATCACAGTTGATCTGTGGAGATGTTAATTTTCTTGGCATCAAAAGTAGTCTTTCCCATTTTTGTCTAAACTTTCTGTGGTGGAGCAAACTTTTCCTGAGTTTGTGCTATCAGGGTTATCAAAATGTTCAAAATACATAGAGAGGTTGTACCTGCAATGTAGTTTCATGTCACAAAGAGACATTTGATTCAGCTAATATATTGAACACATCATACCTTAACTGCATATGTTACTCCTCTACTTTTTACTGCAGAGTTTATCAACACATGAAAAAGCACCTCAAGAGTAGACACCTACAGCAAAATCGGTAACAGGGAAAGCCAAGGCAGTTGGCCAGGGACACTGAAGAATGTATTATGAACAGCTGCAGTTTGTACCCAAAGGGTTCATCACACCTGTGCATGGCTGTCTGCATCCTTAATCATAGAATAACAGAGGATTCTGAGGGACCCACAAGGATCATCAAGTCCAGCTCTTAAGTGAACAGCCCATATGGGGATGAACCCACAACCCTGGGGTTATTAGCATTGTGGTCTAACCAGCTGAGCTAATCCCAGTATTTAATGCTGGTGCTCATCCCTTCCTGTGCCATCCCCACCACTACCACCCTCCCCACAACCCTCACTTTCACACAGAGGTTCATGACTTACATGGGAAGAGAGCAAAGTACAGTGGCCACAGGAGTAAGAAGCAAAAATGAAAGGATTTGGCGAGCTGAGTCTGTGGTGGCAGGAAAAGGAGAAATGGAAATATTTGCCAACCCAGGGAGATCCCATCCAGGGCAGTGATCATAGAATTAGCAAAGCCAGCAAGTCCCTTGCAGGAAGCATGCAAACCCTGTACTTTATGTAGCATTAGGTGTCTGACCTAATTACACAGAATTACCTTGTGCCTGGGAAGTGCCTACATCTCTCTCTGTTGACTCTTTAAGGAACGTAGTGTTGATCCTCTGAATCATACCTAAGTGAGATGTCCAAATTTGATGGTGTGAATAACCCTCTAGGAGTAATAAATAAAACTGTGCACAGCTTAGTACTGGCAGGAAATATGTTTTGATAGTAGTCATGTTTATAATTCCCAACTGAATAAGCATTACTCTTAGATTTGACATTGTTATGAGAAGACTTACAGTCTATAATTTCAGTATCTCTTTCTACAAATGTTGTAAAAGATACATAGCATTTCAACTGCTTCCCTAACTGTCCCGGACAGTTGTATTTGCAAGGCCAGAGTTTGGAAAAAGTGTCTCTTTATGCTGTCACCCTGCACACCAGGAGTTCAATTCTGATTAAAGACAGTTAATGTTTCCATTTTTAATTCTCAGTTTGAGGCAATGAAAGGCCATCTGACCTTCAGGAAGAATGTTTAGTGTTCCCTGAAGGCCAGGCTCCATTAGTACATCTAAGGATGAATAGCCCAAATCATTACTCATCTTTGAGCTTTTTTTTCTACTTGAGCCATGATTATAAAAGATTAAATGTTCTCTTGGATTAGTGGTCTTCTATAGGATATAGCATTTCCAGGGTTCTTTCCTCGTCAGTCTTCTGTGCTACAACTGTGGTACTTTCAATCCCACTCTGATCAACTAACTCACCTGCAATACTTACCTCTGACGTTACACACAGGCCCACGAAAAAAGCAGTCTGAAATTGCAGAAAGCATAACTTATCTGTAGATTATTTAGGAAATAATAGAAAACATAAATGGAAAGAGTGAATATTTGTTCAGAATGGGAAAAAAAAAAGCCACTCCTGAGTAATGGGATTGAAGATGTTAAAGGTTTATTGCTTGCTTAAAAAGCACTGCTCTTGGTTTTTCCCTTGTCTGGATTGACTAATTGCCTTGGCATCTAGCTAGCAGTAAGGGTGCAGTTTTTGTGTTCTTTGCTCCCCTCCTGGTTAAATCATAAAAACACAAGACAGAAAGCATGCTTCCCTACACTGTGTATATTGTAGGTGATTTTCCTTCTGTGATCTAGCCCCTCCGTATCATAGGCTATATATAGCACTACATATTCTATATAGTTGTCTCCTGTGCAAAAAGAAACAGGCAGCAGAAGAGTAGTGTTAAATCCTTTCAGTATCCACTTAATGTACAAAGAGCATCCTCCAAGATTTGGACACCAGGAATACAAAGAGACATTGATATGCTACCTTTCTCTTCATCATAGTGTGTTGTTGGAGCTGAGAGAGACTAGTCCATTAAAGCCTCTTTTGCCCCCTTGAACTATTCACAAAGGAGGAAGAGTGCTTTGATAATCAAAATTTGAGCTGAGAGAGGTCTTAATTCCTTCCTGCTGTTACATGCACTTCTTTATGTTACAGTATGACTACTGAGTCAGGTTTGCAGAGCACAGGTAGACTTCTCAGTCACATCACTAAATTTAGAAATCTTAAGAGGCACATCTTGGGTTCATCTTCTGTAAAAAAAAACCAAAACAAAAGAAGTGCAATAATACAGAGCAAAGCCTGTTTTATGTGCTCCAGGGATCTACAAGGATAGTTGCCTTAGAGGAGTAGACAGATAGAAGGAGAGAGGGAGAGAGAGATAGGCATGCAAGTACGCAGACATTAGGAAATCTGTGCTTGACCTTCATATGCCAAAGATATTATTTTTGTTTGAGGTGGGGGAAAGTCAACCCCTTAAGGGAAAACAGAAGAGAGGAGAGAGGTAATAAGGAAATGAGTCAGACACAAAGAATTATTGGCAAATACAGGCACTTCCTAGTAAAGGAGGACAGTTTTCAGCTGATCTAACATTAAAACCCACAGATAATATGTGCCTGTTTTTTGTTTAGTCCCTCTTGTAGCTAGAAATATTAGAGTTTAATATGTGGGAAAAAAAGTGAGAAGGAAGACTCTTTTGTCTTTCTTCCCTGCTTCCCTAAATCACGCAGAGGGGCAAGCTGAGAATCTGAACCAGTGTTTTAATTTGGGAGTTACCTTTTTATTTTTTTGCTTCCCCAGATAGGTGCTTTGAGAAGTTGTTTCACTGAAACCATTTAAAAAGGTAAAATATGTGGTTTCTTCACAGAGATGTTCCTAATCAGATTGAATTAACTTGTGTAACAGTATAGCTCCTTCTTGCTCCAGAATTTGCTCGGTCTGAAAGAGCCAAACAGTTGCTTACAATTCTTCCAAGCACTCAAATTGCAGTTTGAGGAGCTGGTCAGTGCCTTATCCAGATCCTAAACATTAAAACCTAACAAGTATAGGATATTTCAAAGCCTGTGGTTTATCACTATTGCTAAATCAAAGTTGCAGTTATGAACAGCAGAAACACTGGGGGCACCTGCAACTCAAATAGAAACACCAATAGTAAAAATGAAGGAGGAGGCATTTTTCTTCTTTGGAAATAAACTATGAGGGAAAATCAGGAGGCTCTGTTCTCACAGGAGTATACAATTGCAGTCAAGGATAACCAAAATTAAGCAAATGAGGGACAAGTGTGGAAGATTCACAGTTTGTGAGTGAAGATGAGCTGTAGAAACACTGATTAATTTATTAATATTTTGGCATAAGCCCTTGTTGGGAAATCTTTGTCTTCAGCCACTAGATATTTGAAGCCCTACTTTTTAGTGTGAGATACTGACTGAATATATTGGTTTGAATTTACACTTGTCAGTCTGCAGAATCAGAAATTGGGAAGGCACCTCTGTGCCTTGTCTCCCAAGGTACAGAGGTACTATAGACCTGGAAGGCAGAGAACCTTCTCTGACAATGTCACTGGAATTTAAACAGTTATACAACAAGGTGGTTTTTATTAATCTCATTATCAATCCCTGCATCCCCATTCCCTTGTGAGATGGGAGGAAATTATTTCCTTATTAAATATATATATATACACTTGATTTTTAGTAGCATTTCTATTGTAGCAATTTGTCCATATAGTTTTAACAATGATGTTTACAGCAGTTCCTTGGCTAGTTTGAGAGGGAGAGAAGGAAACTGTAGTGTATAGGCCGTATCTGCCCTTCAATAACATCTGTTTCATAGGAAGTCAGACTAGGCTAGCCTGTATTTGATCCTTTTTGTTTTGACCTACTAGTATATGAGCTTAGCCATTGTCTTCTTTCTTAGGTACAACTGTGAGGAGGTATTGTGCCCAAATGAGGAAAACTATGCACAAAGAAAATTTTTAGCTTCTTTCCCTGAAGGCACAAATGTCTCTTTGTGCAAGGTTTGTCAGGGGCTAAGGGAAGACATTTTTATCACACCTCATGGTTGAAACACTGTGTTTGTGGTGAATGAGTCTGGTTACATTCTTTATTCCGTATGGTTCTGTCATGGGTGTTTCAATACACTTTTCAATATACATTTGGAATACAGATGTCTCTCTTGAACTGAGACAATGTTGATCCTCAGTTTTGCTTTGGAAGTCAGACAGCATGAAGGCAAAAGCAGCCAAGCAGCACTCTTCCACTGTCTGGATGTTGCTAAGATTCATCTAAATGATAACAACTCTCTAAGGGTACCTATATGTGGAAGTATCCTCATGGAGACATCCTCACTGGAGAAAACCCACAGCAACCACCTAATTCCACTGCAATTTGGTGTAAGAAAAGCCAGTATTACTGACTGCTCCTACTGGCTGCTAGTAGTTAACCCAGAAAGCCTCAATGCTAGAAACAAAATTTAACAATTGTTTGTTCAAAATGAATATTTTCTATTACAAACTTGTTTCAAAATGGAAAAGAGCATTTGCAGATATATATATGAGACAACTCAGCTGTCTGCTATCTGTAAGTTACAACATAACCATTCTGCTTGGTTTTGTTCCTTCTATTCAGTGATTGCTAGAAACTTTGGCCGCTAAACCTTCTAGAGAAATGACTGCAGGCACAACTAGTTAATTGATTCATTTACTGGTTGCCTGAAAGCATGCAGCACTAGAAATTCCTCCCATTCATCCCTTTTTGTTTCTGACAGGATATACAATGGAACACCACTAGATGAACTATCACAAGTTCATTTACTCTAGTGTCTTTTTAAGCAAGTTTGGTGGTGGAAAAAGTAGTGAAGCAAATTATTACCACTATAGAAAGATTCCTTCAGCCTTTATACCTGTGACACAGGTAGTAGCCTCTCCAGATGAAATAGCAGTCCCCAAAAATCTTTAAAACATTTTAGGGAACAAGAGGTTCATTTAGCTACTTCAGATGTGCTCCAAAGCATTTCAGAGACCAGAGAGAAAAAAATTGTAGTGTCCAGCTTTCTGTTATCTGTGATCAGCTGGGGTATTCCTTGATCTATCATCTTGGATAATTTTGTAGTTGGAAACTGTATTAATATTAGCAGGATTTCTGAGCACAGATGAGGAATACTAATGTTGCGTCTTTCCTGTAAAGCTTCAGCTAAAATGCTTTTATTAAGTAGCATTACCCAGGGCTTTCAAAAATAATCACATGGATGCTTACCTGTAGAAGAATCAAAAGGTACAATATTTCTAAAACCAGATATACTGGAGAAAAGAATCGACCAGCACATGCATTTTCAACCTAGGTGCGCATTAACTAGAATTAATTAAAGACCAGCATTTGAGAGAGTTTTGTTTTCAGTCATACTTGTGTAGGCCTACTGAGGAGGATAGATTAAAATATATCTGAAGAGTCATTTGTTTGAAAAGTACATTTTGGCTCATTTATTCACTAAGTGTCAGAAGATCTGGGCTTTGTTTCACATTGCTATGTTTAGGGATATATTTTCAAGAACAATTACATTGTCAACATCTAAATTGAAATTTGTTGAAATATAGGTATTACTGTTCCATTTTCACAGAGGGTTTGTGTCTCCATGGCTAACCTGATGTGGGGGTTATATAGAATGATCTCAGCTTTTGTAGCTGAAGTCTTGGTGAACTGTGGAATTCCATGGAATTACTAGGACACTGTCAGCTGGCACTGCAATGAAATTGTCAGCAATTGAGTGGTAGGTAGAGATTATGTTATCCTCACTAGGTCCTACTTTTGTGTCTTTGTTAAGCACAGACACCATATCCAGAACAGACTTGCTTGCTGCATGCCTGACCAGCAACTATTTTCCTTGTCCTCACTTTCTTGATGGTCAGAATGGTGACCGAGCATTGTCTGAGGCCGATGAGAGGACTTGTGGACCCTCCTCCTGTGAGTGTGTTGCTGTAACAAGCACTCATGGAGTGTTAGGCTGAAAGATGTTCAAGTCTCATTCTCATCAAGCACCTGCCAGTAGACCAGTAGCTCCATTAATTTTAGACCATTTACCTGGTAAAATAAGGTGGTCCATATCTGGCCTGTTTAGTCATGTTTTTAAGGCTGAACAGTGACTGTCTTGGAATGGAAAGAGTTACTGTTAAAGATCTCCTTATAAAGTAAGCAGGACAGCCAATCAGATATATGGCATTTCCATGGGATTCTGGCTTTAGGGCTGCCTATCAAATGGATCATTAATGAGTCAGGTTCTGGCAAAAGTACAAGAAAACCTCGGAAGAAAAATGGTGAGATGAACTGGCATTTCTGCTGCTGGTGTCACTACTTCTAGCCATAAGCTTCACAAAGTGTAAAAGGGCAAACAGCCAACTAAAAGTAGAAGTCACTCTTGAGTAACTTCCCCAGAAACTTTATCAATAAAGGGCTCTTTTCCAAAGATCATTGTGGCAGAATGGGACCTATCTGCTCAAGGTCCTTCTCCATTTGGGTTTTATTTCTAAAGATGGCAAAGGAACCACACCAGATATGTAGCACAACCCCATGGCAGCTGTCTCATCCACTTAAGCTCTCCTCTCTTGTCTAGGAAACAGAGGCTGGAGGTAAAACCGCACGCATTTGCCTACTCAGGTGGCAGTCTTTTACAAAGGAGAAGTTAATAAATTAAGATAGATAACAACAACAACAACAAAACAAAAAACAAACAAACAAACAAAAAACAAAAACAAAAACAAAAAAAAAAGAGAGAAAAGCCAGAAGCACCATGGAATATTTTTTCCCCAAAATAAAAGAAGTAGGTAAGGATATTGATGAAGGAAAGAACATGAAAGACTAGCATAAGAAGGAACAGGAGAAGGAAAGATGAGTGCAGGGTAAAGTGGTGGAGAGTAAAAAAAGAGAGTGAGAAAGAAAATACACTATTGCTGAAATTTAAATGTAGCAAAATCAATATCTCAGTTTTACATTTATTATCATGCTTGATTCCAGATGTAATAATGGATACAAAGGAAATGTTCTCTAAACAGGTATTAAAGTGTGAAATTCGTTCTTCTCAGTTAAACTCTTAAAAAATCCAGTAGCGCTGTCTACAGACATTTTTTTTCTTCCTGTAACTAATCACAGAATTTTCTTGTTAGTTTGAATATAAGTTCTTCAGCACATCTGAAGTAGCTAAATAAACCTCTTGTTCCCTAAAATGTTTTAAACTAACTACATGCACAGCCCTAAGTGTCAGAGCAAGGTAAGTGTAGAAACATTTCAGAAAAGGATTCTTTGGATGATACAAGGCAATACTAGAATCTTAACAGATCTCTTAGCAGAGATTCTTTCTGTGCTAAATAAGTAATGCTTCATCAATCTCTAATTACTTCTAATGATGTAATTACTACTACAGAGAAGTGACAATGTCAATGTTGGAGAGCATTTGCCTTTTATACATCTTTATTCATTGTAGGGTATTTTATGACCTGTAGCCCTTTCTGCAAAGGATTTAGAGACAGTGCTATCTTAATTATGAGGCACTCTGAAGAAGTCTTTTCCCTTTGACAAGCTTGTGGAGCAGGAAAACTGACCTGAAGCTCCATCTGATTTCAAGACCTTCTCTCTAGGATGAAAGTTCAAGTAATCTAGATTTTCTACTGCCAAAGGCAACATGAAAATGGAAACCAAATTCTTATAACCTCTGTATCAGTTGCTGAAGTGTTGGACATTGTCACATCTCATTATCATCTTTAGATTCTCATATCCATATGTTACTTTTCTATCTTGACACCATGATCCTGTTGTTGTATCATTTTTATAGTTTTTCTAGAGAAACAAAAGCACCCCAGAAGCTGGTATGTTTGCTGCTAGAGTTTCCAAAGCAGTTCACATCAGTCATAAACACATAAATGATGTTAAAGAATTCAGAATTCTGTCATGAACATAACATTAATTTTGTCTCATATACCAGAGTCTGCTGAAGCATCTTTTACTGTTATACCACCTATCCATTTCCACTGACATAGCTGGAGAATAGGGGATGACAAGTAGGCCCCTAAAGAGGGAACTCGGATATTGATTTTTTCTTGTGTACCTTATGATAGAAACAGAAGCTAGAAAGTAATCCTGAAAGAATGAATATTTCATCTTTGTGTGGTTTTGGTTCAAGTAGTGGCATCATGAAGCTTACTTAAAATAAAATCTTCTTCTCATTTTGATTTTAGCAAAAACCAAAAATAATTATCATGGGGGACTTTCTTCTGATTTCATGCCCTGAAGATGAGCTTCCAAGAAACAGCTCTGAAAGGTTCCTAACCTTGGGACACTAATAAATTCTACCTCCCTTACTCATCATTCCCATACTTTCCAAATGTGTATTTATGCATGGTCACTCAAATAATGTGATTGTCTGAACAACACGCTCACACAAAACCAGCGTAAAAATAATAGCTTTAATTTTTTTGCTACAGCTGAGAAGATATTTTAAAGAATTTAAAGACGTTTCACAGTTAAGTTTATGGAAGATATTACTTGAAAGTTGAAAGGAATTTTAAACTCTGTCTCAGTAAGAAGCTGAACATGAGTTTCAGTAACATTTTTCTTTTTCTTTTGTTGAGTCATCTGATTCCACCTGATTTCTTTTGAATTTTGGTCTTTTCCAGTTTGTGTTATACCTCTTTCCAATAGTACTGTATGAAATACTAGCCAAGAACAAGCTTTATTATGAAGATTTTCTGTGACTAGGACATCCACAAGCCAAAGACTTTCAAAATAAGGCTAGAGAAAAGAGGCTACCCTGTTGACACATTATTGAGAGATGTCTTTCTTGAAAACTCCACCACAGCTACCTGAGCAATGATCTCATGCCATTAAGCTGAACAGCTGGGGACTTTGCCTCTGTTACTTAGAGCTGCAGAGTGTTTTGATGTTTGGAAATACTACACACAAGTAAGACAAGAACAAGCAGATGGAAAGGATGGGAAAAAGCGTTTACAGTGTTTGTTAGCCTAGAAGCTTTCTGATGCACCTCAGAATCTTTTCTTCAGTCACCTTTTCAAGGTGTGCCTGGATGAGGTGATGTACAGAATGAGATGCTTCTCCATTTCCAGGTTTATGTGCCAGCTGCAGCAGCAAACTGAGGAGCTCTGTTTTTCTAGAAAAACACAAGCAATGCTTCATTGGTCTGAGAAAGGAACAGTTATACTGCTTTCAGCACAGCTTGAACGACTTACATTGGCTCCAGAAAGTCTTGCACAATGAACTCATATTCTCGTTGCAACAGAGGAGCACAAAATGTGAGAAGAGATTGAGGGGTTTGTGTCCCCATAACCATAATTGTAAGTGGTTCTTCATGAGAAGGAAGGTGCTGTTTCAGGAACAATTTATGGTTTCTGAACAATTTATGAGCATACATTTCTGAACAGGAAATTGGTTCAAGACACAAGTTATCACTGGCAAACCTCATTTATATGCAGCAAAAATATCACCTACAGCTTTCCTGAGATTGGCCTGTGCTCAACATGCCTTTACTGATTACATGTGTTGCCTGCAGCTCTGTTTTGATTACACACACTCTATCCCCAAGGTCTTTTGCAGGAGAGGGTTACACAGAACATGTTGTTCCATAGGAACCTCCTTTTGACAAGGAATCTGTCTTCACTGTCATGTCTGTCATACCAGACATAAATCAGTGTCAATATACCACTCCAAAAATAGCCTGGGCCTGCTTTACCTTCAGGCAGCCTTAGACAGTTGGCACAAACTACATCTGTCCCAAGACTCAGAGAGAGGCAGGTGCTCCTTCTGCTCTGTCGAATTCATGGACATTTGTCAGCTGAAAAAGAAAGTTCCATGTAGGAGCAAGATTTTCCTGTATTTGACCCTGGGAGGATTTTTTCCTTTTCCTTTTTGGCTTTGTGCATCTTATCTGTGGCTCTTTATGCCCTCCCAGTCTAACTAATTGATTCCTTTCTCTTGTGACGCTTTTGTAATTGGATTGTAATAAATTATACCCTGCTGTTTAAGAATGTGTCAAATATTGTTTTAACTTGTCCAATGCAAAGAATTGAGAACTAGAGACTGAATCATAAAGCATCAGTGAATTTTGGTGGTATTAAACAGACACTTAATAATAATTCTGCTGTCACTTACATCTACATAAATCCAGTATGACTCCACTGGCTTCAAGTACTTTCTCAGCATTTACTCCAGTCTGAGTTGATGGCAGATTTTAACTCTTCATTCCTGTGGTGAGATAGATGAACTCCAGGCCAAGATACACAGACTGTGTTGGGAAAGCAGTGAGTAATGCTACACATTAATTTGAAGAGACTAAATTAAAAACACTGATGGTTGCCTGAGGTTGCTCTATTCATAAAGAGGATGGTTAAGAAGTACCCCTTTCCCTCGTACCTAGTATTGCAATGAATCTTTGTCATGGATAAAACCAGAAGTTTTTACATGTATTTCCTAAATTTGGTAAAGTATTATTTCCTATACTAACACGATTCAAATAGTAAAAACAAGCTGCCAGGAAAGACCAGACTTTTCTCAAGAGAGCAATTGTTTTCCCTATCACTGTGAATCAATCTGGTCTCTGGACCGCTCCAGTCTCCTCTCACTGCAGCAGACTGGCCAACTGCACCAAGTTATGTGTCAAGGCTTTTCGCAGTGCAACCTATTTCCCACAGAACACCACACGGAGAATTGCACTCTTCATTTAAGTCACTGACTGTACTGGAACCATTGAACTCTTTTATACAGCATAGAAAAGCTCGTGTTTCAGCTGTTATTTTGCATGGGGACTTCTTCTTTCATTATTGTGGCCACATACCACTGGCAGTTATACAGATTAAAAACAATGCTTTAATCCACACAGCTCCTTGACAGTACTGTCCACACATTCTAGGAGTAAACATTTTTACTCAGCTGCTTCTGCTTCACGACTTTATTTAAATAAAAATCCTAGAAAGTAAGTGTGATGTTACTTTACCTGTAACAAGAATGTGACATCATTCATTTCATATGCCTATTTAAAATCCTGGACATGAATCATTATGACTGACCCATATAGGAGGGTCAAAAGTCTATTTTCTTTCCCTCTCTAAAATGCCAATAGAAGTGCAGGTTAACAGTGACTCATGTTAATCTTAGCTGAGGTGGTTGAACCTTGGGAATCCAAAGAATGACTATTGTTTCACACACTAATTGGAGATCCATTATAAAGGCTCCCTTCAAGTGAGGAGTGTACAGGCTGGTAACTCTGGCAACCTGGAAGATATTCTTGGTTGGATATGACAGAAATCTGGTCTCAGCTAGGGACCAAAAGATGGATTGCTGCTGTAGACACAGGCCTCTTCTCAGCATGGACCCAGAAGTGCAGAAAGTTTGGGAGTCAGTGGTGTATAAGTGTCACCCTATAGTGCCAAGAGCAGAGCTCTGTCTATAAGGAGTACATTTTCAACCTTTTTTTTCTAGTCCCTGTGGTTTGTGTTCCTTTGCTTTAATTTAGGAAATGCGCACACATACGGTTGATATATTTGGTACAACTTTAGATTGTGTGAGGATTTGCTCTAGAGCCACAAAGAAAAATTCAGCCAGTTTCTATGCATTTCCTGGCTAAATTTGATCCACCAAGATTTGCAGCAGTGCCTACAGATGTGTTTTTGGGAAGGTCTCTAATTTTGTCTTGCATAGTATTCAGGTCTGCATTTCTAGTTACTGTGGCTAATTTAGGAAGATCCTCTGGTTTTCTGTCCACTTTATGTACATCTTGGAAAATAAATGGAAACAGGCATGACTCAAACAATAAAAATTTCTAAATAAGGAAAAGACAGATAGGCATTTTTGGAACTTTTAAATGAAAACCTGATACAGGAAGAAGAAATGAGTCCAGCAAATAAACTTCCTATGCATTGAAAGATCAAATAGAACCAAAAGCTGAGCAGTTGATATAACACATTTATTGCCTATGCTGCAGAATAACAGCACTCTCCTTGCAGGCAGAAATATCAGGAAGAGTCTGAAAAACTTATCACTCAATGCTTTATGTTTTTTTTCCTCCATTGTTCCCATTCATATGTAGCCAAATCTTCAGGTTTTGACCTACATTATAGTAACTCCCTGCCAAGAAAAAATTGACACTAGGCCTACATTGTCACTAGTGCTAGAGCATACAATATATTAAGGCTGGTGTTCTCACAGCTATTGTTTATCAATAGGGAATTTCATGGCCTTTTGAAGTAATTCAACATCTTGTTTACAGCACAGTTCAAAAGACAATCATGCACCTAAATTACTTACACTGGTTTGACAACACTGTTCTAGAAGAACTAAAGTGAAGTCACAGGAGCTTGCCCAGAGAAAAGCAGAGTTTCAGATGGGAGACCTATAGAAAGTATTTCGTTTATGAGCTAAAGTGAGGTTCCTGTGACTGCCAACCTGCCTCATGCCCTGGCTTGTGTCTGACAGCTGTGCAGCGCTGTGTCTCGTGTATCACCGCCAGGGATCTCGGCACAGGAGCTGCTCTGACAGTCCTGCCGGCAGCGCTCGGGGCAGTGCGTGTCATTCCTCTCTCCCACGGCAGAGCTGGCTGCACAGCTTGGTCAGTCGTCGAAACTTGCTCCAGCTAGTAAACAGAGCTGGAGAGATTTGCAAGATTCACGGGGAGGTGTTTATCAATGTTACTCCTCTATTTTAATAAGCACACTCCAAATATGGCAGATGTTACTCCAACAGCTCTTGAGCATCTTGCAATGTCATACACAGAGCCAGGCCTTACTGGAAGGAAATCTGAATTCCCATGTCAGGCTTTTTGATTCTGGGATCCAAGGCACTGTAATAATCATGCTTTTGATATTCGTAAACAAGTTAGAAGGGCATTTTCACTGTCGGAATGAACCGAGTACCTAATTACAATGATAGGGAACTATTCCTTCGTGGCCTAATTAGAATATTGAAATACTGTACACACCCTCCACTAAGACCCATGTATGTCTGTCTGAACATTCTTTCTTTTAAAAACAAAACCAAAGCATCAATATCACACATGGGCTTATGTGTTGGTTAAAGACAGGGGAAAACTTGTGTATGTCCTACCATGAAGGTATTTTCTGTGAATTGGGCCGTAAGATTGCAATTCTTAGCAGCCACACAATTAATTCTTCAGTTATGCAGTCCAATTAGGACAAATGCTTCCTTTCTAGTTTAATTAGAGATGGGTAAGCTCATTTGAGCTTATTTGTATAAAATATGTGCTCATTAAACAAGGCTGGATTTTGTTCAGCTTGTTAGAAATGTTGTAAAAAAAGAGGTTTCTCACACTGGCTTTAGCCTTTTTAACCCTTTAAAGACCACAAATCTGACAGTCTATCTGTTACCCTCAAAGCACAGTACACTTGCTTCTCCCTGAAAAAGGGTGATTGCACTACAGTAGGAATATTTGTAAACTCCAAGCTGCCATGCAGATAAACATCTGCCACCATCAGATATCACTTAGTATGATGTCCCTCCCTGGGGGCTAATGGAATTTATAAAGGGTTTGTAGGCTTTGGGAATCTTTTTTCAGAGGTCCCTGGCAGCCAAATGAATGAGAAACTTTGTGACTGCCACATAGCCTGTCTGCTGACAGAAGAGCAGGCATTTATGAACCAATATGTGGATACTTCTGTGGGGGATGAAGTAGAAAAATTTACATGAAAACTATACAGTATGAAGCTACAAAGGGCACAAAGTCAGTTGAAATGCCCCAGGGAAAAACAATGCCAATGATTTGAGCATACTCTTTCCCCCTTTCCTTCTCTTATGTTAATTATTTCTTTTGTGAGGTCATCCATTCAACAGACCGTAGTTCATGGAAGTGGAAGCACTTGTGTGAATCTCATCCTGAAAAATGCCCAAAAGCAGGACATTATTTATTCACATCATACCTTCAGAAAATCAAGCACTCCATCCTTGTGATCAGAGCAGGTTTTCTCCAGGCATGCTCTTCAGCCTTGGGTCTTTGAAGCAGAAGGGAGGAAAGACTGAGCCACCTTCCTCACTATCTATGGGCACATAGAAATGAAGCCTCACCAGATACAGCTGAAAGCATCCAAACCTTGGCAGAAATCCTGGCACAGAGACAATGTCAGAGTAGGAGTCTCCCAGATTGCTAGAAAAGGCACAAGGGCAAGCTGTCAAAAATTAAAGTCTAATTTATCCCTCTTGGAGCTACACATTACCCAACACTGTCAGCATAATGGACAGATGCAAACTACAGGCACACACAAAGTGGTAGATGGCAGGCTTGGCCAAATGAGCTCTGGGGCATGACACAACTATCTTACAAATGCAAATCCACCCCTTTTCTCCTGCACGTGAGGGGGATTAAGCATGCAACAAGTATGCATTCAAATATTGTGTGCACAAACACAGCTCTTGCCCTTTGAAATCCTAGCCCTGAAAGCCTCTAGTTTCTGCCGTAATGCTTAGAGCCTTGATTTCAGAGGCATGGAAGGAGGAGAAAGCATAAGTGTAGTTCCCAGGTGATTTCTGCAAGGCAGAAAATAGTCCACAGACTAAACAAAGCTTGGATTTGGAGCCCATTGTTCAAAGGCTGAAGGAAAATAGCATGGCTCTGCAGTCAAGACTGTCTTGGCCTAAGAGATGCCTGCAGCCATTTGCAGGTTGACAAAACCTCTGAATCAAAGGGAAAATGTAGCATCGACACAAGATGAAACTCTAGGTTATGCATTTGGGACCACATTAAAAGTCTACTGAACTTATTGAAAACTGGGCTTCAGAGACCATATGATGTCATAGCAATGAGGCACGACTCAGCCCTGCAAGCAGAGGTTTTGGCTTTCTCCAGGGCTCTCAACGCCCACACTCTCAGGATTGCCTTGTGAGTGATATATAGATGCTGCAATTTTCATAATTTTATTTAATTCCTGCACATTTACAATGAGATAATGGTATTTGAATGATCTTGTATTTTCACAGGTGTCATGTTGTCATCTCTTAATCTGAACAGTTGCTTCATTACAGTTAAATGGGATGGGGTGGAGGAGAAATGCTAGTTTTGAGCTGGGACCTACTGGGACCTGTCATGTATTAGAAAAATAATCAAATACAGACCTTTTTTCAGCCATGTATCAGAGGAAAATAACAGCATGATTTTGCTTTAAGGGTATATGCTGATCCCAAGATAAATTTTTAATTTCAGAGGGAGATTTCCAAAGTAATTGGTCAAAATGCAAAGAGGAGACCTTCATAGTTGGTAACCTGAAGAGCTAGTGCAGAGCTATTTTCTCTCTCACCCTCTTGACAGGCAACTTGCAGCAAAAACTACTGAGAGACAACTTGTAGCAAATAGAAACAGTAAAAGAGATGACCTAAGAAGTCATCAGTCTCATCAGTGCTCACAGAAGGGGAAGCTCTTCTGGAAGAAAGAAAGATGTAATATTCTCTTATATCTGCAAATATATTATACTTTCTCACAAAGGAAATTTTTTTTCTACTCTAATTTTCTGCTGTGGGAGAAAATTGAATTATAAGGGTCATTTTACTGGCTCTGTGTTTGTCCCTCAAAGTTAGATTTCAAATACTTTGCAACAGATTAATTAAATACATAGGCCAAAAAAAGAGAAAAGGAAATAAAATAGAGACATGTCTCCCGTTATATAGCAGAATTTCAGAAATTTTTATTTTTTAATAAGGTACTATACAGGGATCGGAATAGTGTTAGTTTTACTGTGATTGCTAAACCTAAGTCCAAGCAATTTGAGCTGGAGTCCCTCTGACTTCCTTTCTGAACACTGGCAAGTCATTGTGATTTTATTTCAATCCAGACCTGAGTATCAGAGAAGTGACTGGCCTTACTCCCAGCTCCCATGTGTCTTTGTCCTCATTTTATCTCAGACTTCACTGGAACTGACAATATCCTCAGAAAAGCTAGAATAAAAATGTGTAAAATGTTTACTTCTGTTTTTCCAGTGGAATAAGACACTATATCTATATAAATTACAATGAAGTATACCCATACATTTTTCCCTAACCACAGTCCTATGAGCTGAGAGGGGGAGGACACAGTTCTTCTGGTTGACATCTGCCCAAACATGTTAAATTTGCCTCAAGCAATTGCCTTCTGGGTAAAAAATTCTTTGAGCACTCACACAGCCCAGAGAGAGCATGAACAATTGTTCTGTCATTTTGCCAAGCACTTGGGACAGGAGCTAAGCTGTGTGTCACATTAGAGAACATTTAAATTGCAAGAGGCTAAAAGCAGAACGAGAGCGTGGATTATAGAGACACCTATGGAATTTGGCTGACAGATCACAAGAAAGGCTGAGACATCTGTAAAAAGCTAAGAAAAGCACGTAAAGAGAGAAATCTTTCAGGATGAGGAATATGTTTGCCTATGCCTGCTGGATTTTCTGTGTGTTCTAATATATCTGAGATTGAAGGGAATATTTTTCAGTAGAGACAGAGAGCACAGGCTCTCTGATGTCCCCATCATTGCACTGAACAAAGAGGTATGAAACCACTGTGTCCATGAAGCTATTAATGAGGTTCCAATAAATGCATCCAAACCTGAGTTACTGACAAGGTAATTTTCAGGTACAGCTATTTCTTTTGAGCAGCGTGTCAAAGAGGATGCACAGCTCTTTTCTTGGCATCAGACAGCAGGACTCTACCTTAGCAGAGATTCTTCATGAATCCAATCAGCCTTATGATATGAAACCTTCCACATCTTGAGTACAGTGTAGTTCCTTAAGGACATAGAAGAAATGGAAAAGGCAAAGAGATAAACAAGAGTGGCCAAATGCTTTTGTTGAAGAAAGAATTAAACTAGAGCTCTGTTGAGGTTGTTGTTATTAGTATGCTTTTTCCTTGTTTCTTATTTCATGTTGCAGTCAGGGCAAGGGAAAAACATTCATCATTTCCTCTGTAGTAGGAACTAGGGGATATCAAACAAGACGAGTGCAGAAAACTAAGTACAAAATACCTCTGCAGGGTGCTCCATAGAGAAGGCATCAGGGCAGTAAGCATATTAAGGCCCAGGAATTACTAAAATGTTTGTCATTGGATGTCAAGAAGGTGGTCAAGAGAAATATTTTTTTCCTTAACACCTTTCCTTAACATCAGACACTGCTGGAGACAGGATGTTAGACAAGGCCAGCCTTTAGTTCGATTTTTTTTTCTGAGTTTTTGGTCACCTTTCTGTCTGCAGCATACAACAAAATATCCCTTTGGCACTCCTATGACACAGCTGCAAATGCTTTTCTACTCTCACCATCACAACCATGGTGATTCAGATATCTGCTAGCACATGAAATCTACTCTTATCCTTGAGCTCCAGTAGGGCCATTCCTCAAACTAAGCTGGCATGGGGTTAACTTCAGGTGTGTAGCAGTCACTGATTTCTGTCTGACTTAAAACTATATATCTGCTTAAGAAATTTTCTGAACAAGGAAAGAAAAGAATTATTACTTTGCTGAATGCAGACTATCACATTTATGTCTTTGAACTCCAAGGAACTGTAGCCCTGGTTCGTGCCTGAGATGTTTGGTTTTCTGAAATTCCTTTCCCAGGGAATTTTCTGTAAACAAGACACATGTTTTGGTAACAGCAAAATTGTTTGAATTTCTTTCCCTAGGAGGGACTTCCTCTTGATGTCCCTCTGGTCTGACCAATGTGGTTGAAGAGGTTGGTCTTCTTGTCACCAATTGAATTAGTCTGTGTAGAATAGTATAAAAGAGAAGACACATACCAAGAATAAAGGAGTCATTTCAGCCTCTCAGTGTCTTTGCATCATTGAGGTGTAAAACAGTGTCAAGAAACCACCAGGCAATTAGAAATATGTATGGAAGGTAATAACTCTTCCAAAAATTTTAGCCAATACTGTCTCTGGTTTGTGTTTCAGACTAAGCTTTTTTTCTTTCCAATTAGGAAGTGCTTGCAGGCGTCCTTATAAACAACGTCTTATTTATTTTTTTAATTTTTATATATTGTAGACAGACAGGTCAGGCCAAGAATATGTCTCCCTTTACATAGCTGGATAGTTCTTGTCTGGTTGCTGAATTAGAGGAACTATTTCATGACAGGAAAAATCTTTATCCACACTAAAACTTGGGAAAAATAATGGCAAATCTGGATATTGACAGTCTGGATGAAGTAACCCATGCTTGCAAATAGATATGATCACATTTCTAGACTGTTCTATTTGTTTTTGTCAGGATGTGTTTAATTATCTTCTTTTCAATACCAGTGCTAAGCCTTTGAAGAGATGATTACTTTATGCAAAGGATCCAAAATTATGAAAAATCATCGTGAGGCAGGGAAATATACTGGTGATTGATTCTGCAACTTTGAGAGCACAGTTACAACTCTCCAGAAACTGGACTGCTTTGAGGAGTTTAAACAGAAAAGTCAGGAATTATAGGCAGTTTGCCCAAGGAAGATATGAGATCCTCCTGTCTGTAGGTGACAAACACTTTATGGAAAGTGAAATTCTCAATTTTCCTTCCATTGTTTCATGGCATAAGATGGCTGTACAAGGCTGCTCCTCAGCCTGTCTGGGCAGGGCAAATAAGCCAACCCCAGTAAATTTTTCATCCCAGAATAAAGTGTTGAGCCAAAGGACATGGTTTAGCCTGTGAACTACTTATAGCTTCTTTCTTGCATGATACTACAACAAGGTAGGCCTGTCTTTGGGTTTGTAACAGTGGAGCAGAAGAGGCCGCTCTTCTTTCAGCCTCTATTGCATCTCTGAAATCCAGTTTCCCCTCATGCCCTCCTAAGAGACAGGCAAGTGAAGTTATTCCAGTTTTGAAACATTTATTTGAAATCTTAAGCAGACTGCTAAGCTTACAGGCCAGCATGCTGCTGGCAGCATGCGGTCTCTTCATTTCCAGTTCTGGGTTTTCATCACAGCATCTTCTGCCAGGAGCAGGGTTCAGACAGTCTCTAGACACTTCTCTGGAGATCTAGTCAAACCTTCCCACGAATGCAAAATGGCTGCAGGCAGCCCACATATTTGTGAGCCAGGGGAAGAAAGCAGGGATGAGAAATTTAATATCTCATTGTAAAAAACGAATGCCTGGAACTTCAAGTATGCTTCCATTCTGAGGGCTACATTACAATAGAGTTGTCTATGTCTTTATATAACGATGAGATTCAAGACTTTTCTCCAGTTTAATCAGGGTATAGCTATGTCCCCTCCATGTCCCCTGTGTCTCATCTTTTCAGACACATCCTTTGTTCTTTTGGTTGGAAGATCACAGCATTGTTCAAGGACTCATTGAGGTTTTCTGTTCTCCAACACATGCCTCAGGCAGACCTTCCAAACTTTTCACTCTCATGGGAGGACTTACCATGTCTTAACTGTGAAGATATCTGCCTTGTCCCCGCATGTCCCAGCCACTTGTCATTGCATTGTTCAAACTACAGAGCTACAGTACTACAGAGACCTGTATTCCCTCTGGGAATGTGTAATGAATGCCAGTAGGCACGTAAGTACCTTCTAGCACTTTCCTGGCTTAGCAGTTATTGTGGGGCAGCAGAGAACAACAGGTGCTGACACAACATGCACACGTCATCTCTTATATGCTTCATTACAAGTTACATTAGACAAAATAGATCAACAAAAATAAATCAACATCTCCCCAAATTAGTTGGGAACCCTTGGATTCAGTCTATTTTCAGTTTCATTCCAGAAGTGTCTCTATCACCCTACTCTCTCAGGGGCATGAATTTGGATTTTTATTTCCAGAATACCTACCCACCTTGCATGAACCTGGACCTGATAACCCCATTACAGAACCTTATGACTATAAGGTTTTTCTGTAAAGGTCCTTATGATGAAGCCATGCAGTTTCCCCAGTCAGAAAAGCCAGGTTGTTAGGAAACTTCTCAAGAAGGGTTCACAAAGGCCGTTTCTGGAGTGAACAGATCTACTGAGACTTGTAAGCTTTGAGTCCCTTTCTTTGTGACTCTGTGGCAGGGATATCCAGGCTTTCTGGTCCACTCTTGCTAGAACAGCCCAGGATCAACACCCTTGTCATACCCAGGGCTATGAACCTGCAATAATCATAGACATACCTGTAGTGACCCTGGTTTGGTCCTGCGGATGAGCTCTCCACTGACCTTTTTGTATGTGTGCTCTGCAGAGCCGCAGGTGTGTCTCTCATCTCTTATACAGGCATTGCTAAACCAGCCTTCAAGTAGCTGTTGTGCTCATACTCACTTGCATACCTGTACAACACAGTGAAGAGTCCAGTGAAGAGTCCTGCCATTTTTTTTTTGCTCTTCAGTTTTCTCTTTCGCCTTGTCTCTTCCACTGTTTCATATCTGAGCCTTTCATATCTGAGTCCTGTCTTTGTCTTCCTGTCCAACCTCACTTCTTTGCGCTTAAAACCTGTGACACAGTGTATTTCAGATGGAAAGGAGTTTATGGTCTTGGGCATACAACACAGGTTGTATTTGGTTGTGCAAAATAATTGCAGCCTCCTCAATCAATTTCGACTATGTTATGACAGTCTTTTCATCTGATTGTTTCTGTAGCATTGAAAAGGCCTAATATAGGAGCTCAGCATCTGGAGTTCCACACTATTCT
The DNA here is from genome assembly GCF_009819655.1 of Sylvia atricapilla. Taxonomy (NCBI): domain Eukaryota; kingdom Metazoa; phylum Chordata; class Aves; order Passeriformes; family Sylviidae; genus Sylvia; species Sylvia atricapilla. The sequence continues at coordinate 36,432,671 of NC_089174.1, forward strand.
TTTTAAAAATTATTATTATTTTGTTGGCTAGTCTAGTGAGAGACTATGTATGTGCCTGTTTGGTTTGACCAAACTTCTCAAACAGATGTTTTCCAATTGTGAGAGGATCTGACCTTTATATAAATCAAGATCTTTTTTATGTTGTGCCCAAGCACTGGAAACAACAGCATAGTTCAGTGATGGTTTTAATAAGTTGAAAGGTAAATTTCTAGCTGGGTTGAATAGTAGTTGTATTTGCACTTGTTTAAATTAAAATCCAGGTATACTGACTGTTCTCAGTCCATTTGCCTTCTAGCATTGTTATGAGCATCTTCGGAGCTATAAAATGAGACATCTCAATCGATGGGAGAAAAGTGGTTAGTAGAAGCAGAATACCAGAAACCCACTAACTCACTAATCAGTTATTATACTGACTTTGTCAGACCATAAATTGCAGCTATTGCATTTCCCCATAAACACACTTCCCTCCTGATACTGAGGGATGACATCTGGGACATGTTCGAAATATCACAAAATGGGTTACACATATAATTTCTTCCAGATCATTCAGAGAGATAAACTAAAGTAGATGAGGGAAAGAATAAAACCAAGGGTGGTTTTGGTCCTGTGTTTCCCATACTTCCTATAGCTTTTTTTCTCTTTTGGGAGACCCCGTATGTCAGCAAGTTCCTCTGATTATTTGTTTCCATTGCACTCAAACGCACAATTAATAATGGGGAAATTTCCTCCTTCTTCTAGCAAAAGAAAAGTCAGGTTGAAGTTCTGGCTCTGATTATATTTACTGTATTTACTGAGCATCAGTAGGTGATGACTGGATATTCACTTTCTGACAGTGAGATCTACTTCCAAGCATCTTCCTCTTCTTGCTTTCTCTTTTCTCAAAGCTGCCCTCTGGCCACATTTTTTTTTCTACCCCTCTCTACTGAGACTGCCTCCTCCCTTCCAGATATGAGCCAAAACCTCTCCTGACAATCTTGGAGCAATTGCGAAGTACTGAATTGAGATTGTTTCCTTATGACAATTAAATTAAAATGCTACTTACAGTGATACAGATCTGAAACCTTTTAAATGTGTGACATGGTTTTTAAAACCTCATGCTTTAAATCCTGATTCCAGTTCTTGGCCTTGAGTTTCAAAATACAAGTTGCTCATGTATTAAAGGGCAAATAGAAACAAAAGAGTAGTGCTATGCAAATTTGGCTGTGAAGCCATTATTTGTTCACGATCATTCTCTCTTGCTTTTACATATACAGAACCTTTAGCTTTCAATTTTGCTTTGTCCCTTATGTTGAGCAAGCCAAAAGCCACACTGCTGTTCAGATACAACCACAAAAAAAGTTCACAAAGCTTTGAAATTCAGATTTTTTAAGGTCTCCAGCCGAATACCATAAGTAGCTTTCCACATACAGAGACACTGGTCACAACTTTGCTTTGTAGATTTGCAGACCTGTGACTAATCAAAATTTATTTATGGAGTGCATTTCAAAACCTGAAGCCAGATGTGTTTTGCATCATTGAGACTTTATTGGGTACATTTATTTGGAAAGCACATTTCTTTTTTACTCTCTTCATTGGGCAACATTTGCACACAAAAATTCCTTAAGCAACCCACAAACTGCCTTTAAAATATTAATTTACTTTGTAGCTGAACACTTGAAAGTTACAAGTATGAGCTTATCAAGCTGTGTGACACAGCTTTTCCATAGATACATTTAAGCATCTACACTGGGGGTACTCCATGCAGTCACATAAGAAATCTGGTGATAACTAGATGCTCATAATAGGGAAAGCAGTGAGAGAACTCACTAGTATGTTATTTTCTTGTATTTTTGTCATGGAGATATTCATCTGGGAGACAAAAAAGTAAACAATTGATTTTCATAATTAGATAGGCTTAATTTGTATCAGCTAAAGAACAGCAATGTATTCTGAAGCTCAGTTAGAAATGTGCACATATATTTTTAAAAGCATAATTCCAATCATACTGGAGCTAATGCATTTTGTATCATCCTGAATGAATTTTAAATGGACTGATTTTTATAAAAATGAATGGTAACAGAAACTAAAGTCACAAAAAGTACTTTACATATTTGAAAACCCACAAAGCAGTTCTTTTTTCCATGCAGTTGGTAAATCCATAGTTTTTCAAAATTCAACACAGACCATGGGTAATTTCACTGCAAAACTATGGTATTATTATATTTCTGAAATACCTGTAGCCAGGATTAACCAGAAAAAGTTTAATGTCATACCTGAAAGATACAGGAACACACAAAGCATTTATCAGTTATGTCAGATGCCACTGAATGGCGTTTGTACTCCATTCTTGTGTTCTTCAATGTTTTGTCTGAAGAACTGACCTTTTCAGTTTAGAGACAGCCCCTAACTACAGTAAGACACAGATGTTGAATTGCTTATATTATTAAAAACCTTGCAGCCTATTGTCCCCAGAGAGCAGAGCTGCACACTCATATGCAGAGACCTGAATCAAGGACCTGCTGTTTCCTAGGTTTCATGTGCCAGTAAAATCTAGCGGTTTTTTACAAGTTTATGATAAGCTCAGCTGCTGTACAGGTCTTTGAAGGAATAAAGGGATCATAACTAAATCATGGTATGAGTCTGTTTCATCCAGCAGAACCAAAACAAGAACTCAGGTTTGGTCTTACCTTTGTGCATTGATCAATACCTTATGCCGACATATTAAGACATTAACCATAACAGAAGGAGGCAATATGATAGCAAAAAATTAAAACAAAACAACAACAACAAACCCAACAACTAACAAACAGACAAACAAAACCTCCAGCAATTTCTTTGTTTCTCCAAAAAACACCAACCAACCAAACAAACAAACAAACAAAATGAAAGAAAATTCTTGACCCCTACACCCTCTTATTTCAGAAAGGTAATGTTTTATACAGCAACTACTATATATAAAAAAGCACTACAAGAAGAGTAAATCTATGTGCCACACCTGCCACCATTTTATAAAAAACCTGGTTGTGCCCAAATGAGATGGAGTAAAGAAATTAAAAATCTCCTGTGGAATCTACTCATAATTATGAAAGCATTAAGTAAGTGTTAGAACTAGGTTATAGGATTTTTTTAGGGAATATAGGATTTGAGAATCCTTTGCTTAATTAAGATTTTATTAAGAATATATTTGTTAATGGCATTATTCTTAGCAAGTCAGCTATTTTCAAAAGCTCTTCTCCCTCTTGAGAAGAGAGCTCTTCTCCCTCTTGAGAAGCTCTTCTCCCCATGAATAGCATGGGGCTAGTAATAGATTTTCAAAAATTCAGTTTATTTGTTGGATATTATACATGTGAGAGAAGTCTTCTCCTTTAGAGGCTTTTTCTGTTTTATATCAGTCTCTTTTTTCTTATACTCCATCTTTGCTGATAAGTTTACACAAAGTGAGCAGAATTTCAGAGCCAAAAAGTGATTTCTGCTATTTTATATAGGATGGTATGTCTCTAAAGCATTGGTTGTTATGTTTTTGTCTATACAAAATATACTTAAATAGCTGAATTTTCTCTTGTTCACACATAGAAGGCAGTGCTACAGCTAAAATGATGCTAATGTTTACTTTTTTCCAATATATTGTAACTTTCAGAAGAGTTAAGAACAATGATAAATAATATATCTTGGAACTATTAATTGCACACCATTTTTGTAATTAAAAATTATACATCTTAGTTCCTCTAATGCAATTCTTCTAAAATTATATATAACTCTCACATTTTGACCTGGTGATCAGAAGGCACCTGATGTTGTACTTGGGCACCAAGTCTGCTCTTGAGATCCTGTAACATCTTCATGAACTTCTGGGGACAAAAGTGAGCATTCTCAACTGATGCCATTTAGGTTTTGCCATTTTTTTATATACAAATGTTCTCTGTATTTTTCACATGTATATATGTAGCTCTATAGCCTATTGTATTTGTAACTAGTTTTCCCAGTAATTTTTCATGTCCTTTACCTAGGCAGAAAGACAAAACAAATTCCAGAGCTCCAAGCCCTGAGAGGTAGAAGGCCCCTGTGGTTCTTCCTGGAAACTGAGAACAGCTCCTCAAGATACATTCTCATGGACAAAGTACAGCCAGTGCTGAAGAGGGGGCTCTAGAGAAGGGACTTGACCTGGGGGGGAGTTGTATCACCACTCATCCTCCTAATTGGTGCTTTTTATCAATTACGCTAATTTCCTAAAACCTATGAAATGTAGTCTCCCTTGGCGGGGGGTGGGCTTTTGTGGACATCTTTCCGTAACTGCCTCTGAAGGCCTTCAAATGAAGATCCCCTTTTATATTACCTCCTCACTGAAGTTATCTCAAGTTTCAGTTCCAGGTTGGGCAAAAGGCAACACAAATAGACATGAAGACAGAGATATATATGTAAATGATTCTCTTCATTTAGGCTGGAGTTTGAGCTTCACTATTCCGAGTATCACTTATAAGGTAGATAAAAATCAGAAAGCAAAAAATAGTAAGATTTCTGCCAAATAATTTTTGGAATAGAATGCAGCACAGTGAAAGTGTTTTCCTGAAAGAGTGCAGGTGTGTTATACTCAGTATTCTCAGTATTCAGTGTTAATGAGTATTTCTCTTTGTCTGCAGCCAAGCTGAGGAAAGAAGGAAGGAAAACTCATCAGGGACTTAGTGTGGGTTAAGGAACAAGTATTCCTTTTTTGTTTCCCACTTATGTTATAGTGGCCTTCCCTCTCTATGAAGAAAACACATCATAGGTGTCCTACTGGCTGGGGATTTTTTGAAAGGAGCAGCATGTTTCATGGCTTAATATGCCTCACGTCATGTACTGACTGTGCTGCAGGAGAGCCTTCTGGAAATCAGAAACAATCCAAAAGCAAAACTTGTCACTGCTTTATTACACAGAGAAAGAAGCAAGTTTCTAGAGAACATGCAGGTTCCTATCAGGCAATCAGAAAAAAAAAAAAATTGTTTTTCTACATAAACCTACTCATATACAGATAGAATCTATCAATTCTGTTCTGTATGGATGAGCTCCCTATAGTTTCGTTATTTTTTTTTCCTAGTTTATCCAACAAACTACAAAGGAAAACACTGTGGAGAAAGTTTAGAGCCTGGAAAACCTTATGAGAATTTAATTGTTTCTGCACTCTCTCTTCCCTTCTGAACCTTTGTCCTCCTGTGTGACTGCAGGCACAAAAAGGAGAAAACTGCATAGCTTTTGCTTGGATGGGGAAGTGGAGAAGCACATGGGGGTCTGACATTGCAAGACTGCCAGGAGACCAAGCTAAGTGCACTGAAACCTTCCCCAAAACCAGCCAAAGGAAAGAAGAAATGGACTGCAGCCACAAAAAGATGATAGCCCTTCAATTATTTACTTTTAAAAATGTTTGCTTCTGGAGTGCAGCTTTATGAAGTGGAAACCTGCTTGAAAATGTCACCCTGCTCCTGCTCTATTATGCTTCATTTATGAAAAACTGACATTTACAATGTAATTATTTTAAATTATTTGGGTTCTTTGATGTCTAAATGTGAACATTTTTAAAAGACTTTTTTTTTTTCATTAAAATATATAAAGCAAATAAATGCAATATACTTTGGGCATTAGATCAGAAGATTTTAGTTAGGTCTTTTTTCCATGTCACCTCCTAAGGAAAGTACACATTAAATTGCATAGTTTGCATGGCAAAATTAGTACAGCTTTTCATCACCAGTGGTTCTCAGAGAAAGCTTAGTTTTCTAGTGGAATACACAATCTTCTGCTGGATGTAGCTCTGAAAGCAATCTAGATGTTTCCCCATTAAATGATTGTGAACGCAAGGGATATTCTCTATTGCCCTTGAAAAAGCTCCCTGAATGACCTCCTGAGGAATTTGGGCAGAAGATTGCTTTCAGATTTGTAACAGATTGGTGTGTTTCTGAAGTATTGTATGAATGTGCTTGCATTGTGTGTATGTACGTGCGTGTGTGCAATCATAGATACAAAAAAATCCTCATAGTCAAACATCAGTCAAATGGAATACAGTCCGTGTTTTGGCTTAGATTGGAAAAGAGGAAATTAAATGTTTCAAAGGATTATTAGGATATTCTAAAATTTGGAACATTCAAACAACAGGAAAAACATGAAGCAGGACAAGAAGATGAGAGAGAAAGGCGTACATGTAAAACCAAACAAAACAGATAAGTGTCCTGTTTTCAGACTTCCAGTAAACTTTCAGTGACTGGCAAACTTGGTCTTCACTGGCTGCCAAACAAGACCATTGTAAGACATGCAAGCCTTTATAACCAAAGAAACACCCCAGATTAATTATTTAGCACTTTTCTCAAGTTCTCGTTTTCTCGTTCTAGTGCTTGCCTTAATATATTTCTTATATAAGGACACTTTTCTCCTACATACTCCCTTCTCTTTCTAATTTTCACAGTATGGGGGTTTGATTCAAAAGCCACATTTATGTTAGGAAAGAGCTAGAAGCTGCAGCTTCTGGAAAAGGGGAGTAGGAGTACTCCACCCTCCAAGAGGAAGCAGGGTCAGTTTATTTTGTCCTGGCTATTACAGAGTAATTTTTGTTTAGTTAGCAAGGAGATGATACATCTGACTTTCCCCCTCCTTTCTTTTAAATGGTGGTGAAGGCAATCTGGATTTCTTTAAGATGTCTAAAGGATCTTCAGCTAAGATCCTGTATCCTTAAAAGTGGCTCCAAAATTACTCTAGAACCTCAGGGATGACATGTTTTAGCAAGCATGGATAAGACTCAGTATGCTGTCATTAAGCAGCAGGCAACTGATAAGAAAGTCAAGTCTTTGCCCTCAAACTGGGTTAACACTTGCCAAATTAAGGCCCTGGCCTGCCAGAAAATGATCAGAAGGCAAAGACTGCTGTGCCCTAGTAAAGGCCCTGGGTTTTTTTGGGTTCTGGAGTGAAAGAGGTTTGTTTGGTTTGGTTTTTTGGTTGTGTTTGTTTTTTTGTTTTTTGTTTTTTTTTGGTTTTTTTTTGGGGGGGAGAGGGGTGTTTGGGATTTTTTGTTTGTTTGGGAGTGGTTATTTTGTTTTTTTCTTCTTTTTCCTGGGGGTTGGGCAGGGTGGGCAGCGCCGGGGGTGGTTGTTCAGACCTTTTCTCTGACCTGCTACCACTCCTTTGAGGATGGTGAATGATTTTATCCTACACTTCTGCTAAACAACCCTCAGTAGCCCAATTTATAAGGTAGGCCTGGAGAGGCCTACAAGTCCCATTATGATTAACTGGAATGACTCTTGACTTTCGTCTAAAGAGAATATCTTTCTACATGAGTCCTAAACATCTTCCCAAAATAGCTACATCCTGTACACTTCAGATTCTTTAGAACATTACTGCACAACAGTTCATGTTATTGTTCTTAGCTTAGCACATTTTTCATACCTTTTTGCAGCTGGTTGAATTATTTTTCTTGGAAACTAGTTATCTAGGAAACATTTCTTTTATGTGGATGGTTCATTCTAAAAGTGAACCTATATGTTTCACTTTTAGAAGTGAAAAAAGTATATAATACTTCACATATTTTTTTCTGGATGACTTAATAAAAAGGTCGCCTTCAAGTTACTGATACATTACTTATGTCAACTACTATGTTTGTTTTCTATTCATAGTTCTTAAAACACCTTGTTTTCCTGTTTTTTTGCAATTTTCTTTCCTCAAGTTTGAAAACAACTGAAACAGATCATGGCAGGGTACTTATAACTACCAACCTTTCTTGAAGATAAATACAGCTCCTCAAATAGGAATTTCTTCACTTACAGCAAATTGTTCTAGCAAAATAAATGTTCCAGTCAATTACCCAAGCAATTTCTGGTGTTGCACTTTTTTGCTTTAAAGAAAATGAGACTGCAACTAAACAATGAAGTTTAGACCTTGTCCACAGTCATTTTAGAGATGCAAGCTATTTGAGCAGTCAAGATTTTTTTTGTTTCTACAATAAAGAAGGATTTTTTTCCCCCTACAGATTTTTTGAGGGATTACCCCCTTCATGCAGTGTCTTGTGCCCAGGTGTGGTAAATGAACTCTTAAACACTGAGTTTTTCTATCACAAGTATCCCTATTCCCACCTTTGGTGTGGATTGTGCTACCAACACACTTTCCCTGTAACTGAGTCAGTGATGTCAGCAGCAACTGTGCCAGATGACTGAGACTACAGGGTACATTTTTACTACATAAAGCAGATGCTCTTCTTTATTTAACATTGATTAAAAATCTATCTGTCTTCTAAGTCTTCCCATCTGCAAAACACATAGGCTCAGGAAGTGCGCCTGGAATTTTGATTAAGTACATGTTTTCCTTGCCTCTTTTTTTAAATTAAAGGTATGAATGAAACATAAGGAAAATGACACCCAAACTTCTGTGGTGTGTGAAGATTTTAAAATACTCAGCCAACGTTTTTCTTTCTTTTTTTCTTCTTCAGCCATAGTAGATTATTTCTTACATCTGGGTTTCCGTAGAAACAGGAAGCTGATGAGTCAAATGTCCATGGAGATTGCCCTTATGAATATTTCAAAGCTGTTGGCAAGAATGAGGTAAATCACCTCAAACCCCAGCTTTTGAGGTTTGGTGAAGAATGCACAGCTGAAAAGGCTTCAGAGAACTTTGGAGGAAGTCCCTTGGCAGGGAGATAGTCATTGAAATAATCAAGTGATCTACAGTTACATTTGCTTGCAGTCCACTCTAACTGCAATTATCTGTCTTTAACCATGTCCATTTTACAAAAAATATCCACCTCCCTCAGTGACTTCATTAATGGCTTGGAAAAATATTGTGGAGAGCATAATTTTTCTTCCAAGGTCATCACAATTTTGAGACAATTATTTTTATCTTCCTGAAAAAGAGGAGACAGTTTTAAGAGGGAGTGCAATTTCTGCTGTGCTGTATGTGCTGATCCAGCTATTGACAGTATTTGAAGGAATTTTGCTGCATTTTCCTGGGTGAGTGCTAGCCTAGCTGAAGGATGGGAAACCACATGAAATAAACTGGAATTTTGTTATGGGGCCAGGGAAGGTAAAACCTTAAACCCAGTCGCAAATGCATTTCCCATGAACAGTTCTCTTACTCCATGCCATCAGTCCTACGCATGTATTACATCATAATTAAAAATCAATTAAAAACAGCTTTCCCAGCAGTTTACTTAACACTTGCACTGTAAAAACAATAAATTGAATTGCATAGTGAAGAGTACTCAGTACAAAAGTTAACGCAAACTAATTTATGAAAAAACTGTCATGTACAGAATTGTGCTGTTTTACAGTAAAAATTACCTATTTACGACTCATAGTTAAATTCCATGTCTAAATAACACACTAAAATATGAACTAATAAGATTATATTTAGTTTGAGTAGTTTTATCTTTGAAGATGCTACTAAAGGATATTTTACATGAGCTATTGCAACAAAACTGACATTCAATCGAGGAAAAAGAAGAGTAGAATGTAGTAGTTGTGCCATTAGAGATGATTGAAGTTTGGTGATTCATTATTTCATCCACAGACTTGGTAAAATACACCTTGAAGACATCACTTCCCAGATTTGATACACAAAGTTCTAGGATCAGCACATGAAAACGAACTGTATGGCTTCATCTTTCTTTCCTTTTCTCCAACAAATGCAGAGAGCTTGGAAGTCTGGGCAAATAAGAGTCAGACATATCAATTAATTTAGGAGGAAGCTGTTTGCAATTAAAATACGAAAAATCCCAAGTGGTGGATGCTTTTGTGTTTGGTTAAAAACAGAACATAGGTGGAAAACTTGCTTGATTTTTCTTTCTTTCTTTTTTTAATTGTCTAACCCTTTTTTAAGGTGTTCGAGTCATGTTCATGTTTCTTTACTATTATTTGAGCATTTTGGTTTTTTTCTTTCTTGTACAACAGCATTATGAATTATGGGAAAATACTCCTTTCATAAAACTGCAATATGATGTAAAATTATAAAAATGTATTATACAGTTCAAATAAAAGAAACAAGCATGAAATCAGTGGAGAACCTGTCCACAGACGTGTTTTCCCATATGAATGCCACAGATAAAAAATGTAATAAATTCATTCATCTACACCCACTTTAAATATCTGAACTGATCAGCAGTTTCACTGATGTGCGGCCAGACTTTGAAGTCTATCTTAGCTCTCTGGAATTCGACCAGCCACTTTCCAGACCATATAATGCATTGCAGATCTTTCCACATTATGTATTCCAGATGGCCATATTCTTTGTGCATTTTGCCTCTCTTATTTAGGTTACTGGGGTGATTTGGGAATAAAACTTGCATGCTACAAAGTGACAACTGACATATCCTTATGCTATCGTGCTGCTTAGATACTGATTATGGACTTTAGTGAATGTTTATGAAGTTTGGAGTTGTTGTTTTTTTCTCCCCTCCTTCAATCACTTTTATGCCCCTGAATAATGAGAAACTGAATTTGACAGATTCTTCATGCATCCCACGTAAGGCTTGAGTTTCAGATGTGCAAGCACCCATGACTTTACATGAAATTAATTGTAGCTGGAAAAACTTAGCAGCTTTTGTAGATCAAGTCGCTAGTGAACGCAGGTTTCTCCTGGGATTTCCACAATAAGAAAAGCAGCCCATAAATTGAATTAGCTGAGGCCACCAAACTTACTTTAGGGACTAGATTATCTGTATCATTGCAATCTTCTGCCTAAGGTTGAATTCAGGCATTCTCACAGGCATCAGCAAGATCTTATCCACTGCCACCCAGAAAACAGCAGATAAGCAGCCAAGTAATATATCGATCTTGTTCTCCTGAAAGGATCTGAGAACACTGTACAGCTTGGCAGGTATATCTATGTCATTTGTCACTCAGACCTCTAGATGAATCTTCATCTTCGACTTCATATTATCTGTCTTACTACATAGACCTGGAACAAAGCCTTAGGTTTCCTAAGGCTACATTATTCTCATCTTTCTGCCCTCATTTTGCACTCATCTCTCATTCTTTCCTTGAATCTGACAAGTCTCAAGGAGTTGGAATGCATTTGAAAAAACATACCTCCAGAAACCACTGTTTGTTCTGTGCTTTACTTTACTGCAGTTAATACAAAAAAACCCCAACCCCCCTAAAAAACAACAACAAAAAAACTCCACCAAAACCAAACATACCTCCACCCCCCCCCCCAAAACAGAGAAAAATAAATAACAATTTTTAAAAAGAAGCAAAAAATAAAAAAGAAGGCACAGATGACTATGAACAGCGTAAAGGAGCACAGATCTGAAACCTATAAAAACTCACGTACAAGCACAGACAAAACTGCCGAATGTTGGCAAAACCAGGGGTTATTAGAAAAAAAATGTTGTGGAATAACATCTAAAACATAATGCTACAAGTCTTGTTCAGTAAAGAGATGAAAATTTCATCACTGTAGAAAACTTCTGTGCTTTCCTTGTAATGCCTTACACAACATCTCTCTTCATATTTCTGCTGTAAGAGCTAGATAATTGAAATAGCTTGTACACAGTTAATGCCATCTGGAAACACAGATGTGGCCGGAAAAAAAGTGTGTTTTTTTCAAAAGGATATTTATTCTTTGTGCCACCTACTATGTCTACCAAAGCTTGTATTAGCACCGAAGAAGCACAGTGTGAGCACTTGAAATGGAACATGGGGTAAGAGCAGATTTGTCAGGGATACCAGAACCCATGCTCCTTTCTATTTTCCATTGTTTTAACTGTTTAGTTTGTAATATGCCTTCCTCCTTCAAGAATTTCATTACTGCCCCCTATACTACAAAAAACTATGACCTTTTACACTTGAAATGGATGAAAACTAAGCTTCCAAATTATTATGTTCCTGGCATAGCAAATGCCATTTAAGTTGTTAAGATAAAAGTAATGGAAAACACACTCCCCAATATTTGACACCACAGTGAAATCCCTGCTTCCCTCAGGCCTGTGGCTATTGCCCAGCCTGAAAAATGGCACTGTCTGGTATAGGTTATTTGTGACTGTAGCCTGATGCTCTTTACTGAGAGGGGAGTAGCACATTACCTCCAAACATAATCTTCTGTGTCCTGCTGGAGACATTTCCCAGCGCTACCTCAGAAGCCTTGTGGCTACTCTCTTGGCCTCCTGGTGTAACTGTGAGAACCAAGTGCCCACTGGGGCTTCAGTTTCTAGAAAAATTCTGTGGTAAGGTGTTGGCATCAGGAAGTATATTGGATGTCCCCCAGAAGTGATGAGACTGCTTGACTATTTATTCTATGGCTTTCCGGAGTGTCCAGGCACCCTCCCACACCATCTAAAAAAGCCTTTTTTCAGCTCTCTATGTGCTCCTTTCGTACATACCAGATGACAGAGATGTTACAACACTGATTGTCCTTTCACTTTCTAGCCATGCTATCCCTCTACAAATAAATTTTACCCCAGACACTGTCTTTTGTGCACAGATATTGCACAAATATTTCCTTAGCTGCTGTATTTGCAAATAAGTTCTTCAGTATTTATTCATGTTCTTTCTGTAGCTCTTTTTATTTTCACCATGTTCACAAGGAGCACTTCAAAGCAGAACGAATTGGGAACTCTCTGAATGTGGTGATGAAGACCCAAAGCCCTTCTCACCACATTTCAGTGTGATTGGTGGAGTTTTTGCCGGCACCTGTGACTGACCAGCTGCTAGCAAGGAAAAAATCCATGAAGCTGAAGAGCACTTATTCCACATTCTTTGACAAACCTTTGCACTCAGAATAGTGAAGCTTAGCCCCCAAAGACCATCTTTTGTTTTCTGTGTTTGCTCACCTAAAGAAAATAAGGCTATTTTTGTATGTGCCACAAGGTAAACTATCAAATGAAAGTATAACCTCCTACATTAGAAGAGGAAATTGTAGCATAAATCTCCAAAAATCTTCTTGCTCCCTTGTAGGGGTTAATGTTAATTTTTTATTTAATGTTCAAGAGAGGTGGCTCTTCAGTGCAGCTCTGTTCTAAGTCACTGTTTCTCAGTTTAGTGGGAATGAAAAAAATTATTCAGTACATTTTCATATTCCTACAAACTGCCTCTTATCCCTACTACTGTGAGAAAAGGTACTGGGAGGCAGGTATGTAGCTTAGCTCCTGCAGTTCTTATGCTGCTCATGCTCCTATTTTTAAAATCATTATGACCCCAAGGTGCTTTGACACACAATTGCAGTTGGAATGAAGAGCCTTACATCTGCTGCAAAATTGTTTTTTCAGCCTAATGCAGCTCCCACTCTCCCATACACAGCTCCCAGCTAAAGTAGGGAAGTGGGCAGGATCCAGTGGTTCACACAGACACAACATGTGAGCAAAAAAAGAAAAAAATATCAAACAGTACAAGTTACTTTAGTTTGATTTGCTTATACATATTTTTGCATTACTACCATCAGAACAGCCAAGTTGAGGATATATTCAGAGCTCTGAGTGATGAGACACAAAGGTTGACAGATTATATCTCTTCTATTGTACTGCAAATTGAGGCAAAACCAGTTACCTGATCAAACCCATCAGCTCTGCCCCTTCACCTGACCTGTGAGTGCTGTCATCAACCCAGGCAAGCCAGCAGCCCATCCACAGCCATGTGGCTGTCAAGCCTTGGCCAGCCCTGCAGGGACCAGAGGAGAGGAACTGCACCACCTGTCTTAAGGAATGTCATTCCTATTGGAGACTCACACCCTCCTCTTGGCAATGTCCCTGTGAAGGCAATGAAGGTTACTCTAAAACACAATATAAAAAAAAAAAATTCTCTAGGTCGTGTAAGAAGTTTCTACTGCAAGCAAAACAAATACAAATCTCTCACATCCATCTTGTTGTAGTGACTCTTTAAATAACGCATTTCTTTAGTAGCTGGAGTGGCCTTCAATGCTGAAACATCAGCTGCTTTTGGAAAAGAGTGCTACATAGTGCTCTGAGTCAGAAAGGATTGAATTCCCCTTCACAGCAGACATCACTTCTATGTCATTCTACTTATTCCAAGACAGTGTAAACTGTGATGGGAAAAGCTACTCTGTTTAAATTATGTTGACCTTATTGTGTCTTATAACAATTATCCTTTAGCTGCACTTTACATACAGTAAAGTTGTCCAGCCACCTGATGCTGGGAAATAACAGCTGGCACAGTATTAAGGGTCATTCACCAGCTACTAGGGTCTGATTTGAATCCTAGTTAAATATCTTCCAAATTTTCCATGTTATTCCAGTAAAAACAGAGTAATTTACCTGGCAACAAAATGTGATTTTTGTATAATTGGTATTTCATTTACTGCCTATCCTGAAAGACATCAAGGAGAAACTGTGTTAAAACTGAGAGTTCATAGGTTTATTTAAAATTTGTGACAAGGTCTTTGATTTGCTGTTGACATAGTTTCCAAGATCCCAAAAAGTACATAAAAATAGGACTCATGACATGCATCCATTGCACAGAGTTAATGAAATTAACCGTTACTCAGTTGCCTTGAAAATACCTGAAGGTCTGCTCCTCTGAATGATTTTCATACAGAAAAGCTCAGATTTATCCATCGTTTTGAAAAATGGATTTCACAAGGCATCTCTACTAGAAATGAAATAACACCAAGATTTTACCATCTTTTTTCTCAAACCATAGACTCTAAGACAAGAAACATTTTCTGAAGGGCTTGTACATGTGTGTGTCTCTTCTCCTATGCACCTATGCCCATCTCACAGACCTTCAGCTCTCTGAACCCTTATTCCTCTGTTTGACACTGGCAATGGTATAATAATCCAGCATCTTCTGTCTATCTCTGGAGTATCTGTAGATCCCTGGTTTTCCACCTAGAGAGCAGGGGAGCTGGATAGGCAGTCTGTGGATGTGGGGCTAGGGATGAAATATAGATGTGACCTCATGTGTGCCCCCACAGCAGATCTGTGAACCCCAGAATCTCCTCTAGCACTGGCTGCAAATGTGTAGGTAGGTAAGAGTTTTCTTAATTCAGGTGTCCTTGCTTGAACATTTCCATTATTACTGATAGGCTTGCTGTTGCTCATTAAAGAATAAGCACATGTGGTCACACTGACATATGCATGCCCTCAGTAAGCCCACAGCCCTACAGACTAGACTTTCATAGCTGTCCTAATGCACATGAGAAGGCCTGTTGCTCCAGACAGTACTGTCTCTAGAAATTCCACTTTGAGATTGAAACACAGGCCTGGTCTAAGGGTAGTGTGCTTAGCTGCTTAAGAGCAGAAGCAATGCCATAATCATGAAGAAGAGAAGAAGGCATAGTGCTAAACATAAACCATATCAGTTATTGCTTTCCAGTTATAAGCACCTTATTGCCAACGTAAGAGTGTCAATCACAACTGGGCATAATCAAAGCTGTGTGAATAGCAAATTTTCAACACCACCAAATGTTTTTTCTTTCCGTATTACAGTCCCACTAATGACACTACTCAAATTTCATATCAATGTGTGTCAAAAAATGCAAACATTTTAGAAAAAGCAGAATTCATATCTTATTTATATATTCTTTTCTAAATCCTGTGTCCATGATAAATAAGGATTGAAGATTGTCAGGCATCTGGGGACAGGAAAAAATAGCAAGCTTTTTTTTCCCCTGTTGTAGTAAGAGGCTGAAAGGGTGTAATGGCTCTTTCTACAATCAGGGAAAAAAAATAAAATAATAAAATAATATAAAATAATAAAATAAATAAAAATTTAATATCCAAGACTAAAAACCAAATTAGCTGAATTCAATGTGTTTTACTTTAAAGAGATATGTAAAAGTAAAATGACAATTATGACATTGTATTAATACCAATGATATCTTTGGGGTATGACCAAAGCCATGTCTCCGTAGGAGCAGAACAGCTGAGAGACACTGCATAACAAGAATACTTGTCACAATTTTGAAAAGAGAAATAATTCCAGGAAAAAGGAATAATTTCTACCTATGACTCAGAAAACTCTACCCTCTGGTATTGATTTCTGTTTTGCAGCCTGTGTAACGGATGAACACTTCAAGGACTCTGTGAAATGCTGATAACCTTCAAGACAGTTTTCAAGATTTTTATCCATAAGTGAAGGTGCTATTCTGGGGGAGGGTTTGTCAGCCTGGACAATCTGGAGCCATTCCTCTTCTTCTTTCCCAGCATCACCAAGGGGTGAGACAGGCTATATCCCTGCCTTGTCTTCCCAGTGTTCACCGACAGATTAAGATACCGCATATAAATTTCTCCTGTTCTTGTTTGAGGCTTTGCTGGTACTTCTTGCCTTCTCACCCTCCTCTGGCATCAAGTTCCAAAAGTTCACTCTGTGCTCTGTAAATGAATTATTTTTAATCTGACAATTGTCTGGTGATTTAATCTGGTGATTGTCATGGAGTGTCCTCTAGCTCCAGCAGGGTAAGATTGACTGGACAGGATCCTCATATCCAAGTTATTCACTACCTTTATGATTTTGTAGATGAGTCATATCCATAGTCCAGCTCCCTCCTTTCTGCATCAGAGTCACAGTCCTCCAAAACCCTTCTGCTAAGATTACTGCCCTGACAAACTAAGAATTTTGCTTTGCTTTGTGTGTGCTTTCCAAATACATTACACTCCTCTAAGGCTTCAGAGAGAGGCTCTGCATGCAGCACTACAAGGTTTTATTAGGTGGCAAAACAATGTCCTCTGCCATTAGGATCCTTCCTGTTGATGCCAAATATATTTTTGGATTTTTTTGGGTAGGTGGCAGGGTTTACTGAATTAAAGTAGAAAAGGGACAAAAGTTGTTTCCAGAGTCTTGAGAGCTTTGGCTGCAGAGAATTAGCAGAGAGGGTGTTCAAAGAGGGAGCAGAGAGCTGATGACAGTAATAGTTGGTGTGTCTGAGGACATAAATAAATAGTGGCTTATGTCAAGTGTTTGCGTGCAGTCAAGTAACAACTTCGAAAGAGAGAAGAAATCAGTACCAGCTTTTGTTCAGCATCCTGGTTGCCCAAAATCTGGTAAGTAATTGCTTTGCACAATCTTCTGAAGAGGAACAGTGGCCTGGACAAAGGGTTGCTGCTCAATAGCTGTGTTTTTCTGTGGATGACATTTATTGGCCTCAGACTGAAATGTTAAAAGGTGAAAATTAGACAAAAAATAGATGCCTCAATCTTTAAACTTGAATTTGGTTTTATTTTCCTTCAGCAGTGAGACAACACATGTTTTTCAGTATGTCATTAAGATAGCTGGCTAGCTGGCTCACTTGCTTAGGGTGAGTTTTCAGTGTCTGCTAATGTCCTGGTGTATGATGTGTTAGTGGTCAGAGATCAGAGACTTGGTGTTCATTCTGTAAGATTGCTCACAATCAGACTTCCTCATATCTTGGAAGAGTTGCAGTTATCACTTCTCCATGTCTCCTAATGGTGTGGCATGAAAGCAGACTATCAGAAAACCCGAGCTCCCATTCAAACCGCTGAAGTGCGCTTTATAAAAGAAAATTTTCATTAAAAACCATGTATCCCATATAAAGCAAAACACATCTAGCAGAGGTGCTGAAATGCTGATTATGATAGTATTTCTTTCAGGAATGTCCTTTTTACTTGAATTTCTTCATGAGTCTTCAAGAAATCTATGGGATTGAGTTACAATTTGCTATGGACCTAATGAGGTTTGTTAAATCTTGTGGTTACATGAAGCACAACTCATACTCTCATTTATCATTCACATATTTTTAAAATCTATTTATCATCAAAACCCCTCCATTACAGGTGCACTTCAGGAAAGGCAACTAATAATCTGACACGATTCACATAGTGAAGATCTGACAACTCCAGCCATTCTTTTCAAGAGCTGTTGGCACTAGTTAATATTTTCCACCTTTTCTTTAGATGATTCCTTAGTTTTCTATAGACAAGAAAAACATTTCAATGACACCCACAGCTCCAAACCACTACTTAGCACATAATGAACCAATTTAAACAAAGTCAAATTGATTCCAATTTTCCACCACGTGGAACAGAAGCTTTTTGCCAGGGCCAAACGCCATACATGAAGAACAGTAGCATGTGAGCACATTCCTAACTCTAGATGTAAATCAAGCCTACATAGTACTACATTTCAAACAACATTTGGTATAAAGTAAGAAAATATATGAAATTACAGGCATAACAACTCTGTGTTTGTCATTTCATTCTCGATCTCTTCCCAGATGCAAAATTTTGGTTTTTGCAAAGTCTCATTTGTTTGTTTGTTTTGGCAATGAAAAGAAGATTCAGTAGCTGCTTATTTTGTTAGAAGTGAAAGCATGGGTGTGTACTAAAATATTTGTAATAATCTGATGAAAGTATCAATGTCCACAAGACTAGGCCATTGAAATTTAACCTTTAACACAAACTACTGGGTAAAAATAACACCTTTTTTACCTCAGTGCATCTTCCTCTGAAGCATCTTAAACTGAGGCAATAATGACTGCAGCACATAAGACAACTTTTCTTATTACCTGGGAACATATAAAAGCTGTAAATCCTCCAAGCAATATATACATTAATGTATTTACATTTCAAGCTTTGTACACTTTTTATCACCACACGGTATCAAAGGCAGGGTTTAGACCTCCTAGCAAAGTCAGAATACACAATAGTATCTCTAATACTGCCATGCATGGCTAACAGTAAGACTGTAATAACAAAGTCTTAATTTAAAAGTCAAGGCTCCATGTTGTTAAATCATGGATTACACAGAACACTCTCTAACACAACGGCATGGCTTAGCAAAAAGCAAATGCTAGCTTAGGAGAACATTTGACACTTTCAGGTCATTGATGACAGACAAGGGTGCTCTCTTTGCTGTGCTTTTGGGAAAGACATACATATATATCTTCTGCTACTAGGGAAGATAGGGCTGTATCTTAACAAGACCTTTGCTAAAAGAAAAATGTTTTGGTTCCCAGGAGGGAAAAAGAGATAATTGGCTCCTGGACCAATTTTGTTTAAGCAAATACAGCAGAAAAATTTGTCAACAGTTAGAGGATAGTTGAGAAGTGATTGCCTGAAGTGATGGTAGAATATTTTCCATATTGTGTTTTTGCATTTTTATTAATCCATTGGCAGGTTCAATTGCTTTTATTGTCCAGTTATTATCTTTAAGCTGTTATTGGGTGCAGTCTGTAAGTGAATTCAGAGCCAAGGAGTTGGCAAAGCCACACAGAGCAGAAGTCTGACATGGGAGGGGCTGAGCACACCTGTCAGGTTGCAAGGTCATTTAGATAAAGAAAACAAATAAAGAATCTTCCTAGGAAAAGAATAAAGCATCTTGAAATATAGTCGTATCTAGAATGATCTACAATCATCCTGTGTGGATAAGTGTGAACTCTGGCACGTGAAGGGCAGAAGTGCAGAAAATCACGCATTCACACGTGACATCTGTGTACCTAGTAAGTAAGAAACTTCTAGAGCACAATAGGAGTAGTACTGTAGAGACAACATTCACAACAGATGTGTTTCAGGAGTTTTCTTTCAGAGTAGCTCTGATCTGGTTTGTGCTAAATGTCCATTAGCAATGGGAATAACAGTCAATGTGCTGCTAAGTGGTGTTCTCTGGTTTAGTTTAACCATAAGGAAATGCATTTTTTGTGCCCTGAGACCAGTCAGTGGTCTGAAACTCAATTTGCTGGAGTGATTGGGAAAATTCCTTAAAGGCACCCTTTTAACCACACCAAAAAACTAATATTACCTAGTGGAACTAGAGGAGCAGGTCCTTCTGTGGGCCAGAAATTCATGCTGCTACAAATGAGAACTAACGAGAATAATAAGAGCTCTTGAGCTGCACATCACGGATGATCTCCTCACTGCTTTGGTTCCACGATAATGTAATTCTAGCGACAGATTCTGACAAACCCAGAAATCATTCATCAGCATATGATTAGTATGTAATGCATGTGTTAAAAAAAATGCTATTAGTATGGATTTCATGTACTCTGATGCAAATTGTTTCTCAAAACAACTTTGTACCTGTATGGAAGTCCAGATCAGAGAGTATCAGATGATTTAAGAAGGGAAATCAGACACATTTGTTATTTGTGAAACAGGTGTTGAGGGCAGTCATTTCACTACAGTTAACACTACTTATGCTAAACCTCAAATTCTTCCAAAGGCTGAAAACCATACGAAGTGTTGGAAACGCAGGAAAGGATGAAGCGGAGACATGGGCAGAGTAATCAGCCTGGCTGGGTACCTGTGGCTGGTCTGCATGTGACTGAACTGTTCACTGGGTGCGCCTCTTTCCACCCCTGTGACCGGCAGAAGACACAGGAGTCGTTTAGCTGTAGTTCCAGCCAGATTAGCTAAGGAGGTATTGCACATTCCTCAGCTCCCACATCGCGGAGCTTGTTGAAAACCGGGATGTTTTGGACTTTTTTCAGCATTCCAAATGAAACAATGAAGGTAATTATTTCTTTGCTTTTTAAAATACTGAATTTGTATCCAATTACAAGAAGTACCTGAAGGGTTTCCCATGCTTGGTTGTTGTTTTTTTTTTATCCCTTCCTTCAAAGTTTTTCAGCACAGCGCAGTTGCTACAATACATCCCTGAGGGATCAGCCTTGTAATCCCAGCTCTGGCAAGGGTCCCACAGGCTCTAACAAGTGTTCAGCTTGAGCCTATGTTACTGACCGGGCCCTTGGTGGACAATTAATTTGGAAAAGAGGTGTATACTGTATCTAACGGTCTTTTTGTTGAACAAAAAAAAATCTTCTTGTTTCTTGAAACTGTTCAATCTGTATTAAATTCACCTGACAGACTGTTTGTCTTTCACTTGATGTTCTTTAAATTATTACAAATGATAATACATGGTATTTTTATATTTTATGTTACTAAAATGTATGAAAGCTCATAAGAAAGTGCTTCATCTCATGAAGGGAATTTTGTTTCTGATTCAACTGATCTAATTTTTCATTTTGCTGGAGTTAAGCAAAAACCTTTTCAAAACACCCACATAACAAGGAATCCCCTCCTTCCCTTTATATTTAGACTTACATTCCCTTAGACTGACCAACATCAGTAAGAGTGTCTTTAAAAACCTGCATGTCTGAATTACTTCATTCTGTGTTCCACCTATTTCCCAAATATCTGGCAGCTGATGATGGATTTGTCACCACTAGCTGATGATAGGGCACAAGAATTTCAGCAACTGGTCCAATAAATCACAGGATTACAGACTCATTTAAGTCAGAAAAGACCTCTGAGATCAACAAGTCCAAAAAACAAAGAGGTGGTGCATCAAACTTGATCTGATGAATCATCACTTCTGCAGGTGATTCCTCCGCAGAAAATTTATTTCTTCTTCAGTATTTCATACGTTTCAGAAGAGAAAGCTATTTTCTGGAGTATATCTTGTAACACTTTATTTTATCTAATGTTAATGGGTCTCATGCCAGAAAATCCAAAAGCTTTTTTTGTTTTGTTTTGGTTTTTGTTTTTTTTTTGGTTGGTTGGTTGGGTTTTTGCTGTTGTTCTTTTTTGTTTGTTTTTTGGTGTTTTTTGGGGTTTTTTTAACCTGAAAAGTGCGTCCCCAGAAAAGGCCATTGAAATAATCTGTTGTCAGTACCTAATAACGTGCAGCTCTGTCTCGCTGTCAAATGGAAGTAGTTTTAATACACACAAATTAAAGGCTTAGTTAACTAGTCTATCAGGAGAGGCATTAGGAAAGATGGCTGTAACTACTGAATACCTCCTTCTGTGGCTCCAGCTCACAGGAGATATTTGCCCCAGGGTAGGCTGCTCTATCTGACAAAGGCTGGTGAAGAACCAGCAAGGGTGATGGCACTTGAAGACACACTCCTGGATCAGAGCCTGGACAGGGTGTGAGATGCAGTGAGGCACTTTGAGATCTTACAGTGGGATATACAGACTGATGCAATTTTTCTTTCGTTGCTGAAACCTAGCCACTTCACTGGGAAAGTTTTGATGCAACCTTTCATTTCCAAGATCAGGATTTTTGTCCTATCTTACTAGAAAATATGACCACAAAAATACCATAGCATTGCTTCAGCATACACTAGGGTTCAAAATTTTTTACCTTACTAGTTTGATATTTTGCTAAGGGATGAAAAACTCACTATTTTTTACCAATGATTTAATATAATGAACTATACTCACCCATTTTTCTTTTTGGAGTCCATAAAGAAAGAGCCAAAGAAAAAATGTTGGCTGATAATATGGGGTTAGATGTTCTGTTTCCAAGAGAATTAAAAGTCTTGAACGTTTTATTACAGATTTTCAGAAGTCTGCAATTGCAACAACAAATGACAAAGACAGCACACATGGAGGATAAGAAACTGTAGATATCAGAAGTCACAAACCGATAAATAAAATAACAGCTAAACATCTTGAAAAGCAAAGATGAAATTCCAAGAATATAATTCTGACGTTGAAGTATTTCCTTCTTGAAAATAATGGGACATCTTTGCTCCTAACTACATACAAATGCAGGAGTGCAATCTATAAAAAATATTATATGTCAGAGCTAGCATTACATAAATCACAATCATCTTACTTCAGTCAGTTTTAAACCACAACCTCCCCCCTCCCCCAAGTCTATTTTGAAATATAATACCTTGAACGGAGCCAAGCTTATTGCTAATGCATTTATTAATAATCCTGTCTCCCTGCATATTTGGGAACATTCAGAGTCTCAGTGTTCCAGCTGGGTTGCTTCACATTGGCTAGAAATATGTCAGATTGTATAGTCTGTGATTTGATACAAACCTTTCACATGCATGTTTTCATTTGAACCCAGATAAGGATCACCCTTTTACAAAAACAAAACGGATGTGATTAGGTACTATATATTTCTAATTGCTCACCTTGGCTTAGTGCTCACTGGAAACAACAAAAGTCTCACATTGATTTTTGCAGCTGCCTTTGCAACCTTCTGCCTATTTAGTGTGTAACTTTTAGGTGCACTTTTGATTGTCCAGAAACAAATAAACAAACAAAAAAAGTGCACCTGGCAGCACAAACTCAGAAAGGCTTTGTACTTTCCAAGTCAGGGGTGGCAGAGTTTAAATATGAACATGATACTGAGTCAAAAATACCTTTTCCTTTACAGGAAAGCTATACACATAAATGTCAAGTACATGCTAATTCTCCTGTGACTCAGATCAGAGCGGCTCTCCTCAGTATGCTTTACCCTGACAACTCCTGCCAGTTCTGTTTCCTAATGAACCCCTTTATTCAGGGTGGGCATGTGACACTTGTAGAACGTGGCAAGTTATTGTAGATTGTGGACAGATGTGCACACACCTTCCAAGAAGCCTTATCCTCCTTACTTCATTGTGGCTACATTTGCCTTGCATCTTTGTCTCCATTCTCCTAGCTTTATCTCTATGCTCAAAATCTGCTATACTTAGCAAACGCCCTCTGCTCACCCTTACTTTTTGGGGCTCAGACTGTGACTCTTCATGTATCAGGAAAATCATCATGATTAGTGCTCTTCATTGTTCCTTATTAGTGTCAGCAGAATAAGCAGAAGCAAGAGCAAATTAAGGAAGATGCAAATCTAGGATCTTATTTTCTTTTATGTGCTGGTGTGCCTCTGGGACAAAATCATCAGAGATGGACAGGAATAAGGTGCTGCACCAAGGGTTCTCAAACCCTTTCTTGGGAGGAGCAAAGAGATTAATAGAAAGCCTAGTCCAGATGACCCTCTGAGGACGGTGAAGCCATGCACTCAGTACCTGAAGCTGAACTTGCTGTTCTGGCTGCCCATCCCAGGTGGGGAAGTCCCTTGCTGGCAGAATTGGATGTGAGAATTTGCTGGCTTTGTTCAGTCTCACAGCAAAGCTGCTCTGACCTGTCACCCCCTCTTGCCAACATAGTAGACTCAGGCACTGCTGGCTGAAGCTCTGCATCTGAAGCACTCTTCATCATTAGTGTTGGGCAAGCAAATTTTGGAAAAGGAGCACCATAAGAGCACCACATTTCTTGGCTGGGTGGAGCTGACTGCACTGCCTCTTGGGCCTGTTTGTCCAGGAGTGGAAGGCACTGCTTCAGTCTGTGGCAGTAAAGCTAAAGCTGTGCTGAAGGCATCTTCCCTCTTTCCCTATTTCCCCATTTTGTGAGCATCAGCTCACAGGTATGAATCAATGTGATGTGCCATGCTCAAGACAAAATACAAACTTAAAAGCCAGCCTAATTCAGGAAAGAGCTTCTTGCAATGCTGTAGGATATACAGCTCTTCTATGACCTCTTCCTTGTTTTAATGCTACACAGCTCTAAAAGTTTCCTTTGTCTGAATTGAGCTTACTTGCACGTCCAGTCCTGGATTCCATCCCAATTTTGTTTAGCAGCCAAAACTGTTACTTCTGTTGAGGGCTGTTCTCTTTCAGAGAGGACAACATGTCGGACCTTACTGCTTTTGCTCCAGTCAAGCTGTTTAAGTTACAAAAGGCTCTCTCAGATCTTTGTTCACGCAACTGTTCTGACACAGGGAATTTTTACTTTTAAACCTTTAGAAAAAACATTCAGCTAATCTTCTGGGCTCTGGTTCAGGAAAGAAACCTCCTAATGTTAAACACATGCCTTGGAATTGTCATTTCCATAAATCAAGGGATCTGAAATGCGTGTTTCTACTGAAGACTGCAATTAATTGTTGCCCTAGTTAGGAGTGCATTTTGGATTTGGGCATTAATGAGGATGTCCAGGGACAAACAATAGGTACTTTTTAGATTTGCATTAGCTTTACACCACTATTTGCAGCAGCTTATGTCCAAACACCAGAGCACACATATAGTGGAAGCTAAGAAGTGCTTATACATGAAGGGAAGCAGTGTTCACTGCAAGGTAGCCAAAGGTACGGCCACACCTTGCTATTTACAGATTCTGAGCCTTTAAGATCTTTGGTGTTCTTTTGGGAGACGTAAGTCCTTTCAACATTCACTGCATTTAAAGGTATTCAGTGCTTTGCAGGATTAGATCGAGCTACACCATTTTGAAAAATCGCTTTGATTCTTGGTGGTGATATGTGGAGTTTGTAGCATCATTTTTTACCACTTTTATTAATGCATAGAGCACAGCCACCTCAAGCACATTCATAGGTCTAAAACTGAGATGAAAACCCATATTCTGGGGTTAAGCAAACTTTCCAATTATTTCTATTTCATATGTCCAGCTTTGAAGACAGAGCTTTGGAACACATTTTTGGGCTGTGTCCACAAACAAGTGATGATGGCAGTGTTTGCTGTGTACTGCCTGTAGCAGAGGGTGCATATGTTAGACAGTTGGAGGGGTCAAGTCACTAGCTCGTATCGTTTTTCTCAAAGACAGGAGAGGTTTCCGGAGTCCTTTAACACGAGGCATTTGTCACATGATATCTCCCATGGTCCTCCAAGTGTCAGCTGTAACATAACACTTTTCAACTAAGACAATAAATTGCCTTAAATTTAGCAGGAAAAAGGCACCTGACTCTGTACCAGGTCGGATAAGCAATAAACAAAACATAAGCATAAGGCGAGGAAAAAAATAAAAATAAAATTGGACATCAGAAAATCTTTTACAAATTTCTCATCCCGGCCCTGCTCCTCTTCCCTATTTAAAGTTTTGGGTTTTTTGTTTTGTTTTGTTTTGTTTTGGTGGTTTTTTTTTGTTGTTGTTTGTTTGTGGTTTTTTTTGTTTGTTTGTTTGGTGTTTTGTTGTTTTTTTTTTTTTTTTTCCCCCGTTTTCTCCTCAGGTGTGCTGATGGAAACCGTGGGTACGAAGCTCCGATAATTGCCTGGATTCCTGAGCCCCCGTCCTTCAGCGGGGCCAATAATGAAGACAGAGGAGAGAGAGGCCGAGATGTGCCTGCCTGCCTGGAATGCAGCCGGAGCTGAAAGCTGACACCAGCTCGCTGGAAAAGGACTTGCGAGCAAAGGCTGTCTCCAAGACAACAGAGTATTTTCCCTGTGATGCATTTACACAGTGGGGTTAAAGTTCTGTGAAAGGAACAGCTGTTGTAAAAACATTGTATTAAATATGCTTTGTAAAACGCGTGCTCCTCATGTTGCACTTCGCTCAAGAGAAATGTGGAAACCTGTGGTATGCCTGAGGGAGAGTTTCTGTTCTCTCAGAGGCTGTTTTATAAATGCCATGCTCCATTTTCAACCTTTTCCTGCTGAGATAGCTTCTTCTTCAGACCATTTTTCTCTAAAGTCGACTTTCAAGTTAAAAGCTAATGAATAAAGCATGACTGGGTCTCCTCCTTTCTTTTACCCATTTAAACGATGCTTTTTTCTTGGAAACTTAACGTCCACTCTATCTGTGCTCTTGTGTTTGGACATAAGCTGCTGTGAATGAAGCTTACTTACCGTGGTGCCACCCATACATGCGGCCTAGCTATCATTTGAGTTCAGACTCATTAACACTAATATTTTGCCATCACTAGAGAGCAATCTCCTGCAATGCTCTCCTGTTACTGACTTTGCTAACCTCTGGGGAGAAACTTTCCACATGTATAGCAAATAAAATATTACCAGCTTCAAAAATCAGAGGCTGGCAAAACAACAGACTGATTCAGAGCTATTCTCTCCTCTCATTTTGCAATTCTTAGAGGCTCTTAAAAAAGTTACATAGATTTCAAGTCAAGGGGCAAAGAGGTAGAGGTTGTAAGAGACTCACCCAATGCAACCCTCTTCAAGTGAGAATGCAAAGACACAATGGCGCAGCTACACAGGTACCCTGATGCACTGATAAGACATCTGTAATTTTGATCCTTTCCATGCAAACTTTGTAAAAGTTCTAAAAGTCTGCAGTGAGGCAGGACTCCTCTCCTCTCCTCTCCTCTCCTCTCCTCTCCTCTCCTCTCCTCTCCTCTCCTCTCCTCTCCTCTCCTCTCCTCTCCTCTCCTCTCCTCTCCTCTCCTCTCCTCTCCTCTCCTCTCCTCCTCTCCTCTCCTCTCCTCTCCTCTCCTCTCCTCTCCTCTCCTCTCCTCTCCTCTCCTCTCCTCTCCTCTCCTCTCCTCTCCTCTCCTCTCCTCTCCTCTCCTCTCCTCTCCTCTCCTCTCCTCTCCTCTCCTCTCCTCTCCTCTCCTCTCCTCTCCTCTCCTCTCCTCTCCTCTCCTCTCCTCTCCTCTCCTCTCCTCTCCTCTCCTCTCCTCTCCTCTCCTCTCCTCTCCTCTCCTCTCCTCTCCTCTCCTCTCCTCTCCTCTCCTCTCCTCTCCTCTCCTCTCCTCTCCTCTCCTCTCCTCTCCTCTCCTCTCCTCTCCTCTCCTCTCCTCTCCTCTCCCCTCCTGAAATAGATTACTTCATACTTTTTTAAAAAGTCTGCTTTTTAATAACAGGTGGGCTGTAGAATGTCAATTCCTGTCTTTAAATTCTTGCTGTACTTATAGAAAGTTAGATTTAGGAGACTGATATACTATGGCCTGGGCTTATTTATGATTTTCTGTTTCTGTTTCACTGCATTTGGTCCTCCACCCTGGATTATATCTTTTCCCTAGAGATTTTGTTTCTTTTTTTCCTGACAAAAAATGTGTTGGTTTTGCTCCTTTTCCAGAAGTACTTAAAATAAATAACATCTGAATATTTAGTGAATTTTCAAGCCTACTGGGCCTCAGCCCATTCAGGCAATGTGAATCTGCCCATCCCCAGCAATAATATTAAGAGGAAATTACTCTTCCACCCAAATCAAGTTTCAACATCTGCAGATAGCTTGTCCTAATGCACTTGGCAATGACGCCAAGAAAAGCTTCTCCATACTTCACCTAGCAGCTGCCGTCATCACAACAGTCCAGCTGCAACTGTTTCTGCAGTTTGAATCTTTGCAAGATTTCTGCAGAGCTGTTTGAGTGTGTTTCAGGAATCCCAGGAAAGAGAGCATGAGAGGAAGGTGTTTGCATATGTGGCCTCACAACTATGCCAAAGAAAGGAGTAGGAAAATATTGCTAATCCCACTCTTCCTCACCTCTTGAAACATAGTCAACCAATTAAAATAATCAATGTGAAGAATAATTTTAACCATATGAATGTGTGTGTGGGAAAAACTTTATTTTAAATATGTTGTGTTTTGGAGAAGAACATTCAAACACATGCCTGAACACATACATGGGAGACAGAGAGAGATCTCAATATCTGGGCTTGATTTACTTCCATGTGCTTGAAGATACAAACTTCACATATATTCTACATCTGTTGGAAGACAGCAGCACAGGAGTTGTGGGCTTTTACTGCTGCCAGAGCCCATGTGTATAGGATTATACTGTTGTCCCACTTCATGCTAGAATTGGATGTGTTCATGTGTTGTTGAATTTCTGTCTGAAAAGATGGGACCCATTCATCTTCTGTAGGAAAAGCATGCCTAAGCTGCTTCAACAGTTTTGAGAATCTCAGCCTAAATAATCTTAACTGATCAGAAGTGAAAAAGTTGTCTTACTCGAGACAGTCAAAATGACTGATTTCAGATGAGGCCTTGAGTGTTCAGCACTCTTTAAGCATGGGCTTCCATAGGGGCAAAAACCCTGGAGTATTCAAGAAAATCCTCTAAATCATGGAAACTAAACATTCTCATGAGGAAGGAGGCTTTCAAAATGCTCTTTCAAGAATTCAGCTGGAGGAATCAGGTGTCTGGAATATCTGTTCAGTACCATCTGGTGTGTGGAGCAACCTCTTTGAAGAAGCACAGATGACAACTCCTTATCCACTTTGATATGTGGTCATTCTGGATTTTGAAAACGTTTTCCCAACCACCTCTTCTTGATTCCTCTGTCCCCATGAAATGTGTGGCCATCAGGGAAACAGCTTCAAGTTTAATAAGCAGAAGGCACTGCAATACCCTCATTACCAGAAAGCTGTAACAAGCAAAGATCATTTTATTTAGTTGAGCTCCTTCCAAACATTACTTTTTTTCAATGTTCTTTTTTTCAACCGTCTTTTTCAATATTTTCTCACAATCCCAGAGGTTAAGATCCAAATCTTCAAATAGAGCCTGTGACTGGCAGTACCTCAACATGCAAGATGGAAGAGGAAGAAATTCCGTCTCTATGGGGAGGAAAGAATAGAAAGCACTTATAATTAAGGGCTTGAAATAACCCCTGTGCCTAAAACTCTCACTTCTGGGCTGAGCTGTTAGCAGTATCACCACAAAATTGTTCTTCAGATGAAAGGCATGATTCTTGTTGGCTTTGCTTCTGGTCCCTGCAGAAGTCACCAAGGGATTCACCACTGGCTGACAACACAGAGCAGTAAGTGTAGTTTACAGCTTGGCATCATGTGAGTCTATCAGTCAGGGGAGTAAGAGATACAGGTTTTGAAAAATACAGCTATAGAAACAATATACACTTCTAATTCAAAGGGAAGATTTTAAACAAGTGTATCTATAAAAATAAGTGGCTTATTCTCAACAAAGCTAAAGCCTTAATTCCATGATGAACCCATTATCCCACTCTCAAACAGTACACAATCCTTGGTTTTATATCAGAAAAAGGACATTGTACTTTTCTTAAGCCCCAACCTATATGAAATCCTATTGTTACGGCATTCACCTCAACAATAACCCTTTGGAGCACTCAAAATGCCTGGCTGTCAATTAGGTTACTATAAGGAAGGAACAGGACATTGTTTACATCACAATGCAGCATCAATGAAGGTATATACATTAGCCAGATGAATGCATTCTGCCTGTTTCAGTAAGCCCAGTGCAATCAATGCTGACAATGAATATCAAGCAGGTCTCTTGCAGGTATCAGACTGCACACTGTATCTGGGTGCCTAGAATAACTCAATACGTGGTGTGCTTCACAGATTGGTAATATTTTGGAGGACTGTGCCTCAGGGGAAAGCTATAGATGGGAGGAGGGGTTCAAAGATACCTAACAGCCTGGCACTGACCCATTGAAAATAAGGAAGCAGTTTCATACAGCCTCACCATTTGCCTTTGTTATTAGGAAATAAATCAGCCTTTGTTTTTTCTGGACAAAGTGAAGGAATGTCATTATGACTTATAAATTGTGTAGTTACAAAACAATCAGGAAATTTTCCCATTTAAATCTGAATAACTTAAATTGTTGGGAATTTAAACTTTAGTCTATTGAGTGAAACAATTTCAATGAAGAGCTTAAATAGAGCTCTTCATTGAAATTCTGTGTTTGAGCTAAAACCTGCATTAAAAAAAACAAGCCAAAAAAACCCCAAACCAACAACCAGTAGGCTGGTAAAAGACTGAACAAATCTTATAGTTGCACCATTTAATGCCTTTTGACTAAAGATAAGGTGAAACCACAGTTGACAAAGTGGCAAATTAGTGTGGTTGGTAGCGCTTTATTTTCACTATTCCAAATGTATTCAGAGAGTTATTTCCATCTCATGCCACTATACAGTTTCCTTAAGTCTGCCTGGAGTCTCAGTACTGAACACAGCGGTGCACTGGTAGTTAGCACAGGAAGACAAAAACACTGAAGTCAAACATATGCAGACTTCCTTTCTTTCTCAAGGAATAGCAAAAACACACAGTGCTTGCTCCCAAGTTACCAAAGTTTGGCCAGAATTTGTCATTGAGGTAAACCTCTCTAACCTGATGTCAGCTAGGTCAAGCAAAGTCTAGCTGAAGAAATGGTAAAATTTTGGACAAACAGATAGAAATGTTGTGACTTTGTGTATGACTAAAAGCAAATGCTCCATTTAAAAAAATGCCCCTGTCTCTAGGCAGAGGAACTGGCATCACTGATCTGGCCATTGGAGCTGCAGGCTTAGAAATGATCTGTGAATAACCTCAGCACTCTGATAGCTATGATTTTATTGGCACCTTCATGGTGCAAGAACCTTACCACTGCTAGAATTTCCTTTTTCCAGCCTTTATCTCTGGCTAAGCTCCACCCCTCATGGATTTTCACACTGTCCCTTCTCAGAAATGACCTCTCTTCCACCTCTGACCTCTTTCAGAGTTTTCACCCTGGCTTTAACAATTGATTTATGATGTGCCTGTGAAAGGGTCAAGCCTACTTTTACGGTTTGCTTAAAATATTTCTTTTTGGGGTAGATACAGAAGTGGTGCTTAATAAGTGCTAAGTAAATAAACTAAGGATTTGAGACAGCTTCCCTTTTCTGCTAACTACTAGATGTCTCTAAAACTCTTTGTAACAAGTGTTTACCAAGTCTTCAAACAAATTAACTGATAACTGTAATAATTTTGTGCCTAATGAAATGTGTCAAAGGTTTAGGATTTCCAAAAAGAGTAATTTCAAATTAAGTTGTCTCACAGTTCAGTGAAAAGGCAATACTAAAGATAATTCAGGGACTTGTATATGTAATAGACAGGAAGTCTATTTTTCTTTTAGTTTGGCAGATTGATCTTGCCCATTAAAAAAACAAAACAAACAAACAAACAAACAACAACAAAAAAACCAACAAAAAAAACCCCCAAAAGGCTACTAGGTACAAACTTCCATTGCCTCCAGCTTCCCTATGCCACAAGTCCTTTTAACCTCACTTCAGGTGGCATCACAAACTGCAGGATCAGTCAATCACCACAAAGGCAGATTTTATTCTTCTTGTTTCACTTATCCATTGTTCTTTACATGTACCATAATCTACCCTGCAAACTCAGTTGTGGTTTTTTTATGTAGTCGTCATCATTCCATGTATCTAAAAATCAAAACTACATATAATTAGATTTTAAAAAATTAATCAGATACTTGTTATGGCATCTATGAAACCCTAAGCAGGTACTGACTAGATGACAATGCTTATCCTTCTCAGCACATATCACATCACATACGAAGCCATTTGAAAATATGAAGAGTGTGTTTTGAGCCTGTTTCAAGTCGAACTGTGCATCAAAGTTTTCTCTATAAACTTTTTCACATCTGTGTCTCTCCAAGCTCACAGGCGATAATTTTAGATGCCACAAAAAACATACTCTTGGTTTCTAAAATGTACTGATTTTTTTCCTAGCCATTAAAAACTTGATTTACTATCCTGACAATTTTAACAGAGAAAGTGACAGCGGTTTATTGCTGAGCATCTTTCATTTTCACATTGCCATGAAATGCTACTGAAGTGTAAAAAGCTACCAGGTTAACACCTAGCATTCCATTTCCATTTGAATAGAAAAGCTCATACAGGCCAAATGTAGTTGATATATCTCTCTGTGTAATTAGAAAAAATACTAAATTGTTACACTGCTTCTGTGGTTTCAAAGCATAGCCATATGCCAGGAGCTGGGAGGGGGAGACAACAGGTGAACAGCCTCCAAGCCTCACTCAGTCTTGCTGGCAGTGTGGTTGGTCACTGCTGACCACTGGTCCAGAAAGAAAATGCACATTTCAGTCTGTTTCATGTTTGCTCCCTTGCTGAAGCCATAAAAGAACGGGATGTAGGTTTATTCCCATATAGCCTATCTAGGAAAAGAACAGAAGGATCAGATAGAGCAGAACACAGGGTTTGAAAGAATCATCTCCCAAACACAAAGACTGCTGTTAGGACTGGACGCTGTCTGCCTTGTCACCATCTACCTGTGTAATCACCAGGCACAACGAAGTCTATTCATTAAAGGCCCCACTCAGGGCTCCTTTGGCATGCTTAACACTTCTGCAGACTTACAAGGATCTTCTAAGTGTGCAAAGGATAAAAGACTGGACACTATTTATAGCTTTGCTGATGTTGAGAGGATGGCTATAATCTTAAATTCCTTTTCTCTGCCCATGCTCAGCCTTGAGCTAAATGAATAGCAAAAATAAATAAATAATAACAATGGAAAAAAAAAGATCCAATGAAAGCAATGCCTTTGTTTCTGTCCTGAAGTGGAGTGGTGCCACTGGTTACATGCTGGTGTTCAGAAAATGGCTTTTGATCTTGAAAGCTTTCTACTTGTTTTAGTCCTTTTGCATTAATCACCCCTTAATTTCATTTATAGGATGCAAATTACTCTTACTCACACCATTTAAACTACTAGATCAGTGAGCTGAAAGGCCATCAAGTGAAAGAGTTGGGAGAAAAGTTAAAAAAAAAAAAAAAAGAAAGAAAAGAGCTGAAAATACTTTCAAATCTTGACTACACTTGACAAAAACCAGAAGTGGCCTGTGAGCTATCCATTAGCTGACAAGCTGGTATAGATCAGTGTCATTGCATTGAAGACAATGGTGGTTTGTCAACTGAGAAGCTAGCCAAACAGATAGAAACAAAATTGTCTTTTCCTGGCAAAGAGTTAAACCAGCTCACTTAGTCCTTTCTGAAAACTTCTTTCCATTGTCTTCCATGGGATGCTTTGACTTGGGAATATTTTGAGTGCTGGTGAATAAACATTATAGATACCTTTCTGTGTAACTATGTAAAAAATGTAGTGACAGTATTGCAGGCGAACTACACAGGTTTAATTTTGTCATTGCCCCTCTTTCTATGCTATGGCTGCTTTTCAACAGTACATTTAAGCAGAGAAATAAAAAAACTTATTTATTATTGTAACATTTACATTACAAACCCTAAACTCTGAAATCCTGGGATAAAGGCCTGTTGAAATGTTTTCCCATCCACACCTAGCAGGACCAGTGCCCTTTTGTCATCCTTCTGGACTGGGACCTCCCTCTTTCAAACTCAATTAAAATCTCTCCTTGACATTAATTGTGTGGAACAGTGTTCCTAACATGAGGAGCAGTGTGTGCACATACCAGAGACACCAACAGCAACCACCTAGTCTCTACATCCAATGAATTTGTGATTGTCTAAAGGCTAACTTGATCAAATCTGTTAGGTATCCTGAACTGGAGAATAAGGAACAAAAGAAAGCATGGATTATACCCAAAACAAAGTGACAATCACAGATATCAATGCTGCAATACATGTGCATAAATTTAAGCAATGATGACATATATAGTAAGCTTCTGTAGTGCTCATTTGTAGCTTTTTGAAATACTTGTAATGGATTTTGAAATTTTCCATGCAAAGGAGCTGTTACAGCAACCTACAGACCCTACGGAGCTAGGGGAAGAACAAAGGCTTAGTATATGAGCAGATCTGGTCTTTAAGGACCATTAGCATCAAAGTAGAGCCTCATGAGCAGCTCCACACTACCTATCAGGCAGAGGTCTACAGCTCTCCTGTCACTGCAGGTGACAGGAATTACCTGCCCACTCCAACCCCCTGACCAATCAGTCAGAGCACCTCAAAACACTTCCCTCGCCAGTTTATGGTGGCCTATCCCATTTTGCCTGGAGAGGAGGATGGATTACTCTCTAGTTACCTTTCACAGTCTGAGAAGCTCCTGTACTTCCTGCCAGGCAAATTATTTATTGTTATACAACTATATGTGTATATATTTGTATATATATATATATATGTAAATATACACATATATGTGTATATATACATATAAATATATATGTATATATGTTATCTATTGCAAAGAGCATGCAAAATCTGCAAAGTCACAGCTTTGTGTTTTGAGTAAAGTAGGAACTTTTCTGCAGCTACTCCACCAAGGGTGGCAACACTAGTTCCCGCTCCTTCATCTCCCTTTAGTGGAGATGGTTCCTGTCCTCTGAAAAGTACCTTGGCCACACTGCTGAGGGTGGAAGGATCTCATGTTTTACAGAAACACTGTAGGAAATCACAAAGGGGTTACAAACAGCATCAGGGATAGCAAGTCATCTCTCCCCAAATCAAACCATCTCCCATCTCGTGCCAAAAGAGCACATGGCTTGCCTGATCCACTGCTGCAGAAACATCTGTGGTCCTCATGAATCTTGTTTCTTTCTTAGACCTCCCTAAGGTAACAAGGGATTTGGCATAGCCATGAGACTAAGATACAGCATCAATCTCATGGCAAGCGAGCAGTATTCTGAGGAGGGTCTGAAAAAGGCAAAGATGGCATGGAGCTCCAGAGAAAAGTTCTACTGTGTTGCTGGTGACACCACCCTGAATGACTATGTGGTCATTACACTGTATACAAAAAAAAAAAAAAAAAAAAAAAAATCTGTGCAGAAGTATTAACTTTCTACAAGATTTTTGGTGAAAGAAATACTCCCACTATATTTTGGTCTTTCCCTATATAGAGTTTTATTTCAGCTAAAACAAATAGTTTTGCCTTCTAACATGTTGATTTGGATTTTTTTTCTTTTTCTAAAAATGAGACACAGAGAACTCCCCACAGAAATCAATTAATATTTTGAAGCAAGGTGTGGACATGGAGACAGCAGTAGACCTGGAAGCAGAAGCTGTAGTAGATCTCAGGATCAAAGTTCCACAGAATTTGAACTAATATAAATATAGGAAAAGGCTCTTAGTAAGGGGAAGCCCATAAGATCCTCTTCCCCCTCTTCTGCCTCCTGCTGGCTTTTGCACATGATGAGGGCCTGGGAGCAAAAATAGTCCTACTGCTAGAACTGAAAGAATACTGCTGTTTGGGGCCTATAATGTTATTGTTATAGTAGGGCCTAATTCTGATACCACTGGCATTCAATGAACCCATGCTTATTTTAGTGGTGAGTGTGAGTCAGGTCATGAATTGACATATGAGGTGAAGTTAAATGGTGATTTGGGCTCAAGTCATAAATCTTCCTGCCTATTTCTTACATAGCTACACTATCATGATAAATGCCTGATCTTTGTGGAGGAAAGAATTTAGTTCCCAATAAGACGATGAGAATGAATTACCAGTTCAGCTATCTCTCCAGTCAGTTCCTACTTGGATACCATTTCAGTAAAACATAAGCATGTGTTACGTCATGACTGCCTTGCTGGGATAAATTTTTAGACTGGAAAAAAAAAAGTTTTTAAGTTTGTATGTATGTATGTGTGTGTGTGTTTAATGTGAATTTCCCCTTAAAACATTCCTATCATGCTGCTTCATATTCATTAATTAGTCTGAGGTTTCTCTCGTGTTTAGTTTACAAAGCCACTTAAACCCACGTACCCATTTAACATATTTATGACCCCAGTTTTCTTTCTTTTCTCTGAGACTGTACCGTAATTGTTCTCTGGACTCAGGAACTGCAGAGTGCCTTCACTGATGAAAGGAGACAACATAAAGAAGGAAATGAATGTGTGAGGGATGAATACCTTCCACAAAACAACTGGGTGCAATTTGGCCCATGGCCCCGGGGGTCACTTTAATAGAGTGGAGCCTCAGTCTCTATTGAGTGTATGGGAGACTATTAACTCTTAACAACTCAGTCTCAGGTTATTTATTTATTGCTTAAATGATTTGTTATTGCTACTTGAATTTAATATACCCTCTGGGAACCGAGATGGCAGCATCATGTTACAGAAAAACTACAAGTTATTTTAAAACTGTGATTGAATTTTTATGAGCATCATAAAATCTTTCTGAACAAATAACTTACCATTAGTCAGAAACATCAGCAGGAAATCTGTAAAATTAAGGATTTATTAGAACAGTACTGTATTTGTGTGTGTCTCTGGAAAAGAGAGGGTTAAATACTTGAAGAGGATGCTTCAAGTATTAATTTTAATATTTTAATATAATAATACTTCAGTAGCACCTGATGTTTTCAAAACACCTTATAGATACAATATTAAAAACAAAAAAATCCTTTTAGCCTGAGAATACCTCATGTTCAGGACTGAAACTGATGCACGCTTGTTTTGAAAGTTTATTCAGAAAACTTAAGGGCATCGGCAAAGATCAGTGATAAATCTCCACATCTGTTCCACTAAGTGGACAGGTGTTTGAGATACTTTTGCAGAGTCACTGTTTTTTTTCTCTATACTTGCTTATGTGCTGCTCTTGGCTCTGAAAGGGTGTATTCCTGTGCTTCTTTAAAGCATTCACTTTCCCTTTAGCTTTTCTAATCCTTAAAGTCATTAGGAGAACTTCCAAGTCAAACAGCATATTTCGGAGCAGAGAAGGAAAAAAGGAAGGGAAGGAGGACTGAAGGCATCATAAAATCAGGTGCAAAAGGAAATGCTCAGAAAATTAAGGGGAAAATAATAGCCCTGCAAAAATAAAGTAAATAAGTAGGTTTGAAACCAGAAAGAAAAAAGGTCATCTTATACGACTGGTCTCTGTACTCAGTTGTTTTTAATAGTAGACTCAAAGGTGTTCTCTAGAAAAACTGAGAACTCCAGAACTAGAGAGATTTCCAATTTAAAGGTCTCGTTGATTGAAACCCTGCCAATGTTCTAACATAAAGAACTATTCTATGTTAGAAATTTTTTTCTGGAAATGAAAGGATCAAATCTGAACACAATACAGATGTTCCGATTTTGTGACTGATGCACATAAACTCATAAAATTATTTCTGTCGTGCCCTTTTTCATCCTTAATAAAAATCAGATAATCATAATTTCTTACTGTTTTAACATAGTGTTTATGTATATTACATGAAGAAAGTCTAGATTTGTATATGTAATGTATATCACATTATATGTAACACACATAATAATTCACCCTTTGGATTCTACAAGTTTAGAAAAGGTATAACTTGCTTTCATGCTATTGTTTCCTACATGTCTAATTCTTCTTGATCTCAATGGATAATTAAGGATAATTAACAAGCAGTAAATGATAAGATACAAAAGACTTTCTTACAGAAATGTTTCAGACTACTTTAAGTCTTCTTTCTCAATGTCCAGCAAATAAAGTGTAGTAGTTAAAAGGGCTTTGTATCCTCAGTGAAATTCTGGCATTAATGGAGTTGTCTTTCAAACTTCCTCCCAATACTGAGAATTATCAATATTTTAACTGTAGCCTTTGGTAATTCATGCATTGATAAACAATAGCTACAACATGGTGGTGTCCATTTACTTTCTGTTATTCTGAAGTTGTTGGTGCAATCTGATCTTTCAGCAGTCTTAAAGGTTCTTTGCTTCTAATGATTCTTGCTGATATTTTGACATGACACCATGTCTCTTGGCAAGAGATTCCTCCCACCTGGTATCATCAAGCCACTAGAGAAACCTTGACATTTCTTTGTATCACTTATCTAAGCTATGTTCATATATGCTTTGTGTCACTTAGCTTAGCTTAGTATGTATGTAAAGTGGAATGGACCATGTCCCAGATATGGCTGTACCTTTCCACTGACTAGAAAGGCTCATGTATCACTTAGATTAAATGTGTTTGAGACATCTATATTTGGTGAGATTATTTAGACCTCAGGTATCTGAAGAGATATACACAGATCATTCAGTTAATGACACCTGTCCTAAGGCCATCCAGCCTGACAGAAGATAAACAAAGATGGAGCAAGGTTCTACTGTCTTCTCAATAGTCAGCTTGTGGGCACTTTTGACACTTCTCAGCTTCTCATGAGAACGCAAAAGCATCCTCTATGTAATGAACTTATTCTCTGCAAACACAGCCCTGTATACTACATGGTCCCATGGTCTAAAAAGGATATAAGATTCATGGTCTGGGGTCAGTTAGCTAATTTTTATCAGAAGGCAGGATACTTGCTGCAGGGCAGAAAACTGCAATAAGACAAGGCAAACCAGGGAGAAAATGAAATTTCTTACAGAGGAAGAAGTTTTTATTATAATGACTGGATATTTAACCAGCACAAGTCTAAACAGTCTAAAGAATTGGACCTAATGCAGTTTTACTTCCAAGGATATGAACATATATATATATATTTAGAGCTGTACTGTGGCTTAACTAACCCTCCAAAGAATTTTGGGCCCAGAATATGAAAGGGTCCAACACAGTACAAAACTTCACAGGAAATTTATTTGCCCCAGGCTTAACACACCAACTTGAACATAAGGCAAAATTGCTATCCAGAAGTGAAAGTTGAAAGATTCACAGACAGGGAAAACAATCTGTAATCACAAATACAAACTTTGCCTCCTGTGAGAGTCTTCTTAGATACATGAGCCTTCATTAAAATTGCAGTGTAATTAAAGAACCAGAATTCACTTGGCATTTTCTAATCCAAGGTCCAAAAATACTTCAAATTAAATGCTTGCAATTTATGTTAATGGAATACCAGGGAGTTTGTAAGATTTCTTTGGATAATCTCAGCTGCAGAAGGATGCTTAACCTCTTAAAAATCTCCCATACACCTTCAGTCTTCTCTTTTCCACCAACAAAACCTCAGAGCATGCTCCAGATAAATCAAAAGGCCCCTTAAAACCCACGTTCTTCTACATGAGAGAAACCTACTGGGAAGGATAGTGCTTTAATTTTTCAGGCAGCCTCCACAAATTTTTTTGGTAACCCAGGATAATATCTAGACTGCGCAGCTACTTTAAATATTGTTGCATGCTGTGTCTGACAGAGGCTTGTTAATGCCAAATGTCTCCTTTTTAACATCTAAAACATTTATTTCCAGTCAAACTTAAGTGTCTTTAATTACTCTCTATAGAAAACATACCTATTTTACATGCCTATTCATTAGTAAATTATAAGCTTTAAAAACATTGAGCAAAATGGTTTAAATATATATTTTGGCTGAAATGTGGAGAACTTTCACCTGAGTAGAAAGAGGACTTAATTATTCAAAAACTGTTACTGTTCAATTTTCAGACTATTTAGGAACATACTGCTTAAGTTATTGCACCACATTCTAACCCAAATTCCCCAATAGCTATTCCTCTGTGACTTAAATTGCTATTTGTTCCATGTGATTAAAAAAAAAAAAGAAAGAATATTATGATATACCAAATGGCTGTTCAATGGTCAGAGTGCTTCCTTGGCACATGTATCCATAACATCTGGAAATTTTTCAAGTATGACATTTCTTTTGTAGCAGAATTTATTAGGTGTGGTGTGAGAGTAATTTAGAAAATTTCTTAACATTTTAAAGTTAGGATTTCATTGGACTTCTTACCTGCATAAAACTTCCTAGGCTGGGCCATTTCCTCCAGAGCCAGTGCCCTGCATCAGTGCCAGCAGTGTATGGCCTGTGATGATGAAAACTAAAGTACCAGAAGGGATTTCGGTACCCAGGTGATTAACTTTGGGTACTTCATTTTCTGTCCAGGATTTATACTGACTTTTAATCCTGTAAAGAATTAGGCAGTCTGTATGCATTGTTAATGTAATGGCTTTATTTCCTGCAACTTCTAGGGAAAACAACCCTACTACAACACAAAATTCAGCTGTCTTTACTACTATTGTACTGAGGAATTAATTTCAGTGTTAAGCCTTTATTTTAGCTATAATCTCACCCTACATATATTTTAGTTTTAAAGCATTAAAATGGAAAATACCTGAATATAACTGTCCTACAAACATGAAATGAAGCAACTGTTCTGCTACTTAACTTCACACTTAGGATCCAAGGTGCTGACACCTTCCACCCTTCTCTCTGTGCTGTCTTTGGTTGATTGTGAAGATGCTCAAAAACTGAAATAACATCTCATCTCAGCAAGCATGCTATATGACTTCACCAGTTTGATAAAGCATCTTTCAACCTCTCCCTTTCTTATTTTACACCCTTTCCTGTAGCACTTCATGTCCCACACCTTGCAGATGCTGCTTGAGAAAGAACTGCAGAAATATTTCCAGATGTAGCACTGGGTATTACAAAGATAAATTGTTGTTTGTAATTTCATCAAGAGGTTCAAAGAACTAAACATTTCATTTGCGGACTGTGTTTATGATGTATAACCTAAGGAGAACTCTACTCCATTAACTATCTGAAGTCCTATTGGGTCAATGTATGCTGGTTATGACTTTGCTCTAAACAAGCACAGGTTTTGCACCTTTGTAGTCCTTAGAAAAAAGGAAATACAAGGTGAAATGATAGGTGCAGTGTCCTCCTGTATTCTGCAATGGAAAACACAGTACCAATAACTAACTCTGTTATTCAAAGAGTCAGTAAAATTTTTCCCTTGTCAACTTGGTGCCAGTGTTTGCCATCAGTGCAGCACCACTGAAAATTGTCAGGTCAGGTCAGGGCAGAGAAATAAATAAAGACATCATAAAACATAGAGTAGACTCTCATCCCATGTTCCAAATATTTCTGTAATTAATTGCATAAACATATGATTTAAAAAAAAAACAGCAAACCCAAAACCAACAAAACAACCAAAAACCACAACAAACACAAAACCATGACAAGGCTTTATCTAAATTTAATTGCTGCAAATAGTTTGTTTTCTGCTTTGTTTGGCTGCTTTTCACTCTTGTTTCAGCAAATGAGAAAGACCTGTACATCTATGTCTTGACAGAAATACAGGTTACAGTACAAGTACAGGTCAAGTTACAGGTCAAGTACAGTAACAGTCCAAAATTTTGTTATGTCTACACTCAGATAAAAAGCATCATGTCACTGCTGGACCAATTGCAGAACTAGACCTTATTAAAGATATTTGACAAGGGATAGAGAGTCTGTTCTCCAGTTAGCAGCATTTGGAAGGTCACTAGTAGATTCTGGTTTATTTAAATGTATTCTCATACAGCATGAGGCAGCCTGAGGTTTCTAAAAAAATTACAAATGTAATTGCAACAGCAAAGTAGGGATAAAAAAAACCCCAAAAATTTGATTTTTGAGACCACAAGTGAAGAATGTTTTGATGCTATTAAGCTCTGTGTGCACAAGATGTACAAACCATCAAAGAAAACAGTCTGAAGAGATGCAAAAAAATTTGAACATTCTGCAGAAAAATAGGTATCTTTATTTTCTATTGGGGAGATTTTTTTTTATCAGCTGTTAAGCTACTTTCCTTGAGACAGACTTACTCAAATATTTTATATAAGACATGTAATTTTTTTCCTGGAATTCATGTATCTGCCATTATAATGTCTCATAGTGGGTCACAGTCCAGTGAGTAAGACCACAGACTGCTTGCAAAAAGATATGTAGATCTAGAAATGTGTATGCCAAGTGCTCTGAATGTAAAAAACTGATAGAAATAAATCTAAAAAAATAAAACATCTACAAAATGGAAATGTGGTGCAAGCTTCTATTGCATATCTAGTACAGCTGGCTCACAAAAAGGTACGGTACTAGCAGCAGCATACATTTTCAAAACTTGAAAAACGATGCCTGCATTAGTAGAAATGCACGTCCGAGCCACTGGGGAACACGCAAATGTACATACATAGGGAGACAGATAACACAAACAGACAAACCTGCCCTATATAAACTAGAGTTCTGGAGGGTACTCTAGCCCTGAAGAATACGGGCACACATCTGGGTATGTCTAGATAGTTCTTCTAAAGAACAGTTGGATATGTAAAGGAGTTTACATGCCCTAACTCTGGCTAATTACAGACTCCAGAGAAACAGGCAAAACTTCTAAGCCCTAAAACTATGGAGTAGTTTGCACTGAGTAGCCACTTCTGGTATTTATCATATTTAACAATGTAAAAGATTGTCAGAAGTTGGACTTCTAGCAAAAGTAGAATGAATGGTACTTAAGAGCATTAGGGGACTCTTAGATGGGGGTTGCTTAATTAATTCAGATGTTCAGATTCCATATATAAGTTTCACTTTAATCTCTGATCTTCTTTCCACCTATTACTTTATTTCTATCACTGCCTATAGATTCACGAAGTTTTTGCTTAGGTTTAAGTTACTCCACAGTAAGTTCACCAAAAGAACAAAAAGCATCTTGTTTCTGCTAGATATGGAAGGCTTTAAGGAAGTGAAAATCACTACTACATCCTCATATTCCTGGGTTCCTTATAATCTCTGCATTGAGAATATGCCAGTTAAGAAACACTGCTGGCCAAGGAAGGTAAGTGCTTGCAGGAAAGTCTGGACAAACAGCTGGAGTAAATCAGATATTATACTAATGTCAGACAATGGAAGGATGCTGATTTACATCCTCTGTGAATCTTATACCCAGGCATTCCTCTTGTAAATCACAGCAGTTTTTCTGGGAATATAGTAAGGAAGTGTTTTATCTACACTTCATTGTAACACGCAGGCCTTTTTTTATGATTTTAGAATTGTTTAGGTTTTATTAGTATGAGTTTACAGCTCTTTGTTCTCTGAACCGTGTGAAGAATGGAAGCAGGAGACTCGCTGCTATTCTACTTTTAGCTGGTGAATCAGAGACAGTGTCTCACATTTCATTAGTGTTTGAGTCCTTAACTCCTCGTACTTCTTAGGTTCTTTTCCCCTTTGTATAATGTATGCTGGGACAAGAATGTGTAAGTGCCACTGCCACCCCATTCAGACTTTCACTGAATTGGTGTAATTGGATTTTGCACCTCAATTTGCAAGATACAGTTCCCCTGAAAACCAACCCATTTTGGTAAGCATAAAAATAAAATGAAATAAAAATAATAATAAAGACAGGGCAGGCATTCATAAGGTACCAGGTCTCCACAGTCTTCAGCTGAGAGACCCAGATTTCAATGTACCCTGAAAAGGGTGATTAATTTAAAGTGAGTGGAGTCTGTTGCTTTAAGACAAGCTCATAAATCGTGAAAGATCACCACTTCTTTTCAAAAGGCTCTCCACGGTCTGAGTTTCCCTTCTGGGTCAGTAAAGGCATTGAAGTTTTAATGGCATGCCATGGCAGATTACACGATACAGCTGTCCCGGCACCGTGAAAATTAAGTTATGCCCCGTGTCAGCAAGGTTTTTTTTCCCTTTTCTTTCCCTACCCTCCCCCCTTCACTCTCCCTCTTTCTTTCTCTTTCCCTGTCCCCTTCTTCATTCTCCTTTTTGCTGGGAAGTGCGCATCCAGGGAGGAGGTGATGCCACGGCTGCTGTTGAGCCCCAGCTATTGAGACTGAGTAAATGGAGCTGATGGGTGAAGAAGAGCCATCAAAATGGAGGGGTTTGTTCCTCCTGCTCTCCCCAGGGCCCAGAGGCAAAGGCAGCCCTCCTTGCTCACTCAGGCGC
The DNA here is from genome assembly GCF_009819655.1 of Sylvia atricapilla. Taxonomy (NCBI): domain Eukaryota; kingdom Metazoa; phylum Chordata; class Aves; order Passeriformes; family Sylviidae; genus Sylvia; species Sylvia atricapilla. Next base: position 36,476,296 of record NC_089174.1, read on the forward strand.
AAGCACCTTCTCTGCCTTCCCAGCACTGCCAGACACCCGCCACGCCATTCCCTCTGCTCTCGCACCCAGCGGATCCGTGCTGTGGCTCAGGCACCAGCAGACCCTGGTGCTGCTACACACCGTCACAGGAGGATTATGCTCCTTGTCCGAGATGCCTCTTTCCCACAGGGCAGGGCCCAGTGCACTGGTGCACACTGCATGTGCAAACACACCCGTGGACAGGCGCAGCATCCTGCTGGAAAAGCAATCCCTGCAGTCGCCTCAGCCCCGTATCTCCACTCGGTAAAGAACGAGACAGTAAAGAGCTCACTAAAGCACAAGAAATTAATCACATTAGTGTTTAGTCTTCCAGAGCAGGGACGTAGGAGGTGAAGAAAGAGATAAGGAATTAGAAATGAAAGAATAATTTACAAACCTAACAACCAGTATTCTCTGTCAGTCATTTCCAATCCTCTTTTGATTTTTAATTCCTCAAAAACTTCAGCTTCTGAAGAGTAATGTAAACATATTGATGTTGGGCTTGGTGGTCTGATTTCCTTACGCGGTGTCATGAGGATGCTCACAACCACAGAGTACAGATGGCCAACAGTTGAAAATTATTGTTCTATATAATATCTCTAATATCTCAAGATACTGAGTTATGACAGGATATAGCCCCTACGCCTCTTCAGTCAAGTCAAAGTTGTTTAGTAAATCTTTATTTGGAAAATGATTGAGTTAATAAAGGCTTCAAGTAGAATTTCCCCATTCTGATATGAAGCCAATATGTTGACTTGTTTACTTCTTTCAGTCTTTAAAAATAGATAAATAAGTAAAGAGATATACTTTACATACAACCAATATTGTCTATCTGAAGTGCTTGCATCACACCATATGCAATAACTTATCCAAAAATTTCTGGCTTAAGACTTGCACAATTTGCAGTTAGCCTTCTATTCTAGCCCAGGACAATGATTTCAATGGGATTATTTGTGCCAGGGCTCCCTAATGCAAGGATACTTTGATTAAGCTCTTTACTTGTTCCACTGTTTCTGTGCATATTGATAGCAGAAGATGAGGTCTGACTACCTGCGTATTCAGCCATCTCTACTTTATGTATGTTTGATTAAATATTAAGGTATTCTACCTGGAATTAATTTGCTAATACGGAGTTGGAACTCTTTCCTTGCTTTCCCCAGTTGTTCCTAGATACAACCTCCTGTTCACAGCCAGTGCATCACTCAATATGCTACAAGAATGTTTGCCCACACAATCTGAGGTGGACTTCACCAGAATACCAAAAAGTGTCCAGACCTGGGAAAAAATGAAATTTTTGCCATTATTACTGAGTGGATGCTGGCAATGTTTTTCACAGGTGTGACACAAGTTTACAAGAAAAGCAGACTTTTAGCCAAAGGACTCTGGACCAGGAAGCATTGTTTAAGAAGCTTTAGCAGACGTGTGCCTCTTCATGTACTCTCTGGTTTTGGTTGGCACAAATGATTTGATAAATGAATCTGTAGGATAGCATTAGCTGGGGCTGGGGGCAGAATAAGGGTCTTGCAGGTTATATTTTACACAGGTGATGTATAGACATTAAATAAAATCCACTCTCACAGCACTACAATAATTCTGCTTGGGTAGTAGCAGAGACAATGGCATCAGGGATCAACTCATCCCACAGACTTACCATTTCACTTGTTTACTTGCATACCTCAGTTTCTTTACACACATCAATGTGTGAGGGAGAGCTGGTCATTATTCCTATTTGCATTGCTGCTATTCACTACAAATAAATCTTTCCCATGTTTTTTGTGATAGGTTCAGGCCTTTATTGAGTGAGGAGAGCTGTGAGCTGCCCAAGAGCTGTTTTGTTGGCAGGGGGTTAAGGAGAATTGTCTGTCACATCAATTATCTGCCCTTGAGCTCTTAGAAAGAAGGTGCCTAGAGACTGGCCACTTCTCTTGCTTGTACATCCACACACATGGTCACCAAAACAGCTCACACTTTGATTGGGAGTTGCTCTCCCCCTCTCTCAGCAGTGCTGCAATCCATGTTAAATCAACTCATTCCTCCTTCTCAGTAAAACTAGACAGTCCCCTGCATTGAATATGCCGGACCACACAAGGGAGAGGGGAAAAATATCTTTCCCTCAACCCTTTCTCTCCTTCATCATTTGGAAGCCTGTGTTCTAATAACAAATGGTGATTAAAAAAAAAAAAAAAAAAAAAAAAAAGACAAGCTTCCCTTCTTCCCATTTTGGAGCGACAGCTCTGAGCCTTGGTCAGGGGAGCCCATGAATTGGACTTGCAAAGGGCCCGGGAGGGGTCCCTATAAATCTTCCCTACACAGAGTTGGCTGTCTGTCTGCTTCTGGGCTGCTGTTCATTGTGACTAAAGTTTAACTGCTTTACTTTCATTTGGGAGGAGGCAGGGAGGCAAGTCGCATAAACCTGAGGCTTATGGCTATTGCCTTATTTCCTTGTCATTTTCAAAAGACATTTGTTTGCTTCCTTATTGTTCCCTTAGAAAAGTAACAATCACAATTTTTTTCTACTTACTTTATTGCCTAATTTTCTTTATTTCTTTGTCTTTCTCTTGCTACCTCTGGAATGGAAACTGTATTAAGTAGTCCAACATTTGTGAGAATGTGAAGAGTCACTTCCTTTGGTTGCTTATCCTAGAAAGGCTAAAACAATCGGTACAAAAAATATCAAAAAAATAAATATAAAAGTGATAATGATCCTGTGTGGCTATGTGTATAATTACATACATGCTTACACACAGATACACAGACACAGAAAAATACATACACTTGATATCTTGGAGAAATGCCAGCTGAAATTGTCACAAACTAAACATGGCCTTGTTTTCTCACTGATGCTTTCACCCATCATATTCTGTCTTTCTGCATGACTAATTTCTTGATCTCATTTCATGAATAACACAGCAAAATACCAACTTATTTAACAGCAGTACATACACTCTTTTAGGATATATTTCAAGTATGATGTCACCAGAATTATAATAATATAGAGCATTACTAAACATCATCAACTGCATGTGAATTCTTATTATTGTAAGAATGCATCAGTCAGCTGAAAAATGTAATTTTTATTGGCATAAATTATCCTCCCGTGTAATTTGAATCTGACATAATGATTTCTGTTTCTGAAAATTATAATCAGGATAACAGAATTATTTTTTTTCAGCTTACATGTGCAGCAAATTACTCACGGTCTTTCCACATTTTTCTTAAAGAGAAATTGTCTGAACACTAAATCCAAGCCTAAGGATTGCATTATGAAAGTGAAGCCAAGATCTTTTGAAATAGAAATCTCAATCAATCCATTTGCAAATCATGTAACAGGTAGACAGTGAATTGCTTCATTTAGAGTTCCCAAGAATTTTAACCAGTTTTCAAAATAATTTGACTGAATAGAAAATATTATATTTGCAAAATAAAGGCAGAGCTGACTGTGATGGGGATGTGCATATTTCATTATATCAGAAAGAAGAGGGGACAAAGGCCTTTCTCCATTCTTAGACATTGACTTGTTTTCAGTACTGTTTGTGAGCAAGGCATGTAAAGTTGGGCTGCTTGTTTGCTCCCTGCATGTGTGCTCATGGGTGGGTGAGGGGAGTTTGAGAATTCCTAATCCTGCAGCTCTCAGGACCTGGAGAGTTGTACCCCATCTGGGGTAACTGGATTAAAAATCTTTTCTCATTTCAAAGGTTTGATCTCAACAAGGGTTTGATGTGATGAAATCAAAGTGGCAGCTTGGATTTGAAAACTATTTGGATTTGAGCTTCCTGAAGTCTAGATCTGAGAGAATGACTGCAGTGGATATGAATGTGTGGTAACTGCACTAATGCCTATATAAAGAAGAAAGTTATGCATGAGGAAATATAAAAAATATCCCATTTCTAAAATAGTACCTACTCCAGTGAGAATAACCTTATAGTAAAATGACTTTTGTCAAGTAATGATAAGTGGCATTTGTGCTGATTTTAACACATCCCCTTATTGGCAATAATGGAAGATTTTGTCTTAAGAGGTGAAGCTAAATAACAGCTACAAAACTTATGTGTTATGTGGTAATTACTACTATTATTTTGTTGTCCTTGACACTTCCCAAGTGTTAAAGGATCCCAAAGGAATGAGAGCAGTTCATTGACCTATCTGAGGGAAGGGCAGGTTCCACATGATTTTGAGCAAGTCACCTTCCCTGTTCTGATCTTCTAATTCTCACTTGCACACTGAGGACAATAGTAGCATACCTGTTTCACAAAGTCTTTCTGAGGGAAGTGCACTACAATGCTTCAAGGCAGTCACACTCTTTGCAGCGAAGCCTGCCAGTAGTTCCTGCATTTACGAAATCAAATACAAATAAATTTCTCCATAAAAGCAAATACTAATCTTAGCTCCAGGTGAAGTTTTCACATGCACTTAGAAACACAGGCTTAAAGAGAGGGTTAATAAACTAAGTTATACATTTTTAAGAAAGTATAGACAAAGAAAATTGCACACAACTCCTTATAAGGTAGGGAGTCAGAATGAAAACACGCTAAATGTATAAAAGGACAAAATAATTCAGCCTTGAAAGGCTACAGTAAAGACTAACATGGCAATCAATGCTGCTTCTTTAGTAATCACCATGCACTGTCAATGTGGGATATATTATCCATGTGTCCTATTATATTCCACCTAAAACTGACCATAGTTTTCAAATTATGCAACATCCTAACATTTATACAACAAAAATTATGTTCATTTTTTGTTACATGGAAAGGAAAAGCATCCTCAGATTCTCCCTTTTCATAGTTACTTTCTGTTAAAATTTGACAAAAACATAATGCAATATAAAGAATTGATTAAAAGATATGTCTGAGGCATGAAAGAAATTCGGGTAGGTTTATAATATAGGACTGCAAAAACTTACCTGAAAAGCTCACTGCATATGAGAATGAAATACATCAACAGCTCTTCTGTGATGACACTTTGGTATCATCTATCAAAAGACTGAAACTCACTTTTCTTAGCAACAGACCTTTCTCAAAAACTTGTGCCAGCCTGTGGAACCATGGACCACATATACAAATTTATTAGGAAACCCAGCACCTTTCATTCTAACTGCAGATTCACTCTGACCTTTTATTGCTAAGATAATCATAAAATTATGAGTGTCTATACATTATTATAAGTGTCTATACACGTATAAATAAAGAAAGAAAAAAGAGGATGTCTTCTGTGAAGTTCTCTGAAAGACAAAGAGAAAACTACAGACAAGAGATGTCACTCTTACACTCAGCCTGTTGAGAAAATGTCAAATAATATAGCTAAATTTGTTGAGATGACTGAGATCCAGAATTGTCTTTTAAATATATCAACTATTAAACTTGACTTCAAAAGAAAAAAGAAGACCAGCATACAAAAAATATAGTAGTGCATTATGTGCATCTATAAACAGAATTCAGTGTAACAGAACTTGTGCAAGGTTATATGGCAAAAGATGGAGAAATATGCTTTAATTAATAATGTGTTTATTTATGCAGCATTAACAATGTATTTAAGTTTTAAGTTCTGCTTTCAGCTGTTTCTCCTAATATAAACACTTATTTTGGGCAAGTCTTGAATTTTCCAGAGCGCCTCTAAATAATCTAGTCCTATCCTCTAAGACTTGGTGTCCTAGGTTTGGCTGGAATGGAGTTAATTTTCCTCATAGTATTTCATATGGCGCTGTATTTTGGATTTGTGACAAAAACAGTTTTGACAATACACTGGTCAGGATAGTTCTGCGAGCGTCTGTTTCTGCCCCTCTATTCAAGTAGTCTGGGGCTGGACAGGAGACCGTATGGTGACACAGCTGAACAGCTCACTTCAACTGACCAGGGGACTATCCCATGGCATATGACATCATGCTTAGCAATAACAACTGAATAAAATCAGGAGAAAGCAGTGACAGTCATGGTTATGGTGCTTGTCTTTCCAAATATATATGATGGAAGATGAAGGCCAGCTGTTCTGGAGGTGGCTAAATGCCTGACTGCTGATAGAAAATTAGGTCCTCCTTTTGCTTTACCTATTAACTGTTAACTTTCCCTTGTCTCAAACCATAAATTTTCTCAATTTTATCCTCTGATTCTCCTCCTCATTACCTGGTGGGGAGTGAGCAACGGGCTGTTTTGCAACTCAGCACTTACAGGGTTAATCCACAATGCCAATCCAGACCAGCTACATCTTGTCAGATGCTCTTACAAATTGCCAGCCAGTGAAAATTTACTCCTGAGTAGGTACTCCTTTAATTCTAAATATAGAAAATAACTTACTGGCTTCTTCCTTGAAACAATGTTTTCATGTTGTTCGAAATTATTACTACTTCACCACACTAGTCCCCTTTTCTTCACTTCCTTATCCTCCTTACTTTCCTCTGCCCTGCCTTGGCAATTGCCCTCTTCTCCCCACCATTTTCACAATGAGTTTGTCTTGGTTTGGTTTCTAAAGTTTCATATACTCTTTATAGCATTTTGGAAATAATGGCTAAAAGTTCTCCCTGAAATCGCTTCATCAAACTTTAAGTTTTAATAGGATTAATCTATCGTCATACAAAAATCCAGTTGATTTAACTACTGTTTAAACAGTATTTCCCTATTCTGGCTTCTCTTCTTGTCCTTTATTTACTGATATACCCAACAAATACTGTTTGCACATAACCTTTTAAAGGAACAGTTTGTAATTAAGGAAACTAAAAATTGAAAAATGTTTTTGGGCATTCTTGTAATCACAACTCAAAACCGGTTTAAGAAACTAAAAAAAGAGGATTTTACTTTCGTGTTTCTAGTTATTCTGGAGGAAGACAAGACAGGGTAGTGCATGATCTCAGGCAAAATTGTAATTCATAAGCTACTGAGATCTGGGGTTGAGTTTCTAACAGGCAACTGGTGTCAATTGAAACTGTGAAAATCTGTTTTTTTGAGAATTAAACTCAAGTTAATAATTATCTTAATATTGTTCAACACTATTGTATCTGCTGTCAGTGTTAACTTTGCTGTTCCCACCCCCCTCTTGAAAAGTTTTTCACAATTACCTGTAAAAACAAATATCCTAATTTCAAAAAGCTTTATTCATCATAATTATGATATCAGCAGGCTAGATCAGCTGTTCTAGGCCTGTTCTAGAAATTTGGTATAAAAGGCATTTCTGGTTTGACAGGATACACCTTTTGAATATTGTTGCTCTTATGTCATAAGGCACTACCTTAATAAAGCTAAAAACAATACTAACTTCATGATAATTGGATGATTTACAACACAGGACTTCTTTAAACTCTTCTTATGGTGGGCAATCACAAGGCAAAGAAACAGAAAACAGAAGAACCTTTCAGCAGAATGCCAGGATGCTGTAACAGAGCAAAAAAACCCCACAAATTGCCAGGTTTTGTATTTAAGCAGGAAGATCAGGAGTCCAAAATGAGAGGGTAGCAAGAAAATCTGGATATCTTATGGCTCAGTGCATTGTCAGATTTCTAATTATGAGAACATAAAAAAACTTCTTAAAAAAGGAAAGGTAAGAGATCAAAGTAGAGTTTGTTGTCCTTAACAACCAGTAGGGCAAAACATTGCTTTCTTTTCTAGTCTGTGTCATGCTCATTGAACAGACTACTGTAAGACTACCAAGGCAGCAGAAATCCTGGTCTATAATGGCTAAAAGTAATGCAAATGAGTATAAACTGAAAATTGTGCAGTGCAATCCTTCCCTGGTAAATCTTCCCATTACTGGGCATCAAAAGCATCACAAAAATCACTGAGTTTAAATTTCTATGTCTGTATAGGTCACAGCATGTTACCAATTTTTTAATGACATCAAAAGGAAAGACTGAAGGCCTGCTCTATCATGCAATGAACTTTGACAAAAATGTAAAATCTAATCCTCTTGCACTCATAATATTCTTATTCTCAAGTAGACTCATCCACTGCAAACTCAACTGAGACATCCAAGTCACTGCATTAATGGCACCAGTAGCCATTTTTGGTCATTAATTTTCAGATATCCCAAGAAACATCTGTCATGATTAATTCTCTGAATCATTGGGTTCAAATCCATTTCCATATTCTTATATGGAAATCCACATTATAATAAAACTCTATGTAATACAGAAAAGAGCAGGAAGAATAATCAAAGTGATGGAATAGTTCCGTGGAAAAAGAAAACTTGAAAAGAGAAGTGGAAAAGTGCTACAAAATTACTGTAGAGCAAGGGAAAGGTTTGGTGGCAAAGTCCTGCCAAAGAAGAGGAAAACCTCTCAAAACTGTGCCATAAGATAGTGGAACTCCTTGCTGCAGGCTGTCAAGGATATGAAAGCTGTTGCTGCACTGTGGCTAACTGAAGGCAAAAAAATCCTGGTGTACTTCCAGAAAAATATAACCCTTAGTACTCTAACTCCTACACTGTTTCTTCATCTGTCATATATGTGAAAGAAAAACTGTAAGCTACAAATTAGTATCATTCTACTGAAATCTCAGAATAAAACTTTGTTGCTGAAGAAAAAAACCTGATTGCTGTGAAAATGTGGGTATATATGTCTTTTAAGTCCTCCTGCTCATGTTGAAAAATAGACATGCAGTGAAATTGTGACAGTCTGGATTCAAATCGCATGGGCTAATTTTAGATGAGTTTTCTGGTCTTGGCCTGTCTCAAAGGAGCACTTGTCATCCAAGCTTGCTAAAGGATAACCATGTGAATCTAGCAACTACTTGTCAATGTGTCAAACTGGCATCACATAACATGTACCAACCACTCTGGTCTCAGGAGAGCCTGTGTACTCAAGTCAGCATCGGAGATGCTTACCCTGGGGGCCTTTTAGGAAGATGGGACAGGGATGGGAAAAAAAGCTTCCTCTACCAATGGAAAGCACACCCAAAGTACCATTTGCTTCTTAGCACCTTCCCCATAACCTGTCTTTGTGTGGTGCCAGCCTCAGCAACTTGCTTTCCTAACTCTCCATGATGCTCCTCCTGCTTCAGGAGTAGTGGGGCCATGGAGAAAATGGCAGCAGATACACAACTGATATTTTTGAAACTAGGAAGAAAAAAATACAAGACAATCCTGTAAATTTTCAATATCATTTCAAAATAGAGGAACCAAGACTAACACAGAAATTCAGTCTTATACTTTAAATGTAGCCAGCCTGAGCCCTTATTGGGGATTAGTAAAAACCACTTGATTATCATACCTGTTGATAAACATAAAGGCTAATGTTCTGTAATGAGCAACAATTCACTTCTCTATACCTTGGCTATATCCTGACAGGAAAAAATATTTTGCAGGGGGTAGAGAGTTACATCAAGATAAAATCATACAACACTTAGCCAAAAAATTTTAAGCCTTCAGCAATGTTTAAAAATACATTATATCACACACATATGTTAATTTTATTTACATATAAGGTAACCAAACATTTTTAAAAAACCTATCTCTGGGCAAAGTGATATGCATATTAAATCAATATACACCTCTATCTAATATAGCACTACTAAATGCATGGGTATATTTAATATTAAAATGTCTGCATTTGTATTCAAATGTGTAATTAACCCCAGGTTTGCTTTAGTTTCCACATACAGTTGTTTGAAAGTGCAGGTTTTAATGGCAATACTTTCTTTAAAAGATCTGGGAAAATAGTTGTGGAATCAGTTCCTACAGAGATTACAGAAATCTGTCTGAGGGATAAAATTTTGCTTAACATCTCCTCAGTTATGCCTCTTATTTAGTAGTCACACTTATGCCAAATGTCTTACTCCTTTTTCATCAGGGAGCAGATAATAACTCAAATGCCCCAGCCAAAACAAACTCTTGGAAAAGATCTTATGAAATCATTTCTCTTTGCAAATCCATAAAAATCACCTTGGACTCCTTATCAATAGAAAGGCTTAAAGAGGGTGCAGAAGTCATTGAATTATGATGTGCTTGTTTTAATGAAATTCCACTCCTGCTGGGATGTTCCCTGCAGATTTTCCATATTTCAGCATGGGAAAGGTTTGATGCTTTCCTGCCAGTGCCAAGAGTTAATTGAAAACATTTCAGGATAAATTCAGCTTGGGGGCCAACGCTCCCATTCCTTCATTATTCTTAACAATAATAGAGGAGTAATACAATTATTAATAGGCATGTTGTATCCTCTTAAAGTGGCAGTGTGTTTCTGAAACCGTGTCTTTCACATTCTTTTTCTTAAGCAAATCTGAAACAAATAGAAGAATAGAAATCTCAGGAGAAAAGCAAGCCTGGCTGATATATATACAATTCATCACTTTTTCTTCACAGTGAGTATTTAGCTATTGTTAAATATAGGTAGTTACTTAAAATTTAAAAACCAGAAAATCTAATAAAATAAAAATATCACTCATCTAGACCAGAATTCCCTAAAGGTCTTCATGTTTAAAGGCTCATCCCTGTGGGATATTAAGTAGTTTCTTTGAATATATGTATATCCTCAGAGTTATTTAAGGAAACTCAGAAAAGATAAATGCAATTTTTAATACAAATGACATTGTTTTAAAGCTTAAATTGGTTTTGAAGTGACATATTGTTCTTAGGATTTATACCTTCAGTTTAATGAATCTAAAATAATATTTTTGTTTTGTTTTGTTTTGTTTTTTTTTTATGATAGATGACATTAGATTATCTAGCTGGCCTAGGGCTATGTTATATATATGTTATCTTCCACAGTAAACAATTTATACTACAACATTGCAAAAATATTTTTCATTTTAATCTTTTTTTCCCCTGACCTTGACTCTTGAAACATTTGTAAGTTTGTCAATATTGATGCACTCTTGATAACTAGATATTGAAACTCATAAAAGATATAAAGTTAGGGAAATATTTCCAAAATAATGTTTTCATCTATCTTATTTTCATCACACATGTTTATCTCTTCTCTGCACTACTCCTCCCAAAACAGACAACATAAAAAATTCAGCAGCTCTAACTGTTTGCAGAACTATTTTGCTATAAAGCTTTCAGACTAAAGAATCTCAAAACCAGTCCAAGTAAATGGAAGTTACATGATTCCTGCAGACTACGATGAGTCAAGGATGTATTTGTATCATTTCAGAGGGCTCTTCCTAATTCACTACAGTTATTCCCGTTTCTTAAAAGGAGATCTGCTGGCAAAAGTCTTTAATAGGGTCCCTGCCCATTCTGGCAGCAAACATGACATTTAGAACTGCCCCAGTGCAGAAGACTCTCCAGACAGAATGGAGGTCATTTAACCAGCTTTTTGCACCCTGTCTTTATCTTGTCACACAGAAGGATAGCAAGGGTAAAAGAGATTCGGGCTCAAATATTTTCAAAACATCAATGCACTATGACAGCATTCTGGAATACAACTGAACGGCACGTGTATTTTAAAGCATTTCTATACCCCAGGATCTGAGTAGAATAAGGACAGGATTAGGAATAGTTTCTCCCTCAGTTATACCTACTGCAAAACAGATACATCTACTGAGTCAGAGCTAACCAGGTATGACCATCCCCCTTGATTTACACAGCAGAGTATTAAGACAATGCTGGGCCTAAAATCTGGACTGAGAGCATCACCACACAATGTTTTCATCACTAGTTCTCTTAAGAGCAACAAGTTTTCCCTAAACCACTTATTGAGAAAATAAAATTTGCTCCCATGAATATCAGAAAGGCAGACTTCAGCTAGCTTGCAGGACAGGATGTTTCTTAGCACTTGGCACTATAGCTTTTTTCCTTGTTTACTGCACACAGATGTGAGAAAACCAGATAGTATTCCGACCAAAGTGTTCCCAATGAGATTTGAAGAGAGTCAGAATAATTTCTGAATATGATGGGAGGGATTATATTCAGGCTTTACATGCAGTCAGTATGTTCTAAGATTTAGCCTAATATTGCCAAAACTGAATTACTCAAAGTTTGAGCAGCCCCAAATGGAAAAGATTTCACAGTTTCTCAGATTTCATGTATCATTCTTATCCACTCCTTTTACAAATCTATCCTCTCCATTCTAGCAATACCTTTTGCATAATAATATGTTCTTCAACACATCCAGGCACTCAGCTTTGCTCACTTCAGTAGGTTTAAGCTTACTTCAGTAGGCTTTAGCCAACTTTTAGCTACACTAGCCCAAACCTAAGGGTTAGCTGCTTGTTGATTCTCATAAGCTTCATTTAACTAACTGAGTAATCTTTCTTTCTAAGTATAGAAAGAAAGCCAAAGAGTAAATTCTGACAACAGTTACACTCCTGAAAACTCACACTAACCTCTAACAGGAGTCAATGATTTGGAATTATGCAAATAAGATTTTATGATAGAGAAAGGTGAGATGTTTTGGACAAATTATTTGGCACATATGTTCTTTCAGTTCTTTCAATAAATTCCACAGTCTTGTTTTGAATTTTCTTCCATGGCCTCAATTCCTGATATGCACAGACAAAGAAATCTGTCTATACTTGACTTTGCCAGGTCCTATAGACTAATTTGCAAACATGTGGTATACACCTGAATACACTAATATGAAAAATAAGATAGCCTTAAGAGTTTCTGTGGACTGCTGCTTTACTTCCCGCTTTAACATATTTTTACATGACATCAAAAATATTTGAATGGATTTAGAATGACACTAACTCCTGAAAAGAGATAGTATGAAGATCATCACTATTGAGTGTATCAGGAATACCTACAGAATCATAGAATGGTTTTGGTTGGAAGAAACCTTAAAGATCATCTAGTTCCAACATCCCTGCCATGGGCAGGGAACTTTCCCTTACACCATAATAATCACAGCCTCATCAAGGTCTTGAAAGCCTCCAAGGCTGGGGAGTCCACAATTTCTCTGGACAACCTGTTTCAGTGAATCACTATCCTTACAGTTAAGAATTTCATCCTAATAGCTAGTATAAACCTGCCACCCTTCAGCTAAAAGCCATTCCCCCTTGTGCTTCCATGACATGCCCTTGTGAAAAGTCCCTCTCCAGCTCTCTCTCCTCTCTCTTTCTCCTCTAGGCACTGAAAAGCTTCTAAAAGGTCTCCTCAGGGCCGTCTCTTCTCCAAGCTGAACAACTCTGACTCTCTCAGCCTGTCTTCATAGAAGAGATACTTCAGCCATCTGACAAGCTTAGTGGCTTCCTCTGGTATCCTTCCAACAGGTCAACATCTTTCTTGTCCTTAGGATGCCAAACCTGGACGCAGTACATCAGAAGTACTTCAGGTAGGGTCTCAGAAGAGCAGAGTAGAGGGGCAGAATCACTTCTCCTGACCTGCTGGCTCACACCTCTTCTGATCCAGCCCAGGACATAGTTGGCTTTCTGAACTGTACCTGCACACAGCTGGGTCACATTGAACTTTTCATCCACCAACACCCCAAAGTCTGGGCTACTCTCAATCCATTCCTCCAACGGCCTATATTTGTATGACTGCTCTGACCCAAGCACAGAACCTTGCATTTGGCTCTTTTGAACCTCATGAGGTTTCCATGGGCCCACCTCTCAAGCCTCTCAAGCCGGTTGCTATATTCCCTTACATTTCACTATTCCCACTATTGTTATACTTCCTCTGTTTCTCTTGTCTTCAAGTCCCGAACCAAATTCTATCTTTTTGTCTCCACTTTTTTCCTAAACTTCCCCTTTGACCCCTTTTCAACTGTTTCAATCCTTTCTGGCCTTGTGGGCATGTGTAAGAGCTACCTTCTCTCCTCAATTGCCAGGCATCACAACCTTCATTGAAATATGCCATGTGTATATTTGAGCCTGACCTCATTCTACATTCCTCTGCCTTAGGAGCCTCTTGGATTTCTCATCATCAGGTCACCATTAAAATCACAGTATAATAGAAATTTATCCAATGGGATCTCCATAGATCATCTACTTCCCAACTTTTTCCACAAACTGTATTCCAGCCAACACTAGAAATCAGATGTATCTCATGCTAGCCAAATCGTGGAAACATCAAACAATGGAGGTGACAGGGTTTTTTTGGAAAACTTGTCTCAGTCCTGTACTACCTCCTTCACCTCCTGGTAAAGTTCTTCCTAATGCTCAGTCTGAACTTACTGGCCACAGTCTGTGCCTGCTGCACCTTGTCATACCTTCTTACACTACTGAGAAGAGTTGGGCCCTGTAGTCTTCACAAAAGTTCCCATGGTATAGGGTGCCATTAGACTCATTTTTCAGTTGGACTAAAGTTCAGCTCCCTCATCTTTTCGTTGTTGGTAACAAACTATAGCCATTGTGGCAGCCTTCTAGTAGCCCTGCAAGTTTCTCAACATCCTTCCTGAACTTGAGAGAGGTGTGGTCTGAAACCCGGACACAGTGTTTGAGGTGCACTGTAATGAACATCAAGAACATGGGGATGATAGCTTTCATCTTCATCTTCTGGAGATGGGGGAAAAGAGTCATTTCCAGAGCTAAATATTCATCTTCTTTCCACATTACCCTTACCTTCTGGCCGTGCCAACATTACTAAAGACAGACAGCTTCCTTTCTCCATTCCCCCATTATTTTCAATCTGTGTCTCAGCTAACTTCTTGATATTATTTTGGAGCTTCTGTCTCCTTATTAGCAAGTACACTATCAATTCTCCAAAACCTCTACATAACAGTCATCTCCTCTTCCCTACACTCTCTTCTTCTCGCCCATTCAAAATACCACATTGGAACATGGATTTTTCTTTATGCAGACTCTGCATCACTTTATTAATGTATTTTTGTTTCCTACATATCACACTTCACCTCATGACCATCCCTATTAAACTTTAGTCTCTTTCCTTACTCTAGGGTGTTCCTCTTTCCTCTCCCTGATGTATGTCCAAGGTATTGTATTAGCACTATTATCTCTGTGTGTTAACAAAAATCTCTCTTTGCGCACATTCACCTTCACTTGGCTCATAATAAATTCATGAAAAAAAGAAACTTTAAAGAAAAGGGAGGCTTGTCAATTACTATTTTGATTTTGAGCACCAAACTCTCATCACTAGCAGTAGTTGCATAAATCATCCTTCTTCATTGTTTTATTTTTATGCCCTTCAGTTACATTTGCACTGGTTGAATTTTGGAGGTAGATATCCAAAATATTAGCTGAAAGCTTCCTCAGAAAGCAAATCTTTCCCACATCCTTCCCTGCAGTTCCTCTTTAAGAGGTGTCAGCATGGCTGAGAGAATGAAGTGGCTCCACATTGTTTGCCTGAACTATTATGTGTTTAACATTTCCATAACAAAAGTGCCACTCGACTTCTCCCCGATTAATGCAGCTCGAGGGCTCTTGTCCCCCTTTAATAAAACATTGTTGAAATCATTTATTTAGAGCCCCTGGTTACTAGTGGGAGAATGACCATCTTTGTGCCAAAATATAGTGTATACAGTCCACTATTTTGTAGTAGATCATTCTGTTATTTAAGAAATTGATTAAATGGATGTCTTAAAAAGTATTTATGCTAATAGCACATCACTTATGTCATTCAGTCAATGTGAGCCTTTTCAACTGTCTAACACAGCCAATCCCTCAAGTAAAATACAGTAACTTTCAACTTTACGGCTTACAAATCTGTATCTCAGATGTGAAATCATTGCTCTTCCCATTTGAAAATGTTTCCTATTGCACAACTACCTACTTTTCCTAGGACTTGCAATGGGTATGTTACCACAGGCAGTGTGGAAGTGTGTGAAGTTATTACTACAGACAAGAACATAATCAACTGAAGGTCTAAATTTTTTTGATGATATTTGAAGACTATGCAACTCAGTCACTCAAGAAGCATTTTCCAATACTCAAATGGTGACTATTTTTTGTTCCAGTACTTCTTATGTGCACACTTTGGCTCTTTTGGAGCACCTCTCAAACTCCAGTGTACTCAAAAAAAAAAAAAAAAAAAAAAAAAACACAAAAAACAAACAAACAAACACACCAAAACAAACAAACAAACCAATAAAAATCAAGTACTACTTTTGCATCACATTGAGATGTCTGGTTCTCTACCTGTAAAGCTGTCTGCAGCCACCCTTGCAGCCTTATCTATGATATGAACTATAGAGGCATGTCTGTAGTGAGATATATGGTAGAGCAATAGCTTTTAGGAGGAGAGAAGATTCTAAGTAAAATCCATCATGCTTTGCTTTCCAATGTGGCATGAAAAGACTTGGCCAAATCAGAGCTCTGCTTATGGTCATTGTAAGGTTCCATTTCATAACAATTTTAAAGTTATGTATGCTTGTCTGTATACATTGGTGTATATTGTTGAAAATAAACAGGGACCTTATGTTATGTCCATTGTGATTGTATACAAAAGATTTGCTGTGCGCTTGGGTGATCAGTGAAGCTTGAATCTCTCCCTATTTACTGTATGGTCACTGTCAGTTCAATGAACTGCCTCCCTTGTTCTCCACCATTGTCCCACACTCCCTTAAACATTTGTCACTGAAGTGCCTCCAAAGACAAATAAACTGTCACCCAGAATTCAAACCTGGTAACTGGGAATAAAAAGGGATCTACTGGATTATTTTACATGAAATGATGCAGAGCTCCTTCTTCCCCTGGAAGAGATAGCTTGGACAGAACTTCAGCAGAGAGCCCTGCTAAATAGCCAGACAAATGAGAGACCTTCTTGTCCTGTGAAAAATCTTCCTGTCAGGAATGGTGAAGCCTTTTCCTTGCTTAAATCTGTTCTTGCTACATCACTTGACATTTCAAGTTTTCCATTTGTCTGAAAAACAAGCAAAAGAAATACAGATTTGATGGACATCAGCATCTGCACGGGCTTATTTGGCTGGGACAAACAGCAACATGGGCAGCGATTCCTGCTGGAAATTGTGTTGACTCTGACTATACAACAAAACCCAGAGCTACCTCCTTATGGAGAGGAGCTCACAGGACAGAATCAGTTCAGCTGTATTTATTGCACAATAACTTAAATTAAAACAATCCACTTTTTCTGGAGAAGGAAGCATACAGATGAGTCTTCCCTGCCTCGTGGTGCTTGGTGTTGATTTATTCCAGGCAGATGCTTTCGACAGGAGCCCGTAAAATTAAGTCTTGAGTTTATTGCAGCAGTTAATTATCAGTCCTTTTCGAGTGCTAATGTCTTTACTCTTAAATGAAGAAAAATAAAGGCTTTTAGCTAGGACTTAATTTTTCATCAACAACTAGTTAAATAGTCCTTGTGGGCACTAACTGTTGACAAACTGAAAGCATGTTTCTGGTCATCTGTGCAAGTATTTAAGATCATCCTTATCCCATTGTGAACTCAGCACTTTGTAAAGAAAGCTGACTCTATTTACAAGTCTCACCCAACTACTCTGTCGTCCTCCTAAAGAAACAGTTTCCAGCTTTGTTTTAACAATAAGCTTACTCAACCGTTCAGATGACTTTAAAAACAAACTTGAGATCATAGCCGCACACCATAGTCATACACTTGTTTGGTATCACAACTATTTGGGGTTGGTTTATGTGTGTGCACGTGCACTTATGTACATTTATTGCTGGGCAATGTAATCAAATTCACACCCTAAAGAAATAGTAAAATAATCTTCCACTGAAATAACTAACCCAAGTAGCAGGGTTTTCTAGTTTTGTTGATTTATACAACAGACGGATGTGGATTTGTGCTCTGTCAAGATCTGCTAAGATGAAAAAGACACTATCTTGCTAATCTGTCGCCCCCTCAGTCAAAGTTTATTTGTGGTAGCTTTTAAACTTCTGACTTGCCTTCCAATTATAGCCTTTAAAAAGAAAAGCTTTAAATAAACACCATGAATAGAAGATAAATAAACTTTTTTTTTTTTTTTTTTTTTTTTTTTTTTTTTTTTTTTTTTTTTTTTTTTTTTTTTTTTTTTTTTTTTTTGAGTGCCTAGCTTGACGCAGTCCAAACTCAAATCCCTAGAGGACTGAGCTCTCTCTTTTGTGTTAATGTTTAAAAGATTTTCCAGTGCCGGAGTTTATTCCTACTGCAAACATTTCTATTTACAAGGTCAAGTGTATCAGCACTCGACACAGCTTAAGAGTGTAATTATTTATCTAAGGGCGTTTGAGTGTAGATCAGTAGCTCTGGCAGCAAACCAGGCTTCAGCACGATGCAAAGCATCTCCTAAGCACAGTATTACAAGATCTAGTAATTGCTGATCCCTTCAGCGTGTTTACTTTTGCATTCTTCGTTGTGGGAGAAAGCAGACTGAATAGCAAACTTCGCGTTTTGTTGCAGCTGCCTTGATGCGTGCGCCCCTGCCCGCGCGAAGTGAAGCCTTGTTCGAAGCGCTTGCCGCCTCTGTGTGATCTATTTCTCACCACTCGTTTGCACGCCTAGGAGCACTTCTACAAGCGCCAGTGGGAGCAGTGTGCCTGCAGGAAGGAAGCGCGGTGCACCAGTAATTCTACACGTATATATACAGGAGCAGTGTCCTCGAATTGCTTTACTCTCTTCTGGCACTGACAAGTTACCATGCCAACGCATTATAAAATCAACCACTCATTTAAAGAAATACTTTCAAAGCTGTATTTACTTCTTGCATGTAATTATCCATTAAAGTAAGAATAGCAGTAGTTTACATCTATGTGAAGTATTACAGGCAGACACAGTTTTGTTTTGTTTTTTTTTACTGTTTTTTGGTTTGTTATTCTGTGGTTTGATCCCCGCCTCTCTTCCCCCACCCCCACATCTCGGGTGCTGAGAGTTCAAGTGTCCCTGGAAAACAATTTCACTGCATCCATTATTTAAAGCTCTTTCTTTACTAATTTACACGTTTAGAAAATACAAAAAAAGCCATACATATTTAAAAGAGAGGCCTTTTTTTCGCCTTCTATAAAAAATACAATGTTTAAGGCAGGTCAGAAAAGCGTTTATACAATTCTAAAATGTTCATAAAGTCTCTCCAAATAAGAAAGTTAACTTTCAATCTGTAAAATACACCGTACATTTGATGTTCTAGAGAATACTTCACTTAATCACTGTTGCTGGTATCCCTTTAAACATAAAGTGAAATCTGTACCTTTCCAAAAACGAATAGCAAATGCAGCTACCTGGCAAATAGGACGCGGAATTAAAACTTTTTATTATTTTTTAAATAAATTATCCCCAAAGCATACAATTTATAAAATTCTATATACAATGAAGAGCGACTGGTAACAAATCCCAGTTTTAAATACTTTTTCTTATATAAGATTTACCAGAGGTCAGCACCCTGATATGACGAGGCAATAAAACTTTTCAGGATATTTGTACATACATGTTCTCGAGTTTAAAAGTGTCTTTCAAAGATGGCAGTGCAGAGCTCTTTTAAAACAAAAGTTGCATTGTTCAGTATAGCCAACAACTCCGAAACAATTTTTTTTTTTTAATGTCGCTAGGTTACAGAGGAAGATACGGCTGCTGGCACGCTTTTGTTATAGGCAATATGTGTGTGCAAGAGGGTGTGCTGTAAACCACCGAATTTATTCAGTCTGCTATTTCCCTAAATTTAATGGCAGATGCGGCGTAGGCCCCTTTCGGGCACAACTGCATCGGGAAGAGCGAGATGCAGCTAATGATAATCAAGTTGCTGACTAACTAGTACGGCAACGCTTTGGCAGCAAGTTTGGGTTGCTCACCTCTTACTAACCTTCATCTCAACACTCTTTAAAAGACCCCCAGTACCAGCAGGCCACGACTCCCGGTTTGTCCCGGGGGGCGGCTGGCGGCCTCGCCCGCAGTCTCCGTCAGCCGCTCCGCTAGCTGGTAACACGAAGGCAGGGTGGCAGTAATTGCATAGTGCACACTCGAGACCAACACCCGAAACACGAGCGGCCCCTGCGCTCCGGCCACCACTCCAGCGGCCGGCAAGCAGCGCCGGGCCGGGGGAAGGGGTCGGCTGAGGGCTGCGCGCAGCAGCGGAGGCAGAGGGGGAGACGCGAGGGGACGGGGCGCCAGGGTGAGGGGTCGGGGGAATCCGCGGCCAGAGCGTTCAAAGCCGCTCCGCGCCGAGGGGCCCCGCCGGCCGGATCCCCGGCCGCCGCGGGAGGCCTCGACTAGAGGTCCACGGCGGCTCGGCGCGGCAGGCCTGGCCCGGCCCCGCCCGGCGAAGGGGATGGGGAGGGAGGCAGCGATGGAGGGAAGAAGCCATGGGAAAGCAGGCAGGGAGGAGTGCCGGAAGGCAGGGATGCTAGAGCCGTGGCAACAGCGGCACCAAGATGGAGGCGAGCAGCGCCCCGGCCGCCCCGGCGGGCCGGCCGGCGTTATCTGCCTGCACGGGGAAGCCGGGCTCGGCGCCCGCATTGTCCTCCGCGTCGTCCCTCCCCTTCTGGCTCGGCTCCTCCTCGTAGTCCTCGTCGTAGTACTCCTCCAGGCCGCCGTCCGAGCCGCCGCTGCTGCCCGCGCCGTTGCCGCCCATGTCGGTGCCGAAGCAGAGACGGGCCATGTTCTCCTTGACCGACTCGCAGATGGGCCGCTCCAGCCCGTCGCAGACGCAGTCGTTGAGCAGCACGGCCTTGGGCACGGCCAGCATGTCCTCGATGACGGCGCGACACTCGGGTGTGCAGCGCAGCCCGTTGAACAGCTTCCCGCAGTAGGTCATGTAGCGGTTCAGCGCCAGGCTGCAGCGGCTGTCCCAGTCGCAGCGCCGCCGCGCCTCCGTGCAGCCCATGACGCCGGGGCCGCCGGGGCCGGAGCCGCCGGGGCCGCCGCCCGCGGGGCTGCTGGTGCGGGGCAGGCAGGGCTCGATGGCGCGCTTGGTGGCGCGGCAGTTCTCGTCCTGCGCGCAGTCGCAGTCCTCCAGCGCCGGGCCACGCCGGGTGTGGTTGAGCTGGATGAGCGCTGCGATGCAGTGGCTGGGGCACCGCCGCCTGGACGAGGTGGCCGCGCCGGCAGCACCCGCCGGGCCGTCCCCGCCGCCCGCCGGCGGCGGCTGCTGCTGCAGGAGCACCGGGGCGCACGCCTCGGCGTACTGGTTGTACGCGTAGCTGCACTCGGGCTCCCCCTGACACTGCAGCACCGCCTGCCAGCAGATCAGCCGCCGGCCCTGCACCAGCGAGCCCCGAGGCAGCCACACGGCGCCCAGCGCCGCCGCCAACCACAGCCAGGCGGCCGCCCGCGGCCAGCGCCGGCCGCCGCCTCCGTGCCGAGCGGGCGAGGGGGCCACCATCGCGGACGGGGGTAGTAGCTGCAGCCGCGAGCGAGCTGGGAAGAGGCGCTGGTAGACGAGGAGGAGGAGGAGAAGGAGCTGCCGCCTGTGGAAAAGTTTCCAAAACTCCCGCCGGCAGTGTGCATGAGGTCTCCTCGCATCAATCCATGCGCGCCGGGCTCGGGGTTCTCCAGCCCCCGAGCGCTGAAGTCGGCGGGGCCGCGGTACAAAGCAGGCGTCCGGGGGCCTTCCCGTGCCCCCCACCCGCTGCTCCGGGCTCGGCGAGGCGGCGGCGAAGGTGCCCGGAGAGGTGCGGAAAGTCAGTGCAAACAGGGGCTCGGACGACAGCGGATCCGTAGTGCGCTCGGGGAATCGCAGGCTGCTCCAGGAGAGCTCATGATGCTGTACTGTTCTTCATGCAGTTCCGTCTCTTTTTTTTTTCTTCTTGTTGTTTTTTTTTTTTTTTTCCCACAAAATAAATGCCCAGCTGCTGCTGCTGCCTCCTCGGGAGCTTTTAACTCTCCGCTCGCAGCATCTCTGCACATGCCAGCCGCTCCGATGCCATTCACAGTCCCGGCTGCGCTCACTCCCTTTCGGTATGGATCACGCTTTCGGGTGGCGCGGAGAAGAAATATTTTTCCCCGCGACCAAGACGAGTGCACGGGGAAAGGAGAAGCGGCAGCCTTCGCGGTCTCTTTCACTCTGGGCGACTGATGCTGCTTCTGTTGTCAACAAGCCCCGCAAGCTGCTCTGTGGATCCGTCTGTGGATCTTTTTTTCTTTGCAAGGCTTTAAATACAAAAGTGCCCTCCGAGCAGCAGCAACGTGCTCTGATTAGGCTTCATTATGCATGCATGGAAAAGCAAACAAACAAAAAAAATTAGCAACGCTTCTTCTTTTACACAACCCCCCCAGCCTGCGCTTTCTCGCTCTCTTTCTCCCTTTCTCCACTTTTTCTCCCTTCGCTCGGCCCCCTTTCCCTGCCTCGCCACTTGCCATTGGCCCAGCCTGTTGTTGAAACCTTTTTTTTTTTTTTTTCCTTCCCCCTCCTTCTCTTTACGATGCGCTGGAGGGAGGGAAGGAGAGAGGGGGGCTGGAGGGCAGCTCACATTCAAAGCTTGAAAGGAAAGGCTTAAGGAGAGTGACAGCCCCCCGAGGAGCCCCTCCTCCCGTTAAGGCGGTGCGGCGGCCGGGCGGGAGGCGCTGAGTGGCGGCGGCGCTGCGGGACCAGCCGGGCGGCGGCGGGGCCGGGCGGCGGCGGGGCCGGGCGGCGGCGGGGCCGGGCGGCGGCGGGGCCGGGCGGCGGCGGGGCCGGGCGGCGGCGGGGCCGGGCGGCGGCGGGGCCGGGCGGCGGCGGGGCCGGGCGGCGGCGGGGCCGGGCTGGTTGGCTGAACCGCGCCGCGGCCGGGCGGCATGGCTCTCCGCGCTGGTATTGCAAGCATGGCAGTATCAAGAAGTCCTGCTGCCTACCAAGCTGGGGAAAAACAAGTTCTCTAGCTCAAGTGACGCTTGTACCCAAACTTCTCGGTGATTCAAGTAAGGGCGGTGCTGCTACCAGACCGGTAGGCGTTAGGCTCAAAGTGGGACCGATTTTGTTCTTACAGAAATAGAAAAGGAGATCCTGGTTTTCAGTACCAGTGCTCTCCGGGAGAGCAAAGCTAACTACTAGTGGTGTAGTGCGACCATGTAAATAGTCCTTTGCTGTGCTTTTGGTGTTACAGCTTTCCACTTGCCGCGTGTCCCACCGATTTTAAAGTCATACAACTCAGATTCTCCTGAGATTTTGTGCACGATTTAAGACACTGGCTTACGAGGGTACCTGTTAGCAGACACACTGTAGATCTCAGTATACTTCTTTGATACTTGATCTGCCAACTTGTAAAAAGTTTTTAAAAATTTGTTAAGAGTTTTAACTGAAAGCAAAATGCCTTGCTGTAGTCCTGTCTTCTTGTTACGCTTTCAATTTATAAGGAAGTAGAAACAAAAATATTAAGGCACAAGGAGAGGACCGTAACAAATTGAATACTCGAGCATTTACCCACTGCCTTTCGTTTCAGCGCTACCTTAATTCCAGAGCAGCATCGTCTCCAACCACAAGGGGCGTCGGTATCTGCTGCCTGTCAGAGCTGGCGCTTTTTTCATCCTGAGACTATCAACTCCATCTGTCACAAGAATTGGGACAAAACCTATTTTCCAGAAACTCGGGGATTTTGGAATCCCATGTGGTGTGGGTTTATGTCTGTCTCAAAGTGTGTAGACTGTGGAATGGTGGCGTGGTGTGGCTGGCAGTCAGTATGATTGATGGGTTGAGAAGCATTCTTAAGGGCTTGCTCCATTGTCATCAGTTTTACAAGCTGTTTGTGTTTCTCCTTCAGTATAATTTTTCCTATTCTTGTGTAAAAGTCGTGTTTTTAAAACTGCAAAAGCTGTGCTTAGAAACTCTGCCTCCATCCACCTAGTTTAGAGCTTTTTCTTTTAATTCTTGTTGAATAGTAGTATTAAAAATGCCAGATGTTGTTCAGGCAGGTTGCAGTAAATGTACATTGCTATCTACACTGGGAGCATTCATGCATTGCTTTGTTGCCCTATTATCTGGTCATACTGCTGTTATTAGTAGAAATCAGCTAGTCTGGGTGTCTCTGCTGGAGATGACTTTGCAGGTGCTGCACTGACTGGTTCTTAGGAAAGATGCCCCACGGGGCAATTGGAGGGAAGAGGGCCTGGATGCCGGGATGTTCCAGACAGAAGAGAGTCTGAGAGAGGGGATTCCAATGGAGCAGGATTGTGGCTTGGAGCCTCCTGAGCTCCC
The DNA here is from genome assembly GCF_009819655.1 of Sylvia atricapilla. Taxonomy (NCBI): domain Eukaryota; kingdom Metazoa; phylum Chordata; class Aves; order Passeriformes; family Sylviidae; genus Sylvia; species Sylvia atricapilla. Next base: position 36,500,186 of record NC_089174.1, read on the forward strand.
TCATCACGGAAGAGAGGAGTCCCAGTGGGCCACCTCCTGCGGACAGCTGGGTGATGAGCTCTGTTCCCTCTCAGCTCCTGCCTTCATTTGCAAAATCTGCCCAGCTTGGCTGTGCTTCATTTCTGGAGGAGAAAGCAGGCTGTTTACTCTGTGAGGAAAGGCAGCAGCTGGATGTCGGGCCTCCCAGGAGGGGGAGTAGAGGAGCCTTCACTGCTGGCCTTACACCCTTGTGTGGCTGGGAAGAGGCTGCTGTGGTGCTGCCAGAGCAGGAGGACGATCAGTGCCTCATCCCACTAGTGCTGATGGACGTCCCTGGCTGGACTGTTCGTTGAACGGCAGGGCATGGCATGAAACATCACATTATTCATAGGTAGAAATTTTCACATACAGCTTTTAGTTAAAGAAATGGGTACTTTATACAGTGATAATAATAATGGAAATTCTGTCTTTGAAGTTAAAATTACCTTCAGTATCATACAACTGACAAAAATTGTAACAGAAAATAGGTGGATTCTTCAATTACCACACCTTTTAGCCGTCTAAAATATGATCATCTACATTCAAGACTATATATTGTCAATAAATTACCTTATTAAAATGGTTTAAAACATTTTTCTGTCCTATCTTTATTTAATGAACATTTGAATTCTGTCTGTATTTGTAACTACAATTTTGGGCGAGGACTTTGGCACTCACCGTGTTCTGTTGGAGGAAGGAAGTCTTTTGTGTGGAGCTAAACCTAGAGAAATTCTCTGCCCGACTTTGATCCAAGTTTTTTAACAACCAGAGTGATATTGTCAAATTCAACTTTTCAATTTTCAGAGTAGCTGTAAAAGTAATGTGAGAGGCAGCTTTTGCTCTCTTTCACAAAGCACCAAATCAGACAATTGTGTACATTCCCCAGCTTGACAGTAGAATAAGACCTGGTAACTTTCTGCATTCTCACATTTGCTAGGTTTTTCTGTGCCATCCTTTTCAGTCTCAGCAATTATGCCAGCATTACAAATTACAATAGAGTACCTGTCATCCAGCACTAGGGGTCATTTTGGCAACCAGAAAAGCCAGTGTGTATGTGATCTGGATTTATTGGAAAGACTCCTGGGCACCTTTTTGTCCAATCCTGATGTCTGTCCCCCCTCCTTTTTTTTTTTTTTTAATTTCATACCTTTTCCTAATGGATCTCCTTTTCAAATCATGTTTCCTTTAGCTCTTTCTTTGACCTATTTTACATCAAGAGTATTTAAAAAATAAAGTCAAGTAGACACCATACCAGTTGATCTTAAAATTTAGAAGTTTACATTCAACTGAAAATACATGGTCAGTATATGTGGTTAATTCTTCTCGAATTATTTTAAGCACATTTTTTATTTGCTTATATTGATTTTTTCGTTTTAAGAGATTCACAGCTACTATTAAAAATTTCTGCCAGGTATACTGGGAATTAATTTGCTGATACAATTTCAGTATGTGCATCTGGTAATACCTTAAATTTGTGCCTGAAGGGGATACAGAGAGCAATTTTCTTCTTGAAGAAGGGACTTAATTCTGTGGTGATACTAGACTTCACCTGTCAGTGAAAGGCAGAAATTCTGTCAATAGTTCTCAGAACCTTGGTATTACGTGAGGGGGGTCATGGTAGGCAGCAAAACTCCTGCTTCTTACACCAACTTTCATCCTGTAGAAATGACCCAGTAAGGTGTCACTCACAATAGCCTGTGCAGTTGACTGAATATGGACATGTGCATGCAGCAGAGTTCTTAGATTTGGTGTACCTTCAGAGACCCATAAATAATGTCTGTGTTCTAAAATTACAGAAAAAACTTCATGACTTACCAGATTCCCAGCACAAACTGAGGGGAGGGGAATGAATACCTTTAAGTGGTGTCTATTTCAGTAGAGAAGAGAGAGTGAAGGCATCTAAATTAGGTTTATTCTCCACATCTGGAGTAGTTTATCTTTTTATTGTCTCTGCAAAACTCTTTAGGACATTCATGTGTTGAATTAGCCACCTAAATTAGGTGCAATTCTACCCAAAATAGTGACTTCATCTTTGCTAGAATGTGCATGATGTCCCAGTGTGACCATGCCCTCTCTTCTTGATGTAGTCAGAAAAAAAATAATGAACAGGGAGGATAGTAAGTAATTGTATTGACCTACAGTTGATTTGAAGCTCACAGCTGCTGAGACTACTACACTTTGCGCTTAGGATCAGTTAGACATTGTTCTGTTGGCTATATGTTTTTGAGGTTGTCTTTGCAGTGTAAAGTCTCATTAACATTACAATATTCTGGGTCCTGCAAATGTGCTGTGATGGTTAACTGCACACACAGAATCATAGAATGGTTTGAGTTGGAAGGGGGCTTTAAAGATGATCTTTGGTGATGCCATAAAGGAGTCTCTCATATTGCAGAGTCATAGCTACAGGTCCCACACCAGATGTGCAAATAGTCCATGAATTATACATCTGGTTGCAATCAAAAGAGCCAGTTAGATTCATGAATAGCATAGTTCTTTGAGTGCAACATACAAGGTTCTTTTGGATGGCTGGTGACAATGCATTATCTGCAGAGTAGCTGTATATAGCAGTAACAGTGTAATTGCAATCACAACCTAAATATCAGGGTCAACACTCAGCACAGCTGAGGATGTAGGGCTTACCAAAAGATGTCCCTTCTGGGGAGAGCGAGGAGAGCAAATCTATCAGTCTGTCCCTGCAATTTTGCACAGCATTCTCATGCCCTAGTTAGATGCAAAATTGGGGTACATTTTATAGCCACTACTGGGTGAAGTGCTGTGGATGGGACTGTGGTCAAGCCTTTCATTGTTTGTGGGCACATTGTATGGAATATTTCTTTGTAGGAAGTGTACTTAGTTTCTACAAAACATTTCTGGGTATCAGGTTGAGAACAAGACCATGCAGACTACATCTTACTCCACATTTCCCCCTGTCCCCCCATGCCATGACAAGACAAACCACAAGACTTCCACCTGATTTCTGCATGTGCATCACAAGCCCCATTGCATATTGAGCTACACCAACACCTGCCCATGATGGGGTTAGAACTAGAGATGATATTTAAAGTTCTTTCCCACTCAAAGCATTTTATGACAAGATGTGATCTAGTTCCAAATGCCCTGCAATAAACGAAGACATCTCCAGGTGTACCAGATTGCTCAAACCCTCATGCAATCACAGAATATTCTGAGTTGGAAGAGACCCACAAGGATCACTGGATCCAGCTCTTAAGTGGATGGCCCATAGAGGGGTTGAACCCACTGCCTTGGTGTTGATAGCACTTGTCACATGATCTCCACTCAGACAGTGAGCCATTGACCACTACCCTCTGGAGGCAACCATCCAGCCAGTTCCTGATCCACCAAATAGATGACCCATCAAATCCTTCTCTTTACAATTTAGAGAGAAGAATAAGGTGGATCATGGCAAAGGTCTTACAAAAGTCCATGTAGATGACATCTGTAGCCCTTCTTTTGTTCACTGATGTACTCACTCCATCATAGAAGGCCACTGGGTTGGTCAGAGAGGACTTGCCCTTGATTAAGCTGTCCTGGCTGGGTCAATCACCTGCTTAGCACAGTGTCTAGGAGGAACTGTTCTATGATCTTACAGGCACAGAGGGGAGGCTGACAGTTTAGTAGTTTCCAGACTTTCTACCCTTTTAAAAGTTGACTACATTGTTTCCCCTTCTCCAGTCACCTGAGAACTCACCTGACTGATATCAGTTTTCATGTATCAAGGAGAGTGTCTTGCCAGCTAGATCAGCCAATTCTCTCAGGAGTTTGGGATGCATTTCATCAGGTCCTGTATTATAAGTACGTAAGTATGTATGTTCAAGTTCTTCTCTGTTGTGGGATGTTCTTTGCTCCCCCAAGTACCAGGTCCATCCACTCATGAGGAAGCAGAAATAGATTTTAAATCCACTGTCTCCTTTGTTGTTTTTTAATATGCCTTTTACAATTGTAATATTTACTTAAAAATTGAGTAGCGTCCTTGTAAAGTTGGGGGTTGTTATTTACATATGAAGTAGTAAGGATCATTGAGAGATTTACCCAGTGTATCTAGTAAAGTAAACATGGAAGTATTGCACAATACAGTATTGCTGGACTTCTTTTTGAACTCTATTCCAATCTAAACTACAAACTAGACCACACATGCTGTTAAAACAAATCTAAGTAGGACATCAACCCTTTTTTGGTCCTATGAAAGGCAAAAGTAATGGTGGAGCCAACTGATTCCTGGTCACCTATTAAGCCAATTAGAGACAGGTTTTGAATAACCATATTCTATGAAAGTAAGTGTGAACCATACACACTGTCAATATGTGCAACAGGAGAGTGGGGTCTTCCCTTTCATCCTCTCTGCCCCACACACAACCTCTTCCTTTGTGATTGTCTCCAGTAGGCAATGTGATTTTTTGCCTTAGACAAGAATGCTACATGGGAGTTGTGCTAAGAGGAGAACACTGGGTAGGAATTTCAGGAGGAACACTCTGGATGCTCACAAAATGAATGTGTTCTAGAGATGGATAAGTTTGGTGATCAAGGTTGACTTGGTTACACATCATCCTGCAAAAGGGTATAATATGCTGCTGGAGTTAGGCAAAATGTTTTTCCAAGGCTGCAGTCAGCTTGTGGGTGCATTCCCTTCCTGGCAGGGATTCCTGCATTGTACATCCAGCCTGAGGACAGGGAAATAAGGATGAGTAAAAGTGCTAAAACCTAACTACATGTGGAGATAAAATCCTAAAGTAACTGCATGGGTACTTTGTTGCTTTGCAATTGTACATTCTGTAAGGCCAAAGACTAGGTTCTAGCTGAACCTGCTTATATTATAACACTTAAGACATGGTTGTATTATATATACTTCATTGACTATACTTAGATACTGTATGAGCAATAAATGTAATCATAATCATCCACAAAATTAGTATCATATTTCTCATGCCTGACCAGGGGTCTACTACTCTTCCATGTGAAACCAATTTCAACCATTACAGTTTTATGGGAGTTCTTTAGTGGAGACATATCAACATACATACACACCGAAGCATTTATGTTTTTTGTTTGCTGGATTGTTTTGGTTTGTTAACCTTTTTACTTTCAGATTTTTCAAATGCTTACAACTACCCAGAAGCAGCTAATAGGTTTGTGTTTCATTTTCATTTTGTGTTTCAATTTCCTTGAAAATTGTATAATACAAACTTGTAAGAAATCAGAAATTCCAAGTATTTGTTCAGGTGAAGCATGAAGAAATGAGTCATTTTGTGAGTAAGCAGAGTTCCACTTAATATGAACAAAAATGAGATGGACAAAGATAAGAGCAGCAGTTTCATTTTTTTGTCATTTGAGGTTATACCAACTCAAGTATAACATGTACTCTGTAAAGGTAACACCTAATTTTGTCTCCTACTTCTATTCCCAAATTCAATTTCTGTATTAGAATTTGAAGATGACTGTAGTGAAACATGCCATTCAGAAATATATCCTCAGCATGTTCAATTTAGTAACTATCCTTGATGTATCCTGTGATGATATTTGTCTACGGCATTGTTTACACACAAAAGTAGCTGTGATTAAAATAAAATCATCTTTCAAAACAATTTGATTAAAGCAATAGAAATCTAATTCAACATAAATTGGAAGTTAGCAAACTGACTTTGGGTGTTTTCCAGTAGGTCTCTTTAAGCACAGCTGGCTTCATATAATCAAGAAATGGTGATATCTTTATTGAGTTGACCTGCTATAAAAGAGTGTCAGACTTGTTTATTACACCTTCTTAGAAGAGTTTCATTCTTTCATTCTACTGAAACAAAATGTATTTAGACTAAATATTGTGCTAAACATGAAGTAGGGATGCAAATATTTCAGAGTCCTGACCCAGATTACCAATTCAAATAAATCAGTGTTACTCAATAAATAAACTAAGTGTGCTTAGGCAAGGATTTGCTTTGATTTAACTAGGTCTTTTAAAAGGTGGTTACAGATAATCAGTGTAACTTTTGATATGGTCAGTAGCCTTCACTCCCTTAAGTCCATTTGATTATTTGCTTGAAATATCAGAGGAGAAGAATGACTTAAGGTGGATTTCTATATAGAGGGAAATAGCATGGATAATTAGCAGATTTTATTACCAGAAGAGCAGCTATATTCATGCAGGTACATGTATCTTTATTTCTACATGTCACCTAAAATTAAAAGATGTCAAAGCAGTTAGTAGAATTCTACCCCATACCTCTACCACACCCTTAGCAATGATGTCTGAATACTGGAATGAAAGAAAAGTCTTAAAAGTTTAATTTGCAAAAGTGATGAATGATACAATTACTTCCTTATTAGAGACACAGTCTGAAACACTTCCAGACAGCCTGATTTTCAGAATATGCTGAACACCTAAGCTTTGAAAATCAGATTTTCTAATTTGACATTCAAACAAGAATCATTCACAGTCATGGATAGCTTTGAAAACATATCTCCTTAATGCAATAAACAAAAATTAAGGACTTCAGAGATGATAGAGAAATGCAATCAGTCATAAACTTGTAATTGTGCCAGTAAGAAGCATTAAAATATTGAGGTAGGAGATCTCAGTAACAACATCACATAACAGCTGTGTTCATTTTTTGGTTGTATTATAATAGACTGAGCCACCAGCTGTTTACACTTGTGTTGCAAATGAATATTTCATTCTTCCTACAAATAGCAGTAATTATGTGTGTTCATTGAAGGTGTGATCTTTCTGTTTGCATGAGGTGACTGGTCTTCTTGAAGTTCTGCAACAGGTATAGATCAGCTCTAGGATGACTGTAAATATGAGACTAAAGTTGTTATTTTGGGGAAAATGGTTAGCAACAGTGGTGCTTCAGAGATTTTTCAAACCCTGGGATCTAAGCTGTAAGCTATCATCATGCTGTTTTCTGGAGCCAGACTCAATATCCATGGCTGGATATCCCAAACATGTCCAGAGACTTACAGATATTATAAATTAGAGATGAAAAAGAAGTTTCAGAACATTCTCCATTCCTATTGCAAGATTATGCACTCAGTGTGATATTAGTTATTGTGTTAAAATTTCCACTAGTTTATTTTGATCTATTTTTAAATGCCCTACGTGATAGGTTAAGGGGTTTCTATCACTTTCTTTCAAAAGATTTCTTTGTTTGGAAACATCTCTTCTATCTGATATAAATTTACCACCTTTGGATATGATTATTCATTGCTATATTTCATTTTCCCACCCAGGTATCTCTCTAAAAGTGTTAATTCCAATGGAAATCATAAAATTAATTACTAGGGTAATGATTGGCATGATACCCAAGCCCCTTCAGTTCATTGAACCACATCTCTTTGTGTTACATTGTCTAGTTACTTTTATCTAATGTGTGTGTTCAGACCTTATACCAAGCTGAAGCAAACTAGGGTTAGGATTTAGCATAACAGTGTTGCAAATATTCTTGTTAAATCAAGTTAATAGCATTTAAACTTGCTTCATTCTGTTCTAACATCAGCTTAATACATTCAGCCCAAAAATCTGTTAGGATCTGTTTCTTTCTGTTGTTCACAGCCTTTATCCCATTCTAGATACCCTGCTTGTGCTCATGGGCTATAAGATGTTACATAAAAAATTAGAAACAGTGGAAAAGATTAAGATTGTCTTGTTAGAAAAAACAGCCTTACAAGTTTATACCCTGTCTTTGCTTTCTACTTTTGGCATTTGCTTCTCTAAATTTAGCTGTAAAAGAGAAGATTCCCCATCATCTGCCTACCTCTTTCTTAAGATCCACGTTGGTTTTATTCCAGCTGAAGTCTGAGTTAAATTCACAGGAGACTTGCTTTTGTTATATTTGTTTCATACCAATGGGAAGATGCTATAGACTTGCTGTAGAGTTGAGGTTTTGCAATACACCCATGGTACTTCTTTTGGGATTGGAAAGCTGTCCCTGCTTGAAACCGTTTTATAATATGGTGTTCAAAGAATATTTGTATTTCGTAGTTGATTTTAACCCAAATTTAACCTAACATATATAACTGCATTAGACATTGAGGCTTTTTGACAGAAAAGTGGGATCATTAACTGATAACTCTTCTCGGATGTGAATTCTGGCATGTTATTTATCCTTACGTCTAGTGAATTCTTGCACACTGAAAAGTTTAGCAGAGTGTTCTAATGTGGAGAATCTGATGGCTACTGCAAGACAGTGAATTTCCTCAAAACAAGATCAAAGGATAATATATGCATGTAGCTAGAAATAGTCCTTTAAATATTTTCACCATTCTTTGTTCCATTAAGGAATAGTTGCTTCTTTGTGGTAACATCTTTGTACTTATTTTCCCTAAACCTGCATTTTTTCCCTGAATATGCGTTTTTCCCACTCAGGCACTTACTTTTTCCCTCTTATTTTTCAGTTCCTGCACACATTTAGAAAAAAACAGCAGAGGAAAAGTCTTCTACTTGACCATATTTACTGATTCTGCTATGGCCTGTCCAGCTGCCTTTTACCAACATTCTTAACTGAATTTCCCTTCCCAAAACTATTTATTAAAGGTAAAACATTGTACAAGTGAATGCCTAGATATAGTTGTGTGAGAATTTTTCAGGATCATTTGGGTAGCCATCCTGAAATCTTTCTGTGGATTTGGGAAAGTTCCAGAAACCAGAAGTTCCAACCAGGTGGAAAACTGTAGCCTGAATGACACATTACAGATGTGCATGGCTCAGAGCAGATCAGAGAAAGCCATTTGAACAAATTCACATGAAGTGTTTAGTGAATTATTAAAGAATTTGGCAAAATGTAAGTTTGCTTGGACATCATTTGAGAACAGAAAATGGGTCAAAAACTGTCAAACAAGAAGCTTGTTGTGAATAGTTCAGACAATATTAGGCTTCTTTTAGGTGGAATGTGACCCTGCTAACCCTGAAGTGTGAGTTAGACCTTTGATGTTCACGGGGATTCCAAATTAGGCAGACATAGTTCATCCAGGCTGAGACAGTAGCATGTAAGTGCCTGGTGCAAATTTACCTTCAGTTAAACCAGGCCCAGTTTGTAACCAGCCTTGAAATATGCAAGATCTAGTAAAATTATTTGAAGAAGTGGTCAAGAGTTAAGCAGACATGTGCTTCTTAAAAAAAAAAAAAAAAAAAAAAAAAAAAAAAAAAAAAAAAAAAAAAAAAAAAAAAAGAGAGATAGAAGGAAAGAAAATGGAGAAATGGAGGAGAAATGGTAGACTTCAAAGAGAAGAGAAATTGCACATTTCTCCTCCCTTCTTCCTTGGTTTTGGACAAGTGGTTAGCATGGATTAACCTATCATTGTCATCATTATCATTTTCACTTTTATTGTGGTGGATCACTTAGCAATGAATAAAACATCTTTGGGTCTTTACATATACTGATTGACAGCTCAGAAAAGAGAGCAAATGGAGTTTATTTCAGAAAACTTGAATGTTGTAGGGAAGGTGTTCTGATCACAGGTGAAAAGCATCATAATTTTTCTCCACTTCAGGCCTTTCAGATTTAGTGGAATCCCAGTAATGCTCCTGTCTGCAGGATGTCTCTTGATGGGAGAATTTCCACTATATAAGCACTATGTATTTCCACTATATGTAATAAATAAATTAATGGTCTCAGACTGCACATCTGAAAAAGCACAGAGAATACAAGTTTCATTTCTTCTGAAATAGGTAGGTGTTTATTGTCATTATGGATGAAAACCACCCCTGTACAAATAGCCATAAAAGAAGTCCTGTGTGTTCTCTTCCCAGAAGTACAGCTGAAGTGTTTAAAATGGGGAGATTTAGGGTTGAAGAGGAGTTTCTTTGTAGTCCATCTACGCCCAAAAAGATTTTATTGCAGAAATGAGATCTTTGTCCCTAAGAAAAACTGGTGGAGATGGGTTTGTTCTTTGAACTTGCCCTGAAAATAGTAAAGGGAAAACTCTTATCCACATTGGCAATGTGGTGAAAATCCAGCTGCAGCTGTGTCAAATCATAGGAACCATTTTCATCAGCAAGTATTGTCCTGCAATTTGGGTCAATATTTCCCCAGGAATGTAAAGGTATTAGTCACATCCCTGTAAGCTTTCTCCCCATGAATAACATTGGATTATTTTATCTGCCATTGATTTTTTTAAACTGGAATATATTAAGTAAAACTAAATTCAGTAAAAGAAAATAAATAGAGCTGCTTTTTATTTGATAAGAAAGTATGGTATTTTTTCCCCTCAAAAATTCAAATTATTGAAATGTAGTGTTGTTTAGGAGGACAGAGCCTTCCCTTTAATTCAGCATAAGTGGCAGCATACAAGGTCATTTATTTAGAAATAGGGTGATTTCCTGTACTTTACTAAGTCTTGTTTTGCAAAGGTAGGAAAAACAGAAATATCAGAAAGCCTTCTGTGATACATAATGCATACTATGTTTTCTGAACGATCAAGAACACAGTTCTCTCAGTGCCCTTTCTTTGCTCTCAACCCTAAGTATTCATATTCAACTGCTACTCTTATCTTACGGCTTATCTGTGGAATGAGCTAATCCAGTTCCAGGAATAAATTCTTGTGCTGGATAAGGTCAAGTTATATATAGTTTTTGTGACCAAATTTTAATCTTTCTTCATTGTAGATCATGAGAAAGTGTACTGATTTTCGTTAGTGAGAATCCTTAATTGGACCCCCCAATCCAGTGATTGCTTTGTAGTGTCGTAAATCATCTGTGATCCACTTTTGAAGTCAGAAACATCTCCGTATGTTTGATTCTCTTGTGGTTCTCTCTAAATTTGGCTTTATATAATTATAACATAATAACATGCTTTGGGCACCTTTCATTTTTTTGTCCTGTAAGAGGCTAATAAACCATTAGGGCTTTTTTATAACATGGTGAGTGCTATTTTGCAGTGTTTCATTAGCCACAAATCCACAGTTCACCTTCAGGAATTCCGGATGACAGACTAAAGGTATTTTTGCAGCTGTTCTATGGGACCTCATAAAAGTCTTGTTCCCGTTAAAGAGAAAAAAAACCCTGATCTTTTTATAAATCAGTCCTCTTGACAGGCCTCTATAAAGCAAGAAGACACATCTCTGCTAAATCTAAGTACTGACCATTCTATCCATATGCCTGTGGATAGTTCAAATATTTCTTGTATTTTTTCTGTGCGATCGAATGAAGTGAACTCCTTCAAATAGGATATAATATGCTCCAAAATGCTTTGAATGGCTGTTCACATAATAAAACATCGCCTAAAGCAATACTATCTTCTGACTATTTTATGGTGTTTCATGAATTGACTTCTAAATTGAATTCCCTGCCATCTTTATGTACCAGAGAACATCTTGAAAAAATCAAGCTACAAATAGTGACTGTTTTCTAAAGGTCAAAGAAATTGTAAGGGAAAAAAAAGAAAGTATTTTCTGAAAAGAAATATTCAGGAAGCCCTGAATATTTATATACTGATATCATCTTTAGACCTCCAGGGTGTTTCAGAGTACAGACAGCTACAGTTTTTAATAAAAATGTTTTCCAAATGGAATTTCATTTCTCTTTTCAGATATATAAAAAAAGATTAGTTTCCCATCTCATACTTCTTTGTTTGAGTTTTGATAATTAACATTTGGTTCTTTTCCAAAACAATTTTCTGTCCATTTTAAAAGTGCTAAGGCTTGGAATATAGAACTTCCAAGGAGTGTTTGGTAAAACATATGCTGAAGACTTGCCTGCAAGGTAATGAAAGGGGGATAGATGCTTCATTTGAAATGATCTCTGTTTGCATGACAATCTTTTGGTATGCATTCGCTGGTGAGAAAATGCACGTTCACACGGCTGTTTTAAAAGTGCAGTTGGTTTACTCAGTATTAAGTCGGCTTGCAGGTACTCTGAATACTTTTGTGCCTTCCATTTTCCAACCTTAGCAGACTGCACTAGCATATACTGTTCTTGTCATGAAGAGATACCATGTATCTGTTTAACTGGTGGCCTTGCTCAGCGTCAGTTCCTTTACACCTGGGCACTATGTCTCTGTACCATATTTTCTACGGCTGAGACATAAGAGGAATTGCTTCTGCTTGCCATCTGGGAAGAACTGAAAGATCATTTGTAGTGGTGTGTTTCATTGACAGGAAATATTTCCAAAAACATAATTAATGGACTTGGACAGTCATCCAAAGGTCTGTGGAATGCAATGGCAAATTGCATCCTTCTCTAAAGAGTACAAAGGCCAGGTGTGAGTGAAGAAGCAAAGAATATGAAGTCCTTGAATAATATTCAATAACCCTGTCTTGGCCTTTAGTAACCTGCCAAGAATTGGGCAGTGATGTGATGAGTGTGAGACAAGACAGCAACAAAGTGGTAATGCACACTTCACAACAATAGTCTCACAGGCCATCCTCCCAGTTCAGGTCAGCTCTCTTCTCATTGGCAGCGAGAAGCTGGATTTTCAAATGGAAGCAGCCATGTGTTTCTGCATTGCTGCTGGGGAGTTGCTCCTGTGCTCATGTGGGCAGACTGTGGACTTGGTAGCTGGCACAGGAGCTGTCTTGCACAACCAAAGGCATATGGTAATCATCATTTAGGCACAGTTGCCATCATCACAGAATTAAGATTTTGTCTGTATTGGCTGGCCACAATGGCAAGCAAAACAATATGAGTTGTAAGATGTCATAACTTATGGAAGATTTATATATTTGAATCCTGTCACACACTGTCAGTTGTGTCTGTCTTGTACCTTGTCCGTAATGACCAGCCATGTAAAACCCCAGATATTGTGTGGGCCCATAGTAGGACGCAGGAGTATTGAATACACAGTCTGATTCATTAGGGCTGAGTGTAGAGACAAAAGAGCTGTTTGCCTTGTGTTTATATTACTCAATTTGTCTTTCGGTGTAATAGGGAGGCCAAGACAAGTGCTAAATAGTACTTAGAGCTCCGTGTGAACCACATGCAGACGCACCATAGCCTCAGCAGAGAAGTGGCAGTGTAGCTTCAAGAAGCAGCAATTTGTATGAGAAAAAGTAGAGAGCCTCATTTGCAAGCACTTAAAATGTAAGCTTTGTAGTTTGTGAAGTTGACAAGGAGCATGGGTTAATGGAATTCTACTTCCAGGACTTCAGGCTTTGTATGCACCTCCACAGGTGTATAGAAAGATTAAGGTATTTTGGGTAGCACCCAGAGGTGAAACTGGGAGCAGTGGAAAAAAATCAGGAAGGAAAATACATTCTCACCTTGGAGAAAATCCCTAGAAGGTGACAGAAGTTTTGTTGTGTCTATGTTTCAATCTCAGACCAGGTAAAACCAAAGAATACGTGACAGGGAGAAAGGCTTAATTTCTAAGAGATGGGCTATGGGTTGCTTGTTAGCATATTTTGCCACAAAGAATGGGACTAGAGGTATTTTTTACATACCAGGTCAGCTTTTGCTAGGCTTTTACTGAACTTGGGTTTGAAAGGAAGCAGCAAAAAATAGATATCCAATTTACCAAAGAGGGTCTATGCAACAAATTAAACTTGAAAGAAGAGTGTTGTCCGTTCCTTGAAGCAAATGAGGTGTGGAGGAATGGGAACAAAGGATTCCTTGCTTGGTTCTTCAGCCAGACAGTAAGAAAACAAAGCAGTGAAAACAATGCTGAACCCTCTCATCTGTCCTTCTAAACAAAGAAGTGGTGTAAACAAAGGAGAGCTCATGCTAGTGGAAACCTCTAGGTGTTGCTGATTTAGGTTTGCATGAAGTGCGGTTTGACTGTAGCATTCCAGATCCTTGCACAGACTTGACAGTATAATTTGTGACTCCTGAAAACAAATTAATGAATGCAATAAAACTTAATGTTTTCTCAGAGATTACATGAGATGAAATGAGATGAGAGAGAGGGAAGAGTAGAGGGGAAGGAGCACAGTTGTTCTAGTTTGTACCTATATCCTATCCAACTTGTCAGTTTTCACTTCCTCATCCCTGGCTTCAGAGTTCCTTAGTCACTTTTCATTCCTCTCCAATCACAACAAGATCCAAGATGACCTCCTTTTTCAACTTGCTCAATTTGTGCCACTGTCATGTTCCCACTGTATTTACGTACAACGCACTTATTAATCTATGTACCATACATTCCATATCAGCGTCTTCATTGGTAGCCCTTGTTCTTTTCTTTCTTTCTTATGCTTTCTTTGCATAGTTCCTTCTTTGTTATCATTTATGCAGATGAAAAATTTCCTCAGGAAAGTGTTCAATTGTGAGGTTTTTACATTGTCTATAGCAAAGTGTCAGAAGAATGGGATGTGAAAAAAAATGCAGAAAAAGAATGATAAGCCATAATATAAAGCTCCAATTAAATAGATACAGATTACTCTCTGGAAAGAGTTGGAATCTGGTGTTCTCCTTAGCATCTATCTCCTCTTCCACATTTCATAAGCAGATGTGTTACCTACACCTGCAGTTTCTGAATGTTTGCATTTTAAGGCCCATTCTTATGATTGGTGCTAAATTTGCCAAATTTCTTTACCCATTCAGGCTGAAAACTTTTCAATCTGGGTATCAGCTTCAAACTGAATTTAGAGTGCTTTTAAAATAAATAAAATACGCTATTTATGTTTAAGTTAATCTATTTTCAGGTTAGTCTCCAGTTCTGCAATTTCAAGCAAGACCTTAAAGAAGAGAGTGTGTTACTCTCATGAAAGAATGTGCCCTTTGTTTCTTTTTCTTCTTTGTATAGGACATGAAAACACTTAAGCACTACTCACATATTTGGCCAGGTTTTCTGGGGGGCTTTTGGTTTAGTTTGGTTGGTGGGTTGATGGGGTTTTTGTTGTTTTGTTGGTCTTGGGTTTTTTGGTGGGGTTTTTTTTTGTGGGTTTTGTTTGTTTGTTTGGTGGTTTTTTGTTTGGTTGGATTTTTGTTTTTGTTTTTGTTTTTGTTTTTGTTTTGTTTGGTTGGGGGTTTTTTGGTTGTTTTTTTTTGTTTTGTTTTGTTTTGTTTTTGTTTTTGTTTTTGTTTTTTTAATAAGTCAGCAGAAACTTAAGAATTAAGCAGACATTTTTACCAGAGAGTCCTTGTCTGCTGACTGCAAGTCCCCAGAAGACCAGCTGGAACTGGGTACAATTTTTCTCCCTTCCATTTGTACTTTTGGGTCTTCATTTGACTCTAATAATACTTGCAATGAACGAAGAGCTAGTTTCCCCTTTAAGGCAGGGGATGTCTTCTTCAGCCGCTGGATTGTTTCTCTGCATCTTCTGCTGGACTACCATTTGAGTCCATTTCTTCTTGCATGGCCATCAGCCAAATAACTTTCTGACCATCCAAGGAACACATCTGCAGACAGGTTTTCAGAATAGATGAGAGCACATAGGAGAGAGTAAAGCTGATTGCATATGCCCCATACAGGCAGTATGCACTCAGGTTCTAGACATGCCAAAAAATACCAGCCATTTGTTTTTGATAAATATACTATTATTTTTTCAGTAGTTTATACTCTCAAGGCTGTGTGGTAGGAATGGAGGGCACTGAGCCTGCCAGTGGGAGTGAACACTTGTGCATTGGGTGCAGAAGCTTAAGATCATTGTATCAAATAAATTGGGGGACCACCTGAGAAATGGGAATGTTGAAAACAGATAGCGACAAGCCATCTGCTTATTAAGCGGAGTACACCTTGGCTGGGTAAGAGGGAGATTTATGTGGCTGTGTGGTAGTTTATATGGGTTTAATGGCATTAAAATTGAGAAGTTTTGCAATTTCTCATTCCTGATTCTTGAAAGCTCGATTTTCCAGCCTGAACAATCTTTTGACATAGGTGTTAAAGAATGTATATGTGCACTTTCATTAGCATGTTTGGGATTTGCAGTTTCTGTCGTGTATGTTATATAAAAACTCTCCTAAAATACCTTGAAACCTTGAAAAATATTTTCAGGACTCTGTTCCTTGTATCTCTTGGCCCATAAAGCTAAGTGCATTGACTGCCATGAGGAAGAGAAAAATTAAAACTAGGACTTTTAAAACATATCTAAAATAACTTAGGATCACTTGCATGACTTTAGAAAAAAATAACTGTTTTAAAGCCCTGTGTCTCAGACTCTGTATTTCCCTGAGTTGGTGTGCTGGGAAGCTGCTAAAGTTCTTCCTCAAACACTAGGACAATACACACATATGGTTTTAAACCAGGACAATTTCATAATTTTCAGAATTCCTCTTGCCTCTCCTGGACCTCATGCAGGTATAATGTCTGAGGAAATTCCATTTCTTTGGTTGGGGGAGGGAGGAAATACTTCCATGACAGGTTGGCTTTAAAATATAAATGGTGCTGTTTGAAGCAGTTTAAGAGCCAGAAATGCCAGATTGAATCGGGGAGACAGATTAATGGGCAGGTGATGCAATCATAGCTATGTGATAAATTGCTTGGATATTTTTTTATCAAATGCCCTGCAGTGCAGTATGTCACACACTTATCACATACACACACATTGCCTACATATACACAGGCAGATGTCTGTGGGCACATCCCTGGCAAGCATAAATTGACTGAGATCCGCTGAAATCCCTTCAAGTTCTGGACCTTTGCTCTTTTGTACCAGTTAAGGACTTGGCCTTTGGTCTCCATGTATGTTCAATAAGCTGCTGACCAAACCAATGAATATTCTTCCTAGGGAATATCGCAAGTTTCTGGCTCTTATTTGTAAATGAAAAAAACAAATGTTCCAACATGAAACTGGGCTTAGATCCCAGTTTTCAGTTACACTCTCTATTAAAGGATGAAGGCTGTTGCATACATCACCTGAGAAGCATAAATCAAATAGTAATAGTGGTGTTGTTTTCCTGAAGAACTCAGGGAAGGACTTAATTGCATTCACATCTCCTACTGCATCCAGCCTGATGTCCTGCATCAGTTACATTAAGATTGAGAAATCCTTACCAGGGATACAATGCACACAATGGTTACAGTCACTGATGTAATACTGGCGCCAGTAAGCTTTATTTTATTTAAAAAAATACTACTTTCCATGTACTTCAAAATAGTATAGACATAAAATATTTTTTTAAAAAAACAGAAGCTCTGTCTGTGTAATTTGATGCTGAGCCTTAGCAAAACAGGCAAAGTTCCAAATATTTTCCCCTGCTCAAATGGTTTAAAATATGATTCCAAGGGTGATTTGGCTGGAGAGGCAACCACTGGGGAATTACAAGCTGAAAAGTTTTATTTTTTTGTGAAGATCTATATTTCTGTGAAGAAACCGCAACTGCTTTTACAGCTGGCCAGATGCCAGAAACAAGGTATGCTCAAAAAAAAAAATTCACTCTAGTGAACTCTCATTAATGAAGCTGAAAACAAAAAACATTTTTCATAAAGCTTGAAAGACTGATGCTGAGATGAGTCCATTGCAAACAGAATATTCCAACTACTATGTAAGGGCCCTATCCCCTGGAGACTCCTGCCCATATTTCCCCTACCTTGCTTCCTACTCACACTAAATTGTTGCATCACTAACATGAAGAGTGTCAGTCTTGCAGAATTGTTTGCCAGACTGGGGCCTCTCTTTGTCCTTGCCTAGTGTTTCACATGTTCAGTAGGAAGTCAGATCAACTAGAGTCATAAGTAATGCATAATTTTGCATCGCCAAGGGAAGTTTAATTTACAATCCTGTTATACTCATAGCCAAATGTTACTTCTGGCAAAAAGAATGTTTACAACATTGTTTGGACAGATTACAACTATTTTTTTTCTTCGAGGCCTGGTCCCTGCACCCCTGTAAATGCTGAGAATATTGACACAGCTTTTCAGAGCAGGGTCCCTCTTTCTGCCTTTGTGCCTCTGTATAACAACCATCTGACACTTTGGAAGACTTGGTTCATGGGAAGCCTGTGAGGAACCCATTTGGGAGGCACCTCAGCTATCTTCTCTAAGTAGCATCTACACTATTTGTTTCAGTATCTGGGCTAAGACCTTGGCAGAACTAGGTACATTAATCCTACCTGTGTGCTCAGGCTCCTCTGTAAGCATCACCTACCCTCTTGCACTGGACATATTTTCCTAATATGCCTAGATCTAGACTGCAGTGTGTATCACCTTGCTCCATTAAAAAAAAAACTAAACTAGAGGAACACTTGTATCCCATCTGTGCCCAGGGGAATCTAAGCTTGAAGCACATACTGCTTTCTGACTGTCAGCTTCAGGGGAAAATATCTCTGGTCACTCATGTTCAGAAATATTCCCACCATTGTGGTCAGGCGTTTTTCACAATAACCAGGTGGTTAAAGAGATTGCCCAGGTCCTGGGAGATGGGAGCATGCACTTTCTTGTTGGCTGGTTCTCTGGCCTCATTAATCGGACATTCCTCTCTGCATGATGGTGCAACTTTGACAGGGAAAGTGGGAATGACCTCTCCAGAAACACTTCTCAATTTACTGCCCTCCTAATCATATTTCAGGAAATAGCTACTTTGTGCAGCATGCTCCCCTACAGTGAAGACTAAAGAGTGGATAAGAGGAATTCTAGTTAATCCTGATCAACATAGCGTTTAAGGTAATTCTATGACTCACTTCAGGAGGACTCGTGTCCAGCTCTCCCAGGAGAGCAGCACCAACAGTCTTTAACAGCATCAGCTGTCTTTGTTGTGGAGGAGTGAGGACTCAGACTGGATTCATACCTTCAACAGACCAACAATAACCTAGTCCTGACTTATTATCACTGCAGTTTTAAGGTTCAGTCAACAATGAGTTATTGCATGATAAAAAAGGTAGGGATTATTATATAGAATCATGGCCTCAGGGAAATGGCATGTGCAACTATTGCTGTACTTTGATCATAATGCCCTGGGGGTATTGGTATACACACCAAATTCTGATTATATTTTAGAACTTTCTCTGTTCTTTTCTTGTGTCTTATTCATTTATGACAAAAAGGACCAGAAATATTTTTAGCTGCCTAGGGAATAGCCATGGTGTAACAATACAGATAGAGTGTTTTGCAGAGGTGATCCATTTTTTTAACAACCCACAAGGAAAACCTGAGATTTATGATTTGATCAAACATCAGACTTTTCATGTGAAATAATTTTATTTTGATAGTCTGGAATTAGCTTATTGCTTATTGAACAGCTGTTTTACTTAATTTTTATATTTTAGTTTACTGCTCTTCCATCTCTGTTCTTTCATTTAGTTTAACAATTTGTCCCAAATAATATCTGAGAACTGTCATAAAAGGCTGTGTAAAACAAACAAACAAACAAACAAAAACCCCAAGCAAAAAAAAAAAAACAGAACAAAACAAGAAAAACAAAAACAACAACAACAACAAAAAAAAAAAAAAAAAAAAAAAAAAAAAAAAACCACCACCCGAAAACCAAACAACAGCAAGAACTAGCAAAAGCATTTAAAAAAGCTATTATGCAAACATTTCCAGGGCATTTAATCATGATGGTGTTCTGACAACTGACCCTTGGCAGTCTAATCTCATTAGATCTTCTAGGATAAAGTTGGAAGTATTTTCTCTTGAGAGTTATTGAATGAGCTCCTCAGTTTTCACTCAACTACTGAAAAGAGTCCCTTACTCCCATTCTGTGCCACCAGATTCTGACCTGAACACCACCAACATGTGCATGGGATAGCACAAGCCAAATTTCTTCTATTGGCATAATCAAAGCTCACTAGCTGGAAATATTTCTCCACTTAAATAATATCAGAAAGGGTTGTTCCAAATTATGTGAAGAGTCAGACAGTGGAATGCAAAGATTCCTCCACGCTACTGCTAAGCATAATGTAATAATCAAAGAGAACATGCCTTCAGCTTATATCTGTTTACCGTAACTTCTTCAGGCTGAGCCAAACAACCATGACTAACCTTAAGAAGTTCAGTGGCACTAATTACACTAACTATTTTGTAATATCTTCACTGGTTGTCAAGCGATTCTTGGAGAGATCATAATGCTGGACACTGGACACTCAGGGGAGCGGGTCAGGAGCAGAGCATGTGCAAGATGCTGTTCTGAATCAGTCTTCCCAGCCTCCATGTTCAGCAGTTGCACTGCATTGTCCATTCTGGTCATCTGATTACTTTTTGAATGGGTTTGTATTCCTTTGGAGTGTACCACACCCAGGGTGAGGGGTCCATATTTTAATTATGCATTGTGTAAAGAAGTGTGCAGGAGATATTTTTTTGTACCTGCTATCTGCTTTTTTTAACAGCTTGGATACTGCGAGAACCAATGAAGAGCCATTCCTGGTTTGCTTTTTCCTTTGAGTTCATCAATACACCACTCAGAAGTCTCTTTTTTCAGACTGGAGGTGCTAGTCTGTCTAATCTCCACCAATTCTTTTCTACTAACAAAGTTACATGTATTAAATTATTTTTACCTGTGGTAATTCTGTCAGGAATATCTAATGATTGCTACTTGTTATTTTGCTATTTGGACACCTTGATAACAAAAGAGACAGAGCACAGAGCAGGATAAAATGAATTTCCCCATAAATAAAGTAGAACTCCTCACTAAAAAAGCTGCTCTCTTCTTCATGACAATCCATAAGGCCAGTTACCCCCTTGAAGATGTAACTGGTGTTACCCTTAAGTTTTGAAAAGAGAATTCATCTACCTATGGCTTGGCATTACTGCTGCTGAAATTGACAGGTGTCTGAAAGTCCATTACACATGTAGCACATAGCCTTTCCCAGATGCTGGCACAGACTTCATTATTAGTAAAGTCCCATGCATGCATGCATTACAACTGATTAGTTGTAATAACATATTTCCACAGAAATATGGAAATATGTTATTTTAATGATAACATATTTAACAAATAATATATTTCCATAGAAACACTGGATGTCTTTCTGTGGGGTAGTTTGAAAGGCTCCTTCAAGTTCTATACATCTCTATCAATAGTATAGAGATTAAGTTTTGTACATCCATACCAGTAATGCATAGTGGGGGTTGTCTCTTGGTAGGAATTGATGTTGGCCCTTAGGAGTAGGCCACATGCATGTTATTGTAACTAGTAACTAGGTTTAATTTTTAATGTTAAAACTACTGCAGTAGGCTTTTTTCCAATTAAAGGATGATTAGTACACAGTGAATCTTTAGGAAACAGTGGAACTATTCTGCTTGCATTGTCAAACGTAGTGCTGAGGATGAAATATTTCAACAAATCAAGTGCAGTCGTCATCACAATTTGTTTTCCCTTTCAAGATGGCAAGTACCTTAGCCCAAAGCCTGTTCTTTAGGGGGTAAATCTATTCCATGGTGTATTATGCTGGAATGTGCAGTAAAAATAAATTATTTCACTTGCACAATCTCTAAAAAACTGCAGCTGTTCAGCTGCATCAGTAAGGAAAAAACACTTGAAAACTTCAAAGCACTATGGCAAGTTCCATCTGCCTATGGCAAGTTCCATCTGCCTTTCTACCCATGAAGCCTAACAACTGTGTCTGCTTTATTCATTAAGTAACCATGGGTCGAGTAGGAAGCTAATCAGGCTATACATGCTTCAAAGAAATGAGACATTAGGGAAAATCTGTATTACCACAAATAAAAAACCCATAGTTTACCTTGCAAATAAATCTAGGCTGTTATACATAGGATAAAGCCAAATAAATCTAAGAATGCTTATATTTTACTTTGAAATATTTTCTGAAACATTAGAAAGTTGGTTTGTGTGTATTTTTTTTAAGACAGTGCATGCCTTAGAGCCACAGAAAAACACTTGAGACCCCTTTCAAGGATAAAAATTTGAGGAGCTGCTGAGTGAAGGAGACAGCTGAAATGAGCTGGACAATAAAAGTTACAATTTCACAAGTAATTTCTGTGCTTCCACAGAAATATGTGTGTGAATATGTGCTCAACACATTTATAAGGGGTCACTTAAATTTATTTTTCAAAACCATATATGTGAACTATGAGGCCTCATCCCAATTCCAAAGCTGATCTATTTGGGAACCTTATGTTGCCTGCAAAATGAATGGGACTAAAGATTCAAAGAAACACATTGTTAGAAGGGTTAGAACACTTGTGAAATTCTAAAAGTATCTGGAAATTGAAATCTTACTGAAACTATGGACTTTTAGTGAACTGCAGTGTATCCACAATTTAAGGGAGGACATTAGAGTGCACATAATGAGAACGAAATCTTGAACACTGTAGAAAAAATACAGGAATATTTTGTAGCTTTACTCAGCAAGTAGAGATTCTTCTTTCAGAAGGTGGATTGTGGTTATGTGAGAGCTGTCATTTCTCTTCTGAAACAGTGCAGCAAACTTTCATTTGCCTCTGGTTTTGAATGCCTAGAGAGACATACCCTGAATTGCCAGAATTCCTATGAAATCCTATGTGCGATTTCCAGGGGTATCGAATAAATAACATTATATTAATTTTTTTACTTGCATTTGCCAAAATAACGCCAGAATATTTTCAACAGCATGAAAATACAAAGTGTCCACATGGAGACAGACTATCAGAAGTACTGTCAATCAGAAAATTCAGTACTCTTTTTTAAAGATTCTTGAAATATATTTTTGAGCCAAGAGGCTTGGCAAAGATTTATAAATACTCACAAACTTCGGATTTAATCATCCAATAATTAACATAGATTAAATACCAGTTAAAAATTCATGCCTTATTTTTATAATTCAAAGTGGTTAAATAAAATATTAGGACCAGCAAGACACGCTTGCTCTGATAAATTGCAGTATATTTTTACTAGGTTAATAATGCATTAACTGTGATATTGACTGTTGTCAGTCAATATTGATTGTTGTAATATTGCATTACAACATTGTGAGATGCACTTTTAAGATTCTGGGGCTTTTATTGTCCAGTCTGGCAGTTTTGCTGGACTTTAAAAAATATTATTAATATTATTGTTATTGTTATTGTTATTGTTGCTATTGTTATTATTATGAGTTGAATGTATGTAGGTGACAGGGGAGGATTTTTTTACAAAGTGACAGTACACAAGCTCCTGCTTGAAACTGCTTTACATGCCAAAAGAGATTATGAAGAGTCTAGAAGTGGGAGCAAAAGTCAATGCACAAAAGGGCTTGTGTCTTAAGATACTAGTCTGGAATTTACCTTTAAGCCAGCCTCCAGTTCTACTTAGACAAAAATGTACAAAATGTCAGTCATGGATGGGCAAACTAAGGGTATTGCTGGTCTCTTGAACTGCAGTATTTGGATATGATGGATGTGGGGAAATTTAATCTTTCCAGAGGGAATCAGGTGGCACTGTCAGGAGGAAAAAGTGCAAACAATTTTGTACTGGAAAAAACTTTCCATTTTAGTCTTTCAGTGCCAAAAACATTACAGTCTCCAGCTGTTCTGTGTTAAACACTAAATCTACTAGAGAAAAGAATCTTAGAGAAAAAGTTAAATACTGAAAAGAAAGTTCTATTGGTTGGATTATGTTTAGATCACATAAAACAAGCTAAAAAACATTTCCCAGGCACTGTTAAAACATCTGCTTTCTGGATTAGGAAGCTAGATGTTCAAATCCAAGTTGGGAAAAAACCCTGATAGCCACAAGCTGTTTTCTTTAAAGACCCTTTGCTGCAAACAAGTGAACTGACTGTTTGTGCTATCTTCCTACTATCCCAGAAGTCAGTCTGAGCAGATGGAGAAAGAAAGCAGATGTCCTACCGACTGAGACACTGTTGTTTGAAGAACAATGCAACTAATCTTCAAAAAAAAAAATTATTTAATTTGGGCTTTCCCTTATGTCATCCCTCAACTAAAATCTAATGTTTTCCTTTGTCCTTTTCAATCCAGAAAGAAGACTGGAAGTGTCCCATTCTTTGGATTTCCACTGACTGTTTAGTTCTGTCTATCAGTTTTCCATCAATTCAGGGAATCCCAGCATTCATGCTGGCAGTCTTATGTTTTCCCATATGCATTACAGATCCTATACAAGTGGTTTATTAGATTCCATTCAGAATAGCAGGTCATGTGGGACCATGACTTTTAATTTCTTCAAACTAAAAATGGCAGTTTTACCAAAAGCTGAGTTCCATAGGTCAGCAGGGCATAATTTGCTCTGAAGAGTGCTACAAAATCTTATAATATCATTACAAACCACTGATACCTGGCATTCCCTAAAATTCCCAGACTTCTAGACATGTTCTTACTCAAAAAAACCAAAATATGTTTCTATTCTTGTGGTAGTCTAGGAACCAGCCCCACCTCCCAACAAACAATTGAACATATGAATTAAAGTTCTCCCAATCTGTTTTTTGAAGTCTTGTCATTTTAAGCCTATCTCGTGATTTTGGGAATGACTCACAGCTTTTTAATTTTAGAAGATCAGAGTACTGTAATGGAATGCAAAAAGCTGGTTACAGAGTGTTGACTCTTTTTGCCTTCTGTGGCTGACTTGCATAATTGAAGACAGATGAAAACATACTCTGGTCAACATTTTCAGAGCTGTTTTGAGGTCAGATTTGTGAATAGAGATAGCTGAAAACATCTTGTAGTTACTTTTTGGTAATTGGTTTTTAATTACTTGTTTGTAAAAAATATTCCTTTGTTTCACCAAAATTATGTTCCATGTGAATGCTGAGAACATCAGTTAGAGACCAAGTAATCAGCTAAATTAAAAAAAAAAAAAAATCCTTCTTTTTTTTAAAAACACGAAATATTCCTGACATTTTCCACAATTTGTTCTTGAGTTTCTTGTATTCTGGTAGCAGTGCTGTAACCTGCAAATTACACTGGATCTGAAAGTGTTTTCCGAATGTTACTAGTAGAGAACTATGGCATTTTTGCCATAGTTCTGGCATTTTGCATACCAATTTAAAAATGCCTAAGCAAGGATCACTACTATAGTGAAAGTACAAAATCTGCAACACATGCTAATGGCTGAGTTTATGGAAACCTGGAATATACATTTGATCACATCACCTAGACAGGACAAGAATACTTGTGAATATACAAACTCCAGTAGACTCGTGTAGGGGAGAAAAAGCCATTACACATTCATAGTAAATTCACAAGTTTTTTGTCCAGTAATTGATCAACTCCATCATGAATGTGCTTACTATCAAATTTAGAGGTATCAGCCTGCTTTAGGTGCTTCACCACATTAGTGTACCCTTAACATTCACTCAGAAATCACTGGGAATAGGCTGATTGTTTCCTCTTGAACATACAGTCTACTGCACCAAGGAGTTATACCAAAAAATTTATGGAAGTGCCACACTGATGACCCAGTTCTGCAAGGCTGAAGCCAATACATTCCTGAAGAACTCTGAGCCTTAGAAAGCTTTGGTGCAGGAGGTGAATACAGCCTAGGAGGTCACAGTTAGGCTGCATGATCTGCGGTGTCCATTTGTTGATATGTACCTATGGTTAATTTGTTTTTATATTTTGAATAGCCAGATAGACTAAGACAAGAAATCATTACATACAAACATGACACAAGTAAGTTGGAGGCTGAGACTTTGTACTTAGTTAATAAAACTGAGGGTGTGTGATAACTTGACACTTCTTTGGCTTTCCACTTTCTTAAGCTGCAGTTCACTGCTGTATCCTGGGGGTTCAAATTAGACTCACCTTTCACAGCAGTGTTTGGCTGGGGTTGAGTAAAGCTTAATGTTGTTAGATTCTTAAGCAAGGCAAGGCAGCATTTCAGATTTTGGGGGTGTAACTTCAGGACACATAGCGACAAGCATAATTCCATCACATTTGGCACAAAGG
This sequence comes from Sylvia atricapilla, assembly GCF_009819655.1. Classification (NCBI taxonomy): domain Eukaryota; kingdom Metazoa; phylum Chordata; class Aves; order Passeriformes; family Sylviidae; genus Sylvia; species Sylvia atricapilla. The sequence goes on from NC_089174.1 coordinate 36,525,835, forward strand.
AGACCGTGCACCATGTCATGCAGATGGTAGCATTTACACTGTAATTGAAACCAGAGCTGCCAAAGGTTATTTAGCATTTGCAAAGCGTCTCAGTAGATGATTAATGAATTAAGGTAGCTTATGATTTTCAGAAAGCTGAGTATTATCACTTTATTTGACAGCCTATCCCAAGACAGATAATTATGTTGCTGTTGACCTTTTCTGTCCTTTTGTCTTCCCTTTATTCTGCTCATGGCCACATTTTATTCTTTCTTCTTATTACCTCTCCTTCTCTTTCCTCTGTTACCCTAAGGCAGGTAGAATAAGAATCCCCATGGAAATGAGTCATGTTTCCTGTGTTTTATCTTTCCCTGGTCTGAGTGTCTTCATCCTTCTACCTGAACTCTGATGATTAAATCATATTTTGTCAGATAAAGCCTAAATCTCCATTAGGACTTTATTTGTTGAGAAGTCTCTCTGTGATGTTGTTTACTCTAGTTGTTCAGTTCTTTGTAAACAAACGTTAAGACTTTTGAAAAAGATTTGGTTTTTGACAAGGCAAGCCTTCTAAAAATTACAAAAATTACTCAAAATGGTAAAAAAACTGTTAACAAAAATCTCTGTTTTCTGGCTTCAGTTATATGTTTTTCTCTAATTCAGTTTTGTTTTTCTGTATAAACAAAAACTAATTTCATATTGATCTTGATGAGGAAATGTAGGCTACTGGGAAACATTATCATCAAAACAATGCTGATTTTCTTATTTAGTAATAGAATTTACAAGATTAAAGATGGCTTCCCTTGGAACATATTTGTTTATCTCATATATTACTACAGCAATTTCATTAATTGGTTGTTTTCATACTGGGTGTTATTTAGCTGATCTGTCTCAGTTTTTAGATACTATGGACAGAAGTGGAGTGTAGTCACATAATACTGCTTTTGATCCAATTTTGTGCAATGTAAACTTTTTAAAAAGCAGCATATGAATTACTGGAATAATTATCTTGTTGATGTTCAAATTTTTTTTCAAACACAGTTTGTGTATCAAATTAATTCTGAAGGAATGCAATGTTTTTTCAAGTCTCAACATTCTATAGATACAAAATCCTTAGCATTTATTATGGAAAAGATGTGTAAAGTAAGAAAAGACACAAAACCATGAGGTGAAGGTTATGGCATCAGCATCCCCCTTGAAAAGTTACCATGCAGGTCCAGCACATTGTGTATCCAGCACTCATCCAGTTGAACTGGTGAAAATCCAATCCTTCTCTGTTTCTGATTGCCAAGTATAGATATAAATTCTCCAGTGAGACAATATAACTGTAGATTTTAGTCAATTGCTTCAGCACCTTGTCCAGCATTTTGTCCAGCTGGCTTTTTTGGCTCTTCTTTAAGCTGTCTGTGGCCTTTGGTATCTGGGGCAATGCAGAGTACATCAACATGAGCCGACAATTTTGAACATTGGCCTAATCTCTTGAACTCTGTGTGGGTTTCTAGAAGGTCCAAAATTGTCCCATGCCAGGTGTGAGGAGCACTTCTTTTGTTGAGCTTTTCCTTGGTCACACCAGGGCAAGGTAAGGTAAGAAGATCACTAGCAATTGTATGATAAAAGCGGTTAAAAAACTGAATTTTCTGTGAAATCTGGAAGAGTGAGCAATAATATTTTAATTTTTCAGTTGCTGGAAGAGCTAGCCCATCTCCCAGTGGTTTGGATGAGGCACAGGTACTTCCACTAACATGGACAGGAATTGATATGAGCCTGGAAGGAAACCCACCACAACAGTGAGAGCACAACTGGATGTGGAGCTAATAACAGCTTTTGATGGGTATACAAAAAAAACAGAAAAGTGTAAAAGGAGCACTAAAAAAATAACAGCATCTATCTCTAGATTACAACACAATCACTGTATTGGGTAAATGTTTAATTTTTATTTAAAGGAGTAAATGTTTCCTGCCTCAGTAATTAGAACAACGGGACATATAAACCTGCATTTCTTCCTGTAGGTTGCTTCTAAAATTGACAAATTCTGTCTAAATCATTTCATGATTGAGGGAATGACTAGATGTGAGTTATCCTTCATGTGAGGATGAAGTGCCCGCTGTTTCACACCTCATGCTTGTTTCCATCTTCCCTTCACACAGACCTGGCACTTGGAGCCCAATTCCACTACTTCCTTTATCTGGCTATGTGGCTCAAAGCACCCTGACAAAGCACAGGAGACTTGCTCTGTAGCTGTATCTTTTCTTAGTTTGCATGTGTGCTTAGCATCACCACAGCCTGCCAGAGACAGACCCAGCTCTGAACCAGGATTAGGAGCCATCAGAAGTGCCCAGAGTATCCTGTAAAAACAGCATATCATCTAATAACAGCCTTTGACATGTTTGTGTAATTTGCTAATACTTCGATGTAGTTTTTATTTTGTTGAATTTATATGGCATACACCAAGTGTACAGAAAGTTAAAGTGTAAGTTCTCTGACATTTAAAGGACACTTTACCACAGAAACAAGTACTAGGAGTCTGAAATGCTCATCGATGCAGAAGGCTTCCACATACACAGCTTTTCTGAAGAAGGTTATAACAAACTGGTGTGGTTCAGTTTTTAGACATGCTTTACATTTTCGAAGAGTAAGGATAAGAACCAAATATTTAACCTAGTAGCTTTCTAACAGACATGAGTTGGAACCATTCCAGTCCACTTTAACCCCTGGACATAATGTTTACTCATTAGACAGTCGAATGCCAGCTGTTATAACATGCACAGCTCTGCTCCAGCACACTGCACAAGTAGGTGTATTTATACAAGCTTGAGGGATTACTTACAGACAAATAGCACACATAAGATGATGCTAATAGACAGTTACACTATGGAAAGCAGAGCATGGGAAAGGACCCATGTTCAAAAGAAGTCTACAGTTGGCAAAATAAAATCTGCAGGCAAATTTCTCCTCTACTCAGAGGAAAAATCATCAGGAGTACAACACAGGACTTATTTCCAGCGTGTGACACATTTGCCTGCAGTTCTGTTTGAAGTGGTCATGAGCCATGTAAAGTGCAGAATTTAAATTTGTTTAATTTATTTATGTTTATTCTTATTTTCCTTGGAGCCCTAAGTCATATTTCTCCTTTTAACCCCGTAGGTTTCCAAGTGTGGAAATAAAATATAAACCACGAGTTGTTATAAATTACTGTGTTTGGTTGTCTCTCAGACAGAGTCTAGCATTGGTCCTTTTCCCTCTACCCAAGTCTATAAAGCCACCTGTCTTTCTGTCTGACCCCCTTGCTCACAGACAGGTCTGCTGGGGATGCCAGCCTCCTTTGCTGCTAACCCTAAATTTGGCAACCTCAATATCTTTTTAACACTATGTTCATGGTCATGTACTCATCTAAAAGTGTGTAAACTGGGAGCTTTCCTGCTGCTTGAATAGTCATAGCCTCATCAGATTGCTGGGATTTATGGATGTGTGTAATTCAGAGCAAGAAGGTTCCATAACCTTTTCAAGGAGCCACATTTATGAAACCCATCAAAAATTTTGGCTCTCTGACTTGTGTCAGACCTCTATATTCTTTATTCCTGTGCCTGATTTAGTTATTGAAATCCCAGTTTATAGCATTTTCCTATTAAATATGTAGTTTCCCAAAGGCCAGTTGAAATACCTAAGCCGTTGGAATGAAAAACTATTGAACTTTTGGCAAATATTTGGTATCCACTTTACAGTGGTAGAAATTACTCTGGGTCATTATGGTTGTTGGAAAAAGCTTTTCCAGGCTGAAAAGGTATTGTTTTATTAGATGGATATAGTCAGAAAGTGACATTTTCTTAATTTGCACCATGGCTTAATTTGCAGAAGTTCCTGATGACATACATTACCTATAGACCCATTTGGGGTGATGAGAAGCGTTGCCTGATACCTAGTGCACAGTGTGAAGAAGTTTCAGGACCTTCTTCCCATCATCACACTTATTCTTCCTCCTGTGAGTGTTTCAGGCACCCCATCTTTGACTACTTTCTCGTCTGATGAAATGAGGTCATGAATAGACCTCTTGTATTTCTCAATTGATTGAAAGGGTTTATGTTTGTAAAGTGTTTTGAACATGAACATACCAAGTAAAAAAAAAGAAAAATATAGCCAGTCCCACTTCATTTGTGAAGTCTAAAATGTGGGGTTTTGTGATTTAACACCTATGTTTATGCCTGAACTGTTACATGGGGGAACAGTTAGCCCTATAAGCAAACATCAATGTTTTCACTAATGACAGCAGGAAAACAAGAGTACAAAAACCATTAAGTGCCTGTAGGAAGAGGGTGCTCAGCTAACATTGTCTATCTAGGCAGAAAAACTCAGGTGCTGCTTTACCATCCCATTCTGTCCACTTCACCTGGATAACAGAGTAGAAATTCATGTTGGTTTTTGCCCTTTCTGGTAATATCCCCACAACCATTTTGAAATTCAATTGAGACACTGCAGGCTGTGGCTTCTCTCTGACTCAAAGATAGTGGGTAGTGCCCATCAGAAGCATGACCGTGCTGGTTACATTGCCAGGGGATAAAGCACAGAGAAGGAATTTGTTTAAAGAAATCCTGCACATTTACAGTGAAACATGTAGTTTTTCAATTTAGGACCCAATGCCATAGAGAGAGAGAAATCTGAGAGAAAAGAGAAGGCAAAGCCCCATGATACTAGCAGCAGCAATCATCTGCTGCTTTCTTTCAGATTTTCTCTGCAGTCAACTTTGAATGTCCAGGCTGAGGTCAGAAGGGAGTTTAACTTCCTGTGATGCCACTGTTTCCAGAGGCTTGCTGAAACATTTGCAGCCAAAGATGAGCTAGGAATGGGAAGAGTTCCTGCTGGGAAAGCTGGCAGGCAGATATTAGCTCAGTATTTCTAGAGTCACAGGTACTTTCTCAAGTGGCAGGAGTAGGAGGCAGCAGTGGGATAAGTGAGAGGGAGCTTGTAGTCTTTGTAGTCCTAACTGGACTCATCCCCTGGTAGTTCTAAATTAGAACTTGTTTGTCCCTCCCTAACACTGTAGAAGTGCTTGTATATTAGCAAGGAGATGGAACTATTCATGGGATGAGTTCTTTTCCATCTTTCCAAACAATGTAGAATGGATTCTTATGGAATTTCTGTTTCTACAGAGGTTAGAACAAATTAATACCAAGTCCTTTAAAAAGCACGGTATTGCTACTTGCATGTCACCCAGCAGAGGTGTGCAGGCCTCATGACATGGTGAAGTTAGGTTCTCTTTTAGTTTTCAGACAGGCTGTTTCTTTCAAGGCCATGTTTGCAAGCCAAACAGTGTCTCTATTATTATTGCCAATACCTGGGTAAGCAATGTACAATATTGGGAGGTATTGACCACTCACATTAGTGAGAGCAAGGGGTTTGAGGAAGCTGCCTGGGAAGTGTTGGCAGGCAATGAGCAGCTGCAAGTGTCTCTGGGTCAAACATTCATTTCCACTATCTTCCTTTCCGACAGAATTTGTTTATCTCAAGAGAATATATGAGAGATGTTCTCGACACCAGCTGATTTCAGAAGCTTTTGAATGGAAGCGAGGCATCTCTCATGGTCTAAGTTCCATGCTGACAGGACTCAAATCCACTTGTCAGATGGGATGAAGTCAACATCTTTGCTCCCAAATGGATGCTCCCAAATGGATGCTCCCAAATGGATGCTACCATGTTCACAAAAGCATCTTCTTCAGAGATTCAGACAAGAACACTTACCTTAGATTTTAAAATTAATTCTAAAGCAGTTTCTTTAAGATATTCAGCATTCAAAATTATGAGGAAAGGGTTTTACAGCTGTCCAAACTTGTCAGAGTTAAAATTAATTGAAAACTTTCAGCTGATGTGACTTTGTAATTGGTTGAGGACCCCTTGGTTCTCTCACTGCATGCTTAACTCTTCAATACTTTAGTAAGAGAAAATGTCACTGTATTTTTTTCGTCTTAAGGATGGAAACCAAGAGATGTTCAAAGTCAGACACTGATGTAGGCTTTAATGAATAAATGATTTTAGAAAATTATCTGCCACATTTACATTTTGAAAAATGAAACATATTGAAAGGCTAATGTTAAACACTCAGTTTTGGGGACATTTTGTTGAACCAATTCTAGCTTTATATGCCAGTCCAGCTTGAAGACTGTGAAAGAAATAATCTTTCTGCAATACATAGGTAAAGCAATCTGCTATCCACATGCCCTGCTAATGCTGGCAGCCAGCCATGGAACAGATCTCAATTAAAGATATTAGGCCGAAGAAAGCATAAATGTAGAATTCAGGCCAATTACAAAAAATTGCCCTCATTTAAACATGCTTCTCATTTAAAATCTAAGTATAAGCTGCCCTGAAATGCCAAAAGTGCATTTGAAAAAGCTTGGTAGGCTTGAGCAGCTTGATATGTGTAAGAGGTGCACAATATCAAGCCACTTCACTTGAACACAGGCTGGATGTTTTTAAAATGCATCGTATCAAAGTCAGCCCTTGCTTGGCTTGCCTGGTCAGAGTAACCAAATGATATGACTTCTTTCTAAATAAACAAATGTGGCTCATAGGCTCCTAAGACTTTTTTTCAAATATGCAGGCTCAGATCCGATCAGCTGCCTCTGAGCTCAAACAGACTGCCCTCTATGCTGGCTGGCAGGAAGGAGATTTTATCTCTTGTGTGCTTAGGCCCCCATAATTGGATCTCACTCCTGACTCCCTCAAAATAACGAGTGTATCCTCTCCACAGTTTGCAGAACACATGCAGAGGAAATAGCAGGGCTTCAAGCTAACTGGCACAGAAATTCCAAACAGATGATGGAAAAAGCAGTTGTCAAACTGAGAGCACTTGAGAGATTTTCTTCTTCCAAGAGGACTGTATATAATCCAGTAAATAGCCTCCCCTGGAATTGATTGACCCTATCTTAAGCAAGCTGTTACTTATTATTCCAGTACCATTTTGCCAAGCAGTCCTTTAACATACACAGGAAGATTCCAGGGTATAATATTCCCCCTTTATTGGCAAGCATACAAAGTATGCTTGAAAAAAAAGAGGGACAAAGAGGCCCAAAGCAATAAATGATGCTTTGGAGGGGCAAAAGAAGCTCATAAACCAGGGTTATTTTTCCAACATTCTTATATTAAAACAAGGTGATTAAAATTATTCAAGAAAACTAATGCTTGTTTTGCTGAGATTTTCCTTGAAAAAATGATGTTTTCTCCCCACTTGTCCTTGAAGCTCTTGAGCATTTACTTCAGCTCCTTCAGAAGTAGTCTGCATTTCTCAGTACTGAAACAAGGTATTTTCAGGTGAAGCATCAGTGAGTCATTACAAACTAGGAAGAGCGCATGGTGTTAGTGTTTCCTCATCTCTGGAGGCTTTCCTGCCTCAAACTTGGTTTCAAAAATAACACTTATTTACCAGCATATAACTCACCAAATACCTCTGACAGGTCAAGTAAAATTATTTTCTCAGTTGTTGAGATTAAAGTATGGAGCCAAACCTGCAGACCGCATAAATAAATCTGCTTCTTTTTAGGCCCAGAGGATAACACTAACATACACCAGCTGAGGACTGGACTCCCATATAAGTTTAAAGAAGTTTTCCTTAGCAGAGGCACTTCTGAATGGAGCTGGCTGTGAAATAAGAGAATTGGTGTAGTTTCACTCTGAAATCTGTGCTCAGGCTTTTGTCATCCATGCCCAAGATGCCTGGTCTGTAGTAAGGTACTGTCATTGTTCACCTCAATCTTTGGGGTTACTGCTCCCTGCGCCTTGTTTTGCCTGTGTCCTTGGCATCCTCACTATAGCAGTTTTTAAAAGGATGTTTCATGGGCAATTTACCCTTTCTACCTAGATTCACTTCAAGAGTAGAGAAAACGTCTATGAAACAAAGTAGCTTCATTTATAGTAAAAAAGAAAATAAGATTGGGAAAATATAGGTGCTCCTTTAAAAAAAAAAAAATTAGAGAAAGAATTTCTGTAGAGGGATCTTGAGGAGTCATCTAGTCTGCCAGAAATGCACCCTATCACTGCATCCAGATTCTTGTTCAACCTTTTTTTTTTTTTTTTTTTTTTTTTATAAAACTGCAATAATGATATTTCCAGATACCTTACTACATACTGTTGCAGGTCTTTACAATCTTACTGCTTGAAATAATTCTCTTCAAACTGCTTAATATACCCTTGGTATAACTTAGGCTCAGTGGACATGGAAAAAAAGTATAGTTTCCTTTTACATATTTTAAGAATAGAGTAACCACTTTAGTCAGCTTTTCTCTAGATTTAGTTAAGATGCCCTCTTGCTCCACTCTTCCTTTGCAGTCAGTACTTTCTAGACTCCTGATCATTATCCGTCAGACTCTCTGTCAGTGATCTTCACCATGCCTGGACTACAAAATCTTCTCTTCAGAGCTTCATGTCTGTATTGACACACTTCCCCTGTCACCCTCATCTTCTTTTCTGCTCTATGTCTCCTTGGCCAGTCCTCTCCCATCATGTCTTTGCATGGCTGCCTCCTTGTAATTTCAGGAAATAATGGAGGGGCATTAACCCATGATAAAACACATCTTCATATGTCCTGATCTTCATTGCAGTGATCAAGTTTGCTGACCTCTGTGCTGAGAATTGCCTTGTATGGGAGTTTTCCCTGCACATTACTTGCTTGGTGTCCTTACTGTGCCTTTCAGACCTTGTGTTCCATCTTCATGTTCCTGCTACAAATGTCACCTTCTGTCAGCTTGGACTGCTGAAAGGGATAATAAGTTCATGTTGGTCTCAGGTTACCTCTCCTGTGACATCTTCATTACAAATCCATTTGCCCTAACAGGGTTAGTAACTTATTTTTCAGCTTACTTTTATTCTTGAGCACTGTGGGATGATTCTGCAGTAACATCAGGCAATCCTTTGTTCTGTTTTTGTCTGCCTGCAAAGTTTCCTCTGAGAAGCCAAGATGACTCAGGTAATAAATTCTCAGATTTGCCTACTTTTAATCTCAGGAGAAACTTTGTTTCCTGAATTCTAAATGTGCCTTGGCATTCTTTACCTATTGTTTATATGAAAAAAAAAAAAAGGATTAAACTGCCCTCAGATATGGCTGTGCTCTGATTAAGTCAGACTTAACTGTGAAACTGTCCAGGAGGCAGCATTGTGTTTCAGTGTGTACGTTGAAGTAAATATCCTCAGCTCTTACATTTTTTACGAAACTTACTTTGAAACAGTTTGGACTACAAAGAGAAGCAGCAACTGCTCTTTAGCTTGGTTAGTGGATTGGTAGTGAAACTTTCTGCACTCAGGCACTTTCAGTTCCACAGCCTATGCTAGAAAAGAAGTATTAGGGACACATATGCAAGAAGAGAATTCAATGTTATATGTTACCACTGTATCTGGAAAGCTCATTTTGCTGAGCTTTTTTGCTTTTACTTTTGAGTATGAAAAGTTTGTTTTCAGTTCTCCAACCATTTCACTGACAAAACAAGTTTTTCTTATTGCTTTTAGAATTTCTTTGATTTTCTTCACTTTTCTTACATAGTGTTGCTTTGTTCTTGATGGCTTTCTGTTAAAGCCCAGATTTTTATTCTCTTAAGTTAACTAGCCAACTGCTTCTAGGAAAGAATGGATAATTGTTGTGAAAATCTGGGAACATTAGGCATGCTCTAACTTTTGGTGTACAGCCAAGTGGTTTTTTGGCTTCTTGCCTTTGGACTGATTTTGTTTTAGTCTTCTGCCAACTTACATTTTATATTTACCAGGCAGTAGAAGGGTCACAAGACACTTTGAATAGGTGCAAAAGTTGGACCAAAGAACCTTCCATTACAATTACCAGAACAGCTATAGTACACTACTTGCCATCATAAATGCCTACACCTGAGAAGGAAGAAACCTCACCCCATTTTGTAGGTGAAAACCTGGAACCCAGAGCAAACAAGTAACATTCCTGATATTGTGTAAGTACTTACATAAGGAATAAGACATAATTCTTATATCCATGGTGGCAGAGCAGTATAACTGCTGTTTGAGATGGACCAGGCCTGAATTCTTGAATCTCCCTCATAATCTAAGATAAATATGTCCAATAGCACATTTTAGGTTTCCAAGGTACAGTTTTAGCTGTTACAGATGCAATGGAAATTCCTGTTTCCCAGACAGTCAGGTATGGCAGTGTCTTGTCTGGAGCACCCAAAATGCTGTCAAATACTCCAAAACCATGCCCAAGTTTCCTCAACAAATGCATTTTCCCCTGCGTGGAATTGGATTACTTTCACTTCTTAAATAAAATCATCTTCATATTGTATTTTTCCAGTGGGCTTGCTGCAAAAAGCTGCCTTGTTTGGTTTTTTTGGGTGGGTTTTTTTTTGTTTGTTTGTTTTGTTTTTTTAATTCCAGTATTCAATTTCCACCTTTTTTTTTTCCTTTTTAATCCATTCAGATCTGTATATTTTGAGTATATCTAAGTATGTGTGCAATAGATATGGCCTTCAAATTACCTGGCTCTCTCAATCTCAATCTGCAGTGTTTCTGCAGATTTCCAAATTTTTTCCCCAAACATCTATATTTTGTTTACATTTTTTTCTTCCTCTCTATTTTTTGCATTAATAATAAATTCATATGTCATGGAAAGTATTATTTTTGAATTAGTGGTACAGTACAGTGAGCACTATATTTGAAGGAAAATATTTTCACTCTAGCATATCTTTTATCATTGAACTGTAAATATTCTTGAGATTGCTTACATTATTCTTTCATACCACTCTTTTATCATTTGAGTTTTTGAAAATCAGGCTGTAAAACATTGACTCTCAGTAATTCTTGGCTGAAGCTGAATAATTCAGTTGGTATTTTCCCATAGTGATGACTCAGCTTTGCCCTTAGATGGGATGTCAAAAAAGTAGAAGACAGGATCATATGTCCATTTGGGACTAAAGAAGTAGGGAGAATAATAAAGACTATAAGGAAAAGAATAGACTGTAATCCAGAAAATATGTCACTGAACATGGGCTTAGTATATCTATCTCTTGAAGATCACCTTCACTTCTAGTTTGCCCACTTTACAAAATAGCCCTTTTTGCAAAGGCAAAAATAGTTGATGGATATACAAGACAAATTCTGTAACAAAAGAAAAAAAAAATTGACTTGCATGAAGGAAAGACCATTGCAGAGATTTTTAAAACTTAAAACTAACAAAGAGGAATAAAATAAAATACTTATCCTTAGCACCTTTTCTGCAGAATAAGTAAATTAAATTTTCAGACAGAACTTTGAAATTAACTAAATGAAGTCAATTGTCTCTCCAACAAATATTTATTAAATTCATTTCCACTGAGTGACATAGAAGCCAAAGTTTTCAGTGAGTTCAGAAAGTGATATGACAGGTATATGGAGGTTGCTGTCAGATATAATGGAAATGTCCAGCTTTGGAACCCTGGTTTTCTTTTACTCATTTTTTCATCAAAATTTTCTTCTTATCACTGGTAGGAAATTTGCTTTAGTGAACTCAGCCCCCTATTTTCTTGATCAATTCCCAAGTGACATTTTTCCACATTGTAAAAACCAACAAAATGTAACCAAATATCACTCAGAATGGGAGAAAAATTCCACTCTAATATTGCTACCATATTTTAACTATTGTTTGTCCTTCCTTTTGAAAAATGGTTGTGAGACCTTTTATCATTCACAGTTATACAGTTTGTGTATATGTTATGCTGTCAATTTCACCAGCATAAATCCAGACAAATTCTTGGAGCTTTACTGCCAGTGTTCCATGTGACACTATGCAGCTAATTCAGCTACAAATGTATGAAGTTTTCTGGATCTAGAACCTTGCTTCAGTAATGAAAGGCTCAGAAATAAGCTGGTGGTTTTTCAGCAGCAGTAAAAACCACATTGCCTTTCCTCAATATTGTAAACCAGAAGAAAAATTAAAAGCATTTTTCTATAGCTCAGTTTAGTTTTACAATTAGGTGGGAGAAAAATGTAATAGAAAGCTAATATTTTGCTTAGGGTTTGTATCATGTTTTTGCCAAAAGAAAAAATTCTTCTAGCTATTTGTGAGATTTTTGATCTCTTTGCACACGTTTCTCACTGAAGAAGGAAGCCCAAAAAGATATTTTTTATTCTTCATTTGTGCTAGAAAGGGTATCTATAATACAGCTAAAACTAGGTATCCAGCGCAAGCATCAAGTGTTAGGTACTGTACAAAGAGCAGTAAGAAGCATTTCCTTGCTGGAAACGAATCAGAATATATTTCCTTAAGTACTTTAGAAGTTTCTGAGTGTTCCATTTCATTCTTCTGGCTGTTGGTTACATTTATAGCACTATTCATAAACCCTTCCGTCTTGATCTATGTCATTGGATCTTAAGATATGTTGAGACAACTCTCACAATACGTATGAACGGACAGTAAAGTGGCTCTGTAATGGTAGTGGCAAAGTTGGAATGTTCTTCTTGGTTCCATGTATTTAATGAGTATGAATATGAGAAGAATTATAGCAATTTAGAAACAGTAAACATCCCCCATACTTTATGTTGAAAGTATTATATATGACATGCCCAGCATTTTAGTGATGTAATTTCTTTCCTGAGGAGTTATTATTGAAAAACAATGGACAACATCGTGCAGAAACTCTGGTAAAATTATTTTTCATTTTTCTCTTTTTCTCCCTCCAATATGAAGGGTCACTTGATAATAAACTCCATAGGTTTCTATTGCTTTGATCCAGCTTCCTTGATGCAGGGCAAGCTGGTATACCTCTTTCTGACAGATAAGGTAATTGCTCCTTCCCTTAGAGAGTTGGAGGTGGAGTTTTTTCATCAAACACAGTTAAATTATGGCACCATATCACCTTCAGCTACTCAGTGGAACTGAACCTGCTAGTGAGTTTGGCAATGGTTAGAGCATTCCCAGGGTATAGAGGCACCAGCATCACTGATGCTTTTTTATCTTTGTCCCTTTCACTCAGGAAGTTAATAGGACAATGATCGGGCATTTTTTAAAATGCTCAGCAGCCTTTAGTATGATAATTTTTTTTGAAGACCACCACACACGAGGAACTTATTCAACGGAGTAAACCTGTTCATGTTCTCCAGTAAGCTGCTGTAGCCTTCTTATTTCCACAAAGGTTGCCAAGTATCTCCCAAAATTATACAAATCATTAACATTGATAACATTTACCTTCTCAGGTTACCAGTTCTGCTTATAATGTCACCATCAGCCATCCACTGGCTTGCTGCAGCTTACTGTTGCTGTCCCTTTCCATATTTGCCCTTTCCTGGATTCTTAGTCTCAGTATTGGCAGTTTTAGCAGTTGTATAGAAACAGTTGTTGTATTTGATGTGTTTTTGCTAAAAAACGTCAGCTGCTGAAATCGAGGGAGCCCATATAATCTCTGCTTCCGCTTGTTAGGAAAAGAGCATTTTATCCCTCCTGTTTGCAGAGGAAACCATGGAAACAAAAAGCAAGTGAACCTGAAAAGCTCAGAAATCACAAGGTGACTAAAAAGAGACTTAATCAATCAATCAAACAAACAAACAAAGAAACATTACTTTTAAAACAATAATGTGGCAAGTTTTTTCCAGTCTTCCTGCATGGTTTTGATATGCAGCATATTTAGAGCTTTGAGCAGATGCTGAGAACAACTCTTTGTAATTACGCTAATCAAAAAAATCAGAATGGAATAAAAATCCCTGCCTCCCTTGGTGCACTGTGCATTTTCTTCATCTGAGTCAGTGAGTAACATTGTAGAAAATACTGCATAAACATAAACCATGCAGTTACTAGCTGACCTTCATTTTTAGAAGAGTGGAAGAAAATGGCTGCATTATTTGCTGTTATTTACAAATTGCTGTATAGCTATTCAAATGAAAAATAAGTTTTAAAGAATCCTTAGAGATGTCTAAGGATTTAGAAAGCAAGAAACTATATTCCAAAGATCAAAAGGTCTGGCACTCCTTGCACCCACTATTAAACATAATTTTGATTAATTTTTCATCTGTTACTTTCACTTGTTTAAATGGCAATGCTGCTGACATTAAAAAATCCAACATAACAGTGTAATTTTTCAAGAGAGGCTAACTTCAAAAGACTTGCTGGGAGATGATGAAAGGATGCAGCAAATTTACAGGGAGTCAGCTTCCAAATTCATCATTCAAATAAAATAATAACTGGCTCTGCAGATCTCTCTTGAGCATGAATCACTGCGCCCAAGTGCTGCACATTTATCCCAGACAGAGAGGTAGTGCTGTAAGGGGCCCCTTCGTGGCTCTGCAGGTTTTTCACAAGGTAATGAAAGAGCTCCTAGCAGCATCTGGTATCAGTTTCTCCTTTGCTGTGGCAAACTGCTGGTGTTATAATCAACTCTCCATGCCATTTGTTTTTTTTCCTTCCTTTGTAGTGCTTGCAATAGTTTTCTCTCTCAGATTTTTGATTTACTGTTCGGTTATTTCTTTGTAGTTTTGTGATAGTTTCTGACAAATGACCAAGCACTTTGAAGGTCATTCTTCAGAAATAGATTCTTGAATTGGGAGGAACAGTGAAAGCAAGGTTCTGGTGATTCTAGGTGAGCCTAAAGAAGAATGATATGGCATTAGATACAGTGAGATGCAAGATTTCCTCAGAACATGAGGGCTTACGTGTGCCCTGTCTGTTCCATGTGTTGTGTTCCTGCAAAATGTGAATTCCAGGTATATTCATTTTGTCATCCAGGACAAAAGATTTGGCTCCTGTTTTTTGGCTCCCTCAAGAAAACAAAGTAGATAAAGGTTTTGAAACTTATTTTTCTTATAACACTGCACATTGTAGCTTTTTCAGAGATCTCAGGATCTCACAGGCTCCCTTCACTTACATATGCGGACCTGTGAGTTCATCTGCAAATAAAGTCTGTGCCAATGTTTTGATAAAATTTTCTCCTAGCTGTGTTGCAGCTGTGATAAATATATCATTGTTTCTGGTTTTGCTTCCTGTGATGCGATGTTATGGAGCAAAGGTGATGACAGACACGCCCACAGTACAGTATTCATATAAATGCCGTTAATAAAAGTTTGTTCTCTGATCTGGAAAATCATGAGGGAACAGTGTACTGTGTTCATTACATTAGCCTTCATTTAACCAGGAAAGAACCATCTTGTACACCTAATTATAAACCATCTGGGACAGAGTCAGTAATATTCTTAAAGATCTCTGAAGGTCTTTTACAGAAGTCCCTGTCTAGAAGTAGCCTTTGTCCTCCAACAGAGACTTGGTGAGAATGAAAAGTCCCATCTTCTTCTCAAGGAAATACTATCAGGCCCTTTGCTTTATACTTGTCTTCTGTCGTTCTTCAATAAAGGAGGAAGAAAGAAAATGTCTGTAGAGTCTTTTTCATAATAATACAACTACTGAGGATCTAGAAGAATTGTCACACAGCAGGCTTCAATAAAATAAGAGGTGATCTTTTGATCACCAGTTGAACTAAAATGATAAGCACAGAGGATAGAAGAACTGGTGGCTACTGAACCATCTCCAGTTCTACCTTCTCACTGAGTCTTGGAAGCTTTGAGACTGTGGCAGGGGAAGGATCACCTTTTTATATAGGTTTTTCCTTGCAGAGACCTGTGTGATTAGCAAGTGTGTCAGATGAAGCCTCTCTGTGAATCAACATCATTGTTCTGCTCTTTAATATAGCTGGTTTTGCCAGGACTGTAAAGCAACTCTGAATGTTTTACACTGTGCTTTGTATTCTTTCTGCATGAGGCTCCTGCCTTCTGTACTAGCACACTTTTTATGTTGGGTAAAAAGATGAGTTATGATTTCTTAGGTTGCCTATGATGTTTCAGAGAAAGAAATGCATTGAGTCTCTTAAAGTGCCAACCTCCATCTAAATGTTTAGAATATAAAAGTAGCTATGAAATATTTCTTGTAACTGAAGACTTGGTCTTCTTATCAAAGGGATCCCAAGTCCAGTTTCATGCATGCCTAGGCCCAGTATTCAGACACAGGCACTAAAATACTTTCCATTGACTACCATGCTAAACAACTCATATTGTAGAAAGGCAAGAGATATTGCTTTTACATGAGCAACTGGGTGCTCCACTACCATCAAACTCTGAAGCAGCTGTTGCTAAATGTGGCTCAGCCCAGCTAGTCCCACAGCACACAGACTGCTCCTCAGAGGCTGGCTGCCCAGTGCCAGGTGCCAGCCTGTGAGCAAGGAAAAAGCTGTTCATCTCCATTTTGGCTGCTGGAGGACAGGGTAATGCTAGCTCCTTCCCACAGGAAGAGGACTTGTCTCCCTTGCCTGGGGTGTGTGGGATGGGAATGCAACGGCACGGATACAAAAAACTCCTTTTTGGGCCTGTTCGAAGAAGACTCCCTACACATGACAGCTCATGGCAGGAATTATTACACTGAAAAGACTGATATCTTTGCAGTGCTTCTTTTTAATGGAGTAATTTAATTTCCAATGTCCACAGCTGCCTGGAATGCAGTTATCCCTTGAGTTTCTCTGCAGGAACATGTGACTTCTATGAGGATTTATGTAGTGTACTCAGCAATAGTAAGGAAATGGCTTTGCTTTGATCTAGTTCTTTTTTTTTACAGTAGGTGATAATATGGAAGACTGTATATTCTACATTCAGAGAGGCAGTTACTTTTCTTGTGTTTATTTTCACATTATATCTTCTTCAGTTTCAGTAGATGACCAAAACTGTTATTTTTCCCTTTGTTGTACGATCAATTGACCAATGTAAAATTATGAAATGCCTTTTCAGAGAACAAAAAGTAGCCTGTTTCCCACTGATAAAAAAGCTGTTTTAGCACCTGTAAATCTGTTTTGCATTTAATGGAAAACTTTATTCCATGCTGATAACAGGATCAGAAAATGGGCTCTGACAGCATGTTGTGATTTTACAGTATCCAGGGGTAAAACTTGAGCTAATTATGAGCACATGGCTTTCAAAAGTCATACTTTTATATTTAACTCCATAAATCTTGCTAAGTGAAATCCAAACCTATGTCTACAGCATTTGCTAATCATTAGGTTATTAATTGGTTTTGCTTCGTGATTCATACAAGCTGGGAGTGTTTGGAGTTTTGTTTTTAAAGAAATGGCTGCAAAAAAATAGGAAGTACTTTCTTTCTCCCCTGTCACTTCACAGGAGGTATTTCTGCTGAACTGCTGAAGCTAAAAAACCTGATGGCCTCCTAAACAAAGGCCTCTCTAGAAGAGTTTTTTCAGCACTGCAATTTAAATGGTGTCTAGTTTCAGCCCAGAATACCAAGGTCATAATTTTAGGCTGTAGATGGCTCTCCCAGATGTCTTTGGTCAACTTAATCACAGTTTGCCTGAAGGTTGTGCTTTCAGGTAATCCATCAAGACATAATTGTAAATCAAAACCTTCTTCCAACTCAATAAGTAGCATATTTTTAGTTTGTGTTAAGACTGACACTGGACAGGAACTTACACTGTTTTGTAATATTAAGCAATGTTAACAGTTACTCTCATTTGTCACAAATACCATTAGAAATGTTTTGATAATTATTATCAGAAAGTTTGTTGTGGAGTTTTTAAAATCATAATTCAGATAGGAACCTACTGCATGGTCTTTTTAAGCTTCAGTGACTATTAATACTTGTTTAAGCTGCTCACAGCTTTACTTCACTCTATACAGATACATCGTATCTTTGCCTGATGTTTCCATCAGAGTGGACCTCGGTTGAAGTGTTTTAATTAACTGAGCATGCGAGATTTTTGGTTGTGTATAGGAGGCCAGGTGCGAAGTGGATTGTAAATATGTCTCCAAATGGGACAGAGGACTTGTCAGCATCTACAAGCAGCCTTCCGTCTTTATTCATGTTCAAGGAGGGTTGCAAGGCAAAGGGGGAAGGGAAAACTGGTATCACATGGTAGAACAGAAATCATGAGATGGTCTTCCAGTAGACCTTTATGTGAGAATCAGCACTCTCACCTTCATTAATTCCTGTTTTGGGGTGTCTGTTGTAACTTTGATCTTCCAATAAAAGCAGATGTAATTTTTGGCCTGAAAAGAAAAAATCACTTTTTGTGCACCTGAAGTTATCCAGCATAAGAATTAAAAGCACCATACATTCAATAGAGCAACCTAATGACCCTCCAATGTTTAAGTCAAGAGCAAGAAACACTGTCTCTGCTTGAAGTGCCATTTTAAGTAGATGGATAGCAATTGGGGAAACATGAATTGGGCTAGGATGCTAAAAGCAGCAGGCTTCTGACCTCTTCTGTGAGAGCCATAATGTCCAGCAGTGTTGTGGCCTTGTTTTTGTGCCATGCTCAAAAAAGAGCAGCAGTCCATAGTGTGTCCTATTGCCACTTTCAGTAAAATACCAAGTGAATGTGCTTAATTGATGGAGTTAAATCTCTATGTACATAGATACCTACACTAAGACAAATTAATGTGACAAGCATGGAGAGAGAGAGCTGCATCTCCAACACTTCAAATTCACTTTGAACTATATTTACAGTATGCACTGTCAACAGTTTCCCTGCCAAAGCCATAAACCATCTCTGCGGGGTAGACTAAATACACCTCTTTACAGAGGACATGGGTCTCCCCACTGGATTTCTCAGCTATAATATGAGGGACAGAGGCTTAGCTGGAGTAATCCAGCACAGCTCCAGGGCAGCCAAGGAAGCACTGGATTCCTATTAGCTGGCCCCCAGGAGAAAGACCAGAGCTAAGGGTAGAAATGATAGGTAAACCCTGTGAACACATTTTCTGAAATGTCTTGTGAATTAGATTTAATAACACTGTAGCATCCAAACTCACATTGAATGCAAAATCTTCTTGCTGGAGTTTAAGGTGACAGTTTAAAAATGCAACAAGATACAGAAATAAAAACTTCTGATAAATTAAATTACTCATTTATAGGCTAATTAATTGCAATGTTGGTTTAATCTCCAAAATCCACCATGTGGCACAGGAGTGCTGAGCCCTTATATATTGGGGCAATGCAAAACACATTCCATATCCAAGAAAATCTTGCCAAAAATCCCTCACAATGCTTTTTTTTTTTTTTTTTTCCCACTCTTCTAATCCTTGTTTTGCTCTTGGTGATCATGGTAACAGTAACAGCTGTCGAATGTGGCTTCAGGCTGTCTGCCTCCCTTGGGAGAATTTATGTGTTTTTCTACTTCCTTTCCTTATTAGGAAGCAGGAATCTGCAACACCTATTAGAACAAGTATGCATAAAGGGTAATGACTGTGCAATTTATTAGTGGTCTGTTCTCCTTCAAGCAAGCCATCAACTATAAGCACACAGTGTGTGCCAGGGATCGTGATTGAATACAATCTTGCCGTGCAGCAGGTGGGCAGCAACAGAGCTTCACTGCAGGGAGTGGCTGGGGAGGTCAAGTGCCGGTCTGCTTAAATAAACCTCTTCATTGAACATCACTGAAGAGAAGACAGGATAGATGGTGTCAAATGTTTATCTTGAAGCCTCAGGTGAGAAAGGCAAGTATCAGACAGTCAGGTCCTGTAATTTTGTGCTAATGTAGTTAAACTCAGCACTTCTCATAAAGTGATGTGCCTGCAGAAGGCTGTCCGTGAAAATGAAATATTGGGAGTTCAGTGTGTTCTCATACACAGTATAGTTGTCCCTAGGTGTTTCAATCATATTCACTCTTATATAATGAAAATTTTCAAAAAATCAAAAGTAAGACTTTTGGTCTGGAAGCTAATCACAGTTGAAAATTACCAGCATTTTAAGAGTGGAGAAGTCAGTAGATTACACCTCATTTTTTGAAACTGAGGAAACCTTGATTTATATTCCTTATGCTGGAGTACCTGAATGAAAAGGGTTTCCTATGTCCAAGTTTGGGAACATTGACATTTTTATACCAGGCCCATCTCTAGTGCCACTCCTAGCCACCGAAGAAGGTGATAATCCCGAAATTATTTAAACGTGACCAGGCCTGGGTACTTATGCGTATACTGCAATGCCTTGCAAAAGAGATGGGTTTACTGGATAATGCTTTGGCTGTGTCATCTAATAGAAATATAGGAGGAGGAAATAAAAAGCAGAGATCCACATCCAACCCTCCAAGAACTGGACCAATCATCTGATAGCAATACTAGCAAAAGCAATTAACTTCTATGGCAAGGCTAATTCAAACCAATATCAACCTGTATTTAAATAAATGTCAGACCCTTTTTACACTACTTTAGAGTAGGAGGCAAAATAGTTGCCCTGACCTGCTGACATGTAAATAACAGTAGGCCCAAACACTTTGGCTCCACCAAGTGTCATACATCAGCAAGAATAGCAGGGCATTGCACATATTTTATCAGGTTAGAACAGTCTGACAGCATTTACCTACTAATTGATATAATAATATTTTGATATTACATGAGCATTTAATTACTTGTCTCTTGAGTAGGCAGCTGGGAAAACTGGCAGCAAGTTGCAAAATCTCTAGCTAAGCATATTTTTTTGTTCAGGACATCATCTAGCTGATTTTTGATGCAGTCCATGTTCAGGCAGATTTAGAACAATAATGACAAAAACACCTGGAAAAAAAAAAAGATTTATTAAACTTTTTCTTTTTTTAGGAGTAGCCCTTTGGAAAGGGGTGGTGAAAATACCTTAATATGATGAAATTAAATTGATGTAAAACATTAAAAAATTAAGGTTAAAAACTCCTGTTGAATTAAGACAGAGACTGGAAATTGGGAAGGAAATAGGGTCATGGGAAAGCAAGTGCTGATGAAGCCTTGTATAGAACAGGATTTTATCAATTTTTGGAGATGGCTCACACAAATATAACAATCAGCAGCAGCAACACGATAGCCCTTTGTTCAGGCATTCTCACTGATTAAATCTTGATCTTGGAGCTAACAGCTAAACCTTCAGGCAACAGGTACAATGTAATTGTTTGATCTGTCTAATTAAGAGTTTGGGTGTCTCAAACATAGGTAGAGCAGTCAGTTGCCATAGAGATGAATACATATGTAGGCAATGCAGTAACAAGAACAAGATTTTTTCTGGTAATTGAATGAAAGGAAAGTATGCAGCCCCACCACAGCTTCATCCATAGGATGGCTGTATTGCACATCCTAGCAGGGCATGGATACCTGCACTTTTAGGAGCAGCAGCACTCACAGCACACTGACCCCGCATTGCTTCACCATACCCCATGCATGCCCATGCACGCTGCTACTTTGGAACAGGTCCTGTACGATGGGGTATGTGGGTGTCCAGACACCATGTCACATCAGGAAAAGCATGTGCTTGTCCTCTCCTTGCCTTCACTCCTGCTACACTGAGTGATGTTTTGCCATAAGCCATGTGTGGGTTGCTTTTTTGGTGTTGCCAGAATATCCCATTCTCTTACATACCACCTCAGAAGTCACACTGTGTGTGTTTTCTTTGCACTATAGCTATTACAGTTAAGTGTGATCAATAGCAAAAGGCCTCTTCATTCTTGAGGGGATGTATAACAGAGGAAAGAAAAGAAGGTCAGTCAGTGATCTTGAAGTTTTCACCAGAGAAAATGAGGGCAAAATGCAACCCTTTTTCTTTCTGCTAGATGGTGTTTTTCTTTTTCTAACTTTCTTGTATGGAGGTACATATTGCCTTAGTCAATCTGACAACACTGCAGCCACCTTCAATTTCTTTGTAGGTATCCTACACCAATCCAGCCATCACTGTAAACCAAGTTTCTTGAGCAAGTACTTCTCACCTAGTTAATCCAGGCACATCAGCGGCAGTTCTGTCAGGTCCAAATATGGGTAAATGATAATGAATGACAATAAAATTCATGCATCTATTTAAAATATCCAAACCAAAACAAATATTAAAAATATTCAACCAAACCCACAAAATCTAGATGATGCCTGTCTTAGCCATCGGTGGAGGCCCATGGGGCACAAGCCCTTTGCTGCCAGGGACACCTGGGACTTGCTAATGCTGGTTTTGTGCATTTCTTTCTGATGAGTCCCAGAGGTGCTGAGCTCTGGGAGACATACAGCCATAGGGATCAAGGCAAGCAATCTCAATCTTTCTCATCACCAAACTATCAGGACAGTGATACTTTTTGATAACCTCTGCCTTTGACTGGATCTGAAGTTGTGATTTGGAGTTGTAAAGGTTTGTATTTTCCCAGGTTGCTAAGCCATTCAGAACGTCAAGTGAGCTCTCATCTCACCAAGTAGGACCATCTTTAAAAATGCATTTGGTATCTGTCTCCTTACAAATTCTGTATACACACAATATATATAACAGTAAAACATGTGTTTATAAAAAATATTACATTTTGCATTGATATTTATATCCAAGCAAGCACAATTTTAAATATAAAGACTACATGTGTAATAGATGTATATAGTACACTGACAAGATTTCTGTAAACACTATACTGCTATGATAAATGTACAGATGTTCTCAGTGTACATAAGACATTCTAAGATTAGAAGTTAACATATTATTGCTATTGGGCTGGCTGGTAAAAGGTATGAGCATGTGTGTTAATAAACCTCCACAGTCCCAGTCTGTGACAACAGAATATCAAAAGAGAAGGGAGTAAAGGAACTTCCCACTCAAACTGAGAAAAAACTAAGCATTGGTGTAGCACCACACACTGAGTTCAAATACCTGTAGGATTCAGTTTTACCCGCAGATGAACATGCACTTCTTACATTTAACTTTTCTCTGGTAATTCTGCCCTTTTCAAAGAACATCCTAATTCATCTGGGTTGCCTTCTTTTCCCAATCTTGTCTGCATACATGAGCAGGGTATTTTTGCAGGATGTAAGTAGAAAATATGGTGACCTCGCTAGCAAGCTGTCTGTGAGCACAGAATAAAATGAAGATCAGAATTAATTGCCATATTGGAAATTTTGTCTGCCTGTCTTGTAAGTTTTAGAATCCCAACCAACCTGTTCAGCTGACCTTCTCAGACATATTGGATGGGTCTTTACATTTCAGCTCAGTTCCTGTCCAATTTTGTTCACACATTCCCTTCAATGGATTTCATTATAGATATGTAAAAGCAAAACATTCCTGGTTCAAATACTCCCCATAGACTTCACATTCCCAGAAGATACTGCAGTCCTTTTGTACCCCAGGCACCAAGGGATGGACCTGTGTGTTTCTAAATCCCTTTGCTTGTTTATATAATCTGCCTTCTGGGTATCTGCACACTAGTAAAGTAAAAGTACTCTTCTAGGAGTTCTTTTCCTTTCGCCTTTTTTTCAGTGCAGAAAACCACCATTCCACTGAAATGCAGAGAGCAGTCCAAGATTTGTGTGTAAAAACAAATGTGTAAAGGTGAACATTATAGTGGTCAAAAATGGCCCAAACCACAAAGAAGTTGTGATCCCTACCATGAACTCAAAAGAAGATGGGTGCTTCTGGCAGATAATTCCTGTTTTCCCCAGACAACTAAATACAATCTTTACATCTTCTTAACCTTTCTTTCTCTTTCTATTCTTTCTTTCTTTCTTTCTTTCTTTCTTTCTTTCTTTCTTTCTTTCTTTCTTTCTTTCTTTCTTTCTTTCTTTCTTTCTTTCTTTCTCTTTCTTTCTTTCTTTCTTTCTTTCTTTCTTTCTTTCTTTCTTTCTTTCTTCTTTCTTTCTTTCTTTCTTTCTTTCTTTCTTTCTTTCTTTCTTTCTTTCTTTCTTTCTTTCTTTTTCTTTCTTTCTTCCTTCCTTCCTTCCTTCCTTCCTTCCTTCCTTCCTTCCTTCCTTCCTTCCTTCCTTCCTTCCTTCCTTCCTTCCTTCCTTCTTTCCTTCTTTTTTTGCTTGTTTGTTTGTGATTTTTTTAGGGTTTTAGGTTTGGGGGTTTTTTTTTTGGGGGGGAGGTTTGTTTAATCTGAAGAGTTACTTCTTCCTATAACTAATATCCCTGTGGTCATTTGGCAGCTCTTATATTAGCCAGAAAGATGTATATGCACTCCTAAAGTATTAACAAGAGATGCAAAACAAAGCACTCTGTGATTTAAAAGGGTGCCTAATTTTCTTGTTTCATGTTTCCTTTTTTGTCTAGTGAAAATGCAGGTATTATAAGGAGACTGATATCTCTATTATTAGCCTTTTAACATCATGCTTAATACTAACTTTAATAAAATTGGCAGGTGATGATTGAGAAAGCCCGCTTCCTCCATGAGCAGACTTGGCTCTGCCTTCTGCCTTTCAGTGACAGCATGTGCAGGATAGAGAGGATCAAAGGCCAGAGAAGTCAAATATGTAAACAGTTCAGGTAGTAACTGGCTTCATAAGGTGGCAGAATATTTGAAGATAATTGATAATATTTAATCAAACAGACATGCCCTTATTTCATCAGACAGACATGGCTAAGGCTGAAGTTTTTTATAGGATACATTTAATTTAGACACCCTCCTCCAGTGATTAAAGTCATGTAGGTTCTGGATCTTGTTTATGCCTAGTCTCTATCAGAATACTAACTTTCTGGCCATAAACAGCCAGTGGGCTTACTGCAGACATCAGAGGGTATGGGATCCTTTTGGAGGGATTTGAAATCTGTAAATAAAACAACATTAAAGAGTCCATACATTTACCCTGCAACAAAGGGTAAAGGAACAGAAAAATGCTGTGTCTATTGCATTTTAACAAGGAATAAAAAAATGTGCAGGGCAGTGCACCTCACAAGACAACCCTAACAAAACATATTTTGTATTCAGAGCTGAAGAAATATTTTCTCCTCAAAGTGACAATGACAGCTATGCAACTCTTCAGAGCTCTTTAGGCTATTTTTTTTATAAATAGAAAGGATGTTTCAATCCTTCTGAACATAATAGTTTGCCTTGTTTAACAAAAATGTAAATTCTTCTCATGCACACTTCTATCTAACATCATTTTTGGCCAATATACATTGCTGTGGGTGCTGCTGCAGCGTCCAATCCTGTACTGAAATGTTAAAAAAAGTTTAGCACACCTATACTTTTCTGCAATTGTGTGTTTTAAACTAGCCTTTGCTTTAAAAAATAAATCTTGTTATATTATTAGTAATTCTAACTTTTATAAAATATTTGCCAGCTCCTCATGAAAAGTCACTTTTTCCATTTAGTTTTTCTCCTAAATGCTTTAATACACACAGGAGTCAGTCTAATTACTTTCAGCATTTACACATTAGAATGGAATGACTCTGAAGAAGCTGTCTATTGCCTTGGGTAAAGAATATAATATTAAAACTCTCAAGCAGTGTCTACCACATTTAACCCTTACATAAACTACCTCTGAGTGCTATTCTTAGTGCTTTAAATTCTTATGAAATTGATCCTGAAAAAAATCAAAGTGCTAACTGACATTATGACTACATGATTAGACAATTAGAAATTTCATTTGGGAAAAAAATAAGATCACCTTTCAGTTTAGTCCTGCACTATAGGGCCCCAAATTGGTTTCATCTCCCTGGATTTCCTCTCTTTGTTGCCCAGCCCCTGCACTGGATTATAGAAGAGGATTTGGGAAAACCCAAGGGAAGGACAAGCACTCTGAGAAAAGGAAATCAGGATGCTTTTGGTGCTGTGCTGAAAAACGTCTGCAGTTAACCTTAAAAAACATTAGCAATGCCTCTGTTTTTACTGAAGATTAACAGTAAGACTTATGGGTTGCACAGACTCTAGTGTGGGCTGATAAACCTCAGAACTATCTTTCTGCTTTTTGTCCTAAAGTCTGAGAAGACATTTCTCCAGCATTATTTCTATGGAGCTGAGATAAGCTGGAATGCCAGAGCAAGCCTGGTGTATTTATCAGTCAGTGAAAACTTTGTCTCAAATGAAATGCTAGTTCAGAAGCACATCAATCACTCTTTTAATTTCCAAGATATAAGCCAGGCAATGTTTATTAAGACTGGTTAGTGCACCACTGAAACATAGACATACTGTTCATAATCACCAGCTATGCTATCTGTCATGTTATGAACAGACTACTTTTATATGGATGTTCTAGGGTTGTGCTCTACCTATATATTGTTTCTAAAGCTGAAGACAGCTCAGAATGCAGTAAATGCAGTAAAGGCTTGCATTTATCACTGTTTATCATCTTACTCATCAGCTCTGTTAGTGCCCCAAAGTCCTGAGTGTGGTGGCCCTTCTTATCCCTTGCCTCCCCTACCTGTGGGAAGATAGAAGGGGCTCAGGAGTTATTGTGATCCTATGTGGCAAGTCCCTTGCTGATCAGTACCATGGCTCATACTTGCTTGAGGATGGCTGGGGGATAAGATTTATATCCTCTGAGGAGCCACTGCCTCCAAGGCTGGGGAGTCCTGAGTACCTCAGAATCTCAGTCTTGCTCCATCAACCCAGGTCCAGAACGGTGGGCCAAAGAACTGGCCTTTTCTTGCTTTTTTAATCACCCAGTGGAATCCCCCAATAGGGTTTAAATTCTCCCTTTGACCACGAAAAATGGCCCAAATGACCCAACTATCTATCATTTCCTTTGGTAACTGACAGGTCCACTCTGGTTTTAGGGGCTGTCTATAAGGCAATGCAGTAAGGTGTACGTTTACTGCCACATGAAGTTTGCCAGAGACCGTAGTCCTGGTAGAAAGCATCCACTGGAAGATGCCCATGCATAAAAAGTACAAATTCTTTTGCTCTGTTTGCCTTTCTGTATATTTTTACCTGTTGATCCATTATATCAGTTTTGCATCTGAGTTACTTATTGACCTTTCAAGTGTCAAAATATTCAGTGAATCAATAAATCCAGTTACCCGAAGGATTTATTCCAAGCAGATTTCAAACATTTTTGCAGTCTTTATTTCTTTGTCCCTTGACAGACATGGCATAAGTTACACAGAGATCAGGTTTTCATGTAAGAAACCTGCAATGAGGGGCTTGATGGTCTGAGATAATATTTTCAAAATAGTAATAATTTAAAAGGAAGATAATGTCCCTCTTGTCTGTCTAAGGACTAAAGAGGCTTCCCTTCCTATAACAGACAGGGAAGGGGAGAGACCAGGGCTCCATTCATTGTGCACAATAGGACTCTTCTTGCAGTCCTTCTCAGGGCAGTTTAAAAAGTCAGCTATTACCCAGTGCAAATAAAGGGCTAAAGATGGGAAAGGGAGAACCTGAAAGGCCATGAATAAAATCTGTCCCTGTCAGCAAAGCAGCCTCATCAGGCTCTAATCAGCGATGAACCAGCTGTGCTGCCAAGGCCTGAAATATTTAAATCCTGGTGACAGACAAGATATAAGCTGTGTGAGTCTGTATCTCAGGTTGCTGCCAAATGTAATGGTTTGGTTTTGTGAGAGTCATGACCTGAGAGAGTGGAAGAAGATGAGAGGCAGCAATTGAGTTATTAACTTTGTACTTTCTTTGGCCTTCTTATTCTTTCTTAGAAAGTCCTAATTTAGACACAGACAAGATGATTCTGCTCCCAACCTTCATCCAGCTGAGCTGTACACCTCAAAGATGCCTTTCAGCCTTCTCACTGCCCTGCAAGCCCTAGTAAGGAGGAAAATCCAACTCTGTGCCAAGCAAGGGACCACAGTATGATTGCTAGAGCAAGCTCACCGAAAAAAAAATATAGTGAAGTTAAAACATAATTTAATTCATGCTAAATCTAGACATGCTCAACTCTGTTCTTCAGTAGAAACTGAAACTAATTTTGTTCCTCTTTCTTTCTCAGAGCCAGTCTTCATCTTTCAAATCTTAGCTTTTTGGCATTATCTTGAGATGTCACCAAGAAGATCTGGTGGTGCTTTTTTTCAAAAAACAGTTGTTTTAGCAAAGGAACACCTTTTGTCAGTAAGAGATAATGTATTTTCTTTCATTTTAAAGGAAAACTGTGGGAAAGGTAGCTCAGGAAGCCAATCTTTTTTTTACCCTAAGTAACAAGTAATTATTTCCAGCATTTGAATCTAAAATAACATTTCATTGGATCAGAGAACCCAGTAGAAAGTAATTACTTCTATGCTCATTTTTAAAAAGTGGTACCTGAAACTGTACCTAGACCTGTAGGTAGGAAACCAATCTGAGTCTGCATGGACAAACTTTAAATAATTATGCAAAGGCGGATCAAGGCATTCTTCATAGCCTGTTAAGAATTATATTTTAAAATCTAGTAATTATTTTCTTTTTCTTACAGTGCAATTTGGATATGACTGTATTGTTAACAACTCATGCTTTTGCACTGTGATAATAATTAACCACACAGGGCTGGCAAGTAGATGCAGGGAAAAGAAATTTTTTACTTTTTGAATTGTGTTATATATTGCAAAATAAATACATTTTTGTTTCCATATTTGAAAGGAAGGAACTCAGAAAGAAAGTAAAATATAGATCAGGAACACACTTTTGACAGTTGAAGAAAATACTTTCTTTCAGTTAAAAACATCTCTTCAGTATGAAGCCACAGACTGAACCCCTCTCTGTTGCTTTTGGGAAAGGAAAACCATAATTGTGCTACAAATTATTATTATTGTGGTAGAGTATATGCTGTAGTCCATGTCAAATATTTACAGCTATTGAACAGTCCATGCTGAAGATTTTGCAGCTATAAATCTAACATGCCCCTGGAGTAATTAAATTTACTGTGTGCTTACAACAGTCAGAGATGCTTAGGCCCATGGAAAACAGTGTGTCATTGTGCTAGACACCTTGCAAAGACAGAAGTGGAGGAAGCATCTCTTTTTGGATATTAAAACAGCAACAACAAAAAAAGAGTATTTAAGAGTGAAGCAGGAATATAAATATAACAGCAACTAAGGGAATGACTGAAAGGCAAGACAAGAAACAGCCACGCTGACTGGGGAAGAAAGTGTCCATGAGGATACAAGAAATTCCACACAGGTTTTCCCAAACAGAAAACAGTGATAGAGCACAAGTGACTTAGGGTGAAGTAGCACTTCCTAAAGGTGAAAAACGCCTTTGTTTCCTGGGACTGGATGAAGTTAGAGAAGGATGTAACAAGCTGGATCCTAATTTCTTCTGTCTTGACTAAATAATGCTAGGAGCTAGACAGAGCAAGACTCACATATCCATCTCACGCAGGCAAACTTTGATGGACTTTCTGCAGCTTTTAAAGGTCTGACACAGCTGTCTGAAAATAACAGCCAGAGGAGTATCTGTTTGATTTTTTACCCGAACATTTTGTGTCCCTTTCTATCTGTGTTATGAAATTACTGTAGAAATACTACCCAAGAAATGCTTAGTCACCAAGCCACAGTATGCTTCTTGCTGATATATTGGCTCCAGCACAAAGTTTTTCCAGAGACACAGATCTCAGCTCCCAAGTGTAGTAGCACAGACATCACTGTGGTGGCTTGAAACCAGACACATCATCTAAAGACACCATGGTCAAAATGGCTTGTGTTGGTTGAAGTGCAACCAAGCAAGCAGTGAATGGCCACACAGTCCTCCTTCCACACAAGAACAACACTGTGACAGACCTCTGGCATCTGAGAGAAAAGGCAATGAGAAAGCAGACGACAGAAGCAGCAGTGGGGTGCTGGAGCTGGAGGAGCCTGACAGCAACCACAAGACAAATGCAGCTGAGTGGGCAGAAAGTCACCACATAGTTAAATAAATGTTATTACAACTGTGTAAGAATTAGCCTGAGAGAAGTTCTACATAAGAATCAGTGTTCACAGCTTTCATATGGACACTTAAAATAGATCCCTAATACACAACTTCTTCAATTGCATTTCAGTAATTTCCTTGGGTTCTGTATCCATGTATGGGAGTTGATTTTCTCCCTGTCCTATTGAATATATAGACAATATCAGCCCAAAAGACTGTGACTGCTGGTCTTTTCCAGACTTTGTATCCTGGTGTTCACATCAACAGAAAGTTCTGGAGGGGCATAAGATAGATATATATTCAAAACACATCACCAACTGTTGGACTGAAGACTCCCGATCAGTGGGAAATAAATACACCTTTTGACTGGATCTCATTTACTCAGGCTTTGAGCTGTTCCTCTAGTCAGACTTCATCTACTGAGAGGCAGGCGGGATCAAACTTGAGAGAACAGCTGGTCTTTGTCATCTGTGACATGGCTTTTCTCAGGGAAATAGCTGACCTGAAATATAGAAAGAAGAGATGTCTGGAAATAAAACACTTTTGTTGGCAAGACCAGCCTTCTGAGTCATTACCATGGAAAATGCTTGTGATGCAGATATGGATCTACCTGCATGGGAGAATTTGGCACATAGTCATGGCCATCAGGGTTGCCAGCAAGATATCCTGAGGATAGGAGGTCCTTGATGTGGCAAATAGTACAGGAAGCCCATGCGCAAAAACAATATAGTGCAGTGTACTGCTAATAAAAATTACCACTGTACATAAAATAAAGACCAAATTAGCCTCAACTTTTTCTTCTTCTTCCCCCCCCCCCCCCCCCCGCCCCCCCGCCCCGCTTGGGGCAGTTGGTTGTCACTCAGCATCATAATTAATATCAGGATAATCCCAAGTGTCTCCTCCCCACAGAGCTAATTTGGGAAATATCAGGCTACCTAAATTTAACCAGCTTTATAGGTAAGATATTTGGGTGTTGTATCAAACATACTTGGACAGTTTTGGGCAAATACAAGAACTCACAGTTTTTCACAGAATATTTCACTGTGTGCTCTTCAGTTTCTGGATCTAGCAGAACTTAGGCTACTTACAAGCAGATTCTGTGGAACAGAGATATCAGGGACAGCAGATTCTGAACACTCTTAAGAACAGCTGTTTTCTTTTTCCTTTAAAGAACTGTCCCTGAAATTATTATTGTTGCATGCAAGGTTTATTTCCTCAAGCAAAACAAGATTGCATGACATGCTTTTAAGTTTAAATTTGTTTATCGATTTAAATAGATAAGCAAAAAGGATTATTCTCATGAGTAAATAGTGTGGGCATCATTTTCAAGATTACCACTCAGCAGCCCATACTTCATCATAGTGGACGTGGAGTGCCATGCAGGTGCTAAATTGGAAAAACTGAATCCTATAGTATCAGGCTTCACTTAACTAGAGCCTGGCAGAATTAGGACAGGAGAGAAAACACCTCTTGCCTAAATAACAAAGCCTCTATTTTATTTATAAAAAGGCCAACGACAGCAAAATTTTATTAAATTCATATGGTAATATTCCCCAGGATCTCCATGAGATAGACAAAGAATAGCACTCTATTCTGCCTTTCAGATATCTTTTTAAATTAGGAGATGCTGCTTGGTTGTGCATAGCAAGTGCAATTTGTTTTACTTCCTGCTATGAATAAAACTCTGCAAAGCCCTAACTGCTCATTGCATATTAAGGCAGGGTATGTATATGTCTATCTATGTGTATGTATATTAATGGATAAAATATCTCAGCCTATTTTTATTTATAAATAAAAATTATACTGTTTATCACTTTCTGTTTAACTTCTGGCATCACGTATTGCTGTCTCTTGTTTTCTTCTGTTTCTTTCATTAACCTTTTTCCTTTTTCATCCTCTCTCTGACTCTCTCCATGCATTCCTATTACATATGCTCTCTTTCCACTTCAGTTTTCTGGTTTTTTTCTTTTTGCAACATTTAATGCTGCATTATACAAGAAGATTATATTTGTTTCCCTGTGCCTGCAATTTTTGATTAAGAAACTCATAAATCTTTTCCTTCTCATCCTTGCATAATACCATGTGGATCCTACAAGCACTTGATCCCACTCCTGATGTTCAGTCCTGTGGGTGTCTTTTCTTTGTGACTGGTCACTGAGATCAAATAAAGGTGTGGAATCCACAAGCAGTTTCAGTCACAATCATTGCTCAAATATAGACATAGGTGATTGAATCAGACTACTGTGGACAAGTACAGCATCCCACTCTTCAGTAGCACAAGAGGGAAGGCAGGGTAAGGCAATGCAAGGGGATATAAGAACACACCTTTCAATGGCAAAATGTAGCTCTGGCTGACTATTTTGAGCTAAAGAGTCCCATGTATTAGTCAGTGCAACAACAGTAGCTAAAGCAGTGCATTCAAGGTGACAAGCACTTGCCAAACCTCTTCAGGGAAATAAATATGCTGTAAATCTAGAGTTTGAACAATAATGCCTCTATGTCTTGAAAAAAAATCTGAGCCCACAAACAGGCTCCCCAGGAAAGTGGTCACAGCACCAAGCCTGACTGGAGTTCAAGAAGTGTCTGGACAATGCTCTTGGGCATATGGTGTGATTCTTGGAAATGTCCTGTGCTGGGACAGGAATTGGACTTGATGATCCTGATAGGTCCCCCATAACGCAGCATATTATATAATTCTATGACCTTCCAACTTTCTCAAATAAGAAAAATATTTATAATGGGGAATTTTGAGGTATTGGACAGAAACTGAGTGGAATATCTGGCTAAGTGTTGTGGAAAATAAGTGCTCTGATTCTTTAGAGGAGGAGTTGAAAGTTGAGAAAAGTTCTGTCCTTAAATCTAATTCATGTTTTTCTCCACCCAGATGAAAAGCCTTACATAGTTAGAGTTTTGTCTCCTCATGAAAACTACACCTGAGCATATAATGTAATTTCTTTCCAATTCTTTAATGCCCAGATAATATTTCTTGGGTATTTTTCAGTAGTTTTACCATCAACTCAATTTGAAGAGACACCTCAGTTCAAGGACTCATTCTTTGTGTTTTTATAAAGGAGAGCACAGAGATATATGTAATCATATACAAATCTCACTTTATTCTCCCTCAGGATTTCTGTTTCAACATGCATTTTGTGAGTCCCTTTCACTCAGTTTTGCCCTTGTTTCAGAAGAGTTTTCCTACTAGTGTGGACAATTTTCTTCTTTGAGAAAGAAAGCCTTTCCTGGTACTTCAATCATTTGTAGGAAGCCCGTGGTGCTCAGGCTCCTGTACTGTATGATCAGGTACTATAGTACTTCAGTCTGTAGCTAATAAATACTTTGAAAGTAACAAAATTAAATAAAAAATTAAGAAAATAACAACCATTACTAAGAAATTTGCTTTAGAAGAAATTCCATAGGTAGCATTTGCCATTGAAATGCTAGAACCAACATTTAAACCAAATAATCACAGAAATCCAGAATGACAGAATATGCAGAATAGAAAGGGACTCACAAAGATTATCAAAGTTCAATTCCTAGCCCTGTGCAGGACCAGCCCGAAAATCACAGCACGTCTGTGACAGCATTGTCCAAATTCTGCTGAGCTCTATCATGCTGGTGCTGTTACCACTTTGCCTGAGGACCCTGTTCCAGTGCACAACCACCTTTTGAGTGAAGAACCTTTTTCTAATATTCAAGCTAAATGTCACCTGGCACAACTTGAGGCCATTCCCTCAGATTCTGTCACTGAGTACCACAAAGAGATCAGTGTCTGCCCTTCATCTTCCCATCACAAGGAAGCTGTAACTGCAATGATATAATAACTCTTCATATAAATAACTCTTCATCTCCAGGCTGAACAGACCAAGTGACTGCACCCGCTCCTTGTATGGCTTTGCCTCAAGGTGCTTTATCATTGTCATTTCCGTCCTTTAGACTCTCAAATAATTTGATAGCTTTCTTACATTGTGGCACCCAAATCACTCCCCAGCACTGGAGGTGAGGCTGCCCCAGCTCAGAGCAGAGCAGGACAATCCCCTCCCTGGCCCAGCTGGTGATGCTGTGCCTGATGCTCCCCAGGACAGGGCTGGCCCTCCTGCCTGCCAGGGCACTGCTGGGTCATGTTCAACTTGTCACTGACCAGGACCCCCAGGTCCCTTTCCATGGCACTGCTTTCCAGTGTCTCGTTCCCTGGTCTGTCCATATTTCCAGGGCTCCCCCATCCCAGATGCAGAATCCAGCACTTCCCCCTGTTGAACTTCACATTGTTGCTGATTACCCAGACCCCTGATTTATCAAGGTCTCTCTGCAGGGTCTCCTCCTGTCAGGGGAGTCAAGAGCTCCTCCCAGTTTTGTATCATCTGTGAACTTGCCCAGTATCCTTTCCAGTTCTGTGTCCAGGTCATTTATAAAGATGTTGAAGAGAAGAGGGCCGAGGATGGGGCCCTGTGGAACCCCTCCAGTGGCAGATTCCCAGTCTGATGTCACCCCATTCACTGAACCCTTTGTGCCTGACCCTTGAGCCAGTTGCGCATCTGTCCTATGACACATTCATTCAGGGATGTTGTAGTACCCACAGCCCCACTGCTGTGATGGCCCCTGAGACATCCACAGATGGTATCACTCCCTCATGCATAGTTTGCCATTTTTAAGCTGTCTTAGCTGTGATAGCTCCACTGGGGATCTCTCCCTAGGGGACTGCCGCAGTTAGGGTGACCAAAGTGTTGCGCCCCCATGAAGCTTAGCAACATTATGTTAATTTGTTACCACTTATTGGTTGTTCCCCCAGTTTCTAGTTTTTACCCCTGATGATTGGTTCTTTTTTGATCCTCTCCCTGACTAGTCCTTTTCTCAGTTCCTTACCCTATTGGCCAAGTCATAAAACCCACCCCCTCGGCTTCCCTATATAATCCCTGCTCCCCTGAGCTCCTGTTCTTCTCCCCCTGGACTTTGAGCAGTAAAGTAGGTTTCCTGAGGACTAGAAGACCCCATCTCACCTCTTTATCTCCTGTGTCACCTGGAAGTTGTGGCTTTGCTGCTTACGCAACTCCCACAAAAGAGCAAATCACTCAAGGGCAAAAGTGTGTCTGTGCCTGCGCCTAACAAGGTGCCTTTGTAAAGGCGCTTCAGGAGAGGAAGGTCACAGCACCTCACCATCACCATCAGTCCATGACACAGAATAATCTTCTGCATAATTTTACCAGGCACTGAACTGAGACTGAGAGGCCTGGAGTTTCTGGGCTCCTCTTTCTTGCTTGTCTCGAAAACCAGGACATTTGCCAGCTTCCAGTCATCTGGGATCCCACTGAATTCCCAAGACCATCCAAAAATCATTGAAAGAAGTTTTATGATTACATAAGCCAGTCTTTTGAGCATTCTCTGAATCCCATTAGGCTCCATAGATTTGTAGGAACCAGCTGGAGCAGGACATCCTGCACAATTTTGAGGTTGATGTTGATCTCATTTCTGTGTGTGCTGCGTGACTTAAGCCACCCACATAACCAGTTCCATCCACTGTGGGATGAGCTTCTCTTCCTCTCAGGTGCTGTATGCTCAGCTTTCCAGGGACATGGCTTGTATTTTTGCTCTGTGTTTCTGCCTGGTTACCTCCAAAGCTCTCTCTTGCCACCCACCTCCATTCTTCAACGTGTTTTGGCATTTCCTAAAGCCCTGTGTGCTGTGCTGCACTGTGGCTTGTCCCTTCTTGCCCTTGTTTTGCATCCCAGCCTAACAAGACTGGGGTTATGTTGGGACCTGGAGAGCCCAGCATAGCACAGTACATTGTAGCATATGGGCTTGTAATTGTCTCTGTTGCCTGGCACAGTGGATCTGATAGCTTATATCAGGCCATGAATATCACTGTCAAAATAAGTCTGTGTGATCATTGTGTTACTCTGTATTACTGTGTGTTGGTAAACTATTACTACTACTAATAATAATGCAATTTACCTAAAATTTGCAATACCTGCTGAATGAAGATTTCATGGGACTCCTGGCCTTGGAAGAAAGGAAAAACAAAGAAGGGTATTCAAGCTTATAGGCTTGGGGAGGATTAGACAGAGTCAAAGATGAATACACTGTAATGATCAGTATGATGTGCTGCAGCAGAGCAGACTTGGTGTCTCCAGGGACCCCAGAGCTTCTCAGTTTCCACTGTCATTCTGTGGCTTTCATTTGAAGGTTTTGGATATGTTGTGCATGATGAATTTTGAGATCATCAGGACAAATTCCCACATTCTATATTGCTTGAGAAGGACTAGATTTTCTTGCCAAGGTGCTGTGTTGACAGTGGTATCTGTCACTACCAGAAAAGTATCATTCTAGATCTTTTGGCTGCAGGGCTCTAGAGCTTTAATTTCCAGTCAAAGTAAATACCACATTTTGTCTTTGTTCTCAGTAATAACAATTTCTTGAGCTAAGTTTGCTCAATTTTGACTAAACACAGATCTGAAAGGCATTGTTCAGATTTGTATTCTTTCATGAATGATTTTGGCCAAGTTGACATTCGAGAACAAGTTGAGACTGAAATTCAGGTTTCATGGAAGTGACTGTTGTCACAGATGTAATCTCAAAGTAGTTGTTGTCTGAAAACTTCAGGTTTCCAAATCCATTCTGAAGTATTTAATCTTCTGACTGAGGCATCAGATAGGGATTATTGCTCTGGATTTATTCTAAAGGCATGACCTTGGAATTCCATGTTGAACACCTTTTGTATCAAATAACCTTATTTTGGCATGATTATAAATCCCAGTTCCAGAGTGCAAAAGCAACTCACTGAAAGTATGGAGTAATTTTTTTTTTTTAATGTGGGCAAGCAGCTGATTTTCCCTCCCTTTCCCATCTTGCAATTTCATTCTCATAAATGTTTCCATTCTAGCAGTGTTTTTCCCAGAAAAAATCAATCTCATAGCAGACACTCAACATTTCAACCTGAATTGTTTGGCAAAGTGATAAGCAACTGAAAGCAATATTTTTAATGAGAAAAAGTGTTGCACAGCTGTCTCTGTATCACTCATTATTTTAATGTTTGTCTAGCAGTGGTATTGGCAAGGCATTTATTACTGGAGTATTTAGGACACTGGCTAAATGTTAATTACTTCTCCAGACTTACTGCAAAGATTTAGCAAAAGAAACCAAAAAGGTTCCTTTCCCTCATGCTTGGTACGTGCAGTTTTGGCATCCTAGGCAAGGCGCCTTGTCAAGATTCAGAAGGTGGAGAAGGCCTTTGAGGAACTCACTAACTCCCAAAAACTTCACATGATCGACCTGAAATGGTTTTTATTTTTCTTCCAATTGTAGAAGTATTTTCAGTTTTCCTCAACTTTTACACAGACTCTTTTTAAGGGTTGGATAGTGCTGTGTTTAATGGTGTTACACATGCTAAGACTAGAATAATTGAGCCTCCTCCTTGTGACTGTAATCTGAATTTCCTGGCTGTGTTCCTCCAGTTCATGCACTGGTGATGGAATGCATTACTCACAAACTAATCAGTACATCTGAATTTATACATCATTATTTATGTCTTTGTTTCATGCCAAAGTACATTTGCTGTTTTTAAAGCTTGAACATGGGCAGTGCCTGGCCTAAGGGAAGTTTGACATGAACAAGAGAATTATTAGCTGGAACAGAGCTACTTTAATGATCAACGGAAAAAAAATAGAGGAGGAAAACTTCACTGCCTCTCAGACATTTTTAGACAAGAAACATAAGAAAAGCACACATAGGTCTAGATTTTAGTGGGCTAGGACCACTCAAAACTAGGTATCCAGCAGAGTTGGCTACACTTCCATTCACACTGGATCAAAGGGACATGAATTCAAATGACACCTGAAGCAAGACAGAACCAGCAATAGGATGGGGTGGTAGCAGATAAGTCCCAAGTGAGAAGACTGAGTCTATGGCCTCACAAAAAACCCTGGAGTGACAAGGCATGAGAAGGCTGAATGGCAGCTAGGGTTATAAAAATATGTTTGAAAACTGCTATGTATGACATTCAAAGAGTTGTTTAAGGTATAAAACAATGCCAACAAAAGGATTCATGACAGATAGTAAGAATGTCTATATTTAAGCCAGAAGTTAGATGGAGGTTTCTCACCCTGGTGGCACAAGGCTCTGGGACAACCTTCTGATGGAAAACAAGGAAGAATAGCCACAGGGTTGTGGGATGGAGTCTGTCCAGGTTACAATGGAATTGATATGGCGTAGACTCCAGGGAGGAGGAGCCAGCATTGTTGAAATACTACCCTGTGGGAATGGATAAACTGTCAAATTATATTCTCTTAAAGGACAAGGGTTATTGTACAGAACATGTTACATTTATTTCACATACTATATGGAACGCAGGCCATGCATTATGCCTAAATTCCTCCAAATAACAACTTCCTACCTCTCTGCAAAAGATACAACTCAGCAGTTAATTTCTAAGTTCCAAGTAAGTTTTTAATAGTATTTTTCTCTCCAAGACAATTTTTTATGAACTTTGATTGCCATTGTCTCATGAACCAACCATTGTCTGGTGCCAGTTTGCTGAACTTGAGTGAAGTAAGCAAAGGTGATCCCCTGAAGAAGAATGTGGATGCCCTATCCACACCAGGCCCCTTCTGCCCACTGGGGCATAGTGAGACTTGGGAATTAAATCAATCAGCTTATTTCCCTTTTACTTTTTCTCCCTTTCTTGGAAGAATCTAACCTTTCACAAGACATTTCATTTCAGATGTTTCTTTCTTGCAAGATTTAAGAAAAACTGTATATCTCACCTTCCCCATATTAATCAGAGTTAATCTAGAGTTACTAAATAGTGGAGGGAAACGAATATTCTGTTTTCAGATATTTCTCTTAAAATTTAATTTGCTGTAATTAAATTTTTTTGTTAATGTCCTTGGAGATCAAATAAATTTGCTGCACTTACAGCACATATTTTCTGCCTTGTCATTGGCAAAATGAAATTACATCAGCAAAATACACCATGCTGGAAGCTGCCTGGTCTTCTGGGAAACCTCACAGTTATCACGATGTGCAGTCAGCATCCAAGAAAAAAAGTAAGGACAGCTGAATTCGAAGCAAAGCCAGTATGTGGTTAGAGAATATATAAAAATATTTCTTGCATCATATATTGTCCTTGCTTTTACAACAATATTAACACTTTAAAACCACTGGCCAAATTAAATGCTCAAAGATTTTTTTTTAAGATTACTGCTTTTGCCAGTGAAGCTGGATCTAGGTCTTGCTCTCTATCACTGAGTGAGTCCTGAGAGTTGGGTCCCTTTGTTTAAGCTAGCATAGGGCACAGCAAGGCACTACTGACTCTCTCGTTCTGTCTCTCACACACACACTCACACTTTCTTTCTCTCCCCTCTCCTCACATATATATGTGTATGCATATATATGTACACATGTATGCATATATGTACACATATGGATGGCTGGTTTTTAGCTTTTCAATTTTTAATTTGAAATTAAAACTTTTAATTTGAAATAAAAATTTCTCTGCAGTATTAATTTGAACACTGCAGAGAAAACCATAGTCCCTCTTTTAAAATACATTTTTGAAAGCTGAAAGTAATGTCAGGCCTATTAAGTGATCTGGGCTACCACCACCACGACAGCCCAGATTAATCAACCTTGTCCTACTGAAATGAAACCTGACCAATAGTAGGAGGGCTTCTTGAAACAGATGCAGCCTTATACTGCCAGACATTTTATATTTTTAAGTTACAGACACATTGCTATTTTTTTCAGGTCTGTCAATGGAATGAAGAATGTCATTGCATCACCACTTGTAAGAGGAATAAACATCTTTGGGCTTTGGGTCTTGGAGTTCATCAAAGCTGTTTCTTTGGCATTGTTGTTTTTAATGTTAAAAGGTAACAGTATCACACTTAAACTAGATACAATTGGAAAGAAATTCAAATAAATAAACAGTGATTCCCACTGGGATAAACAGACAAACCCTTGATTTAAGAAATAATCATCATCTGTTCCCATAAGGTTCATCATTGACACATATCCACAGACACATATGCCAGTTCTCATTCACACCTCCCTTCCTCAGTCGTTCTAATACATTTCCATGGAAAAGCTGCTCCAGTGCTCTGGGCCCCTGGGAATAGGGGACAGCGTGGCAGAGGAGCCACTTGGTGAATGTGACCCTAGTCACAAGGCCATGGAGCATCCCTCAGCTGAATAATTTCTGCCTTTTAAAAAGCATTGGGTAATGCTTTGGGACTCAGTGACCTGCAGGGACACTGTTTGAACTGTTCTGCTGATGTGCATGAGAGAGAGGAAAGCACAAGTTTTAAAAAGGGCAAGTCCATTAAAAAAAACAACAAAGCAAAGCAAAACCAACAATCTATCATTTTACTGCAAAATATGCTGGAGGATTTTAGGACCTTGGTCGCTAAAGCCCTCAAATTCTTCTCCAAACATAAATATGTGAACAAATTAAACTCTATGTGGTTTTGGCTGATCCCAGCCATGGTTAGTCTTAATCTATCTCAATCGTGAGCTACCTCTTAAAAATAATATTTTGTGGTTCCAAAACCTCTTTAGCTAATCCTTGCTTAGTTTGGAAACGGATTATATTTGGAAGGATGCACATGTCCATGTGGCTTTGAGGGATATTCTCTTTACGGTTCTCATTCATCATAATTTTTTTTTAAAAATTATATATAATGCTCCAGCATCATGCTACTGAACACTGGATTCTAAACAATATGTTTGGTTGTTGTTTTTTTTTTCCAGGGGAACCTACAGCTTGTAGGCAAAAAACCCCCAAAATTAAATTCTTAAAAATATGCCAAATTGATACATGAATGGGCTTGGATCTTCTCCATATTGGAAGTCAGAGGCATCAATGCTGCTTGCCACACAAGAAGCTAAGGAAGAAGAAACAAAAATGTTATAATATTTCAAAGATCACAACCACAAATGTGCCTAGAAAATGCCTGACATTTCACATGGAGATGTAACACTCTCTGAAGAACAAGAACTTGGCTTTAATTACTGAATGTAAAGAAAACAGTTTCTGAGATTACTTTCTAATCAATGGGTAATTGAATAAAAGGCTTTTAAATGGTTCATTTCAGGACATCTTTTGCATTCTTTTTTCAAGTGAAGTATTAATTTTCATTCCTCATTCTCACTCAAATTAGACAGGCTGAGAGACTAAAAGTCTTCAGAAATCTGATATCAAATTCTCCTTTTATACTTCTTAATCAAACATTTCTTGCCTTCCACTTCATTTTTAGATACCCTGTTGAAATTTTTTATCAATGACACTATTCCATGTCTTAAAATAAAACATATTTAAAAGCATATTTCCTAAAAAATAACTTTTCTCTTCTGCAGAAAATGTACAGATTGCTTAACGCTCTCTCAAATTCTTAAAATATGCTTACATGACACGAAAACTGGGGTAGATTTTTCCTAAAGCTTAAATCTGAGTGCAACACTGTCATTCTCATCTTTTTTGGATAGCCTTCGTTTGTATTATTGCTAATAATATGTATGTCCCTCTCAAGTAAGTACTTTTCAGTGAGGGCCCTGTGGTCAATGTACTAAATACAAAAGTTATTGTCAATTTTACAATGTTTGGATTTTGTCATAAAAACTTTTTTACAGGATTTTTGCAACCAGTTTTCGGCTTGTACCTTCAGATTGCTTTCATGCCAGAATTAAATGTTTTGAGAGCACATCTACTTGATCATGAGGATATATGCTAATACAGCTAGCATGCACACATCTGAGAACACAAAAAACAGCACATAAATTCTGGACAAGCAAAATGAAGAGTGCAGTTTTAGAAAACAGCTCAAAACCACCTACAAAACAGTTAGGAAAAATTTAGGCATAACATCCAAAGAACACAAAACCAAGCCCATACAGTGCTGTCTGTGCAATTTGAAAGAATTTAGTATTAAATTCCAGAATACAAGCAATTGTACAAAACATAAAAACCTCAGGAAAAAAAAATAAAATAATTTTCAGATTAGTTCTGGTTTGTGAATCAATTTCCAGCTCTCTTGTTTCCACTGAACAACTGGAACTGGAAAGCAATAAAACTGAGGAATTGCAACCATAAGGGATTTTGGTGTGTCTCTGTTAGCTTTTGATAACTAGGGGAGGGGAGAGAGGGAAGAATGCTATCAGCAATTTCCAAAGTAATTTGCCATTCCTTGTATTATTCAAGCCAAGTTAGTGGAATCAACACCAAGAATGGCGTTACATGTGAAACATGTCAGATACTTCTGGTCAGTTCCTCAGAGAAATGTGATTTATGCAGGCAGACATTGTATACAATGTCACAAGGACTTGCTGTCTCCACTCACAGCATCCCATACAGAGTAACATCAACAGCATTGCAAATAACTGCTGCAAGGAGTACAAACCTATCAGCCATGGGTAGCTAAAGAAGGCTTCAATAAATACATATTATGATCTATTGATTTCATTAAATATCTATAAATATCTGAATCTCTGTGTGTACATAGATTTTTTCAATCTTTTTTAAAAAGCTGGTTTCCTTTAATGAAATAAAATGAGCCTTTGGGGCTTCTGTGTGAGCCAGACTTGCACCCAGATGCTGATGCTGTTGTTGTGTCCATCTGAAATAAATGCTTATTTAAACAACCTGCAGTAAAAGTCCAATATCAGGGGTACTGTTTGTTTTGTCATCTTCTTTATTCCAATGAATGAGATTTCCCAGGTGTCAGGCTGCAACCCACACATAGGATGACCACTGAGCTTTGTCCAAGGTCTGCATATATATTTGGTATTTTCATTTTCTACAGGGTATGGGAAGTTATTGTGCGACCATTGGATAAGTCAGATTTAAGTACATTCCTTGGCTGTAAAGGACACTTCCGCAATGAGTCAGAAGGACACAGAGACCTTTTGTTTACCAAAGGCTGGCAAATCATTTCATCTCAACCAACAGCCTCTTTAGTGACAACATCCTGACTACTTCTAGCAAGCAAATGGTTTTTCACAGCAGGGTTCAGGCAGTAATTTCCTCTAAGGAACCTGCTTGTATTTTGTCTTGTTAGACACCATTCTTCTCTGAGTTTAAACTGCCACATGCAGGAAGGGATACAGAAAATATTTGCAGCTGGAACACAGCTGCAGTAAGATAAGATGCCATATTTTAATTATGTTCAATTTAATCAGCTGCTGAAAGTCCAGGTGGAAGCACATGGGTAGCATGAGTGGGTTGCACCCAGGGAGAACAGGTGTGAGGAAAGACTAAAGCCTGATACATTATGTCCTTACAATGGCACTCAAAAATCCTAGTTTTGCTACTTTTAACACTTATAGCAAACCCTGTACGAACATGATTCAAATCTTCAGCACTTCATTGGTTTGGCATGGCCTGGTTTTTGGTAGTGGGTGGACACAGAGATGACCACAACCCCTGATGGCTCTGCAGATGGACATGCTGCTGGCCAAAGATGGGCCAATTAGAACAGTTGATAACGCCTTTGTGACAACATATTTAAGAAGAAAATCAAAACAAAGTCACAGGGATTTTGCTCCTAGTCAGAGAAGAGGAGAATGTAAGAACATGTGAAGGAAACAGCACGAAGACACCAAGGTCAGTGCAGAAGGAGGGGCAGAAGGTGCTCCAGACACCAGAGCTGAGATTCCTCTGTGGTGAGACCATGGTGACGCAGCTGTGCCCCTGCAACCCGTGGGGATCCACGGCGGATGCAGAGATCCACCCACAGCCCCTGGGGATCCACGGCGGATGCAGAGATCCACCCACAGCCCATGAGTGAGGTGCCCATTCCAGAGTGGGTGGATGTCTGGAGAAGGCTGTGATCCTGTGGGAGACCCAGTGGAGAGAGAGGGGCCTTTCTCCCAGGCTGGAGCAACCTGTCTTTGGAGGACTGCACCCTGTGGAAGAGTGACCCACACTGCAGCAGTTTTGAGAGGACTGTGTGCCTGTGGGAGGGA
Source organism: Sylvia atricapilla (assembly GCF_009819655.1). Lineage (NCBI taxonomy): Eukaryota > Metazoa > Chordata > Aves > Passeriformes > Sylviidae > Sylvia > Sylvia atricapilla. The sequence continues at coordinate 36,569,241 of NC_089174.1, forward strand.
CTCACACTGCAGCAGACTTGGCAGGACTGCTTCTTGTGAGAGTGGACCCACACTGGAGAAGTTCACAGTGAACTGTCTCCCTTGGGAGGCACCCTATGGTCTCACAGGGAAGGACTCCTCTCCTGGAGCAGTGGAATAAAATCTCAGTGATGAACAGACCAAAATCCCCATGCCCTGTCTCCCTGTGCTGTTGGTGTAAAGGAGGGAGGGGCTGGGGGGGAAAGGGTGTTTTACAGGTTTTTTATTTTACTTCTCATTATCATCCTCCGATTCCATTAGTAATAAATTTTACTTTGCCACTAAAGTTGAGCCTGTTTTGCCCTTTAAATATTTCTAGTGGTCCTTATCTCACTCATGAAACCTTTCTTAACTTTTTTTTTTTTTTTTTTTTTTTTTTTTTTTTTTTTTTTTTTTTTTTTTTTTTTTTTTTTACCTTTTCCCTCCTTTGCCCAGCTGTGGCTGGGGAGAGTGAGTGAGTGACTCTCATAGGGTACCTGACGTTGGGCCAGCGTCAAATCATGACAGGCACCGTAGGGTCAAAGGGTTTTGCATGTGAAAAAGAGACAGGAGGAGAACATCAGGGTGTGTGGAACCATGACTTGGAGACTGGTAGTACTGCCTGTCTCCATTTTACATGTTAGTGGACAAGTTCCTGCCCCTGGAGGAAAGCCCTGCCCTTAAGTCTTGTTATGTTAGGTATTATGGGTTTTGGAGCTCAGCCCATACTATGTCACATGTCCTGTAATGGAATCAGTTTCCCAAGGGGGATGAATTTCGTTCTGAGCAAGGTGTGACATTAGCATGGCTACCCATTTTCTTCCTGAAGACTGCTTTTCTTTGAGGTCCACTTCAGATCACTGCCCTCTCTCCAATATGCTGTTATATGCCAAGTATCTGTCACTGCCAAGTGAACCTCGGCAAACTCGATGTTTGTTGTCTTTGCACTGGAATAGCTCTGGAGGGAAGAAAATGGGTGATCTTAAAAATGCAAACGTAAAAACCAAGAAAATTTTACAGCATTTAAAAAAAAATATTGTTATCAAAGCACAAAAGCAGAGAGCAGTGCAAGTTAGGTACTAGACAATGTTCCTTGAGATATGCACACTGTAGCATGTGAATCTATTTTTCTGCCAGCTTAGTCTGAAATTTGAAAGTAGGCAACATTTTCAGTTGAACTTGTTTAGTTGAATTGAACCAGTTGAACCACCAAGGTCACTGCATTACTCATTCTGCTGCTGTTTTCACCAAACACCAAGAAACCAAAGCTGCTTAGGTGCCCACATGGTCTACTGTAGGGCCATGGAAATTCATCAGCATTTCTAGAGTGGATTGTTCCAAAGGTGTCCACATAACATTCTCTTCTCTAAGTTGAAGAGCCCCAGCTTGAGAGAGAGGTCATGGAGAGACTGTCTCATGCTGCATCTGAGCTAAAGCACTGGTAAGCTGGCACCAGCCCTGCTCTCCAGCCACCCAAATTCCTGCAAGCACACAAGCAAGGGCCAGCACTGGCTCTGAGAATTGCTTGTAAATCTGCAAAGAAGCAACTCTGTTGAGGATGGACAGAAGCTGGAGGAGGAAGCATAGCAACCTCAAGAACGTAACCAAGAATACAGAATATGCTATGTCTGCTGTATGCCTGCTGATACAGCAGCAACAAGGCCAGCAAGGCATGGCAGAGACGCAGGGCCTAGGGCACAGCAGGGACACTGGAGGTGCTAGGCCATGAAATGGGAGGGGGAGCTGAGCTCTCTGTGTCCTGACCTACCCATGTGTGGCAGCTCTCCATCTGGGTGGCAGTTTTTTGTTGACAACAGCACTGGTCAAAGGACTGGTGGAGTAGTGGCTGATCTGAGTCAGAAAGAATAGGCAGAAACTGCTCAGTGTGGCATTGTTCTTCCTGACTTTTATTAGCTGGGTTTTTATCTATGATCTCTGTGTATCTTTAAATAGTGAAATGGGCTAGCTCATGGAGGAGATTGCAAGTGATAGGAATTTGTGAGGATCGGTAGGCAGCAAGGTTTGTAATACTTTTAATTTATATAATATCAGGAATCACAAGGTAAATCTACACCCATCATTTCCTCCATGAAACTGGCCTGTAACTTCTAGGTTATTAAGACCTAGGTTATTACACCCAGTCTCCATATACCCACACGTATCTATCTGTGTTTAGCTAGCCAACACTCAGCTACTTATGGAGGACACTATGCAATCCACTGTGTTCATATGCACTATATTGTATGCCCCAAAGAAGAATGAAGTCATAATAAAACCACATTTGTGCAAGGTGTACACAGAGTGCATGTAACTGAACACTGAACAGTACTGCTGAGCTCAAAGAGCCTTTGGGGATTACACCTGTTTGTACCAGGATATAAATATTGTCTTTCCCATGTTAGAGTCTATCCACAAAATCCCATTGAGAATTTGCTCCTGATTTTATATTCTGGCTGTAAAATTGTCATTCTTTTAACACGCTCTTAAAAGAAAAAAGTCAAAATGATATTGTGAAAAAGAATCCAGGCTTGGAAAACACCTTAGAGATCAAAACTATTCCAACTCTCCCACAGAGGCACATCTTTATATATTCATGTAACCTTTCTCCTACTTAAAGCACTTTTAAATTAAAACAAAACTATTGCATTAGGAAGTTATGCACCCTATGGTTGTGGATAATAATTTCTTTTTCTTTTGGATGTCTGGTTACAAAATAGCTCCATTAAGGATGGTGTCTGTCCTGAGGCAAACTCCATACAGCGTACCCTACATTCTCAAAGTGCTATGTGTTAAGATATTTAGGTGATTGTAACCTGCTGAGATGAGCTTTTAAGAAAAATACTTGAGGTCTGCCTCATAGGGGGCCTATTATTTCTTCTTGTAACCATACCACATTCATGTTCAGATCTTTTAGAGCAACACAGGACACCAGACTTGGAGAGGAAGCAGTTGCTTTTTATCCACAGGTACAATATTATGTGCCTCTTACATTATCATGAAGGCATAAGAAATATACTTTTATTAGTATATAGATTAGTTCATTGGGAATTTAGCATGCCTAACAATCATTTATCCTTTTGCAAAGTTTTTGCATCCTGGGATGAAACCATCACAAAGTCCTTCAGGCTGTGTTTTATATGTCTGTGTCTTGCTCTGAATCTACAGATCAGCCCTACGCTTGTGATTATGCCCCAGTCACAGAAGTGTTGGCGTCCAATAGGACCTCATCCACTGTAACACCCATGGAACTTTCCCAGTTCCACAGACAGCAACAGCAGATCAACCCAGCAATACAGACTTCATATATAAAGCCCAAGGATTATGTTCTCCACCTCCAAAAGTTAATGTCACCCGATTCTCAATATTAAGTGACACAAAAGGGTGACGATATATATGGCAGAGCTAAATACAAGTGCTTTGCCCTATGCAACGCCAATTTCCCGGTCTGATCCTTCTCATGCTCTCCACCCAGCCTAGCCTAAATTCAAGCTGGATGTATGTAGAGAGTCAATCTACTTCCTTGTGCAGCATCTAGCTGGCAATTTCTATGTCATGTTATTAAAGAAAAAATATTCATACTAGTAATCAGTAATGTCTTCTGCCTCCCTAAGGAAGTATTTAGTGAATAAAAGATGGTAGGTGCACATGGTACCTTCTTCCATCTCGGTATTCACAGAAGCTCTGCGCAGCTAAAACCACAGAAATTTTGGAGCTTTAAATTTAGAGTTTTTTGATCTTTCCAGGCCCTTATATTAAGACATGTAAAAGTTTGAGAAATAATTAGATACCAAAAAAATATATAATTTTCAAAAACATCCTATTTTCCCTAAATCATTTTTGTACTTCTCCATCCCAGGAACCCTGTTCACATCCCATTGAGTGGTAATAGCCCTAATTTGCTTTCTCTGCAAAGATTATATTGTTTGATTCAGGGCTTTTTTTTCACCTCTGAGGGTGGTGAAATATATGACATTAAATCTAGACAAGCCACATTTGAATTAGAGGAAGCCCATATATATAGGGAGGCTTTCCCATATATCTGGGCTCTCTCTTGAAGATTCCAGTCACATGCATACCTCTATGAAATGTTGTCAGACTGACATTCCCACAATACATATCAAACTCTCCAAAGTGGAATCACTGGACTTTTAACTTTATTAGTATCTCTTACAGAATGCTCTTGATCAGCAGACAAAGCAGCTGAATTTAAGGCAACCCAGTATCTTTCAGGCAGCAGCACCTTGTTATAGGTTTGGGTTCTCTGGAAGCTAGCAGGAGAGACAGGAAAAGCCAAGTGGCACAACAAATGAGAACTTTGAAACAAAATTAAATGAAGGGAAACTCGATGATGAGAAGTTTTGCTGAAAGCTTTAATGTTGCTGAGAAGATATCTTCTTATATTATAGCACAGAGCTATACATTAGAAATAACAAAAAATTCTACTTGGCAGAACACAGTTTTGTTTATTCATAGATTTTATTTTTTTTTTATACATTATCCTTGATGGTACTGTATCAAATTAAAAGGCTCACCTTATTGTAAAAATTTCTTCCTTTTATGTAGTCCTAATCTACCCTGGGTCAGTTTAAAACCATCACCCCTTGTCATATCACTCCAGACCCTGCTAAAAACCCTGTCCCTGTCTTGCCCATAAAACCCTTTCCAGTACTGAATGGTCACAACAAGGTCTTCCTGGAGTGTTCAGTCTTCCAGGCTGAACAACGGTAGTTCTCACAGCCTTTCCTCATTGGAATGCCAATTGAGATTTTAAAACAAAAGTTTCCTTTTCAGAAGTCAGTGCCTGGAAACAGGCACCCAACAAAATGCAACTTAAAATGTATGAAAATGTATTGAAAATGGTGGCGGGGGTGGGGGGGTGGAGGGGCAGGTAGTACCTATCATACCTTTAGAGCTGTTTGCCAATAAATGCAAATCAACACTACATAGCTAATCAGCTCATTTAGGCAGACTTTGGAATGGCTTCCTCCTACTGCTGTATCCTTCTGCTAGCAAGGCTGCAGAAGCAGCACAGGGACAGACTTACAGACATACATCTTGCTTCTCATGCTGATGGTCCAGTAAAGAGCTCTGTGCAATCAGTGCTGTGGCTTTACTAATTTGTGATTTATCTTCTGTGAAATGACTGTACAAATAAAAAATGCATGTAAAAGAGGCCAAGTGGCAGTAATGGGAGATCTTAACTACCAGCAATCAACAGCTACATTAGGAGGAGGAAATAAACTGGAGACTGGTGATCTCTGGTATTTGACTTAATACAGAATATGCATTAAGTGTAAAAGGCTGGAATAGAACCCAGATTGCAGACAAGGGAGAAGGAGTTTTAGGAATAGTCAGCTGGTGGAGAAGATGAGGAAGAAGTTTTTCCACATTTAATTTCTTTGACATTCTGCTGTAAAAAAGCATAGGGACAGCACAGTTACCCAAGATAAAAAGAATTTAAAAATAAACAAATGAGGGAGTTTTACCCCATCCACATCCAGAAAATGGTCATCACCATCATTTGCTAAAAGAATAAATTCTTTCTTCCTTACACTTTGAATGTGATGCATCTTTTGTCCTTACTTACAATCTGTCTCTCTCACTGTCTTATGCAATTTTTGATGATCCAGATTTCAACATTATGTGTTATGGAGTAAGAAGACATGGCATGAAAATCCCCTACTGGATGATTTCTTACAGAGATATGGCACTATATATCCATAATAAATAACATGGAATGGGATCAAAGTCAGACATATCAACTATAGCATGGCTACCAAAATGACAATGACAATGGATGCAGGGAGGGTTGTCCAATTGTTGGAGCCGGCTTTGAATTCTTTAGGAACTATGGACTGGTTTGCCATAGTCCTACTTTTGAATTTAAATATATGTGTCAGCTCATTGCAGAGGTGTTCCATATGTCTAATCATTTTGTAGCACTCCTCTGGATCTTCTCCAACTGGCCCATGTCTTTCCTGTATCCTGGACCCCAGAGCTGGATGCAGCACTCAAGGTGAGGTCTTATGAGAAGCGCATACAGTGGCAGAATCACTTTCCTTGACCTGCTGCTCACACATCTTTTGATACAGCCTAGGATGACACTGGCTTTCTGGGCTGCAAATTACATTGCTGGGTCATGTTCAGTTTTTGTTCACCTTTATGCCCAAGTTCTTTGCAGGGCTGCTCTCAATCCCTTCATCACTCAGTCTGTATTGATGCTGGGGAATGCCCTGACCAAGCAGATGATTGAATTTGACCTTGTTGAACTTCAGGAGGTTCACACAAGCCCACTCCACATATCTGTCAGTGTCCCTCTGGATGATATGTCTCCCTACAGCGAATTGAGTGCACCACTCTGTTTGGTGTCTTCTACAGTCTTGTTGAAGGCACCTTGAGCAAGTTCCCTGATTCCACTATGTTGCTGGTGCAAACATTAAGTGATATTGAGCTCAGGACAGACCCTTCAGGGACACCACACATTTCCACTTGGACATTGAGCCATTGTGTATAACTCTATTGACACATCCATCCAGACAGTTGCTCATCCATCAGCAATCTGCTTGTCAAACTCATATCTCTCCAATTAAGCAGCAAGAATGTTAGCAGGGGGACTTTATCAAAGGGTTTACAGAAGTCTAGATGGATAACATCTTCATCAAGAGTCTGGGTATGAAGTAGAGGGCACAGGGTTGACATGGAACCATAAAACAGCTTGAGTTGGAAGAAACCTTATAGTTGGAAAGGTTCATCTAATTTCAAATCTCTGCTGTCATGGGCAGAGACACTTTTCACTGAACCAGGCTGCTCAAGCCCCACCCAGCCTTGCCTTGAACACTCCAGGAATGGGAATGTCATCTACAATTTCTCAGGGCAATCTGTTCCAGTATTCACCATCCTCACAGTTAAGACTTTCTTCCTAATATTTAATCTAAACCTACTTCCTTTAATCTGAAGCCATTTCCCCTTGTTCTGTCACTATATGCTCCTGTAAAAAGTCTTTCTTTCATCCTTCTTATACGCTCCCTTCAGGTACTGAAAGACCACAGTTAGGCCACTCACCTCTTCCAGGTGTCTCCTTCCAGGCTGGACAATCCCAATTCTTTTAGTCTGTCCTTGCAGAAGAAGTGTTTCATCTCTCTAATCATTTTAGTGACCCTCCTTTGGATTCACTCCAACAGATCTATGTACTTCCTCTGCTGGGTTGCCAGAGCTGGATGCTGTGTTCCAGGTGTGGGCCAGAATCCCCTTCCCTGGTCCTGCTGCCCACTCTGCTTTGGACACAACCCAGGACATGTTTGGCTTTCTGGGTTGGGAGTGCCCATGGCTGGGTCATGTCCTGCCTCTCATCAGTGACTAGACCCAAGTCCTTTTCACAGGGCTGCTCTTGATCTGTTCATCCCCCAGCCTGTACTGGTACTGGGGGTTGCCTCTACCCAGGTGTAATACCTTGCACTTGGTCTTCTTAAATCTCATGACATTCCCATGGATCCACTTCTTGAGCTTGTCCAGGTCCCTCTGGATGGCATCCTTTCCTTCAGGTGTGTCAACAGCACCATGCAGCTTGGTGTCATCTGCAAATCTGCTGAAGATACATTTGATCCTTGTGTCTATGTCTTTAATGAAGGTATTAAATAACACAGGTCCTAATATAACCCCTGGGGGACCCCACTTGTCACTGGTGTCTGTTTGGACTCTGAGCCATTGGCCACTACCCTCTGGATGTCACATAATCACTTTCTTATCCATCTAATAGTCTACCCTTCAATTCCCTCTCTCTTCAATTTAGAGAGAAGGATGTTCTTGAGGACCATGTCAAAGGTTTTACAGAAGTCCAGGTAAATTACATGTGCAATGCTTTCCTTGTCCATTGATGCAGTCATTCCATCATAGAAGGCTGCTGCATTGGTCAGGCAGGACTTGCCCTTGGTGAAGCTGCAATGATTTTTTCAAATGACCTCCTTGTCTTCCATGGCAAAAGGTGCCATGGTGTCTGTGTGATGTAGGTGAGTGTATAGGTTGAGGTATCTGGTTGCTTCAGCTATAATTTCTAAGCCCATTAATAGTGGCTGCAGACACCAGTGCTGCAGATATGAGTTCCAGATAACATTTCTTAAAATATTCTGCAGTCTATGGGAAAGAAGGAAGGAAATCAGCTGGTTGATGTGCAGAAGCTTGAAATATGGTTTTGTTCAAATAAGTGCATGTGCAGCAGTTAAGACAAGATTTGCTCTTGTCAAGGCAATCAATCTTTTTGTTTTCTCAGGACTGATTAAATGAAAACAGGATTGACATCAGAAAGCTCTTTGTCAAGAGTCAGTGCTCCTAATTTAGTAAAGAACTTCCATATAGGCTTGTTTCTATGGAAAATGTACATGGTCCTGAGTCCAGACCATGGTGTACAGTATCCAAAGCCCATTTGAGAAGAAGGCTTTGAGAAGTGACTGTTTTCACCTGCGGAACTGACGAACATATGGGTAATCTGTCCTTTGTGGGAATATATGGATGAGGGGATCAAGTCTATGTTAACAAATTTGCAGATGACACCAAGCTGGGTGTGAATGTCAATTTGCTGGGGGTAGGAGGGCTCTTAAAAGGCACCTGGACAGGCTGGATAGATGGACTAAATCCAGTGATATGAAGTTCAACAAGACCAAGTGCTGAGTCCTGTGCTTTGGTCACTATAACCCCTTGCAGTGTTATGTGCTGGGGTCAGACTAGCTGGACAGAACACAAGCAAAAAGGGATCTGGAGGTACTGATTGACAGCAGGCTGAACACAAGCCAGCAATGGCATCCTGGACTGTATCAGGAATAGTGTGGCCAGGGAAGTGATTTTGCTCCTGAACTCAGCACTGGTGAGGCCATACCTTGACTGCTGTGTCCAGTTCTGTACCTCTCAATTTAAGAAGGATGCTGAGATGCTGGAGCATGTGCAGAGAAGGGCAGCGAGGCTAGTGAAGTCCTAAAAGGACCAGCTGAGGGAGCTGGGGTTGTTTAGCCTGGAGAAGAGGAGGCTCAGGAGAGACCTTACCGCTCTCTACAGTTATTTGAAAGGAGGATGCAGCCAGGTGAGGGTTGGTCTCTTCTCACAGGGAACCAGTGACAGTTCAAGAGGACACAGTCTTAAACTGCACCAGGGGAGGCTTAGGTTGGACATAAGGAAGAAGCTCTTCACAGAATGGGTGACTGGGCATTGGAATGATGGGCTGCCCAGGGAGGTCAAGGAGTTACCGTACCTGGAGGTGTCTGAGAAAAGACTGGATGTGGCACTCAGTGGCATGATCTAGGTGACAAGGTGATGTTGGGTCATAGGTTGCACTTGATTTTGGAGGTCTTTTCCAGCATGGTTGATTCTGTGATTCTGTGATACCTTACTGTACTTACCTTTACCACCCCAGTACTGCAAGACAGTCTGTGATTTGGCTTGAGAACTTGCTTGTTGATCCCAGATGAGCAATTTATAAGCTGAAGAAAAGGGAAATCATGGACTCTATTTTTCCATTCATTCTAATTTCTGTTCTTTGCACTAGTGGTTGCATTTCCTGTTTATGCCCTGAACCAAAGCATCTTTTGCAGCCTCTGAATCCTCAAGTGCTTCACTTGTGTTGTTCATGTCTAGTAAGGGATTTTCCATTATGGTCTGTGTTGTCAGGCAACAACACAAGCCTGCGTGGTTACTGCACAGATGATTCTTCTAATAAGTTCTTAAAAAACAGCCAAACCTGGGAGTATTTTAGTATTGGTAAACAATCTTGGGTCTGGCTTCACAAGTATTACCCTTCTGAGCCTATTCACACTGTGTTCATACCAAAGGAATTGAATGCACATTCTTGCACTGGTTATATCTGCACTAACACTGTTAGCAGATATCAGATATCTGTGTTAATCGCATAGAGTGTAATCCAAAACCTCAGTGGATGACATGTTGTAAAGGGCTATATTTTATGGCTTCTCCCTGGAGACCTCTCAGGTTAGGCAAAAAAAGCCTGCTGTTGCTTGATGTTTAATACCTTGGACATTATTGTTGAGACTGTAAAACCTCAAATTTGCTGTTACGTGTGTTCTTCAGCAACTGTACAATTAGCACATTATAGCTGCAAAATGTTTCCCCAGTCAAGGGAGTTGTAATCTAAAATAAATATTTTAAATAAATATCACAATGAACTTTTGTCTACAGATGATAACTTGTGTCACTACAACAGTAAAATTATTTCAAATGGAGGGGTTTTTTTGGTACCTCTAGCTATACAAATTAAAAAGCAGAAATACTTATTTTTGACCTATACATTCACTTTAATAATTTGAAAACTGCTCATCCTTGTTTAACTCTGAGCTGTAACATTTAATTTCTGTTCAACTCTGAGCTGTAGCAAATTAAAAGCATTTCAGTCTTCAGTTTGCTCTCTGTGATGGTACAGTTACTTACTGTGGGTGGAGTACTTCTGATCCTATTGCCATTATTGGTTATCACAATTTTGACCATAGGTCAATGTCCAGGAAGCCATAAGAAAAAATCAGCAGTACATTTGACTGTAATTTCTTCAAATCATTCTTTTCTGACAGTTTCCACTGAAAGCAGGAAAATATAATAATACTTGTGTATAAGTAGGCCATCAAGTGGGTTCTTCAAAGTATAATACCAGCACCACATTTTATGCAGAGAAAACAAAGGTTAGGAATGAACTCTTGGCCCACATGAAGTCAGTGGGAGTTTTGCCATTGCCTTTAGAGGACTAGCTTTTTACTACATGCATTCAGTCCAAATCAGTATAACCAATTCTTATTTATGGACTTTATTTTGAGCACGTTTTTTCTTTAGTGGTTAGACTGTGTTGAAAACACTGACCTTCTGAGCTAAAGGAAAATGAAATAAGGAAAAGAAGAAAAAAAAAAAAAAAAAAAAAAAAAAAGAAGTAAAGTGATTTGTGTGCATGATAAAAGTGTTTTTCTGCAATAACACAGCATGTGGTCAAGAATTACACGGGTTGCATTTGCCACTTTATATCTCCTGCCAGACGAATACAATTCAGGGCCTGTTACCCCCGCCTGCAGTACTGTTTCATAGTTATGAAGTCATGACAGCTGTGATTGCCAGTGTAGAGAATAAAGTCTATGGAAAAAGTCTGGATAGCTTCCCACTGTACACGGGCCAAAAATAAGTTAGCTGGAATTAAAACAGAAGAGGAGAAAATTTGCAGGGGGAGAAAAGCAAGGGAGGCAAGCAGCATTTCATAGTGGGACACAAGCTGAGGCAAATAGACTCTGGGACAGATCCTGACTCCACTCCCATCTCTGCAGGGTCCTGGAACTGATAAGAAGTCCGAGGTGTAACCAAGAACCCATTTTGACCAAGTGTACTCTACCTCATGGAAATTGGTACTTCCCATTTCCTGCCTCCCTGGAGATTCACAAGTCATTTGAATTAATTTCATTCCCAGCTTAACAATAACTGTGCAAACACACCACCTCAGTTCTTGCACCTGAGGAAACATTATGATCTATAAACTCACAATGTCCCACTTGAACGTGGGGAGCAGGTGCTAATCAATAATGCGTTGCCGACATTTAAACAAGGGAGCTCCACAGAAACAGTCTCCCATAGCTGGGACAAACGCCACAGCTCCATTCCCCCGCAGATTCAGGGCTGTGTGATTTTCCAAAGCGGGATCTGATTTCCCCTTACTTCATCTACCATCTGTGGAAAAATTTTCTCATATGATCAAAGCAAAGCTACTTTGCCAATGAATATTAAAGGAAACTCTTTCTGTCATGTTCATGAAAACCAGTGCCAGGGTATGTGGAACTGTATAATGATCAGCACGTACCGTTTGGTTCTGCATGTTGATGTGTAAGTACCACAGAGAAGAATGCCATTGTTTGGGCTTTTCGCATCTAGTAACTGGTATTTGCTACACCAAAACATTTATCATGAGGGTGAGATCTGTGTTCTTCAGAAGGCCTTGGAGGAATCTTAAAGAGAGGTTGTTTCCTCTCTTAAAGAGAGGTTGTTTTCTCTCTTAAAGAGAAGGATGACAAAGAAATACCTTAAGACAGCGATATGTTGGATACAGATAAATAGAAGCTGTTTGTTCTTTCATTGGCCACAAAGAACCACTCTACCCTATCTGTATCTCTGGCTGATCCAGGTAGGCAGTATAATCTGAATTCAGTATGATTATGGTGATTGCAACTGCATTGAACAGGCTCTTCCCCCTTACCCCAGGAAAAGCAAGCGTAGTGACACAAGATACATGGCAAAAGCTCTTGAGAAAAAACAATTAGTCAAAAAAGGACAAAAGGAGGACTAAAATGGGGACTAGCTATTAAATTTGGGGTTCACAGGCATCAGTCTCAAGTTACTCATGATCATATTCAGAGGAAAGGGTATACTTCTGCCTGACTCAGGGAGAAGAGCTTTAACTCATTCTTACAATGACAGTTCATTGGGGGCCTAGCATTATGCTGCTGACCAATTTCAATTGTATGTCTCAAAAACTGTTCCTTGCCTCAAATCCTTGCAAGACAGTGATAAAGTTCCCTAGAGCATACCAGTGACAACAGCAGCAATGATTTAATTTCTTTTTGTTGCTCCAGTTTATGTGGTCAGAACTCATCTTTGCCTTATTTAGAAATAAACTTTTATATTATGAAAGTATCCATTATGTTAACACAAAGGCAGACTCAGACTGTTTGACTTTTCTAATCTTTATTTGTTTATGATTTTAAAATATTTAAAGCCAGAAAAAAATAGATTGAAAAATTAAACATGGTGAAAGCCACATGCAAGGGGAAGATTAGAGAAGTCTTCCCTTTCTGTCTGTCCTCCTGCAACCATTATATCATCACTATAGCACCTCCTTCATGCAGTTCTTTGGGGTCTTGAAAAACAGCTAGCCTGCCATCAAAATACAAGAAAACAAAGATATTAATGGGTAATTTTAAACCCTTGTTAAAATCTTCTTCTCCAGTGCCACTTGACAGCCAGGGACTTTTGCAGGGCTAAAAGACAGGTAAGAAAAGATTAACTGCTGCCTGCATTTCAAAACTGACTGCAAACAGGAGGAAAAAAAGCCAGTAACAAAGCTTGGAAAATATCACAAAGGGCAAAGCTTGACCCATTCTGTAGCTGCAGACATACTACAGGCCTACCACAGGTAACACCACAAAGAAAGCCAAATTTTCCTGTGTCCAGAAAATGACAGGTATTTCCACTCCCACATCAACCATCGAAACAGGGCATTAAATACCCAAACCTATTTTCCCAACTATTTTCCTTCACTGTTTTTTCCCTTTGCATTTAATTTCTTCCTCTCTCTTATCTTTAGCTTTTGGAAGGGAAACAAAATTTCTGAAGTTGAAGTACTCTACAACTTCATCTAGAGAACAGTACCAGGGCTGCAAGTGGTCCATGCTTGGCACCTAAGCCAGAAGCCTCAAAGCCAGAGTGAGGCTTTCAACTACCAGAGCTGGTCACTATGCCCGAGCTAGTCCCTGACACAAATGGCATAGCACAGGAGGAGAATAAAGAAACCTGTGAGTTGAAGCCCTGGATTTTAAGCCAACAAACATATGGAGGCTTATTTCAAAATGAGCACTAGCACACTCTAGCACACTCGGATGGGAAATAGTGGGAAAATAATATAAAAAGGAGCATTCAAATGGTAGAAGTGCATTGTCCTGGCCTTGCAGCTACAGGCTGAGATGTTTCATTAACATGCAATTATGCTGAATTCCAGTCTCATAGATCAGACTAAAAGAAAAACTAGAACATCACAGCCTCCTCCTGCTAATGACAGAAAGTGTCCTTGGAGTATATTTTGCATTTTTAAAAAACTGATGGTAGTCTGAAGCCCTTTGTTTTATTTAACGATACCCCTCGCTTCTCTGAATCCTTAGGATTTCAGGAGAAGGAAGTTGGATTGCACAGACAGATGGCATAGGTTTGCTTGAGACAGATGATAGGGCATTGCAGTTGAACAAAGATGGGAACAGTAGCCCTTGGTGCTCATCAAGACTGCAGTGCAGCACAATGAGTTTTTTTGTCTTGAGGATTTTGTTCTTTATTGTGGTTGCTCCTCTGCTTCTGGGACTGGCTTTTTCAGACGCAGTTTCCATACAGGCATTGTAAATAGAAGCTACATGATTTTCTGTCATAAGGGACACTTGTATTTGCTTAAATTGCAGATCATAGGCATGCTTCCTCTCCATTCCTGTTTTCTCATTAATCTGACTTTTGTGCATTTTATTGCTGTGCATTGCACAGCTGCCTGAACTTGAGTCTAGCTTCAACTCTGCAACTGCTCAGTGTGTTGTTCCCACTGCTTGGTCCTAGCTAGGATTTGGTTGACCTGGTTAACACACCTGAAGTCAACAAATGGGTCCAAAAGGTAATATAAACTTCATATATTTTCTTTATGTGCTGTGTTCTCCCCCTGCATAAAAGCATTGTGCACATGATCTCCATGTTCCTTACTATGCATTAATTTCTGTGAGCATACAGCCTGGGGTAAATGAGAATGACTATGCACAAAGGAATTACCCAAAGAAACACTGGGCAAGATCAATCCTGGCCTCTTCTCATTAACACAAGTTCTCAAATTCTCATGCTACGTGTAATCCATAATGCATCAAAATAGTAATCCAGGGAATGCAACTTAAATCAAAAGAAAAAATGCTGTGTGGCTTTGGTTGTTTTGTTGTTATTGTTTTGGTTGTTGGGGTTTTGTTTTTTGAGTTTTTTTTTTTTTTCCCTGTTGTCCTGGTTTGGAGTAAATTAGGGAAGAACCTCCAAAAGGAGTCCCCTAAACCAAACCTCCACCACCCCTTCCGCCCCCCAGCCCTGGGTTCGGGAAGGAAAATACCTCGGAGGAAAGTGGAAAAACCGGTTTATTGACAAAAATACACTCCCCAACACCGAATAGTGGGAAAAGACGGGTTACTGTGATGAGGAGGGTGCTGACGCGTCTCTGTCTGGCCCGGGTCTTCTCCAACTTCTCAGGTCAGGTCAGGTCCGGAGCCGGTTCAAACCTTGTGGGGGGGGGCGGGGAGAGAAAGAAAGGAGGAGAAAAAAACAAACAGAAGCAGCGGGGGGAAGAAAAACGGCGGCAGGGGCAGCCGGAGAGCAGAGCGAGGCAAAGCGAAGCGAAGAAGGCAAAAGCAGCTGAGCCAGCTGAAGCAAGAGCCGAAAAGCAGCCAAGAAGCAAAAAGGAGGCAGGAACTGCCGGCTCCTGCCCAAGAGGGCGGGATTCAGCTGCGAGACATAACAACATATCCAAGATATGGGATGGATATATGGGATAGGAGGCAGCTCAACCCAGAACACCTGTGGACAGAACAAATTAAATGAACAAAACTATTTTAGTTTTTCTTATCAACCAGCAGGAACCTCTAAGCAGACTAGGTTTCCATTTTGAGCAAGAAATGCCTACATTTCCTTGTTAATTACTTACAGTGTTTCTGGAAAGGGTAGGCAAATTTTCTCTACTTTTATTGCCCAGTGAAGGATGATGAGAGCACAGGATTTTGTGATTGGCCATTTGTGTGTCCTTTTACTTACACAATAAAATCAAGAAATTCAGAAACTCTGAAAAGCAGTACAGTATTGACAAGCATAGCTGGATCTCCATTTGCTCTTATTCTATACAGGATGTAGGTGTTACCTGTGTTTGCCCAGGCCAAGTCAATTTACTGCTATTATCAGAGTCACTGTGACTCTTCAAGAGACATGACATAAAATCTCTTAGAAGATTATGCTTTCCTCTTGTGCAAAACACTAATGCATTGAAGGCAGACTCGTCTTTTCATTTAAAGCTGCAATAGAGCAGAGGAGAAAAGGATTCCTGCAGTGTACTGTGAGCTCTACACTATACTCATTAGTGACTTTGTCCTATAAGCTGCCTTCTCTGGCCCACATCCAGGAAAACACAAAGTGTACATTAAATTTTCAGCATGTGTGTAGAGTTATTAACTGCAAGCACATTCTTACATGCCTTCCTCATTGCTTTTCATTCTACGATATAATATAAAAGGAAGCAGTGGCTTTCACAGGTTGACAATATTTTGGAGGGGACCTAAATGAAAGTACTGAAACCTCCTGACTGTATATAAGAATAACAAGACAGTAATATTCTTCTGATTGGTGATATTCCTGCACGGAATACTGTACTTTGAACAAACTTTGTTCAGAAAACTTCTGTTTGCATGCAGTAGGTTGAGAAGGGAGAAATAACTGTCATATGATATAGAATGCTTTCACTTCGGCCACATTATGCAGCTATCCTGCATCTGTAAAGACACTACTTTTTTCTTTAATTATATAGTGATATAGTGATACAGCCTAGTCCAATTTATATTTTGACCTGCATATGGCTGCCTTCAGGCACGTATCTCCCTTGTTCCCCCTGGGTAAGGATCTGCCAGGAAGGAAAAACCTTCCTGAGATGGAATTGCTGGTTTTGAGAACTTTCTCTGCAGTCAGTCTCACTGAGGAGCTCTGCAGATATAATTTCTTACACTGTGTCTCTTACTGCAAGTTACCCTAGTTATGTTGTGTGGGGAGATGTCCAAAGTGAACTCCAACGAAGTCGCAAAAGAGAAGTGGAATTATATTTTATCATTATCATGCTTTCTTTAGTATCTCTACGAAACAACACTAGCTCCTTCACAGGCCTCCTTCTCAAGCTGATACAAGTAACTTATTAGGCTATTTCACCTGTGGAAGAATAGACACAGGCTAGTACCAAAGCCAAACACCAATGCGGCTGTAGAAGAAAAATTTTAAATTAAGCAGGAGTGGAGCGGTGGGCTTGTGCCCAAAGCATCAGACAGTGTTATTTCTTTTGAGAACTGGCAGAGACTTGCTAAAAACAAGCTGCACAGTCTGCACAGGCTCATGTCCATTTACAGGAGCTGACTGTCTACTCTGTTACAAACCTTCCACAGGCACTGCTGGTCATGACTGCCTAACTCCCAGCAGCTTTCGTTCTTGGAAGCCCAGAGAGCTGCCACATAGCAGTGCTCATGCTGGCAGCTACTGGGCATGGGAAAGGCTTCAGTAGCAGGGCAGCTGTACTCAGGGACTTGTTTCTCTGGAAAAACTGGTCTGTGCCACTGTACTCACCATCAGTCCTCATTGAGCATTGTAAAGCATGGTAAGTGTAAATTAAATAATCTGTTAACACTCCCCCCCCCACCTCCACTCCCCCCCCAAATTCTATATTTGCCCAGAGAATTTGGAAAAACCTTCAATATTGGGCTAAATTTATCAAAATTGGGTGTTGCCCACTACCAGAAAATATCCTTGTCATGCAGAAAAGGAAATACAGAAGTGTAAAATTCAAGCTCAGAATCTTAAGTTCCACAAAAAAATCAAACTTTCCTTTAACCAACATTATTTGTCTTATATATGGCACGTATATGTTTCAAAGTAGCCTCTTTTATACAATCCAGTAAATAATAATATCCCATTGCACTCAATTGGAAAAAAAAAGTGGTGATACACTGTGCCAGATATCTTTTAAAAGTTCTCTGGAGAAAATGTTACACACAGGCACTGAGATTTATTAAAATCCAAGGTTTTTTTGAAGAAGCCAGCTTGACTAATGAGACAGCTTGAAAACCAGAGACTGTCCATTCCAGCATATGTGTATCATATGAAAGCCAGTAATTTTTTATTATCTCAGTATTACCAGAAATGATATTAAGCTGAAACACAGCTCCAGCTAACAAAAGCTTCAAATACTAGGATGTTTTAATGCTAGAACAATAAGCCAGCTTTATTACACTGATTACTGATAATATGAGGGTTGTATTGGTATTTAGTCATAACTACATAAAATTATTATTTTTCTGCCATAATCATTGGCTACACAATTACAAGGGACCCATAATATGTTTGCAAGTAATTACTGTCAAAGATTTCTTTTGTTGTATATAAATGTAGTAAAAGCCTCAGGCTAATTTTACCAGAATGTTCATATGATATCACTTCCCGAAAACACATGAAAGTTAGGGGAAAAAAAGGTATATGCACAAAGGAAAGGCTGTACAAGGTCTACAGTAAAAAAAAAAAAAAAAAAAAAAAAAAAAAAAAAAAGTGATCTCAAGAAATATCCTGGGTTTCTACCTGTTTTAACATTGAGATCATTGCAAGAGGAATTAAAGTAAAAACACTGTTTCTGACTAGAGAGAATTTCTTTTACAGTGAGTAGCCCACTAAGAGAATCATAATTTAATGGCCATATTCTCTGAGTCACTCTATTGATTTGGTGAGACTTTGGTTTCCCATGTTTCCACACCGTCACTTTGCATAGGCTGGAGTTAACTGTACTCAGCATTTGCTCTAAATTACTAGTAGGCAAATCTGAATTGATTCAGCTGATTTTATAGGCTATTCGAATTTCCCCCAGTGAAGCATAATTTGATCAGTTTTATGTTTGTAAGAAAATGTAATTAAGCACGACAGACCTGCTTATTCTAGAAAATATTACCATATTGTAAAAAAGATAACAAACATACCACTCCTTTAAATCCACAAAACATTTTTATCATGTCCTAAAATCTGTTTTGACTTTTTTCTGGCTTGCCCCAATACATCACAAATTTTCTAAAAGATTTCTAAACCCTGTATGAGCTTAGAGTTGGGTTTGAATTGAAAAAAAATTATTGCTACTTTTTTTCTGGCAGAAATCTCTCATGTCTTGTCTTTGGCCAAGAAGCTTCTGCCTTCCTTAGGATTCTGGATAACAATGCTCCTAAATATCTTTTTTGCATGGGAAACTGATTTTCTTCTTGTATCTCTCTATAGAATAGTGTCAAATTTCCTCTGAACTCTTGAACTATTCAGAAAAAAATAAGAATCAGCCCTGACCCAACCCCAAATTCAGTGATGTCACTGAAACTGGCTGTAGTGAACTTACCTGTTACATCCTTTTGTTCTCTACTCTCTGGATTTGGCTAGCAGCAAAGCTTCTGAAGTGCTGTGAAAAAGTGTAAGAGGTCTAACAAAAAAATTCAGATGAGATTTTCCATCAGTTCCTCTTTAAGTATATGGTCTTTTCATTAATACTATGCACTAAAATTAATCAAAGCAAAGGTGTGGAAGCTTCCAACTTTTAAGTTCAACTCATTTTTAACTTAGAGAAACTAATTTTTCTTCACATGAGTCATAAAAATATGATTTTTAAATGTTTCCCAGTAATCAAAAACTCCTTAGTGTATCATGTCACACCACTAGGGCTGATAAGGTGAAATGCTGCAGCATTTGGAGGGTCATTCAGTTATTCTATGTAGGGTTACAAAATGGAGACATTTTTGTAATACTTCTGATAAAGAAAATCAGAACAACCCTGATGTTTGCTGTAATGAAGCCTCTTTACATTAATCTGAATATTTAACTTTGAATTTAAATATTGTGAAGATAGTATTTCCCTTCTAAACATACCACAGGCCTGTAGATTACAAGGAATCTCTTGTCACAGATCCATGGACAGTATAGCAAAGCCATGCTTCTCAGCCTATGTAGGTTTTCACACCCAGTGTCTGAGCTATACTTCCTGTCTCCTTCCAGAAAAGAAAATACAGAATAATATTGCAGTATAACAAAAAAAAGCTAGACAATATTATATGTTAGAAGGCCCAATTCTAATGTGTCACTCCAAGCACTCACTACTGTAACTCCACAGGTCTACAGAAAATATTTGAAGCAGTTTCATGGAAAATTACTTTAAGAATTCATTACCTGCATGAGTGGAGGTATGCTAAATCATGTCAACACAGAGACAATTACTGTGTTTGTGAAGAAGTGCCAAAACCATATTTTGAGTAAAGGAATAGTTCTGGCAGATGCATAAATGTGCTAGCATAAAGCACATCTTCCCCTAAGGGTTTTAAACAGAAAAGTGCTGCCAGTCAGAGCTTGCATCAGCATCACCCTGATGTCATGCCTCCCTGTACCCAAATTGATATTGTTGTTTTCATACACATGTGTGAAGCTGAGTATTACAGAAGGAATTTTTTAATTTTTCACACTCTCACAGACTCTGGTGATTGCTGAGTAGTGCAGAATTTCCAAACATCCAATGATGATAAAAGCACTAATTCACAGAAACATAGAATCACATAATTATTAGAGTTGGAAAGGACCTCTGGAGGTCCAGTCCAACCACCTGCTCCGGCAGGGTCACCTAGAGCAGGTAACACAGGAATGCATCCAAGTGGGTTTTGAATGTCTCCAGAGAGGGACATTCCACAAATAACCAGGACAGTATGTTCCACTGCTCTGCCACCCTCAATGTAAAGAAATTCTCCTTCATATAATGGTGCAACTTCTTGTGGTTTAGTTTATGGCCATTGGTCCTCCTCCTGTCACTGGGCACCACTGAAATGGTGACACCATTGATCACTGCTGACACCATCCTCTTGGTGCCAATCTTTAAGATATTTATGTGTTAATGAGATCCCTCTCATTTAATCTTCTCCAGACTAAACTCGCCCAGCTCCTGCAGTCTCTCCTCATAAGAGAGATGCTCCAGACCCCAAATCATCTTTGTGACCCTCTGCTGGATCCTCTCCAGTAGCTCCTTGTCTCCCTTGTCCTGAGGAGACCAGAATTGGACACAGCACCTCAGATGAGGCCTCACCAGGGCCAAGAACAGGTGCAACTCCCTCAGCCTTGTGGCCATGCTCTTCCCAATTCACCTCAGGATACCCCTGGCCTTCCACAAGGGTAGTGCCAGCTCATGGACAGCCTGTGATCCACCAAGAGTCCCAGATCCTTCTCCACAGAGCTGCCCTGTAGGAGCAACCCCTGACCTGTCCTGGCACTTGGGGTTGTTCCTCCCCAGGTGCAGGACCTGACACCTGCCCTTGTTGAACTCATTAAGCTTCTCTCTGCCCAACTCTCCAGCCTATCCAGGTCCCACAGAATGGCAGCAGAACCTTCAGGTGGATCAGCCACTCCCTCAGTTCAGTGAGGTGGCTGATTTTCTGAGGGTACATTCTATCCCTTCATCTGGGCCATTGATAAACAAATTGAACAAGACTGGTTCCAGTGTTGATCCCAGAGAATGCCACTGGCTGTTGGTGTCCAGGTGGATTCTGCTCTGCTGATCACGACCCTCTGAGCTGCCATTCAGCCAATTCCTGATCCACCTCACTGTCCAGTCCTCTAACCCACATTTCCTGAGCTTACCTGTGAGGATGTTACGGGAGATAGTGTCAAAAGCCTTGCTGAAGTCAAGGCAGAAAACATCCACTGCTCTCCCTTCATCAATCTGTCCTGCCATACCTGTCCAACATGTTCAGAACTGTCTGTTTTCTTTATTTCTTTAAGCCTATGTAGATCTGGATTTTTAAATAGTGATAAATTAGATATTCATGCAATTCATTCACTGCTTACCTGGATAAATTCAAAGGTGTTGTGCAACGCTAAGATCATGTCTCTTACGGGCTCACAATTAAAAGGCTGTTCATTACGATTGCCATTAGGTTATCTGTGTGTCATTAGGATTCTGGCACACAGATAACCAGGACATGTAGCACAACCAGTCTTGCCTTTTTGCTCTCCTCTGCTGGGAAAAGTCCGCAGGAAGACATGTAAAAGAATCTAAGAAGAACTCACTTGAGATCTAGCATATAAATACCAGTTTGACAAATGCAGGTCTCTTTAACTAAGCATCAGTTCAGATTTCTCAAGAGCAAAGCTTTTACTTCAGCTGTAAAAGCCATCTGGAAAGCACTGGGCTTCATAACTGGCCATGAAGCAGAGCCCCTGACACATGCAGCAAAGGGATGGATGAGGAGGGTCCCAGAGCTGGAGGAGTGGTCAAGGCACAGGACTTGAGTGCCTGCACCAGAACCAAACCTGTGTGTGCAACCACTGTCCTTCATTACAATTGCTGCAGCAATGTTGTTCTGACATTCCAGCAGAGATTGGGGCCAATAATAAATTAAGGAAACATACACAACCCCCCAAATTTAAATAGCTTTGAGGTGATAAGGACAATAGAAAATAAAACAGAACATCATTTTATTCACTTGATAAGGACAGTAGAACAGAACAATATTTTACTCATATCAAGGACAGCAGAACAGAACAGCACAGCCTTGGAGAAATAGATAAAGGATGTAACTTAGACAAATAGAAGTCATGCAAAACACAAGCAGGGTGCCAGCTCAGCTCTGCAAGGCTGAAAAAAGCAGAAGTTTTCCAAAACAATATTGCACTTACTCAAAAGTGGGGGTCAAGGAACAGCCCCCTCCTAAAAAGGACATTGGCCATTGAAGACAGCTCCCTCAGTAAGCTTGAGGTGGTGCAGGCCATCTCTCTGGTTTCTCTGAGAGAAACAAGATTTAAATGTTATGAACTACATTTTAGGACCTTTCACAAATAAATAGGAGTATTAATTAGGATGGTAATTTGTAAAATATCAAATAACACAGTGCCTCCTTCAAACTTTTCAACTCTACTTACTAGTCAAATATCTCTCTAGGACAATAAGAGTATAAGAGTTGGGGGATATTTAGGGCTTGCCACCAGCTGCTGTTTTATTGAGTTTTTTGTCTAAATTGTCTTGGCTTTCCACTTTCTAAAGTCCACAAAAACCCTCCATGCCTAAAAAAAAAAGAAAAATCTGAGTGGGGGGACTTAAAACCATAATCAGTATTTTTCTACTGGTTCTGAAGTTCTGAAAAGTTTAAGAGAAGAGATTTTTGGATCAGGATTCTAATTTTCAAAAATATTTTAAATCTTTTGTTGGTGTGGAGAAAACAAATAGAAAGAAAATAAAAATTAATTTGTCCCTCTTAGCTGAAATATTGCAGTGAATACCATCATTCACTAAACTAATCTTGAATAACAAACATTATTAATGTTTTATTGCTATATTCAAGTGTACTGAAACATAAGCCTAGACAGCTTTGTACCCATGACAAGTAATAATATTAGAGCTGTAGTTTTCTCTGTGGAAAAAAACCCTTCAATTCTTTTTCATGCACATACAAAGATACACGTTAAAATACAAGATATAATGAAATAGCTAGGAAGAGGACACAATGGAAAAAAGATTGGCAAACACTGAGAGAAATTCTGCTGACAGCCCAGTGAATTGAGTTTACAAATCACATTATGGAAGCATATGATCAGAGCAATCTAGTTCTTGGTTTCTTGGTTACTTTCTAGTTTGTCTCTAGTCTTGCAAATGAACTGGGAGGCTTGGAAATATCATTGGATGTCCTGAACATTTTTAGGAAAACCAGCATATTTGAACTGTGGTCACAGAACATTCTAGCTCATTTGCTAACTAATATTAAAAAAAAAAAAAAATCTACTGCAGCTCACAGCCAAATGTAGCCACTTAGAAACTTATCCATAACTATTTCATACCACCATTAATAATTTTTACATTAAATCCTGTCAATTTCCAGGTATGCATAAACCACAGCACAGCTGCTGGCAGAAGTACAGGACTTGCTGGAGCTATAAAAGCAGCCTAGACATATTCATGTAGAAAATCACCATGCCTAACCTTTCAAAAATTGAGTGCAATCCACCCCATAGAGGGACCTATGGAAACACTTCTAGTGTTAAACCCATATGGGGCCTGGAGCAAGAGAGGCTGAGTTCACCCAGATTCAGATCCTCTGCATAAGGGGTTACCTGAGCATTTTAAATGCAACAACCAATTTTTTATTTCATCTATCCTTGGATCCAATGAGTAGTTTGAACATGCTTCTTCAAATATTATTCTGCAAGGTATTTTTTGACCTAAGGATCAGTGTTGCTTGCACAAGGCTGGAAAAAGACTCTCTTGGTTATCTTACATGGTGACTGAAGAAACTACATCCTAGAAGTTTTACAAATGTTGCAATCTTATCTTTTCTTTCAGTGAGGAAGATTATATAAATACACAAGGAACATATCAATCCAAGGAGAGGATTGGACTTTGCCAGAGATAGCAGAGGGTGCATATTTTTCATATCACCCCCTTTTGGGGTGATCATCTGGAGCCAGATCTTCCTGTTACAGCTGGGTCGAACTTGGCAGAGAAGTAACCCTGAGACCTCCTCTGCCTGCAGCATGAAAGAGGGATGTGTCATATCAGCTGGAGAGGTCTTTAGAGGAGGTGGTGGAGACAAATGCAAACAGCAGGCCTTCCCACAGCCTCCCTCCTCTCTTCACTCTTTCTGGTCTCTTGGGCCACTATCCAGTGCATATCTGTCTGCTGCTTAACAAACTCTAGCTGTGGTTTCAGGCTGATAAATAATTATGCTAATTAACAGGTTGAAAGGAAAATGTGATGCTGTTTTCTGTGGAATGTTCTGAGAGCCTGGAAACACTTAAATGTAAAAACGACATGTGGTGAAATAACCAATAATTTGCTTAAGAAACCCACATCTGGTATTCCTGCTAGAAACAGGGGTTAATAGTCTGTCAGGGGCAGGCAGTGGCAGTGAGTAGCTCTAGGATAAACAAAAAAGCCTTAACGGCAGGAAATGGGCCTGTTCTCCTAGCATAAGCATTTACATTGGCTGCTAACCAGCAAGAGATGTAAAAGCAGTTGTTCAGTTTACACTTGGAAAAAAATAGAGATGGAAACAAACAGACTTCTTCATTTTGTGTATCTGTGAAAAAAAATAAAAAGCCACTGAGTCTAGCTAAAGATGCTATTAATATATATGTTCTACATGCTGAGATGGAGCCATAGACTCAGGACAAGATTCCAGTCATAAAAGGGGGGAGGGATTACTAAAATTATTTTTGTATTATTGAAATGACTTTCAGATAATTACATGCATAATTTTAAGTTACTCATACAGAAAAGGGAAAAGAGCAAGAGAAGTGAGGAAACTTGATTAATTGATTAAAGTTGACATCCTGATTTTTTTTTAATATAAGAAGATTGATCCTGGTTTTTGTTTTGAGGAAGGTCCAAATACCATTTGATAAGAGGAAAGGCTTTCCCATTTCACACCACTGTAGTCAGGAAAGAATATGGTCCACAATGTAGTAACACATGCTTGTGTTGGTGTGGGATTGCTACCACACTTAAAAGCTCAAAAGAGAAAGCCACATTTTAAGGCAGGATGAAATGTAAATAATGTACTCATTTGACAAGATTCCGATTAAGTTCTCTGTGTGTGGCAAGCTGAATCTGTATTTATAGCAGTTAAAGAAACACATAAGATTCTCAGGATACACTGAAGACAGTGAATAATACATTGTTGGTGCCTAATTTTGTTTTAAATAAGCAGACAATGTTCTGCTTTAGGTGGTGTTTTTCTTCTGAAATAGTGCAACTCTTGCAAAAATTGCTGCTACAATCTGAAATGCAATTTTCACATAAGAAAACATGACACCTCAGCAGATGTTAGCAGCTTTCTGTTCTGTGTTGGACTGCTTGACATCTCAAGCTAAATTTTCTTTCATAGTTACACTCAAAGATGCATATTACCCCTTGTCAAAATAAAGTGTTGTGGTCTCTTTCCAGACCAGAGAAATACAGTAAGTACACATTACCACCATAGCATCTAAGCTGCTCTCTCTTTCACTGTGTTGGTGCATATTACAGCCTTCCAAATGTCTTTCACAGTCTCATATTTTAGTGTCATGTCTTGTTCTGTAATGACACTGTGTTTTTTCTAGTCATCCTAGCACAGCTTTGCAACCTTTCTCAAAGCAGTGAGAAAGGAGGTCATCAAGGCCACATGCTGATACCTGAGGTGGGAAACAACAGCAATAAAATTCCTAAAAAACCTCATCTGTCAGCCAAAGCAACTAGTATGGCTCAGCTCATGTGGATGAGGGTGGCACTATGTCCTCCACCATGTTATGTTTTTAGGTCTGAGGCTGAAGTCTTTCTGTACATAAATTGAATCAATCCAGACGCTTTTTGAAGCCTTCTGTAAGCATCCAAGGCACTCACCTGCAGAAGGGATCTCTAGCATTGTACTTTTATGAAGCAGCAGATCAGAAAGCTTGCTTCTTGTAAACAAGAAATGTCAGGGAGAGGCCATCTCAGATAGTGGCACTTCCACTTTTTTCCCCATGCTATGCTTACACTACGCTGAGATCACACAGTCCTCAGCGCTCAGTATGTTCCCATGGGCTCATATCTACTCAGGTTGTCTTTAGATCATCACATGAATAGCATGAGGAGACAATAACTGGTGGCTTCCAGGAACAAAGCTGAAAGTGGAAACCATAAAATTTGTGCTCGACTTTTTGTTCCTCTATGTTCTGGTTCAGATACATAAGTACCAGTGAAACAGTTCATTTCTGAAACCAAGACTACATCTCAATTGTGAATGTATAAATTTAGGAATTCCAATAAAGACAGAGCCACTAATGCCAGGAATTTCTGTTCACTAGAGATGGATATCCTGGATTTAAAACAGCTAGTAACAACATGAAAGAGCAGGAGATAAAAATAAAGTAAGTTTTAGGAATGTCAATTAGAACTTAACTGAATTCTTTGAACTTCAGTAAGCTTTTTCTTACATCAGATTCTGCTGAATTGTGGTTACCTTTTTGCCTTTTGTGTATTCCCAGTCGGAGCACATCCATCATTTTTTTGCTCATAGGAAAATTTCTGCGATGAAGACAGGAAAAAAATGAAAAATGAACAGGAAAAACAGGAAAAATAAGCATTAACATGGAAGCAAAGATCAATCATTAAAAATGTAAATCTTGCTGCACATTTTTCAGTGAAAGCATTACTCAAGGAATACAGTCATTCACCACAAAAAAATCACTCACCAAACAGCTGTCTTTATTTCGTATAGTACTTCAATTTGCCATCAAGTTTCAACCAAAATGGTTTGTCTAGTACAATTAGGTAGGAGATTTGTATAATTTCATATGGTTTATGTGTAGCTTGGATGAATTAAGAGTTAACTAAACCACAAAACAAGCAGCCCCAATGCTCGAGATGGGAAGAAAGAACAGTCCTCTCTCTTCACTATGGTTCTCTAAGGACAGGGCCACAAGTACAGTCACAGTGAGGTGAGTACAGCCTTTCTTTCCACCTGTAAACCACATATGGGGGTGTTTATGTTGGCATGCAGCGAAGGCAAAAAGCAGCACAGGGGCACCCAAAGCTCACAGAGTCTATAGCTAGGCCCTGGACATTCAACTGCTCACAGCACCTAATTCTCCCCACCACTCCTAGATGGAAGCTTAGCAAATTATGGTCCAATATCTAGGCCTATAAATGTCTTCTCTTCCCTCCCAAAATTTCAGACTGCAGCCAACATTCAGATCTAAATATGAGGTGCTCATATCTATTACATTTTGTTCAAAACTCTGCAGAATTTTTTTTAATACCTGCACAAAACCAAAACAAATTAAACAACAACAATAAACCTTTTTGCTCAACTCTAAACATTACTGTGAACTTGACTTTCACAACTGATTTATGTAGGCCTTGCATAAATAGAGCTTAGTAAGCTTCCCATGCATTACCAAAGCAAACTTCTACTCTGTTGTCCTGGGTTGTAGTTTAGGATGTATTCTATCACCATCTTCAGTTAATGGCCCATCAATGCCTTCTGCATGACTCAGAGATAACTCCCTCTGGGAGTTATCTCTCTCTTTAATGGGCCATCAAGGCCCTCTTCCATGACTCATCATCCCATTGTGAGATGCTCCGCCCATGGGGAAGAGCCAAGCATTCTCACCTGGATATAAGCTGGGATTTGAGACAGTAGAAGCAGCCTTCACCCACTGGATTCCCAGAGGACCGGAGCTACCAGACCTTTCTACGAGATTTCTGTTTCAGGAAAACCACCTCGTCTGGACTGTTTCCATCACCCTGATCAGGTTGTATTCTGACTCTGTCACTGGTTTTTCTTTTTGTATTTATTTTATTTTATTCTATTTTATTTTCCTTTTCTTCTCATTAAATTTTATTTCTGACTTAGAGCCATTTACTTGGTTTGTTTTTAAACCACAACATCTGTAATGCATTGTGTTGGAGCATTTGATAAAATTAAAATATCTGCTATTGATTCTCTTTTCCTCAGGAGTGGAATTTTTGTGATTGAAGGAAAAGCAGCAGGAAAACCAATCTTATGCATTGGCTTGGGGAAGTTCCTCATAGAAGAATCAATGTGTTTTCCTAGCAGATGTTGTGGAAAGCAACCAAAGACTTTGTCTTTAGACTGTATCTTCCAAACACAGGGCCCACCTTTTGCTCTTACAAGAGAGATTGCTTTGACAAGGGGTAAAAAGAGATCAAACACTCTTCCAATATTTTGACAATAACCAACAATGACCATTTGGGGTGGTTTTTATTTGCATTAATATCCAGTCTTTTTAAATGCTCTTGGCATGCTCTTAGCCTCAGGAACTTCTTGTGATAATCAGCACCAGAACTGAATCATGCATTGCTGTCAAAAGATATTTCTTGAAACAATATTATTTTCCCAGTTTGTTTTAAGATCATTAAATATTCTTTTTTTCTTAATGCCCCGGCAGTTTATTTATAATTACAAATATCTCATAATTATAAAAGTAAAAATTAAAGTGCATTTGTGAAAGAATTAAGTTTGAATTGTGGTTTATATAAATACCTAATTACACAAATAATTACAGAGTCCAGGACAAAATGACAGCATGTACTTGAGGACATATGAACATACATAAAAATGTTTGCATGGGAATATCACTGGGAGGTTTCTTGACCATATGTTGCATGTCAAGTTATTTTGCTGCAGATCGGTGTCTGCATGGGTGTGAAGTGTTCAACCGTATCTATTTTACGTGCAAAGTTATGAGCGCAATTTAAATTAACAAAGTTAATTTTCAAAAGAAGCAAAGCTGCTTGTACCCATGCCTTTATGCCCAGTGGTAACAAGAATAAGTGATGGATTTCTGAATAACCCATGTTTGCAGAGAAGTATTTCCAGTGATCATTTTAAAAAGAGCATTTAACTGGCTTAACAAATTAAATGATTATTTAATACCTGCAATATAGCAAGTCTGTGAGTTCCAGTGAAAACTAAATGCTCTGTAGCTTTACCTAGAAGCCCTAAGGCTGAGACACTGGCTGCTCTGTTGCACCGACCATTGGGCCTTCTCAGTGTTACGGCGGGAAAGTAATTTGAGCTGCTTCCTTCCTTTTGTGCATTTTGAAGCTAAAAATTAAAAGAGATACTCCCCAAGCCCAATTGCTGTTAACATTAACATGGATGACACACATCTAACAAAGGAAACCAGACACCTTCCTTACTTCTTGCATTTGCAGTTTACAGCTTGTGCAAATCGCTTTTCCTTACAAAGCTGGATTTTTAAAAACCTAATGCTTTCAATAACCTTTTCAAAAAGGTTATTATCACTAATATTGGTCGATGTCATTGTTGGGGGTTCCTCCTGTTTTCTTTCTCTTAGGGAATTTTTCTCTCATTTTGTTGCTAAGAAACTAGAACAACCGCTACTTAGGGGAGGGAAATTAATTCACCAAGCTCAGGGAAGAAGAGCACCTGGCTGCACTTCTCGTGTATGAGGGTTTCCTCTCAGAGGGGCAGAGATACCACGAGAACTGAGCTGGGAAAAGGGGGCTGGGGCAGCTCCTAGCTCTCTTCCTTTGTTGAGGAATGGTGAAGCTGCTGCTTGGGGTGGGAATTTGCTGCTGCCGCCAGAACTCAGCCTGGTCCTGCTTCTTCTGCCATGACTGAGCCTGGCCTCACATTCCACCTGCTGCTCTGAGGTTCCACATCTGCAACAGCCCCTTTTGCTGTCCAGAGGGGGCACCGAGATTGGATGTCACAAGGGGGTTGTAAAGAAATCCCCGGCTCCATCCCTTCCACCCAGCCCGTCCGTCCGTCCGCCATTGCCGCGTGAGGGCGCCGCGCCACAGCGCCCCCTGCCGGCTGCGGCCGTACCCGCCCCAACGGGGACAGCGCGGACAGAGCGGGAACAGACTCCTGTGGGATTTCTGCCCTTTCCTTGTGTCGGCACGGCCGTCGTGTGCTTGACTGCTTGTACACACACACAGCAGCAAAGAACTGGTATTCCCTTTCCCAAATCTTTGCCTGAAAGGCCCTTATTTCAAAGTTCTAATGATTTGGAGAGAAGGAGGTCATATTCTCCACTCCAAGGGAGGTTCCCACCTCCCTTGGCAGATGCCTCTCTTTCAAACCAAAACAGTCACACAACACCTTCCAATCTTGACATTTAAAATCGATGTCTTAACATATGTGCAAAGTGTAGCAGTAGTTGCTGGAATATTCTACCTGTTTTCCCTCCAGAAGACTGGTTTTAAATTTTAATCATTTTTTAATGGTAGCCTAAGATTTTATGTATCGCATTTTGAAGCTTGTTTGTGAAACAGGACCAAGATTAAATAATTATGTAATTAGCATATTAATTAAAATACTGATGGCAGTATCAAACACATCCTGGTAATGTTACAAAATATATTTTATATTTCTAAATCAGTCAGTCACACTCTGAAGTGGACACGTTTAGAGAATTATCAGGAATATAAAGAAGCCTAAGTAAAAATCAGAAATCATACCTCAACATGTTTAGGTTAGAAAGGCAATCTTTACATGTACCACAACCCTAATATCCTACCTGGGTTTTGGCACATCTGGGCAGATCAGAGTTCTCTGACACCAGCATGTGAACCCAGTCAGAAATAATCTCCTTTAGGGCTGGAGAGAGTTCAGTCCATTAATCATCCCACCATGCTCTCTGTGAACTGCTAAAAGCTTTGCCATGTATCCAGTCCTGTGGTCAGTTGTCTTCCTGAAACTGGGCCGAAAATTTAAAAAAGAAAAAAACACCATGTTGCTATTCAGTCTAAGTTGGGAAGTCAGTGAGGCTTTTCTTCCATGCCTGGGCAAAGATGAGCCCCACTGATGTGTGATCCAAAAGCTGGTGATGTATGCTCTCAGACCTGCAAGGCTCACTTTCTTTCCTGGCCATCTGCTTCCACCTCTACTTCCATGACATAATTGAAACAGCAGTAAAGTTTTGAACAGAGTCAAGAACGTGTTTTGTTTTGTTTTGTTTTATTTTCCCCCTGGAATGCCAACAGTCATGAAAAATGCACATTTTGGGGGAGAGGGAGAAAGAGGGACTAAATCCCTTCCCAGACCTAATCTTTTCGCTAGCCCCTTGATGCTCAGAGAAACAGCAGCTGTTGAAAAGTGCAACTGTCTTTTCTATATGTGATTAAATATAGTCAAATATCAAATACTATCATCAAGAGGTCAGTTAAATCTAATTTCTTTCCGCTCTGCATATATGCACAGAGGGAGCTTAAGTCCTCTCTCATCTGGTTTCTTCATCCTTAAAAGAAACAAAAGCACACTGTGCAGTATTTCCCAATTTGATAGTATCTTTATAGGATTTTAATATTCTCCTCCTTGCCAGCAACAAGCCAGAGCAGCAGCAAATACAGTTCAGTTACGAGCTGCAGCTGTTTGGGGCCTGTAAAGGTCTATCCACAGCCTGGAAATTTCTGATCAGTGCAACACAGGTCAGGGTCCAGCACCATTAGCAAAAGTCTGAACTTTTGCAAGCAAATATTGTCTGCCACAACCAAAATGCTGGCAAAATCAAAACTGCTTAAGCAAGCAGACTAGCATTGAAAGGAGTAGGGACAGCCAGCTGACAGGGTGGGGCAGGGATTCTAGCAGTATTCAACACAGAAACTGTGTTGTAAGGCAGGGAAAATCCCATCTGCAAAAACTGTTCTAAATAGCAATTGCAATGCACTATATGCTTGATGAATATGTAGCATTTGGGTCATTCATCCACTGAGCAGATCTATTTCCTCCTTCTCTTCTTCATGAAGTCAGGAAAGTTTTGCTATAGCAGTGAGAACACACTTGCACATTTGGGAGAATCAGAGTAAGTCTTAAAAGATACAGACTTTTTTTTTTAGATACTAATGTATAAAATATTTACATATAATTTACATTACCATAGGCAATAAAATTCCCAGTGAGAAGTTTCAGTTGCTTCAAAAGGTGACCCAGATGACAATGCCCTGGTTAACTGAGCTGTGTGATATTGACATTGTACAGCCTTGTTTCGTGATCCTTCTGTAGCTGAGATGCTTCTCACTGTCCTTGACATGGCAACTATAATATCTTCACACATTCACAAACATGAACAGAAAGAAAAGCACTCTTCTTCCAGAATTTCAAAGCACACTCCTTCCAGATTGTCTAAAAAGAAAACAAGACAAAGTTAAAAACATCTCATCTTCAAGCTCTCCTGTTTTAAGGGTGGGGTTTCTCCTCTTGACTGCACTGTTCGTATAACAAGCCCTCCACGCACCATGCTCAAATTACCCAGCGTGTTGGAAATGCTGGCGAAGGGCTAGCTGCTGAGGCTGGCACAATAAAACACAGACGATTAAGCCACTTGGTGAGATGGCTAAAGTGTTTGCCCATCCTTAGGGGCTGCTTAGCCTACAACTGCTACCTCAGCTCTACTACCTCCACTGTTACAGAGAGCACAGTGCAGTGCAATAATACTTGTTGCATCACCATAGAGATAGGTCCATCCTCCCTCACCTTGACTGTAACATCTGTACACACACCTTTTCCGAAAGATCTAAAAACTTGTATTCTGATGATGGCATCGATCTCAGTGTGAAATCAGTTGGAAGAAGGATTCAAATGACACAAGATATGAAGACAAAATTTCAGCATGAGGATGAAAAATTTGCAACACTTCCTTAAATCTAATGTATTTCTGTTAATTATGATCTAAACCCACTCAAACAGAAATTTAGCTTTTTATTATATCTGAAAAACAAAGCTAATAAAAATAAAAACTAATTTTAATTCCATAATGCTATTTGGTGGTTGCTGTTAAACTTGAAGGATTATGAAAATAAAAGTACTTTCATTCTGCAAACCAAATCCTCAGTCAATAGTGTTTTACAACTAAATGTCTGCTTATTCAATGTATTAAAGGTAATATCTTTGTAAACAAGCTCTTTTTGCCTGGAGGTTCAGCATCAACGTGCCCTGAAGTCTCCTTTAAACACAGGTAGCTCATCACCTTCATCCACAACAGCTTTAATAGTTGCTAGGCTTCATGCAACAAACTATGTCTTTGTTTCTGACTTACCAGCTCTTTCATCAGCTGCTGTTGTGCACATGAGGCAGAACATATGAGAACAAACAAACTGCAAAATAGGTTTGTGATAGTATCTTGATACAGCTGCTCAATTTTAAGGGTTTACCTTTATCAGGCAAAAAGGTGTAGCAGAGAATCAGACAGTTGCAAATGCAGTGTGATCCTTGCAGCAATTTTATGGATACACAAGCAAATCTCAAAGCTGTTTTCAGAGACCAGCTGTACCAAAATTCCATGAGCGTACAGTCCCTGTTGCTGCTCTCTCTGTATCCTTGTCCTTGCTCAGTCACATTGTCTGAACTGAGACTGCAGCCCAAGATAAGCTGACCCCTCCTTTAGTTACTTCTTTGCTCATGACAATACTGTACTTAGTGTCACAGGCACTCCATATCTCTCCCTCCCCAATTTCAAGTCCCTTTTTGCCTTTTTGTGTACAGTAGTTTCATGTAATCAATCCATCTCTTCAGGCATTCAGCATCCTTTCCTATACCTTCTTTGGTGTGTAGCTTCCTCGGGGAGAGAAGAAAGCCCAGGGCCTAAAGGAAATAATGAACACTTACAAAGGTTTTCCAGTGGTAGCTCTCCCTTACCTTTCTGACAGTGACACCCAATGAGACATTGTTGCAGGAGCCACCACTTTCTCAGAGCACGGCAGGTGAATGAGATCTTAAAATGTCCACCTGGAAGGTAAGGGTGCTGGTTTCAGATGCTGAAACCACCACAGTAAGGAAGGACTTGACAATAGATCCTGCCCCCCAAATGCCTGGTCACTCGATTGAAGCTTTGGGAGCAGCATTGTTTCATCCTTTATGTCTCTATCACATTGTAATAAATCCTTCTGTTACATTATAATGCCATACTATTTTTCAGGATTTTCTCCCATACATGTCAAATGAGGACAAGTAATGTTCCTTTATTCATATTTCAAATACTCCGATGGTTTGTAAAACACTGGGAATCCAAGAAAATACGTGGAGAAGATGACACTTCTCATCTTTTTTATCCTGATTTTTTAGAAACGTCCTATGAAATACAGAATTACAGAATCATTTAGGTTGGAAAAGACCTTCAAGATCATTGAGTTCAATTGCAGACTTACACTTGCCAAGCCCACCATTAACCATGTTCCTAAGTGCCAGTTCTGTCTATATTTAGAATATTTCTATATTCTAAAGAGAATATAGAGATTCACCTCTAAGAGAGGTGGCTTGAGCATTTCTCCGGGTCACCTGTTCATAAGCCTGAAATATTTCACTTACACTCCCATAATCATCCTTTTCTTCTGAATAGGTTGCATTTTAAAAAATCCTTTTTAAAAGTAGGATCATCACATGAGCATCTTCAAAGTACCATGCCACAATTTCTGTGCTAGATCCAAGATGTAGTACTGAATTAAGTGCATTGTTCTAGCACATTTTTACTGACTTTATTTCCAGTGGGCTTTAAATAAACATGATTTAGGCTATAAATATATTCCTATTCTCTGAAATCTTGGCATGCTGAAATGAATCTTCTAGCCTGTGGCCATCTTGAATGAAAGCTTAGAGAACCACTTTAACAACTGATTTAACAAGAAACTTTAGACCTAAGAATCCTGTAACATTCAACAACATTAAATCATATGTTATAATTTTTTAATTATTTAATTATTTAAATAAAATAAATTTAGCATGTGGGTTTAAGCACAAATGTTTGTGGGCCAATGCCTCTTGTTGATTATCATCAAAGAGGAGTAGAAACACATCTGTAGATCAGACATGAAGACTTGTATTAATCTGACAATCCTTTAAGAACAAGTAGCAAACATTTTCTTTGGCAGAAAAGAAAAAAAATATCTCCTTTAAACCATAACTAGAAAGGCTTATTTGGGCTCTTGACATGAATAAAGTAGGGATTATGGGAATTTAGTTCAAAAACTGTTGTAAAACACTTGTCCTAATAAGCAAAGTGCCAGAAATAGATACCTAAAATAACAGCAATGTCAACACATCATAATAAGAGATATTATTTTGATTTTATACCTTTGATTTTTGCATTGCTAATTACAGTAGGACATTTAAAAAGCATTTTCCTGTTCCTATTGCCAGTGAAATTGTTTAACAAAATTTACAAAACAATATTTATTTATTTTTTAGTATCTGTTATCTGTTACTGTTCATACATGCTCTTGGATGTTTATGAGTTTCATGTCAGAGTGGTTTTGAAGGGAGAAAGTTATTTTTCTGTTATTTATGTATAATATAATTTCAATTGGAATAGAAAATAATGAATCTGGAATAATAATATGTTTAATTGCTGACAAAACAGATGGAGCAGTTTCCATCTAATATCTTTCCATTTTTTTTTAATTAGAAAAAGTGTGCAAGCTAATGCTGAAAGGTAAATATTTCATTCACAAATTGAAAATATTTTATTTTTTTCTCTCATGGCTGCTAGCAGGTATATCTGTTTTTCAGCTTCTTTATTTCAAGCCACCACTAAATTTCATTCAGTCCATTGTAATCTGGTCATCTATCTAGGTAATATCAGTTGACATTTAACTAGCTAACAAAAAAGCAATCAGCATATTACTCAGTGAAAAACAAACAAACAAAAACAAACAAACAAAAAAACCCACCCAAGCCTGTAATAATTTAAAAATGACCAGAATATGGTTAGCCAAATTTTCAGGAAAATTAGGATATCGATTTCTTTAACTGAAATTTTTTTAAAAATTATGAAAATAGGCCAGACCAGTTTCTAAGTGAACTTCTTGCAATGATTCAAGCTAGTCCCTTTCATTCCTTTCTGTGCCTTTGGGGCCACATTTCTCCAATGCTCCAAGTTGCAGCTCAGCTACTTGATTTTGCAGGGGACCAACAATGGCTGTTGTACAAACTCCACAGCACTGCTGGACCTCCTGCCTCCAGGCATGCTTCTGGCTCCTAGTACAAGGCACTCGTCAGTTCTGCCAAGCATCCAGATTAGGATAGCAGGAGGCTCCTGGTTTCTCTTCCCTCTGCTCCTCCTGGGCTATGTTGGGGTGACCCTGGAATACCTACTGAGATGGTGCAATGGGCCAGTGAGGTGATGGGTCCTGCCCCTGGCTCCAGGCTGCATTAACACACCAGCCAAACAGTGTGGCCATTGTATGGAACAGAAGAAGAGTGGACAGTGGTTCCTGAAAGATATTTTAAAAGACAAAGGTGCTGAAGTTTGTAATGTGTTCAATGGCTGTGGTCACAAGGGTCATGAACCCTAATCATAAGCTAAAACAACTTCTCAGTGTGTCACCAAACTGTAGTCACCAAACTCAGTAATAATTTTTTTAGTGCTGCTCTCAAGACACTGTTCAGTAATCACTTTCAAAAAGCCAAGCTCCTTCCTCTTCTGGAGGACTGGCAAGAGAAGTGGTTTTTGAGGACTACACTGTCTCCTCAGGCAGTTCCACCATATGTGGAGTGGGATTCTAGTTGCATGGTGAATGTACTTTCCGTGTTCACTGCTCTGGTCCAGGGGGACCTCACAGACAGGCAAATGCTTATATATATGTGAACCACAGCAAGATTTTCTGTGGCTTTTAAATTTGTGCAATGACTTCAAACTGTTCGGTGAGTTAACTCAAGAGATACTAATCTTATTCAAAAACTAATTGGAAGAGAAGAGTCCTTAAAAAATCACTCCATTTGGCTAGACAGTGCTAGCTGACACCCTTCTTCTTGTAAATATGCTCTAGGTCAAAGTTATTTTCCAGGAAGAAAGCCCTAATGATGACAGGTAGCACATTGCTGCAACAGGCAGGAGAAAAGAAATCATCACGGTCCTGGAGATCTACAGGTGGTTAGTACACACCCCTGTCACACTGCTCAGGGTCTGCCCTGTCCCCGTGACGTCCCTGCTCCCTCCATGTCTGCAGAGTGTGTAAGAAACCAGATGCAAAAAAAAGTTCATACCTGTGGTCACATAAACACATAAACACTTTCACTCACAGTAATGCTGTCATTATCTTGTCATAGGAGGCGGCTAAGGCTGAGAGAGGAAAGATGTTACAGGATCCTGTCTGGCTAGTGTGTTCACAGTCCACTCCAGCCAGGAATGACTTCCAGATGTTCATGTGATGCAAATGCACCTCCATCCCACAGGCAAACCTTCACTGATCACAGTGGACAACGCTGGCACCGAGTGGGAGGAAGTGGTGGCTCAGCCAACAGCCCAGAGGGTGTTGGTAGGCTTGATCAGGGAAACTAAAATTTTCCCGAGAAGTTGGCTAGGGAAAACATCTATTTTTTTGTTCCAGGAGAAAGGTTTGTTTAATTAAAAAAACCCCAAACATAAAAATTAGAGCCAAAACAAAACTCAAAACAAAACAAAACAAAAGGAAGCAAACAAACAAAACCCACAAAAAAACCACAAATCCCAAACCCAAACCAAACCAAACCAAAATAAAAAACCAAACAAACAACCCAACAAACCAACCAACCAAACAAACAAACATAAAAGGGAAAAAAAAACTCAGCAAAAAGCCCATGAGGCCAGAAAATTATGCGTGCCCTTATGTGAATTTTCACTTATAGAAGAGGCTTTCTGAAAGAACTTAACTGTTAAAGAAATGTATGGGTGTTTTTGTGTGTTAGTTTGTTTCTTTATGATAGCATTGTCGGCAGAGATATAAAAGTCTGCATAGATAGTTTTCTTTTGATTTTAAATGGCAAGGTTCAGGTTACCTTAACCGCATATCAAAGATTAGCTGAAGCAATCTTTGCTGAAGCAAAAATCATAGCTGAAGCAATGCTGAAATAATCAGGATCTGCACCACCAAACCACTGTTTCTGTGTGCAGTCAACTCCTGTTAAGAATTATGGAGGATTTTCTGTAGAAATTGTGTTCTTGAGGTATTTCTGTTTGTGCAAAATTTTTACCACTAACCTCTACAATAAGGACAGTAATTAATTTGCTAATTTGCTGTAAGAAAAGTTCATTTCTTTCCAAGACAGGATCAGGCTCCTCCTACTGATGGAAATAATTTATTCTTCTAGAGACGATCTTCTTGCACCCCTTCCGTTTTTTTAGCATGTCTATATTGCAGAATAATTTACCCCCTAATTTTTCTTCTGCAAACCCAGAAATCCCTATTTTTTTTCCTTTTCCCCCTCTTCAATATAAACAGAATAAAAAGCCTTTTCCTGTTTTCCTCTCTACTTTAGCAGAGCTACCCCTGCTGTAGTAATTCCAAGTGTTTCCTATATAAGATTGCAAAACAGGTAGGGTTACAGGTTTCCCCTTCAACCTTCAACTTAAAACCACATAGCTGTTGTGGAGGAATTGATTTCTATTTTTCTGACAAGCTATTATTAATCATTCAGTGTGATCTCGCTCTAACTGCAGGGATATGAACCTATCTGCCACAGAATGTGTGTCACATTGCAGCCCACACCTGCATGGACCGGCAAAAAGTGTGTGGCTACACACTCATCCAGGTCAAGGCCTTTATTGCAAGTGTGTAGTTATTTTGAAACTAAGACGAAATCTTAAAAGTATTTAGCAACCCAAAGTTGTGCATTGGACATCCTTTTGGATTTTTCTAGAGAACACAGGCATAAATCTCCCACTAGATGCTTATCTGCATCATTAAGCCCCTAAATTACATAATAAACTTGTTGCTTATGCTTTTTTTTTTCCTCAGCAAACTACTTACAAACCAGATGTGCCTTTCCCCAGATGTATTATTTGCAAGTATGTACCAAACAGCTTGGCAGAATTACGTTTATGCTTCGAGCTATTTGGAAAATGTTAATTTAATTTGCTGTCTTTTTGTTATTCATGTGGGCTACTAGTCATATAAATCACTTGTTATCGTTTCTGCCTTCTAACTGGCTGCCTAAATGTTTTTACTAAGAGAATTATGAGTATCAAAGGCATTAAGAAGCAGTGCCCAGGTGATTTGCAACTGATAGGAATTTGAGGATAATAGTTATTCCTGTTCAAATTCACTAAACCTGTAGGTGATCTAGGCATATTTGTGGCTTCCATCTCTTTACATCTAATATAAACCCTGTCACCACAAATCACAGTTACTGCATGCTTATCCACCAGAGTGTTTGCCACAACTTCTCTTTTACTGTTGGTTGCTTTACCTGACTGATGGCCCAATAAAGTCTGCAGTGACAAATCTGGACTCTAAAAATAGTGCCTTATCCCGTGCTTTGGAATTGAAAGAAACACTTAGATGTGATACATACACTTAGGGGTTTAATGACAGACTTATGAGTATACTAGGTAGCTCAGTGTTGAAGACTAGTGTGAGCTGCCTGGACGCATATGTCCATTGATTGATTTTTATTACCAATTTGAAATTGTGGTCATTTCTTACTTTTTGAAACTGATCAAGATAATAAAAATTACCTCTATTCCAGGTAACAGTTAGGCCCAAAGCAGTGTTGACAGTTTGTGGTAAGAAAGGTAAGTATTTAGTTCATGAAAGACCTGCCAAGCCCACAAATCCTGTGAAAACATGAGATTTCAGTTAAGTAAGCAACAAGCTTTCTTTAACAAAAATAGCATTCCAGTAGCACTTGGGTTTTATGGGAAATTTTTGCCAGAATTGCAGCATTTTATTTTACAGAGAAGAAGAAAATTTTGAAGAAGTGCTTGGAAAGACTTTCTCTTTTGACCAGATTGGAAGATAAGCACATCTATTTTTGTCTGTTCTGTGGTTTCTTTTCCAAAGATTACATCTATTTTTTAAATGTTCTAAGCTTGGTGCATCATTAAGATAACGAGTACTCAGCTTCCCCGGCATCACTCTCTGCGTCCTCTGGCACATTTCCCTGCAAACGCATCTGAAGCCTTGTTCCTCTGGATAAGGAGGCTGGAACAAAAAGAGAGATGCTGCTCTCTTTCCATGTGTCTACTGCAAACAGTTTGTATTGTTCTGCTTTGTTTGCTGTTTACAGAAACAGGGGCTGCAAATTGTCTGGGGACTTCTATGTTTTATGACTTTCACCTGCCAGACACAGAATGACTGAACTCCCTTACACCAGACAATTACCATATTTGACCAGATGGGCTTAAGAAAGTGAAAAAACAAAATACAGAATTCTGTTTTCTTGTTCATTTATGATTGTTTGGGGTAATATGCCATCTTCTTTCTGACAGAATAAAAACACTTGTAGAGAAAGCCAAGAGTGGTCCTACAGAGGTTTAACAGGGCCATTAAGGCAGCTCAAGGGAGCAGAGAGGAATTTCAGTTGCACATATTCCTAATTTCCTGTTTCAAATTTTTTTAGCCCTTTAAAATTACCAGGCAGACCTGCTCTGCAGATTGGTCACTCCAAAGTCTCTCTGTAAATCAGCACCTTCATGATTACAGTATAAAAACCTCACTTCAGCAAAATACAACAGGAGGTTTGGCAATTGCAGGTGCAGCCCTTTTGCCAAGGGTCTGTGGTCCTCATCAAATCAATCACTACCACTGCTGGAAAGTTGAAGACACTCCTGCTTAAAAGAGAGCTGTGTCTGAGTATCACAAAATCTGGGCTGTGTATTTAACTCCAACCAAGACTGGTCAGGTGGGAAGTAGAGTAGAAGAGCAGTGTGACTTTCCACTGGTGCTCCTGCTGTGGTTTGGGGATTTAAAAGCGGCTTTGATTTCTCAGCTTTCCTGGCCCACATCACAGACTCTAATGTTACCATTAAGTAAGGAAAGGAAACATTTTTATGATGGTGGAGAGAGAGAAGAAATAGGAAAAAAAAGGCTGTAGCCTTGTGTCTCTGTAAAACAGAGTATCTCTCAGTACTGGTATAAACCAGGGTTATCTTCACCAGCCCTGAGGAAGAAGACTTTTTTTTTTCTCTGTACAGTGGTATTCCTGCCAGAGCAGCCAGGCACATGAAAAAAACACATTTGGGCAAGCAGAAGTGCAAACTTTACACTGCGCCTGTTGTTCCATGGTACTCTAGTAAAGGCTTACCAACTTGCTGGCCCCATGGTAAATGTGAGGAACATGATCCCTTTTTTTCCTGAGAAGTAAAACACCCCAAATCACAGAGATGTAAAACAGGTAGAAGGGCACTCAGTAAGCAGCTGTGTTCATGAGCCTAAAAACTTGGCTGTATTTATCTGCTGCCTTAGACTTCTTCTATGTGGCTGCACACTGAACTGTGAGACACAATGCAGTACAAAACCAGAGCACTAACAATGCATATAGAAAAGGCTTGGTTTGGGTTGTTTTCCCTGTCTTTTCTTTACCTACTTCAACTCAAATTAGACGACCTCTACAGCTATTGGCTTCATTCCATACCATACTACTGACCTGCTCCCTAGGGATACTTGTTTCCAAACCTCAAGCTATTTCCCTTAAATTTAACCTAAATTAGCCAGAATTAGCCAGAAGAGGGATGAGTGGCAGTCTCTTAGCACAAAATCTGTCCATGTTCCAAATTTCCAAAGAGGTAATTTTTCAATTAAAGGACTGCAATGCTGGAGAGGAAAGCAGAGATGCATGGTGAAAGCCCTTCCCAAAGCTGGTACCTCTCTGCTTTTGCCACTTCATGCATCTGAAATTCTAGAAAAGCCTCTCCTGCATGCTAACTGTCCTGGCTGTAGCATCTGCACAGTGGGTTTAATTATTCTTTCCCTAAAGCCCAACTTTTCCAAGTGACCAGCCAGCTAAAAAGGACAAATCATCTCAGGAATACAATTTCAGAGAAACCTTGACAAATGTTAAGCACATTCCTGTCAGATAGCTCAAAGCTGGATGCCTGCAACAGATGCAGCAATAGCCTGGAAAGCCTGCCAAACCTTTCAGCCCTTGAGGCTTTTCCCACTTTCTGCACAC
This sequence comes from Sylvia atricapilla, assembly GCF_009819655.1. Classification (NCBI taxonomy): domain Eukaryota; kingdom Metazoa; phylum Chordata; class Aves; order Passeriformes; family Sylviidae; genus Sylvia; species Sylvia atricapilla. The sequence goes on from NC_089174.1 coordinate 36,611,156, forward strand.
AGGCCTAAGCCCATGGAAGGTCTTGAGAATTGTCACTGAAAGATGCTCATCTTCCCTGCTGAAGCACTGAGCAGCACAAATGTGGAAGTAGATGGAGCTGACCAGCTCCTTCCTGCCATCACCATGTCAGGGAGGTCTCTGACACCCCCTCCAAGGTAGGAGGAAGCTAGGCTCTTCCCTGAGAGCCTTGCTCCCTGTGCTTCTAAAGCACTGTTAAGCAGACAATCTCAATGCCATTTTTCAGTTGCCATTGAAGACCTTCCCCCACGCTTCTCACTGGCCTATTTTGCCATCTGTAAATAAGTACAGGCCTCAGAAGGACAGATTCCCAGGTACAAGTATTTAACTGCTGTTGTCTTCTACAGAGCCCTTTCCCTGGTTTCACAAATCTCCATATTTCAACCATTTAGTGACTAAGACCTTTATTTTCACTGTATTTTAATTCTACCCTGTAGTACAAACATTTAAATAAATGTAAATGTATTTCAACCACAATTTTCACCGCCCAGTGCATACTGGATAAATTTCCCCCTCCCTAATACATTTTAAGGTCACTTCCATCAGTTCAAACACTAATTATTCATTGTATCAAGTATCTGAGCTGATAGCTGATGACAGCAAGGAAACCATAAGCTGCCTTGGGGCTTGTCTTCCTATCAGCCCTTGCAGCTGGGTGATGAAGACCTTTTTTTCCTGCCATTGAAACTATTAGGCTGATGTAGTTTGTTTGGTTTCTTCTTACCATAATTGCTGCCATTTCCATGGTTGATTTGGGCTATGTTTGAAGTTGATGTGCAATACAAAGTGTGCTGCATGTGTAGCTGCTCTCCACATGTCAAGACGTTAGAAAGAGGGAGAGTGTGTGTATATGCGTACGTGTGCATATATATAAACATCTGCCATGTAGCCATCTTCTACTTTACTTACACATGTTTCTGAGGGGTTTAGTCTGCCAAGGGCAACTAAGTGCCTTAACTGCCCTCCCAGTGATTCAGGTTCCTGCTTCTGGGGAGATTAATTTCAGTTGGGTGGGAGCAGACAGCACAAGAAGGGGAAAAATGGGATGACTAGTAGAGAGCAATGTATATAGAATTCCAGACCACAAATCTCATCAGCAGGGTATTATTTATGGTACTCATATATGGTATAAAGATGTGAAGCCATCAGGACAGTATTTGTTCATCGCCCAAGGACTTCTGTCTCTTTTTGAGGAACTGTAATTCAGTGTAGTCAGACAGCTCCTCTTATCACAAGCAGCAAGGCCAACAGGTATCCATGGCCTACAGACCTAGAGAGAACACTAAGCCAGCACAACCAACAGCTGGCGTGGGAAGATAGGGCAGCCCTTCCTTGGAGCTGCTGGCATGGACCTCAGGACAATGAGTCCACAGTCCACAAAATGGACCTCAGTCCACAAAAAACACTTGTTGCATGTCAGTTCTCATTTGTAACTGAAAGATAACAAAAATGATGCCCTTCACCTTCTCATATATTTGTGGTACAAGCTTAGGACAGAATAATCTTCTAGAAACGAGACAAATAATTGGAAGGTGGATTAGAATTTTTATTATCCATTAATAAAAACATATACAGTCTTTCTGTGAGTATTATTTGCCCTATGCTGATGTATACTGACAATCATCACTTTGTCCCTTCGAATCTCCAGGAAGTAATCATAAAAGATAAAGAGAATGGAAGAAGCCGGCACTGGAGGGGCTTTTTTGAAGCCATATGAGAACAAGAGGAGAAAGAAAGAGTGCACATGGGTAGGTGGACAACTCTTCACTGAATCTCATTCTTTTTTGCATTGTTTGCAGCTTCCAGCATACTTGTGAGATGCCGCAGCATATCATCAGGCAAAAATAAATACAACTTGATAGGTGATGGAAGAGAAGTGTACACACATGTTATGTTGAAATCCCGTTAACTAGCTGTGGTGAGTGGACTAGAGGTGGTTTTTCTGTATGTTTGAAAGCCCTGCCCATGATAGTTAATGGGATGGAGGCTGCCATGTTTTTCCTTGGCTTTCCTTGATGGTGTAGAGGAATACATATCTTGCAGATATCTTGGTGTTCAGCTGCAGCACAAAGGTGCAGATTGAGCCTCAGGCTAAAGCTGTGAACTGTGATGACTCATTGTATCAAAAAGGGCACAGAGATCTGTGGTACTCGTCAGATGACCAGACACTCAGAGACGCAGCAGGAATTGAAACTCGGGAGGAAGAGCTGAGACTTTCTGTGCTTGGACTGTGAGGGCATAAAAGCTCAGGGGTTCCTTTTCTGTGGGTTGTCCTTGAAGGCACCAGCTCGAGCTGTTTCCGTGTTGTTGCACTATAAATGTTACTGGAATGGGAATGGGACATTTCATCGGTGGAATGGGACATCTGAGAGTCTGCCATGGGAAACCTAGGCTCGAACAGGTAAGGAAACCTGGTTTGATTGTGTGAGAGTGGGATGTGCAGGGAGTCATGTGGGGCTCCTGTTGGGTCACAGGAACTGCCTGGTCTGAAGGTGCTGCAATCTCAGCAGTGACAGTCTGTGATGGTGGGACTGGGGTTGCCAGACTTGCTCCTGGATCTGTTAAATTTCCTTAACAAATGAGAAGAAACAGTTATTTCATGGTAAATATCTTCCCAGAGATGGAGAGTGTACTGAAAATGGGGGTTCCACTGTCCCAGTATTACTGGTGTACATGCTGAGTAAGATTGCTTGTGCCTGGCACCCCTCAGCCTCATGGAGGCCACCAGGGCAGGACTTCAGGACATACACATGGCAAGCAGCAGACCTCCTTAAGATGATGGCAGCTGTGCATATGACTCTTCTGTGGCTGCAGTTAAATCATGCAGAGTACAAAGACCCAAGGACAGAGCTCCTACTTATGTACTGAAGTAGTCCAACACTCTACCTTCAGTTCCGTCCAAATGCTAGCAGACCAAATACTAGCAGACCAAATACTAGCAGTGGAGTGGAGGAACAGAAACAAGTACAAGAATCAAATGGTTACAGCTCTGAGGGCTGTTCCTGGGGCCCTTAGTCACCACAGCCACACAGCTGTGCCTAGATGTGGTTCAGGCAGTGGGTGGCTGGAGGCTGAACCTTAGCTCTGCACTGGAGGTGAGGTGGTTTGCCTCCCTTCATTCTTTTTGGATAATTTTTCCTTGTTCAAGGGCTTGCTTTGAGATCCATAGGTTAAATGCCACATAGGGATTGAACATCAGCGTATAATATGGTGTAGCTTTGTAAAGGATGTGGAACTCAGGGCCTGGCTTCAGAATAGTTCAGGTTTCCCAGATGAATCCACATGATGTGTGCTCTCCCATCCCACATGTGCAAGCCTGCACTCCTTCTCCCACAAAGGCTGATCCACACCTCCTCTCTCCTTTTGCACCATCATCCCCCTAGTTCTGTGATCCTTCCCTTCTCCTCCTTTCTTACTGATCTCTGCTTCTCTTGAATGCCCTGCCTCATGCCTACATTAGCCAGCTCTGTCCCTTGCAGCCTGTCTGGTTGTGCTGGCCTAAGACACCCAGATGGGTGGATTACAGTCTGCTCTTTCGTTTGTGAAACCTGAACCATGACTAAACAGCAGCTAATGTAACTGTGCAAGTTAATATTTGTTCTCACCTGTACTCTTATTCACTCTTAGGATCTGCTGAGACATCATTGATGAAGAAATGTCTTTGGTAGAGCAAGGATTTAATTCCTAACCTTTCTGGGAAGGGACCAGTGCTCCCTCTTCTGCCTTCCCCTTTCCCAAATCTCAGCAGGCACACTGGTACATCTACCTGCCTATTCAAAAAACACCATGGGAGCAAAACGCAGGGGACAGTTTCAGCTCTGCAAAAAAGTCATGGTGACTATCTAACATGAACCCTCCTTGACAGCATCACCTTTACCAGACCCTCCTTTCTCCCCCACTCAGTGAACGGTTCATTTCAGGATCTCGTGATCTGTAGCCCTACCTACCATCACAACTTCAGGAAGCATTTTTGACCCATTAGTCCTCTGTCCAAGCTAAGACATTTTTGGAAATACTACAGACAGGCTGCAGACAGTGTATTTGCTGACACTGACCATAATCAGAAGCATTTCACATGAAAAACTGCTGGCAGCTGCAATGCTGACTATGGAAAAGCTGTAAAGAAGTTGCAGTAACAAAAAAGAAAATAAAACAACAGTGAACACCCCCCACACATCTGGAATTGTTTTCCCATTCACATGAGGCTCTACTTCAAGCAGCCCTTTTTCTCCATCATGCTATGCAGAGGGCCCTCTGAGATCCCAAGCTTGAGGGTGACACCTCAGCTCAGGAAAGGCTGCCCCAGCCAGACCTGCACATATTAAAGGTGAGGAGTGGCTACCAGTCTACTGTGCAAATGTCCTGTAACAAGCCATATAACACTCCCCCACACCACGAAGGAATAGTGATCTCCAGAAGCATATCATGCAAGGTTTCTCTGGGTTTTTTTGCTGCTGCTTTTGTTTGGTTCTATGCTCATCCTTGCCCTGGTATGGAGCAGGTAGGCCTCATTCCTCTGGCAGCACAGAAGATGGCTTGGTTCATAGTAGACACAGAAAGTCCAAGCCAAGCACAGCAGTTAGGTCTACATGAGCACAGTAATTTTGATTTCCTGTTAAAAAGTGAAACAAAAATCTAAAAACTGCCCCCTTCAAAAAAACATAAAAACCGCAACAACAAAACAACAGGGAAAGGAAGGGAAGGGAAGGGAAGGGAAGGGAAGGGAAGGGAAGGGAAGGGAAGGGAAGGGAAGGGAAGGGAAGGGAAGGGAAGGGAAGGGAAGGGAAGGGAAGGGAAGGGAAGGGAAGGGAAGGGAAGGGAAGGGAAGGGAAGGGAAGGGAAGGGAAGGGAAGGGAAGGGAAGGGAAGGGAAGGGAAGGGAAGGGAAGGGAAGGGAAGGGAAGGGAAGGGAAGGGAAGGGAAGGGAAGGGAAGGGAAGGGAAGGGAAGGGAAGGGAAGGGAAGGGAAGGGAAGGGAAGGGAAGGGAAGGGAAGGGAAAAGTGAAATACCGAAGAATGCCCTTACAACACTTTTTTTCCAGAGAGAGTAGAGAGTAAAGAAAGTTGGACACATTTATTTCACCATTTGTAACTTTAAAGTCTCTTTTTCAGAGGACAAAAAGAACAAATAAATAAGAGAAAACACCTTCATAAAGTCCTACATCTGAATAAGCCCAAACCCTCACACTGAATAAAAGATAAATAATTTCTACAGTGAGATAGTTGTTTGAGAGAAATCTTATACCTCTTCCTACATGCCCATACTGATAAGAAGACTAGGAAAGAACAGCATTTTATTCACTTGATAAAGACAGTAGAACAGAACAATATTTTACTCTTATCAAGGACAGAGGAACAAAAACCTCGGAGAAATAGATAAAGGATGTAACTTAGGCAAACAGAAGTCATGCAAAACACAAGCAGGGTGCCCAGCTCAGGTCTGCAAAGCTGACAAAGCAGAAGTTATGCAAAACAATTATATTGAGCTTACTCAAATTCAGGAGTTGAGGAACATACACCTAAAAAGGACACTGGACATTGAAGACAGACACAAAAAAATCATATAAGGGCTTCCAATAAGGTGTGTGACTTATTGTCAAATAAGGTGAAGGACATGGGGATTGCTAATGAGTGTGTAATCAGTGTGTGCAACCTGATAAAACTCTGTTTACCTGACACTTGGTACACTCAATTAGAGGAAGGATCCTCTAAGTGACCAGGATGAAGCAATAAAGAATGCCTGCTTTCTAATACCCAAGACTCAGTTAGAAAGTTTCTATTCAACCAATTTCAGTATCATTACATTCACAGAGTGTTGTCTCTAACTATCAGAATGGATGTAAAATCCACCCAAACATTAGGATTTTACAGCAGAAGGGTCATTTACATCAACAGTCCCACTGACTCACCTCAGAGGTCAACATCTTTTGTTTATGAAGTAATGGCATTTTTTAAATGAAAACAATGTATTTTTACATCTCCCTTCATTAAGAAATGGGCATAGTAGGCCTGAATGAGTGTAAATATAAAGCAAAATAGAGTTTCATGTAAGCAGCTAAAAGAAAATCCAGGGCTTACCTCAACCTGATTTAACTGCAGCTAAAACTATGATTGCAGCATTGATATTGTGATGTCATACAATGCAGGCAGACCAACCTTGAGCAGAGAGCTTTAAACAGGGAATGACTGCGGATAGTGGTGATGATACACAGTCACCAGCAAAGAGTTAATAAATTAAGATTAGTCAATAACGCAGTGAGTGCAATATTCTGGTGATGTTGGCTGTGAACCATCTGGTAATGATGAGGCAGATGAGACCTTCTTTTGTCAACTGGAAGAAGCCTCTTGGCTGCAGGCAATAATCCTCCTGTGCCAGTGTTAGATTACATATGGTGATGGTCTTGTCCAACCCCCTCTGCTGACACAAGGATAGCCTCAGCTTCTCTGTGACACAACTAAGGAAAGCTTTTCCACAGTAAGACAAGAATCTGACTTCCTGGAAATCAAAAATCGCCTTAAAATGGATCTGACCTAAGTCACTTTAAATACAATTTCTTAAAAGAGCACACATGTGCAGTTTTGAAGGAGAGCAGGGATACAGTCTTTACTCACTAATAATCTCTAACGAAGTCCCATAAACCAGCATGGAAAATTGCTTCTTAACAATGACAGAACTGTAAATGTCTGAAACGTAAGGTTCTCCTCAAGGCAGAGTGGTTAAAAATTACTGATGGAGGGATCTCTTAATGGCACCACTCCCAACCTCTTCCATTTGTATCAGGTTGCACATTCTCCCTTGAGTAATGTCTACTGGAACAGATTGGACTGTGGAAAAAATATATTTTTAGCATGAATGACTCAACATTAATAGAGTTAAGAGTTTCTGAATTCAGCATGAAAACACATTATGTCAGGAACTAGTGAGAAATCCTACTTTTCCAATGTCAGGTGGATTGAGTAATGTCTGGAAAGACAGTGATTCTAAAACAAGCATCTGGACATGTCAAAACAGTTTATATATCCTTTCCACAGTGTGCAAAAATGAAGTTAACTATTCACTTAATTTAAAATATTCTTCGTACCCCCATGAAACTATTACTTACCATATTGTTAACATTCCCAGTTTTTAATATGAATGTTCCCAGCAGCTAGAGCTGGTTTAATACAACAATAACTTGAGGGAAGAGGTATGAAGTAGCATGGTTTTTACCTGCTTTCTTAGTGGGAATGACATGGGCTTTTAACATTGAAATCAGGACTCTTTCTTGATCTCCATTTGTTATATGCTCACAAGAGAATTACTGAATATTGCATGCATCAGCCAAATCTGGACAAAAAATATGGGTTTTCTCCCTCAAAATATCCGTACTTGGATGAAAGCCAAGCTGTCCATGATCAAGTAGAGCCTAAGCTGAAATAAAGGCAATAAAAATGTGTGGAATTTTACTTCAAACAAGTACAAACAACATGGAAAAAACAATTACAGGCTTCTAGGAGTGCAATTCAATTTCCAGATTTTAAATATCCTTGTTTTTTCATATCAGATGCTCAGCACCTTTAGAGATACCCCTTTCCTGTTTCAAAAGGCAGTACTGTCATATGCCTAGGTGGCTTCTCTACCTGGTCTAGGATGCCCTTGGGAGTATGTACCATTCAAATTAAACTTAATATTCAATAAAGTGTTTAAGACAAAATGTTGATTGCTTGACTTTCCAAACATATGCAGATCCATCTAGCAGCTTGAGTTTTACTGAGCTGTTTGCAGAACTAGAGAAAAGTTTACTGTAGTTGACATGATTTTAAGAAAAAGTCAGATAAAAAAGACAAGTATCTAAATTTTTATTTATTAAGACCTGTCTTGTTGACTGCTTTTGTTTTGTTACTTTTCCAAGTTGGTTGAGTCCTCTATTCACTCTAAAGGCATCCTGCCAAAAATTAAAATCTCCATCTTCCCTTCCTCCCCCTGAAACAACAAAAACACATTTTCAAACCTCAAGAGTTGTAAGCATTATAATTTAACAGTATATGGCAGTGAGAATTCCTCATATAACTGTATTTTAAACATTTGGATGCTCTAGAAATAATCTGCAAGTATGTCAAGAACACTTCTGCCATCTGAAAACTTCCACATACATCTCATTCTCTCTTCATTCTTTGCCATTGTCTAAACCATTTGGCTAAGACAGGTTAAGCGACCTCCAAGCACATAAAAGTATACGCACTGATTTTTGCCTCCCCACTCCCAACTTTTTTTTATTCTGAAAAAAATGTGGAAAACATAATATTAATATTCCTTTTAATAAAATATCTAATATTCTGGTCTACAGCAACTCTTCTCCCCTCCAAAATCAAATGCTCTTGCATTTTTTATATATGAAGCAATGCTGAAACAAAAAGGTTTTGCTATCAAGTTTTGATCAACAAGATGTTTACTGCATTGTCAGATTCTAAAATGGAAAAAAATCTAAGCCAAATGTTCATAATTTTATAGACTGCTACTGAGCAAAACCTCACATTTTTGTAATTCACTTTTACAGATGTCCTGGGTTGTAGTTTAGGATGTATTCTATCACCATCTTCAGTTAATGGCCCATCAATGCCTTCTGCATGACTCAGAGATAACTCCCTCTGGGAGTTATCTCTCTCTTTAATGGGCCATCAAGGCCCTCTTCCATGACTCATCATCCCATTGTGAGATGCTCCGCCCATGGGGAAGAGCCAAGCATTCTCACCTGGATATAAGCTGGGATTTGGGACAGTAGAAGCAGCCCTCACCCACTGGATTCCCAGAGGACCGGAGCTACCAGACCTTTCTACAAGATTTCTGTTTCAGGAAGACCACCTCGTCTGGACTGTTTCCATCACCCTGATCAGGTTGTATTCTGACTCTTGTCAGTGGTTTTTCTTTTTTTCTTTTTTTATTTATTTTATTTTATTTTATTCTATTTTATTTTCCTTTTCTTCTCATTAAATTTTATTTCTGACTTAGAGCCTCTCACTTGGTTTGTTTTCAAAACCACAACAACAGATTTGAGTTTTATTCTAGAAGAATATTTTAATATTTGTCTGCTTCAAATACTTCAGCCCAGTAAAAATATGATGAATTTTGCCCTCCTGAATATTTTCTTTCTCTTTCTGTTTTAAGGATCAGAGTTTTCATCTAATCGACAAAAAGCAGAGCAGTATAAAATTCACGTAGAGCACTAGTTTATAGGAAGAAATTATGTAAAGAGCTTCTGTTCTTTATCTTCCCTCACAGGAAAGTTTATATGAAATAGAATGATCAGAATGGTACAGAAAAAAATGTTTCATGCAAGATGGAATTGAACCTTGGGATTTGTTCCCATAAGCAGACCCTAAGGTCACCAGTAAGGGCTAGATGCTTCTATAAACCTTGAAAACATCAAGGACAAGCATTTTGGAAGAGGTATTAAAACATACTCTTCAAAGCTTTAGCAACACTATAACTATCAGTAATCAAGACAATCTCATGTCTGAACATTTCTTGCAGTTCATCTGTAGCATCTGGCACTGACAGCTCTCAGATGCGGGATGCTAGACTAGACGGATGATGTATATAATACAGTTTAACAATCTCTACATTCCAGTTTCACTGTATAGAGGTTCTTATTAATATTTTTCCTCCACTATGTAGAACATAAGATATTCTCTTACAAACTTCTGCACTCCCTTGTCCCACGACAGATACAACACAAAGCAGGTTTTTACAAGCATAATGTTATGAAAGACAAAGGTGCTAGGCTCTCACTTAAGTCAGTTATTTTGCCCTTTACAACCTTTTCTTCTTTAAAAGAGATTCTTATTATGAAGCTCAATTGTGAAAAGCAAGTGTCAATTTATCAAATACTTTTTATCAATACAATGTTAAAAATAATAGAAAAGTAGAAACCTATTTTCTAGAGCCCTTGCTCAATTTTTTAACTTTAGGCTTGGATTTTAACTGATGTGATTCAGTGTGTCTATATTTACCTCACTAGAGGTATCACAAAACCAAAAGGCTGGTAGGAAACTCCAAGGTGCCCAGTCCTTGTCCCACTTGTATGGTAAGAATCACTAAAGGACATAATTCCCAACATGTGTTTGTCTACATTCTTTCTGAAGGTGAAACATCAGCCTATCATCTCACCCTTGCATTCCAGCTGTCATGACGACTCTTCCATTGACAACTCCCTGAGGTACAGGAAAGCAGTGTCTGAAGTAAAGCAAGGGTGGATTTATCTGGGGCTGCAATGCTTTTCAACAGCCTAATAAATGTTTCCTTGCCTGTCTTAATGATGCTAATATTTTTTAATCCCTTAGTGGAGCTCTGTAAAAGAAGCCCCAAACTCTTAAATATTCAATTTTCAGAAGCACATCTGGTATGATCCTAAAACTAAAACATGCAGTTGATGAACTTAATTGAAAGGCTTGCCTTCTCCAGCAATATACACTTTCTGTCTGCAGCGGAAGAAAAGGTGGAAGTCTCTCACAATACAGTATTATACAGAGACATACTGATCTGACTTATCCTGTCCTCAGTAATATTAGACACACCAGGATGCAGATCAACTATAAAGCATTCCTTAGAACAATTGCTGAGACCAGCAGCTGCTTTTCAGACAGAATATTAAGATTGTTCTAGACTTTTCCTCAGACATACAGTAACTAGTTGCTCAGCACGGTGTGGCAGGAAAGCACAGAGTTATGTGAGATGCCTGGGAGAGCAAGAGAGCAGGGTACAATGCTGGGAATTTTAAAAATGCCTCAGAGTTAAGGAGGAGGCTGCACACATATAGAAGCAGCCAGTTGTGAAACAAATGTCACTATTTTTTACCAGGGCCAAAACAGTTATCCACAGGTCTGTGTGGATGAGCTTTTCAACCTGTGAATGCTAGGATGTGATGGGGCACAGGGTGATGCAGAGATTGGTGGAAGGCAGGGACACCTCTGCCCTTGGGACCATGCACTCAACTGCCATTAAGCTGAACATTTTGGTGTCTTTTACATTAGTGCTTTAGGGAGGGTCAGGAGAGCACTGCCACTCCCACCCACTGATTCACCGCGGCAAGAGCAGTCCCAGAGGTCACCAAATGATTCATTTTGGTGAAAAGTTAGACCAGCAAATGCAGTCCAGGAGGTCAACTAATGCAGTCCAGGCACTCCTTGCCACCCTGTCCGAGGAGAATCTCCCAAGCACATAGTCAGTGGCCCATGCACCACTGCTTTCACCATGCAGGTCTGCCTTTCCTATGTTGCACTACCTGCAGCTGCTGGAAGCTTGCCATCCTGCAACAGTCCAGGCAGGTAACACAAATTTACAGTAAACAGAGAATGAAGAAGGACAGGTACTCTGATTTCAGGTAAGCACAGTGCAGTGACTGATGATGACACCCCTATCCTTCCTAACTGTTAACACCATACCTCACCACCATCACTATATCTCAGTGGCTGGCACGTATACCTCTGGCTCTTATCGGTAAGGTGCCAACACCTTACAAGGTCTCCCCACTGAAGCAGAAAGTGCAGAAGGACCAGAAATATCTCTTCGATACTAGAATTCATCTACATCTACCCTTTTCAAACTTGCCAGGATCCACAAGCATAGAAAGAGCCTTCCGTAGTATTTTACTCTGAATTCTCCAGGAAATAGTGCCACAAGAGCCTGCATCCGTCTCAGTCTTGCTGCGAGGTGGTCACTCAGCTTGCACAGGGCACTGCTTTGCACCAGCTGAGGGCAGCAGTGGGTCCATGGGATATGGAGAAGCGGGCAGAGACGCTACCTATCCCGATCCCGGCTGACCAAAGGCATGCTGAAACGGGGCAGTTATGAAAATAGGTTGAGACTCAGCCCAGATCACTGTCAGGGACAAACACAGACCAGACGACATATCTTGCTGGGGTAGGATGAGAATGCTGTGCCACTTCTTCAGCAACGTGAAACCATTAAACACAAAATAAGAAGAATCTTAACCCTACTTTAATATGGCTGTGTTTCCATGGTTGCATCTTTTTAATTATAAAAATTTCATGCTTTAAAGAATCAAGGAATGATCATGTTACACAAACAGTCTTCTTTTACGGAAACCCCATAAAATACCAATATGTTTAATGCTGCCTAGCTGCCCTGTTGCTGCTTTGAAATACCCAGTAATCTGTACTAAACAGTCATCTTCTCTCCCACAGGGCTTAACATAAAAATGGGCTCATCAGAAAAATAAATCATATATTATCTTTGCAGAAAAAAATGTTAGTTATGTATACTTGCAATCAGCTCCATTAGGTTTTCATACTCCCTCTACCCCTTGCTTCTCCCTGCCTCCCTCTCTCTTTTCAAGAGCAGTTTTTAAAGCAGTAAATGGCAGGATTCCAGGAGTTATGTTACTGCCAAAAATTAATTTAAAAAACAAGTGGGAGGCTGTGAGCTGAAAAAAAGAAAAGGAGTGGGAAATTCATTCCCTCTGCATCTGGGACCTTCGATCCAGCCAGTATAACTGATGGTATTTTACCTTGAAAATAGCTCTTCATCCTCTGTCTCTTCTGTCCACCAGATATGGCTGACTGTACTGAGCTTTTCGCTTTTTCTGCTATGAAAAGAGATAAAGTTTCACTTCTGCAACTGCAGCTTGCTGGTTTGTATGGAAGTGAGTACTCCTAAGTTTTACATGTTCCTTGTTTACAATAGTGAGATTGTGGTTGAGAAGTGGTGTGGAAAACTAGCTTTTAAGAAAAAAGATTTTGAGAAGAAAAGTAACTGGATGTGTTTACAGAAGGGTTGATTCTGCCACTATGTAGTAGAGTGGATACTTTCAACAAAATTATTTCTGTTTATTTTTACAGCCTTTTCCTCACATCCACTAAAAGTTAGTGCCTTTCACAGCAGCTCTCTGGGACAACTCTAAAACAAATAGACAGACATTATCCCCAGCCATAGCTTCAGCTGAGCCTGGGAAAGACTCAGCACACCAGGGCAGATGCACTCCACTGACCTCATAGGGTGTCCCTGACATCATTAGTGACAACTCATTAGGAAGATGCTTTGTACCCTTACTTACCTCTTCTGTCTCTTTTCACTTATAAAACAATTAATTTCCAACTAAAACAACTGACAGACTTGTGGACTTACATGAATGGCAAAAAGATGCACCCTATTTTTTCTCCCATAATACCATATTATTTTATATGCTTCCTCGGCCTTGAGCTGCTATCTTCTTGGATCTGTTGGGTACCCATGATCTTAATCCTGAGCTGTATTGGTTAGCTCAGAAACTGCCATTTAACAGGTTAATTTAAGACCATTTTCCCCCTATTTTTATCATCTTATTTTTATCTACCTTGTAAGATATCCAATAGATCCTTCAACAGTTCTGTACAGATGCCCTTCATCTCTTCTGGTTTCAGTAATTCAGTTTCATCAGCAAAATTTTTTATGTTGCTGCTCACTGAACATAAAAGGTCCCACCACAGATCACCATTTAGTCCTGCTGATATCACACTGCTCCAAGAATTGGTGATTTATTCATACATTCAATTTCTTACTGTTTATCAATTATTTATGCATTTAAGGATCTTCTGTCTCATATTATGTTCCTTAGAAGACTTTGGTTAAAAAAAAGTCTTTCAAAAGTCTGTGGAAAAAAAAACAATAACTGAACAGTAAACCACCCTTTACTCATGTGCCTTTATGCCTCTTTCAAAACTGCTATCAGGTTCATGTGGGTGTACAAAGGCCATCCCTAGACTGGTGATTACTGAAACATCCACCAGTTTTATTGAGGGTGCCCCACTGCCAAATCTCTCTATGCTCTGAAAGGCTAAGAAATTGACAGGCCTTTGAATATACTTAGGTTCAATAAATGCGTCTTTCAAATCCAGAGTTCAGTACGAGGACCAAGGCTTGTATCTTCACAGCATTTGCTTTAACCTCTTTTGTACTTCCAGGTAAGTTTTCAAATCCTTCCTCCCTCTTCCATGGCACTTCAGGACAAAAAGGACCAATGGATGGCTAAGAGACAGGTCCCAGGCTGTTTAGAGGAAAACTCTATCCAGCAACTTGAAGTATGAACAGCATGAACATACATAATGAGTTCCTTGAGAAATGTGTCCTGGAAAAAAACCCAAAACCAAGCTGCCAAATTCTGCACTGGTATTTTACAGATAAATCTAAGATGTAGCCTCCATATTGTGTTACTGAAGTAGTATTGCAACAGTCTAATCACCAGTGACACTTGCAAAGGTTGCAGCACAATGCACTCATTGTAATTCCTTAGCAATAATTAAATGCAGAACAGGAGACCTGGCTTTCCACTTGATCTTCTTGGAGCATAACCAGATGTCTGGATTGACCACAGATGGCCAGCAAACCTTCTCAGAAGTCAAATTTCTGTGTAATAGTTCTTCACATAGCAACAAGCAAATATTTTTTTGTCAACAGAAGAATGATGAATACAAGATGGACACAAAATTAATGAAAGCTGAATCCTGAGTCCACCAACACAAGGATTTCTTCCCTGAATCTACCTACAAACAAAAACGTACCAGAGTAGTTTGCTGCCTACAAGGAGACAAACAGCTTCAAACAGCATTTTTGACACTGGCTGAGTTACAGAATTAGAGTAAAACTGAGCTTTGTCAAAGGGTGTGCCTGATGTTTTACTTTTAATGTCTGAGGTCACTGTAGTGATCCAGACCTTTCTAATACTTCTGAAAAATAGATGCTTTTGTAGATAAAAAAATACAAAGAAAGTAACGAACTGTAGATATCCATCCTGAATAAATGTTTAAATTTTCTCTATTTTCATGAATCCTCTATGCCACACCTCTTTTCACTTCTGTGTCCATCAGGCACCCTCCTCTTCCCGTGCTGAGCTAATTCTGTGAGCAGGGGATCTGTGGTGCAGACCACAAGGTGCTACCATTTCCAACCTTCCCACCTAAGATCGAGAACATCTCAAAAGCTACAACGGCCCCCCCCCTTCAATTCACTTTCACCCTCGGGCTCAAAAGTGACAGCTTCATAGTTTCTGGGGAAAGCAGCTGTTCCAGGACATCATACCCATGAGAGAGACACTGCCTTGTCTGACTCTGCCAAGTCTTTTCAGGATCCTGGAGATTACCACTGAGACATTCAGTACAACTTCATATTTCACGGGGAGCCAATGTAATGAGTAACAAATCACAATGACACTTACTTGGCAACCAGTGTTGCCTAAATGGAGGGTTGCTCCACACAAAGGCTTCCTCCATGAGGCAATATTTATTTCTAGGCATAATTCATACTGCTACCTACAGGCACAGACCTGATGTGCAGCACTGATCTCTGGGTAAAAGGGGGCACCAGCAAACACAACTGGAAGGAATCCTGGAGAATATTCCTGCTTGTAGCTGTCCTGAGTCCCTTAGTAGGAGACTTCTGGAGATGACTGTACGCCAAAGACAGAAACCGGGGAAAAAAAGGAAAGAAGGTAATAGCATCTGGAATGTCTTCACAGCATTCTCTTTTTCCATCTGTGCTAGTTTCCTTTCTCACTCATTACTAACAACCAGGTGCTAGTTCCAGTTGTGTGAGACAAACCAGTAGAAAGTCATGTGTCCTCTATTTTAAGAACGTAGTTGGCTAAACATGGTAAAGCACCTTCCTAAACATAATTGTAATGGAGAGCACTGGGGTTTAGCTATTCCTTCATTTGCTTTTGAAGAGGATTTGGGATACATTCTGTGCTCCAACTACTGATTACTGAGTATTTTAAGGGACAGTGATTACACTACACAGTATTTTCTGTACATGTGCTCAGACTTACAGCAAAAGGACCCTTTAAAATTATTTTCCTTACCACTCACCCCTTGAATTCTGCATCATGTTTCTTTAAAACATGCAACAAGTCTGTTTATCCATGGTCACACTAATTTATTGAGGAGGAAATTAGCTACAGCATAGCTGGTTTTCTTTGAAATTTATTACAGTATCTGTACATACGAAGGCTTTAAAATAGGGGATCCTTAAACAAATGTTTCTACTATATATCAAACCAGTATTGTGGGACACTTTCACTACTTTCTTTTAAGCCACAAACAACAACAAAAAAAGTTACCCCTTGTAAATAAATAAAGGTAGGATGGATACTTTTATAAAAAAGTGACAAAAAACATGCAAATAGTGATGTCAACCCCATCTGCAACTCAAAAAATTATGTCTGTAGCACTGAAGAAAAAATACCACATACTTTTGTTTTCAGAGCCGGTCTGTTCCTTTATAGGGGTGTGCACAATCCTCAGAAATATGTGAAAAAAAAAAAAAAAAAAAGAGAGAGAGAGAGAAGAGAGAGAGAGAAGAGAGAGAAACCACAGGTCCTAGAAGAAAGAGAGAGAAGACAAATTGTCAGTCCAATCTGAAAAACTGCAGCAGAACTGGCTGTCTGTCCCAAGCACCATAAGACTGAAAGGGAGAAGTGGTTCTAAAGAGAAGATGACCCGGGACGACTGAAGTTTCATCTTAAATGCCTTATTCCCCAGGCTGTTCAACTCAGGCACTGCTACCAGCATGTCTTAATCCTGTCAGTGATAGCTTTATCTACTTACTATTTGCTTTCATAGAAAATGAAGCATGTTACAAACGCTGCCCTCCACATTCGATCCTGTGAGTTTCATTTTTAATGCCAGAAGTGCCTCCTGTAGATCTGCAGAATAAGAAGATAGAAATAGCAATAAGGTGTGTTGTAACTCCCTTAAAAGTGCTTTCTGTTTATACAGCTTCTTATTTTCCTCTGATATTTCCAACCAAGCTTCAAAGAGCAGAGAGAAAAACCTCTGCTCCTTGAATTCCCAGTATGTTCCTCCCTGCCTCATTACAAACACTGTTGAAGGACATCATAAAGCTGAGCTGACCTGTTTCAATCTCATCCATCAGCACAGGCAAAACTGGAAACAAGCCCTCCTGCAGTAATGTCAGCACTTTCATTGGCAGCAAACCTAAACTACCCAAGGACAAAAGGTTAAACACTAGAAAGTCCTATTTGGTGTCCAAGAAACCCTGTTGGTATCTGAGAAACCCTTTTGTTTCTCTCCTTCTGCCCCCTTTGCCACATATGATGCAGTTCTTAAAACTTAGAACTTGGAACACTCTGAAAACTGGACTTGCCCACAAATCCATCACATTTCTGACAGTGTTTGCAGGAAAGTTATTTTATGCAGTGGTGGTGGAAACACGCAAAAGGCTGGAGAGCTGGGCTAGATGTTCAGGTGGCATTAGTATATTTGAGGGCAATGGAAAGGCACTACTGAGGATCAGTGGAGTCCATGAAACTGCAATACTTCCTCAAATAAGATTTGCAAAGACCATTGATCTCTTTTCTACATGCAAATATACAGAAGCACTCATGCCTTTAATTTTCAGTTGTTTAATACTCCTTCTTAAGAGCCATATCATTCATCCCATCCAACTCTTCAAGCAAGCCAAGTCCCCAGGGAAAAAAGTCTATAGCAGCAGTTTTGACACCCTGCACAGGCTTTTCTGAGGCTCAGAAAACATGCAAACACACAGAAGTTGGGATCCCAGAGATGCAGATCTGAAGACCAGCAGTGAGGAATAAGACAGGAAGAAAGCAAAGCCTTCCAAAAAAGGATATATTTGAAGCTTTGGAGGCTCAGACTAGTCCTCAGGCCACATTCTGTCCCTGTAACCCATGGACCCCAGCACAGGATCAAACTCATAACAACTCCACTGCCCTTGCCCAGCATAATTTGTGAGGACTCCAGTTGTGTAAGGGGTAGATAATGTCTTTTCACCTACACAGGCTTAGCTGGGAACCCCAGAGCACCACAGTCAACCTTGTACTGAGATCTGGAAGAGGACAGCATTATCCCAACAGAACTTCCTATTGTAATAAGGCAGAAAAATTACCCACCATGAGAAAGATTTTCTTTGGTGTAAAATCTTGATTGTTTTTCTTAATACACACTATTTAACCCCAGACAAGATCTCCCCATTTAGGTTCAGTTGAAGTTGTATGGTATAAGCAACAAAAAGCAGCTGTCTAGATCTTCTTAGAACTCACCACCAGCACGCACAATAATAAACTAGGGCAAAACTAGGTTGTTTTCACCTGATATGAACAGGTAACTCTGCAAGTTTTTAGCATTAGTTTTGAGAGCCCGTAGAGAGCCTTGGTCAGATTTCCAAACACTATCATTTTGAGGAACACTGTGCATTTTTCAGCAGGGTGAGGCTGATGTTTGTGCAAATGCAAGCAGAAACTATGATGTCCAGTTGCAACTGTGGCTGCACTGAGTAGTATCTATACATTGCAGCTAGGAAAATACATATAAAACCAGCATGCAAACACACAGAAATAAGTAAAAATATCAAGGGTACCTTTCAAATGAATGTGCTCTTGGTAGAGAACCCATGGTGTTTACCAGTTTAACCAATAAATGCCTACTGTGTTTGGTAAACAAAATGAACCACAAGTGATAAATGTGGAGAGAAATCTGTAAGATTATTGAATCACATTCAAAAGTACTCAGTTTCTTACTGTAATGCAATCCCTTAAATTCTGATAGCCACGTTTTGTTTATTACAGGTACTGACTGCAAATTTGAATGGGGGACTCTGTTATGAAAAATTATTTCTGACTTTGGGAGATACAATGAGCTGCAATTGTTTCACTAAAGTCATAGACGCTTTTATTTGAAATCTAGGGAGAGTGGAGTAGTTAAACTAGCATGTCCATATTGTAAACAACCAAACGAGTGCAAATTATACACTGAAGTTTGTAGAGGGGCATAATTTGTTTGGCAAGTAAATAAACAACATTTTGTTCTCTCTGTGGCTACTAGAGTTATTATATAAGTCCAAAACCAATGGTAATGCTTTTTATCATAAAATTATAAAGCAAGTAAAAGGATTTAGAAGCAGTATGGGTCTTAATGGTACAAGCTTACAAGGAAGCTTTTCTTCATTTATAGATTTAGTTTAAATATCATTACTCATAGAAAGCCCATATTCCCTTGCCTCCTTCCATTCCTCTCCAAGAGACATACCATCAGATAATGCTGTACTTTCCAGAACAGCTGAAACACATGACAAAGTTTTACAAAAGCCACTACTCCACACTGAATTTCAACACTTGGATCACTTACTAGGATGACAATGTGTCAAAGTACCATGGCAATACTCCAGCACTGTCCTCATACAGTCATAAGATTTACAATAGTAGCATTTCCTCAAACTTGTCTCCTAAGGACTATTAAAAAAGAGATAATTAAAGAGGTTATTTGGGTCAATAAAACAATGTATTACAAATTTCATCTCATAAACACAAGTAGTTTCTTTATTTTAAAGATGTTTCTTCATTAATTAATCTTTGGGTAACCCAATAGGTCTTTTTTACCTTTCCAAGGCCACTGTCAGTTCAAAGAAAGATAAAACCTGTCCAGATCATTTAAATTACAACACCAACACCAAATCAAAAATTCCTTCTACTTGGCAGCTTCTATAAATATTATCAGTATCTGTTCTCTGTTAACCTGCATTTCAGCTTGAGAAAACCTTCAATCCCTTTAAAAATTCACAAGGCTATTTGTTTCAAATTCAGCTTTAATAAACATCAAAAATTTCAGTGGAACCAGAAGTTGATCACAAATTGCTGAGTGGGCATGCTTATTTTCCACGTGTTTGCTGCTTTGCACCTAGATATTAATAGGTTGTTTCCCTTGTAGCACGTAACCACTAGATTTTCATAAATGAAGGACCAAGACATTGGAGAAAACAGTATGACTTATGACAAACAAAAGCATCTCTACATCTGACCAGGCTATGGGAGGTAGAAAATTGATGTTAGTTGATATTAGATGTCAATGTTTAGTTTAATTCAGGTTCTCTTCCAACATTTAGGTGAAAACAGGTAATATCAAATTTAGGTAAGTGTCTACATTCTACAACTGCATCTTAGCAGAGATAAGCTAAGCTCATTTATCTGCATGATAAAAAATGTATAAGAAAAAACAATTACTACAGGTCATGGGGAAAGCATAAAAAAGGAAAAACCAGAAGTGGATTGCAAGACTCATCTTCACAGACAGATTAAATATCAGATCACGACAGGAATTCTCTTATCCCATCAGGCATCACAAGTGTCTTTTTCTATAAGGTAGTGGATAGTAAATCTTATCAAATATTTGACAATGGGTCCCATATATTTCTAGAAGGCTCATTGTATATTCTCAAATAATATAGGATAGTCATCAATGTCATAACTGAAAGGCTAATCAAAGAGAAGTGACTATTCCTCACCTTAATGCAATGGCCACTCCAGCAAAGGTTTCTGGTTGGTATCCAGAATCCTATAGGGTTTTTGCACGGTTGGGAAATGCTCTTTCCAAGCTTCATGTCCTAGAAGGACTGGGAGATTTTCCTGAAGGTAAATATCTTGAAACCTAAGGTTGGTGAGCTCAAAAGTAAGCTACAGGTGCAAAGTCCATAATCAAAGGAAAATGGTACTTTAAACTTGTACCAGTCTGTCTCATCCTTCTGGTGAGACCTGTCTCATCCTGTCTCATCTATCTGGAACATCCATGACACCTGTCTCATCCATCTGGAACTCAGATCTAACATTTTCTCACTGCTGCTCTGCTGCTCATGGCTGCTCCCCATCTTGGTGTGAGGGAAGAACCAACTCCTCTCCAATTGCTCCTGGGCTTGGATCAAGGCTCTGGGTACTGTCTTGGAGGGGCAAAGGAGTTGTGAGGAACAGATCCTAATCCTGGTTCTCATCTCACTTTCACAGACATTTGTAACTACAAACACAGAGAGATACATACACATCCCCAAAAAACCACATGTATAAATACAGTGACACAATAGTGAAGAGCATTTCCTAATTATCATCACTCAGTATGGTAGCATGTGTTTTTGTTATCAGGATGCCCAAAGCTATGACTTAACCACTGGGAAATTTTGAGTCTCCAATCCTAAAGGAGAGAAGACCATTTGAGCCAAGGAGGCTTTTATAGCTAACCTCAGTACCACATTTTAAAGCAAAACAATTCAGTTCTTTAAAAGTGTAATTTTTTTCCTGCACTTCATGTAACCTCTGACCTCATGTCTGGAGGTGATGGATGAGATGAGACAGAGCCATGGGAGAAGACCTGAGGATAGCTGATGGCATGCTACAGCTAGAAGTCATTAACAGGCCAAGTTTTCCTCATAGGGAAATAAGAATTATTTCAGATCAAGAAAAATAAACATCAGAAAAATCAGTTGTGCAGAGTGGCTCACACAAATTATGAATGTGGCTAAGGTTTGCAAGTCCAAAGGGAATCCAATTTTGTGAGCTTACTGCAGAAGAATGCAGACCCCAACCCTAAGGTCTTATAAAAGCTGTGAAATGAAAGAGTAAAGCCCTTCCTGAACATACAGAGAGCACTGCACTAAGGGCTGCAGCCAACAACCTCTCAGGCAGTCCTCCAGTACTGCTGTGCCCTCTTTATTTGTCCAGCACAGGCAGAAGACAGGAGGAAGAAAGTGTTCCCTGGCAAGTGCTAAAGTGAGACTTTGGTATATGGAAAAGAAATCTCTCCTAATGTTTGTTTTGGCGGGAATAGTTTTAGCAGACACTATTACAGTCCTATCCACTTGCAAAGCAAGGCTGCAGTTCACATTTATTAAAACTCCAGGGCTGATAGCTTTCCACACATCAATGTTTCTGGAGATAGCACAACACAAGCAGAAGGCAAGTGAAGTTTGGTCAGCAAGGACTTTTTTACTTAAAAAATACAATAACATTTTCTCTAAATAAAGCAAGTCGGTTGGCTTCAAGCAAGGGGGACAACAAGGTCCTTCTAAATTACACTGCTGTAATTTAGAAGTTTGAAGTTGAAACCCTGTATCTTTCCTTCCCAGGCACTCAAGCTGCCAGCAGTTGCATTGTCTCATTGCCTGACCCTGCACAAATGAACAGGGAGACTGGGAGAGAAAGATGACCCTGGTCTATCATTAGAGCTGTACTCCATGGTAAGGCTGCTTGAAAATGTTGCTGACCCATGGGCAGTTAATTCTCTGCACATCAAAGAGAGCTACAGGGGTGAGAGTGCTTTGTCTAGATATTCTAGCCCAGTTTTGTGCCTGTTATCTCTGGTATCTCTGGGTATCCATCCTACTTCCTGTCCCATGTAGGAAGTAATGAATGGTGATGTAGGCTGTGGATGCATCCAAAATGCAGGCCTGCCTAGTTTTTGACTAATCTCTGTGGGATCTCACCTTGGACCTTTAAGCTTCCCCCATGCTCTGACGGAAATGGGGCAGAGATGTTTCCAGGAATGGAGGAAACCCTCCTTTCAGTTTTCTTCAACCCACTTGCCCTATGCCTTCTCTTCTACATAGCAGTAATCCTCAGAGACAGGAATTTTGCCTCCACATCCTCCAGCATGCTAAGTCCTTTGCTCACAGAGTAAGCTGATGATTTTGGAACCCAGAAACAGCCATTCCATGTAAAGCATGCAGCTCACCTACAAGCTTTGGTATTTACACTGCCATGTTGCCTGTCCTTCATGGCAGTTAAAATATGCCTTGTTGGCTGATTATTCTAGAGTATCATATATGGAGCAGTGTTAGCAAAACAGTGGCATAAAAGAATAACATCTATCCCATATGAATGAAAAAAAATCATAGCCATTCTTGGTCAAACTTACTACAGTGTTAATTTACTAATGTAAGTGCCTTTCTCCTGAAACATATTCCTCAATCTGTGCATAGAGTACTGTTATATTTTACATTCCTTGAAGCCAGAATGTGTTGTGTTATTTTACTTTTTGATAGTCTGTGGAGATAAAGTGAGAGCAAATAATTGGTTTCCATGTGTAAGTATATTCTCAGAGAGCTCAGTCTTTCTCTTATAAATGGAAAGGTCAAAATCAGAACCAGTGACTCAGAGTTTTTTACACTCTAGGCCTGTAATTCATAAGAATTCAAAACATCTGCCTCTTGCTTGAGCAAATAAAAGCCACTTTTAGAAAATGTATTTACTCATATCTGTTTCAAACAGTGATAGGCCAAACCAAACCTCAGCAGGTTTTCAAGTTCACATCATAAGCTGGTGAAATCTGTGATCCTTCTACAGATCACATGCAGCCATCGAGACTTGAAACACTTGATATTTGTATATTTTGCCTTACCACTGTCCTTCCATTTGCCACACTACAGCCAGGGGAGACTGCACTGAGCAGGGTGTTACCCTGCAACTTGCTATGGAAGGATCAGATTCAGCAGTTTTTCAGATTGCTTTACTGGAGAATTACTTGCTCCCAACTGATGTTTCTCCCTTTCTAGTGCCTTGATAGTTGTCTCATTTTAGGAAATATTTTGTAGGTGTCCTTGCGAGCCAAGATCTTCTTTGCACAGAAAGTCTGGGAGTAGGTATATAAATCTGACAAAAATTTCTCTTTGCACTCTGTGGATGCTGATTTACTTTCTTACCTATTAGAATTTTAAAAGACAAAGGTAAAAGAGACAAACTGTTTGATATTAATCATTAAATAGAACCAAATCTTTTAAAAATCATACCACTACAAAACCATTAACATTTTTGTCAAACAAATGGAAAAGTTTAAAGAGCTACTGGCATTGATGGTGTACATTCAATACATCGCCTAGTCTCCCATTAATAGGAAAACAAAAACCCAAGAAAATCAAACAGAAGGAAAGCAGCAAGTTCAGTAATTTTATGCTCCTCCAGCTGAGGAACAGAGATGCAAAAACGTTAGGCTTGTTATAAATAATCATACCAGTGGGACTTCATCCTATTATTTCTTTTTTCCAGCACAAGTACAGAATTTCCAAATGAATACAGTAATGAAAATATTTCCATGTATTAGGATTCATATAAGTGTACAAATTTCCTCCTACCCACCCACAGGCATTAAAAATAAACCAGACAATATCTTTGCAGGTGACAAATGAACCGGTTTACATTGGTACAGTCCTGCTAAAATTTACATTGTAAATATGTATTTTAAAATATCAATAATTTGTATTTTTTCATTAAACCCTCCTGCCCCATCAGTGTTTATTTAAAGGCATTTCCTCTGGAAAAAAACCCTGAGGTTTTCTCTCTTATCAGAGTTCTTTCTATAATATTTTACAACAAAAGACATGGCACCTACACAACCTCACTTCAAGCTACATAGAAGCATTTGGAAAAGTTTCTGTCTTTTACAGTGCTGAAGTGCCTGGTTTGGCAGAGAGGATTGCACATGACACAAAGAATTATTTTTAAAAAAATTTAAATAAAAATGGTTTTGTACTTTAGAGAACTAAAGAAAGCAGAACTGTTCATTCCCATATTTCTTAATTTAAAAAAAAAAAAAAAAAAACACCACCTTAAATGGATGACATATATTACAAAGAAGTTTGTTTGATTATAAAGTGGCCAAACCTACTGGATTATTTTCATAATACAATTAAAATAGCCAGGTTGGAAGAAAATAGAGCTTTCTCTGACTTAAAATTAAAGTGGGCCACATCCAAGAATTTTTCTTTTTCACTTCTGTGTACTCCAAAGCAAATTCTGATAAGACACTTCTATTTCTTCTTGTTGAGCTGTTCCAGACTCTTGGAAGTGCCCCTATTCCAGCCCCTCAAAAAAAGAAGCAATTAACCTGTGTTTAATAATAACCCATCCCATGGATAGTTCCCAGGATAGCAAATGCTGTTGTCCAGTGGTATGGGGTATGAAACTACCAGAGGCACTTTCTGGGTAAATCACAGCATATCCTGACCACCCCTGCATGGGGTCTCCTTACATAGAGACCGACCCTCCAAGATCAGCATAGCAAAAAGATGACCTGGTGTAGGCATGTTTGCACCTTCTAGAGGGCTTCTCAGCATTTTGATTTCTTCTTGATTTTACTTCAGCCCTGCAAAGCTAATCTCATCCACACTGTCTATCTATGTGAAGACTCCCTAAATGAAATCACAATCCACAGAAAGGGAGATCACTGCTGTCACAGTGTGGGGGGTTTGAGCCTTGTGCCATGATGGCATAATGAATCACAGTTTGTTTTGTTCGATTCTCTTCACCTTTGAAAACCAACTAACCAAACTAAGCACTGTGCTGGGGTCTTCGTGTGTTGAGTACAACTGATGAGCCTCTCCTCTGGCACCCCCTGCCTATGCCTCCCCATGGCCAGATTTGCCCAGCAGTTATCTGTATACAATGGGGCTTCGGGGCTGCCCTTCAAAAGCCAAGTCCTCTGTTTCCAGAGCTCTGCCCAGGACCTTAGCAGCCTGCATTTGCCACTGGCTTCAAAAGCCCTGTCATGCTCCATGGCCATATATGTGGCTTACAGATCAAAGCCTGACCAATGAGCCTGACTACCTTCCCCACTTTCATGTCTTAGTATTGCTTACCCATATTTTCCCCCTCGTCCTTGGTGAAATCTCTACCTGTGAGGGAAGGGGGAAATCCTCACCTTCCTAACTGGGTCGTAACCAAACAGACCCCACTTCAAAACGGATTTCTTCAGACTAAAAAGCCCTGTGCATTTCAGCTGATTAATCATATTGGAAAACAGCATGCAGTATCCTCTAGAGCATAATCTCAAATACATGTTGTCAGAATTGTTCCCTGTAAACAGAAGAAGCTGGCAGAGAGGTGAACATTCAGTTAGAAGGTTAAGAACAGCAGCATAAAAAATTTTTACCTAAAAAAAATTCTTCCTACTTGATGTTCAAAATAAAGTACACAAATTCTATCATAAGTTAGGACAATGATACATAGGAAACTAAGTTACAAGCCAGGCTTATAGAAATTTTGTAGCATGACAAAAGGACATAAATCAGTGGCATGGAGAGTTCAAGACAGTAAGATTTCTAATACTGCTAGAAGTGAAAAAAATCCCAGCAACAGAGGCATCCCAGATCTAGAAAAAAATTCAATTATTGTCAGTAAAATACAAATCCCAGAACTATGCCATATAACTTCATAGGGCTGAGAAAAAGCTAGAGACAAACTTCCCTTCTATCACAAGGAAATTACAAAACAAAACAACAACAAAAATTACAAAACTTCACACACCTACAAACAAAAACCAAGATCAGGTTAAACAGTTACTGAAACAAGTGGTTTATAAAAGACAAAACTAAAAAAAAAGTATGGAAAACTTGCATCCAAAAACTGTACAAGAGGTCTGGATGAAGCATTCACGTTCATGTATTGAGATAGCTTAGACTATGATGGAAATTCCATACCAGAGAACTGATTGTAAATGAAATGCTGCAAGAGAGGTTCTAATAAATGGGTAGTCAGAGAAATGGGTGTTGGACTGGAAAAGCAGAGTGGAGCAGTGTTGGGAAGTAGCACCTATACTGCACCTGGCTGGAGATTCACAGTATCTTATAAAGAAAACAGAAGCACTGGTGCCTTCCAGCCTCCAAGGGCACTCCACATTGCTGGCATCAAAGGTGATGACAGATTCATACTACACTTATCAAGGACCAGCCAAACTAAGAAACGTATAATAAAGTGTAACGCTAATTGGAACTGTGGTTTTTGCAATAGCTTTTTGAACAATTAACATTGACAGGCAAAATGGTAATGAAGCCTAGAAAGATGGCACTATAATAAAATTTGGACTAACACAAAATAATGACAGGATCAGATTGCCTCTGAATTTGGATCACTTGGGAAAGTACATGGAAAGAACAATGTTTAGTTCAAGAAATTCAGCTCTACATTCATCCATCTAAGAACAAAATGAGGCAGAGGTCATGGTGAGAGTCTACTCTGGAAGCAGATGCAGAAAAAGATTTGAGCTCCTGCTGGCTATTCAAGTGAATGGCTTTCCAATTCAACAAGTGTGGTCCTTGCATATATTAAATGCAGGGATTTTGAGAAGGATCAGAACAGTCTCTTCTGAGCATGTACTGTACATAACGTCCAACACTAAAAGCAAATTGAGCCTCCTTTACAGACATAAAAATCCAAATAAACTCAGAATATGACACAAAATGAGTATAGGCTCAGCTACCTAATTTTCAGACACTGAAAACATATGGTCCTATCTCCAGAGCTTTTTGATTTACACTGACCTTTCAGTATATGACAGTAGAAAGGTGTTTCTGGATAATGCAAAAATAGGTAAAGAAGAAGGGTGTGAAAGGAAAAGTTGATCTTCTTATCAGGAAAAAGGAAAAAAATCTTTTTCAAACAGTTAAAGTTATTAAATTGGGTTACACATTGAGCACATGAAAGAGATATTTAAAACCAGACAACTAGAAATAAAAAGTAATAAAGCCAGAAGTTATTGGAAAAAATAAAGGGGAGTATGACACCCTCCCTTCCCCATAACTTCTCTGTCATGTGATCCTACAAATCTTTAGGTCAGATGTAGATGTCAGTAATATATACTATACATTATGGATAGATATATAAGCCAAGATCCACACTTCCTGTAGGGACAACTGAAATTTTAGGAATAACATTCCAGGCAAGTAGAAACTTGTACAAATTAAAATAGGACTGAAAAAGAAGAAATTAAATTACAAACGTTCATTATGGAAAGAAAAATGTAGAAATTAGAGCTGCCAAGGAAAGAAGGCAGGAGGGGAGAGGAAGAACAGAGGTCAGATAACTTCATGTACCAAGCACATTCAAGATAACGAAGTAAAATAATACCAGAGGTGATAAGAAGAGTATGTAAACATCACATGAAAACCAAGTCTGCTGCTCTAGATTTCCAGAAAGCATTGGTGTAACCTGCATGTGATGTATGAGAGAAGCAACTGTCAGGGATGATACTTCAAGGAATAGAGATAAGCAGATGGAATTTTCCATCTTCTGGGGTAGAATGTCCTTTCATTCCTGCCACCCCAGAAGCTGCCTGCATGCTCAACAAAGTGCCCTTCTCAGGGGCTCTCCAGTGGCCTTGCTGAAAATCTCAAGGCTGCTGGGCCTCTGCACAAATAGAGTTGTCATGTCCCTTGGTGGAGCCCCTTGGTGTCCAGCAATAAAGTACTGAGCAGCCTGCAGCAAATTGACTGAAGGCTGACCTCTCAGTGCTAGGTGTTTGTAAGGCCTCACGTGCAGGTAGAGGGAGACATTTTTCCCTCAGCTGAATTCTCCTTGTTCTCCAGAAGGCAGTATTTCATTGTCATGTGGATAGGCCTTGGGGAATGAGAACATGGAGAAGCTCTAATGATGTACCACCTGTAGTGAGTAAAAAGGGACAAAGTCTTCTCTCTGAAGCTTGGAAAGTGATCATAGAGCAGACACTGACAGTCACAGCACAATGACAGTCATCTTGTCTACTATAGATGCTGGGTCCACATCAAGATGTGGCCTTAGAGTATAGAAGCTGATGTTTGCCTGACCATGGTCTCTCTAAAGTCCCTGGGAGATTTGCTGTGAGGGTCATGAAATTACTGCATCATTTCCAAATGCCCAGATTGACTTTTTGCTGTCAGGGAACAATGACTGTAGAATAAACATCCCCTTACCACTGTTGTGCACAGCCTAAAAATAAGTGAAACACAAGCCAAATAGAGTAATCAGCCACTAAACAGTACAAAAGTTTGCATAAAACTTTTTAACTGGGGCTGTGCTGTGCCAAAGAGTTCTTGGTTAGGTCACTGCAGACATCTCTGAATCAACATTTTTCTTAATGGTTTCTGATGTAGCTTTTCTATATCTTGTGCAAAATTACATATATTTCATAAATTTTTCCAAATCTTAATACCCTCAGTTCAGAGAACAGAACCTAGCTGCTCTGCTGATAATGCAAATTGAAAGCTGCAAACCTCCCTAAAAATAAGGCAGTGAACTTGGGCCAATTTTTGCTGTCAAAGATTTGTATTGACCATTGTCCAGCTGTGCAAGCATTCCCAAAAATAATGTCAAAGGCAAGGTGTTTAAAAGCATTTAGTTCTCTTTGAAGTCAATAGTCAATCTTCTAATCCCACAGATCTCAAACATTCATATGTTATATATGTAATATGTAATATATCTAGCCTTCTTATTTACAGATTACGTGGAAAGAAAAGACTCACAGAACATATTGTATGTATTTTTGCAATTAACATCTCCCCATCAGCATTAAATGGTCCAAACAGGTCAAATTTGGTCCAAAATCTCTTTCATTAAAAACCCAGTACTCCCCAGTCTGCATTTCAAACAGTGGAGCTACTCATATCTTTGCAGACAAATAACTGAATAATACCCATGATGGATGATCAGTCCAGAAGGAATACAAAAGTAGACTTTGTCCCATAAACCATGTGACGTTTATGCTATTTAGTTTTCTCCCTGTGCAACACACAAAAAAGTAAGAACTTAAATTTTTAGTAAAAAATACAAAGTAATTATGCACAACTTCTGTGATATTACATAATTCTAGCACATCTTGCAGGATGAACCACTGAACTTCAAACAAAAAAAATGAGTTTGTCAATGCAATTATAAAGCAAACTGAAGAATATAAATAGCAAGTGAAAGAGAAAATGAGCATGCTTGAAATGGCTGGTTCTGCAGGGCATCTATTAATGCCAGAAGAACTTTCAGAGCCATTTACAGACTAACTGCAAAATGGATGTAAGATGGCTGACAGCTGTAATATTTTCCAGTTTTCATAACTAAATGAAATCAATAAAAAATGCTAAGCAGCACACAGAGAGAATGAAGCAGAGAAATACTAAAATCAGCACACAGAGAGAATGAAGCAGAGAAATACTAAAAATACCAAATGGGATGCTGGAACTTTGAAGAAAGAGAAATCTAATAAGAGAGGAAAAACAGTTGTCCCAATTCTATCTAAGCCAGCTAATCAGGGAAGAAGGAAATAAGAATACTAATCTGGAATAAGAAATTTCAGAAAAGACAAAATAACCATAGCCCTAAATGAAGAAGTGCCTCAAAAATGCATCAGCCCCAACATTAAAAAAAAAAAGTAATTAGCTCACAATGCTGAACAAGCCTGAAGCAAGTCATGGGACCAAACATAACAAAATCCTCCCACTATAGCAAATCTACAATTTGTATCAGGAGTCTTACATCAAAAAATGCTATAAATGCTATAGGTCTCTTTCTACAGTTTTCATGAAAGAACGTGTTCCCTCCCTAGGAATAACCAAACACAAGTTCAGTGTCTTGAACTAAAGTAGAAGCACAACTTGTGCAAGTCAAACAGCTGTTTCAACATTGAATTTTAACAGAAAAGAAGTCTGAACAAAGACCAAAGCCATAGTAAAATTATTTGATTCTGTTTTGTAAAACTGAAGAATAATTCATACCACGGTTTCCATACCTCTCGGATTATTTTCAAGGCAGGAAGGAGAAAAACAAAATCTAAAAAAAATTATTCACAAAATAACAAAAAATTATTCACTGAGTATAAGGACACATCATAGTTGTATGGCACTAACATCCCTGCAAATTAGACTGTATTACCTTGCTTTCTACACACAGACAAAAATAATCTGTTTAGCTGATTGGTCTTTTTCACTGGGCAAGAAATTAATTTCAATGACTACTAATTAATTTTAAAATCCTGTGGATTTTGGAACACAGGAAATATTTCTGTGGAAAAAACCCCACTATATCTCTTTATTTGAAATCTTCATGGATGAGAAGGAGATCCAGGCAATATGCATGTGTAATGCCTATTAAGATTTCAGCAAGAAGGACAAGAACTTGAAAGTCATCACTCTCACTAACAAGAGGTGAAGTAGATAAGCCTGAAGACTTGAAGACTTCAGGAAAGAAAAGGATGGAAAAAAAGAAGGCAGCTGCCTCTACCATAAAGACTCTTAGTATAACATCATGCCTATGAATATATATAACATCATGCTACTATGGGGAACAGGTCTTTGTAAGGAATCTGACAGTCTTTTATTAATCATTTCACTGGCACAAGCAGCCTTATTACAGACCTTTCTCTTTAGGCTGAAATCCCAGAAAAATTCCAGGGAGAAAGTAGAAAAAGAAGGAGTGTTATTCTCAGAGCTCTAGGAAGCATCTAAGGCAACTAGAGGATTTTATTTTAAACAAGCCATGTTCAGTAAAACCAGATGTTCAGGAACAGATGCATAAAGGCAATATCTGAGGACCAAAATAAATATGTATGGTTTTTGACAGGGTAGAGAATCCTCTGGTAGGAATCTACGTAAAAGTAGACATATTGGCTGTTCAGCCCTTCAGAAATGTGTTGGATAATTAACTGACCCTACAGGCTGACAATAGCTGGTATTCTGTTTAATAATAATGATTGTTCTTTCTTGTTTCTGTATCACAATGCAAAAATAAGCAGGCTGGGTTAACTCCAAATATTTCAGCAGCGTGCACGGATGGCAAATGCCGCAACCTGCCCTGATAGCATCTCCTTACATAAGGCCACCTGGGCAGGCACACGAGCCATCACACTGTCTACACAGTCACACACAACAATTAGAAGTCAGCAAATGAGAGGTGGGAAGGGTCTCCTCTGTGGGGTTCTAGTGGGGTTTATTGGAGTCACACCAAAGTGTTCCAAAGAGCAATGGAGGGTATTGTTTTAAATACAGGGGGAGTGGGAGCAGAACAGAGCATCAGACGAAATGGGGGAGATGTAAAGGGTAACAGCCAATAGAGGATGTCAGGGTGGATAGGAAGGGACACAGAAACCAAGGAGGACCAAAGGAAGGGAGAACATTCTGGGGAACATACATATATGAAACACAGCAGCTGAACCAAGGTGACATAAACTTACATCATCTTAACAAATCAGTGGAGTAACAGAATCTAAAAGATATTGACATATTGCTGCAAGGATCCATAGGAGAGAAGCCTTTCTCACCATATAATAAAAGGCACATAAACCTTAGGGTGGCAGGCCCCCTGGACCTTCACATCCAAATGCACAAGTACAGTTTGGAGCTTTTACCAGAATATGCTGATTATGCTTGGAAGTGCTCTGTGAACAGCCAAGCAATAGGACAATGGCAAAAGCAACTCTTGTCTTCCTTTGAAGTCTTCTAGTTTGTGCATTTGAACAAGGAAAAAGGAGACCTATCACGGCACATGAAGTTATGATGATTGCAAATAACAGCAGTCACAAGGCTGTTACCTCTTCATATCCAGGAGGGACATGAAGCAGAGAAAAGATTCTCAAACTTCAAACACCATGGCAAACAGCACTGCAAATACATTGGGGAAGTTGGCTGCATGAGCCTCAGGCAGAGAACGGGAACGGAACAGCCCACTTCTGTGACAGTGAGGCACATATGAACAGTCTGTTCGAAACTATCCCTGGGCCTTTTGTTCTGCTAGGTTGTGTCAGGAATAGCTTGAAAAGAACACTAGTTCGAGTGGGCCAAATCCATGCCAGTAAAGGCTATAAAACCCTCTGACTACAAACAACATCCCAGTAGCTGATGCTCCAGCTAAATTTCATTAGCATAGCTGCAATTAGGAGTAATTCTGGCTGCTCTTTGGGCAAGGCAGTTTGGAATCAGAAATTTTACATGGACACAAAAGTGCATATAGGCTGTAAAGGCAGTCTATGGCTCAGGAATAGTAAGGAACCAGTAAGAATGGCAACCCCTGTCCAACTTTACCAGTAGCATGAGTAAAGTGCTTTAGACACTTCAGTAATCTCCCTGCACTGAAAATTCAGGATCTTCTCTCTCTCTTTCAGCTTTATCCTTAATAAATCTTCTTAATATTTTTGAGAAAAAAAATGTCTAGTTACAGCCAAGCCAAAGTTCTCCAGAAGGAAATCTCTTTCAATGACAATCTGTGGCACAAAATCATGCTGAACATATTATTCACATCAATCACAGTATGAAAACATCATTAAAACTAGAAATAACAACGTGATCAGTGAAATGTTCCCATTTGCTGCTGGTATTAAATGTGTGTTACATGGGAGCAAGAGAACAGAGAGAATAGTGATTAAAAATAAAAAGGATTCCAGCTTGTGCAAATGGGCTTTGACTAAAAAATTCTAGTTTCATACTGAAAAATGTCCCCTGCACTGAGCTGACAAGCTAAAGTGCAGGCCCAAATAATGTCTGCACTGAAGAAAAGCATCTTTCCGGATGTTTCATCTGCCCAAAACTAAAAACAGTGCTCTAAGCTCTCTTCCTAATATTTGTGATTGTTATGCAGACTGCCCTTAGCATACATTGGCAATGGCAGAGACAGAGAGAGATCTCAGACGACACAAGGATGTCTCATTTATTATTTGTCAATAAAGTTGTAGTGAAAGGTTTGGAACCCCACAGACTTTTCACAGCTCTCTATGGATATTCCTCAGGAGAATGAATAGTAGACATGGCACCGTTTTTTCCTGCTCAGGTTCTTTGCTTCTATAACATGTGGTTTACTTTTCACAAAGTCAGGTAGGAGATTTGTTTGAGATAGAGAAGAGGGGAATCAAGTAGACCTGTAATAGCGTGGATACTGTCAAATGCTAATCCAAGTTAAAAAGAGAGAAATAACTCTAACAAATACATTTCTTCTGAGTGAATTTTGCAAATAACATCTTAGCCCTATTGTTTTTTGAATATACATACACAAGCACAAACATGCTCAATACTGTCAGCACAGCCATGTCATCCCAATTGCGAGAGGAGGCAGGTAAAGTCCATTCTATTTCAATATTTATCAACATTTAAATTGTCATGCAATTTCAAATTATTTAGTTTTTTGTGAGTGATATTGATAAAGCAGCGAGAAAGAACACAACAGGCTCTCCAGCAGTCTGCTTTATGGCCAGTACAAGAGAAACAATTCTTGAATTGTTGAGAAAATCTGTGACCCAGCCATTGCTGGAGATTCCAGTTTTTCAGTCCAATGCCAAAGGCTTTCAAAGCTTTACATATGTTCTAAGAGTTGTTGTCAAACATTAGTAGTGAAAGAGGCTTGCTTTGTACTACACAGCCTCCTTCATTAAAAAAAAAAAAAAAACAAACCAAAACCAAAAAACAACCACAACCAAAAAAACTTACTGCAAAACACCACACCCTTAGCTTCTTCATGCACAGAGAGAGCCATTCCAACCCCTTTGAATCTAAGCCTGGGCCTCAAAACTCGCACCTCGCCCACATCCTGCACAAACAGATACACAAAGCTCTTAGGAAGACAAGCTTCAGTAATCATTATGGAGTTGGAGATAAGAAGGAGGTCACTTCCAAAATAAACCAGTGGTTTTGGCTGTCTGGATAGAAAAAGTCAACTCCTTAGTCAGCTGCTTGACATTTCTAGAATCTGAAGCATATCTTGTGCGCCCATCCAGCTGGGCAATGGTATTCAGGGATGACTGCAGAAACACATTACAAAACAGGCAAAGATTGTCTGAATTTAGAAATTATTTCTTTTATCATACCCACTTCAATGAAGGGTCATCTAATAGAAGGGATCAAAAAAAGCCTTAGGTTATAATAATTACTATTGAAGCCAGACATCCTGAGTCCTTCTGTCTGATTTCTAACACCTTTCATCTGCTTAAGCAGTTACTTAATTGCCTACCTAAAAGACCGGTTTGCACATAGCCACTACAGTGTGGCATGCATGAGTCTGGCCTCACACATGATGAAAAAGGAAGTTGCTTTTCTAGCAAATAAATTAATATTTTGGACATCAAGGTTGGCAAAACCTACAGAAAAATCTTCTACCATAAGTATATTTGGCATACTGCAGCCATACCCTAGGTCTACAAATGCCTAAAGATTGCTTCATAGAGATGAGATTTTAAAAATTACAAGGAGGGCAAGGGCAATGGTTACTTAATTTGGTATCCTTTGCCCATAAGCTACCCTACCCTGCACGATGGAGATGATGCAGTGGCCATACTGGAATGTAAAAAGGACCACCTGTCTGTGATATATATTCCGTATATTAAAAAACCTTCTCTTCTCTGCCAGTCTGGTGGAAGATGACTTCTCCGGGATCCACATTGACTGCAGAACTGATTGCTGACTATCCAGTGGCTTTTCTTCAGCTGCAGCTTTTGCCTTGTTCTTTATCTTCTCTCTCAGAGCCTTTCTACTTACAAGAACCAAGTCTCTGGGTTTGACTAGATCACTGACAAATTATTCATCATAGAGGGAAGAGCTGATGAACGAATATTCTTATATTCACTCAGATGTATAAGATCTTATGAGTGAAGAAACAGTACTCAAAATCTGTACCTTAAATTGTCCTGAAAGTGGATTGCATTCTTAATTGACTTCAGCTTTTATATATACACACACACAAAAGAGAGACATGCTCTATGGTAAGGACCTTAAGAATAAATTACTACATTCACAACTCCACAAGGTCTTTGCTCTGCTTGATCTAGTAAAAGAATCAGCTTTGAATATTTGCCTGTGCAGAATCCAGAGATAAATGCTTTACCATTACGTCTGTCACCAAGGCACAGCTGTCAGAACCAGACATTTCAAGAATACTCTTTCTGTCAGGGAATCAGCCTCAAAATAACTCCATCTGGAAAAAGGCATCTATACACCCACCATTGGCATAAGCATCCTATCTGACCTTTCCTGTGCAGAATGCTGCATTTTATAGACAAATTATTTCAGCAAACAGATGATCAATGGGTCATCTTTAGACTTTTGCCCATTGGGCTAGAAATTAGCAAATGCCTATGTCCATAACATATCTCTGACAAAGCCAAGTAATTGCAATGTTTTTTCTTATTTTTGTCAAAATAAAACATTTCCTTAGAACTCCAAATGGACATGGTACATCACAGTCCTAGAAAGACTTCTTCCCTGCTCAAGGAGAGTTGAAAATTGATATCATGCATCACACAGACACAAAACATTTTGGTCAGTACTAGATGACTTCTCAGAGCACTCAAGAAACATTGTTTATCACTCCTCCAGTCACTTTTTTAAATATTTCTCAGGCAACAGCAAGCCTTAATTCAGAAACTACATTCTTCTCTGCAGCAGTATCTTCCAAAATCTGTAGCTTTCAGTCATCAGAACAAAGTCACATAGCCTCTGGTCATGAAATAATAGTTTCAGGATCAGAGCAGTATACCCTATCCCACTGCACTGGAGCATCCATCTCAGTCTTAGCACTCTTTTAGATTTTAAGATTCTTCTCAGTTTTACCCTTTTGGTATAAGAAAAACCGTAAGATGAAACAATTGGGCTATTTCTTTCCTATTTATTTTGAGAATCTAAGTTTTTTGTTTTGACTGAGAACAGATTATTCAGACCATGAAATAGCTGCCAAATTTATCATAAATGGCATTTAGCTGGCAAAGGGTGTATTATTGCCAAATGCCTAACACACTGGGCATATTGTATTTGTACCATCTGGGAGAATAAACAGTGACAGGAAATAACCACAAACAGGTGTTAATGTCAGACCCTTAAGGGTCATTAATGAAGTATGGCATTGAAAGAGCCCACACACAAGTTCTGGAAACTGGAGAAGGTGGGAGTCCAGGGAGTGTAGAAGTGTATTAATTTGTCACACAAAAAATCTGCTCCTGAGTGCATCTTCTCTACGTGTCCTTTTCCCTTTTGCCATACCATATCCTTCATCTGATCTCCTTTTGAATAATCCTTCCTTTTCCCTTTTAGGCAACAAGCTCTATCCTTACCCCAGCCAGCCAAGACAAACACAGTCCTGAATTACTCATCTTTTTCAGAAAGTCTATCAGCCACTAAAGACAACTCCATGCTTTCCTACATTCTTCAGAAAAGAAATACTGTCTCAATTCCCCTCTAGACATTTTCAGAGACATATCCACCTTCACTAAAATAAAAGGCCTCTGGCTTTTACAAAGTGTGCTCCATATCACACTACATCACTGTTTGTCCAGTGCATCTCCAAGGCCATTTGTCCTATCCCAGAAGAGATCTGAGAAAGGGTACATGACAGTGACACTTGCCTATTTTAACAATAGTATCACACAAATCCAGAACAGAGAAGATCCAGATTACCATACAGAAATGCAATGAGTACTGTGAGGTGAATCTATTCTGACACATAACTAGTCACATCCTTTTGAAAACATCAAAGCAGAATATACGGAGTATCGCCCTCTATCTGTACTGAAGGTTACTAGATTTCCAAAGCAAATGTCAATACTTACACAAAGGCATTAAAAATTATTTTTTGGGACAAAGTATAAAGGAAAACAGATTAATCTCCAGCTACTTCCCTACCCTCTGCCTCATCCTATGCAAAAGCACACATTTTCCTAAAAGTACCCTGTTTTCAGATAAATATGTAAATATACCTGGCTAATATGTCATCTTAAGAAGAATCTCAGAAGAACCTGAGAGAGAAAAGACACATGAGAAAGAAGACGCCATAGAGACCTTTTCTTTAGGAGGCTGATGCTAAACCACGAGTTTCACACTGCAAAACTTCAGACTCTCTCTAATTCATCCTATTAGTATTACGAAGAATACTGGTGGGCATTAGTGAATTTAGCCATTCAGTAATAATGCAGCCTAACTGCTGAGCAGATTAAATGTTTCCAAAGATACTCTCATTGATTCTGGCAAGTGTTTAAGAATAGGCTAGTGTTTAAGATTAGGGAAGGAAAATATTTAAAGGCCAAAAAATAGCTCCCTTTCTTTACTTCTTCGTTAAAAGAGTACATGAAACACAGTCATAGATACACTTACCCAAATCAAGAGTTGACCACAAAATTAAGATGTGTAACAACTGCTAGCAGAGAATTGCTGTCACTGTTTAACTCTGTATGGCTATGTACAACAGCCCCCACCTGCAGTCCTTGGACTTCGCACCAGTATGTGTCAGAGTACCACAGTATCAGAGATGCAACCATGCCAAATTCCATTTTGATAGAAGAGAAAGTAAAAACAGTTGAAGAGTGTTTGAGTTTATTTGGAGGAGTCAATGGATCTATGCCTGCAAAGATCAAAGCCACAAACTTCCAGGAACTGGCCAGTGCCCAATGCCTTCTTGTTGCTTGAGCAGATGCACAGTTTTTTACACTGGTCATTTTCTAAACTAAGTACTTTTAAAAATTAGGCTCTGCCTTTCTATAAAATTGCAGCTCACCAGTTTGTCGTTAATTATAACCAGTGGGGAATGGAAACAAAATGGAACTTAAAGGAAATTGAATAAACATTTAAAGGGAGAAATCTGTTTATATCACACTATTCTCCCGCATCTGATATCTGGTTTATTTCCTCTTCAAACAATATAAGATTATTCCTGCATCAGTATTTTGTTTTTCTTAAGTAAATCCTACAATTTCTTGTCTATCCATGAAGTTACATTAAACTAAGGAAAATCAGTAAAATCTTCAGATATAAAATCTTCAGACAGAAGCTAAGAATACTAAGGTTGTTGAAACTTGGCCCCTTTGTGCAGATACTACTCTGCTGTTTTTAAGCATGTGAATATGGTCTGTTTTTCTAAACAGTCTCTGCAAAATTCTGGGTAGAGAACAGATGGTTTGGGAATGCAGGAAAGCTATCCACTAAATAAGGCTGCTGTCTCCAGAATTCCTGAATTATTTGTTGTAGGTTCTGGATGAGTCATAGAAAATAAGGCAAGAGGAGGAATGACTGCAGATTTCAAATCTGGGAGAGTGGAGTGCTTAACTTTGGAGTGTTAAATTTCTGGTAATCTTATCAACTTTGCTCTTTTGCTGCAAAAATAGAAAATTCAGACCATATGGATTCTCATTTGGGACTAAAAGAGCCCTTGCTTATGCATGTACATTGTTGACCTTTAACTAGACAGGCCAATGAAGGAAAATATGAAACATATTCTGCTAGTGTATTTCAAAGTAATTTTCTGGCCATGAAGGAAAGTATAGATTAGAAATTCCACATTCAACTCTCAAATTCCAGCAGAAAACATTTCCTCTGAGGGAATGGTTCTTCAAGAAGGTCCTCATGCTGCTTGGCCCTGATAGTGATAAGACTTATCCTGATTATCCTGATTACAGATCATCTGGGAGAGGCTATCTACACACCAAGTGAGGACAAGCACTGAAAAATGCTCATCTAGGAAGTAAGTATGCTCTTGGTGTTCTGTGGGCCTCATACTAGTAGTGTATACAGTATGGGCAGCTGGAAAAGTGTGACAGAGAATACAGAACCCCCAGTGCAGAGATCTCTAGGCAAAATTTAGCTCAGGGCTCCAAAAAGGATTTCATTGCAAGAACAAATCAAGTTTTTTCAAAGGTACAATCTGACCAGATCAAGGCTAGAGAAAACACCACCTGGCAAAACAGCAATCTGCCTGCCACACCAAGAATAAAGCATGAAGGTCGTCTCAATTCTTCTCAACGAAGAATGTTTATTCTCCTGTACATATTCCCAGAAAAGGCAGAACTACTTGAGCTTAAACTTCAGATACCAGCCCCAACTAGATACATAGCACAGCATATTTCCCCTCCTCAAAATGTGAACTTTTGGCAACTGAAAACAGCATCCCACAGAACAGTGGCAATTATATTGGAAATATGAAATACTTGAAGAAACTACTCTTTCAAATAAAAGTCTTTCACAACTTGCCACTGCCAAAGTTTGTGTATTTTAATGTAATTTGTGATACACCGTTTAAAATATATAAGCAGAACAGTGAAGAGTTGGACTCTGAAGTATATCCCAAAATAAGTTTAAGCAAAGAAAAAATGACAGTTAGCTTTTATGAAAGTATATGTTTGTACATGCTGATGCAGAGGTAAGAAATCACCAGACTCATGGTCTAAATTAATCAAGTGTTGCACTGACAGTGTGTTCTATTTCCATCAATGTTTTGCAATATTCTCTGTGCAGCCTTAATCCATAATAGTCTTTCACAGAGACATAAAATAAGCATTTTCCCTGTAAAGAAATACAGACTCTGCACTGAATTTCCTCCAACTTCCCAAACGAGGGTTAACTCTGTCCTCAGGAAATCTAGTCTTCTTGTCTCAGCTTGCATAGATTTTTAAGCCATTACAAATCTTTTATCCTTTCTGGAATAGAAATTAGTTTTTTGATAAAATATATCAAGTGTCCCTCAGAATACATTCACACAAATATCTTGCAAATATTTTAAGCCAGCTGGGAGAGCACTGATTAAAAACCAGGTCAGAGTGATTTTCACAGAACTGGCCAGAACAGAACAACTGAGATCTCAAATCCAAACTGTCTGAAATTCTACTTCATAATTATGACAAAAAAGTCTGGACTTACACTGTTATTGTGCAGTTAGGGAAGACTCAAGCCACACCTAGCAGTAACACCCAAGAAAAATCAAGACATACTGTTTTGTGAAGCAGCAGTTACTTTCCTCGTTCTGAAATTAACAGTCAAGGAGTCAAAGTAGACAGAAAAGAGAATGCGAGAAAGGGCAGAAAGGCCTGTGAGGGCTGATTTATCTGACAAAATAAAAAGAACTTGATTCTTGTGAATTTGCAGCTGGTAAGTCATTCAAAGCTAAAGTTAGCCTAATTCTCCACAATAACTAATACAGCAGTAAATTTAAAAGGAGCAAGAGTAATTTATTAGTGTGGTACAGAATGGTATAAACAGGATTTACTGGTAATTACCTCAGAAAGGTCAGGAGTTTATGGGCATCAGAACCAAATATTCTTCTCTTCTGAAAAAGTTAAACTGTCATGGCAGAACTTAGACAAGAGCATGTGGTGGCATAATGTAGAGAAATTTGACCCAGGACTGTGTTTCTGCACAGTTATGAAGTAGAGAATATCAGTAACCATCACACATGTCAGTTGGTGAGCAAGAGGGGTTACCCTGGCTCCTTCACTTGGCTCCCTTGTGTGCAGACCCTCACATTGATGGTCATCTTTCCAGATGGCAGAGTCCACAGCTAAAACCCTCAGGTCACACTTCTTCATACACTGAAGACAAAAGATGAAACAAGGACAGACAGTCCCCTCCAGTCCTGCATTGGGCCAAAGAACACTAGTTTTCACTTATAAACAACAATAACATGACATGAATCTGGCTGAAAACAAAAACTAATCTGGATACATGGAACTGCAATTAAAACAGAACTCTTACTGTTCAGAAAGGCTGAATGCCTGGAAAATAAACGTATTTTGTTTAAATTCTGTCCTTAGTTACAATGCCACCTGGACAAAAGTTTAGCTAAATTAAACAGCCTAAAGAAACATCTTTAGCTGCAGTACGTCCATAATATGCCAACAGCACCACTCTGTGGATTAGTGGTGAATGCTCTGTAAATTGAGAAGTTGCCTTTCCAAGCCTTAGATCAATCACACTAAAGAAAAATGCAAATACATTTATATATATGTAATGTAACTGTTGCAGTGGTATAATCCTGGCATCACTAGAATTTAATGAACTACCTTATTTTTACAGCAGTGTAATTGAGAATATAAACTGGCTTGGTCAGGTCATGTATGTGGCATGCCTTCTACTCATTTCCTATAATGGCTTTGAGTATCAGTGAGAGAGTTTGCATGTGCTGAATTCATAACCAATGCCTTGCACTGTACCAAAATGAGAAGCTGACCCTGAATCCCATCCTAGATTTACACCTGAAGTTTCTCTTTAGTGGTAGCTGCAGCAGAATCCATGAGAGACAGCTCCAAGTATGATAGGAACTCAGTAACTTTAAATACTCAAGCCAATTTTAAACTGAATTCTCTGGGTCTGCAAAAAAGTGGGCTAAAAGGAGTTTTGTTTCAAGATCTGAGAAGAAATCAGGGCTGAGACTGGGGGATGATGTGGGGGACCCATACAGCTCCATCTTAGGCCTGTGCTCTTCAACATACTGGACAAAGGACTAGAAGGGATACTAAGTTCCCAGACAATACAAAACTGGAAGGAGACGTTAACTCCCTTGAGGGCAGGGAGACCTTCACAAATTAGAGGACCTGGGAAATTACCAACCATACATAGTTCAACAGGGGAAAGTGCCTTTATATTCAGCATCTGGGATGGGGCAGCCCTGGATGTATGGACAGTCTGGGGGTCCTGGTCAGTTACAAGTTGAACATGACCCAGCAGTGCCTTGGCAGCCAGGAGGGCCAGCCCTGTCCTGGGGGGCATCAGGCACAGCATCACCAGCTGGGCCAGGGAGGGGATTGTCCTGCTCTGCTCTGAGCTGGGGCAGCCTCAGCTCAGGTGCTGGGAGAAGTTGTGAGTGTCACAATATGAGAAAGACATTAAAGGTACTTATTAATTTAAGATAAAGGGAAGCCATAAAAGCAGTGGGTGTGATCACTTGGTCTGTTCCAAATGAAGAGGAAACTGAGGACAGACCTCATTGCAGTTACAGCTTCCTTTTGAGGGGAAGAGGAGGGGCAGGCACTGATCTCTTCTCTGTAGTGATCAGTGACAGGACCTGAGGGAATAACCTGAAGCTGTATCAAGAAAGGCTTAGGCTGGATATCAGAGAAAGGTTCTTCACTCAGAGAATGATCGGGCACTGGAACAGGATCTCCAGAGAAGTATTCACAGCACTCAGTGTTCTCAGGCAAATAGTCTAACTCCTGGGGCTGGTCCTGTGCAGGGCCAACTGTATTCAATGATCCTCATGGGTCTCTTCCAGTTTATTCTGTGGTTCTGTGAACATAAGCAACTACAAAATTTTCTGTTGAAACTGACTGTCTCCCACATTAGACACTTCAGCCTGACAGCCAGCTGTCTGGACTCAAGATACTTAGCCAGTAATCCCACCTGACGGACCTCAGTGGGATAAAAGAAATACTTCCTACTTCCCCATCTCTAGCTACAGTGGTGTTAATTCGTGTGTCCATCAGAAATGAGTGCAGGGACGTGTGCTGTCTTGATGCTGCCTCTGTGCATCCCACTGTGCGTTTCGCACCAAAAAAAGAAGGGCTGGCTATACAGTTGTTACAAAGTTCTGCTTTTGCAAACAAATCTTACCACCTGTGCTACGCACAACCTTGACTTCACAGAATGACAGATATGCCGAGTTGGAAAGTATCCAGAAGAAGCATCGAATGAACCCCTGGCCCTGCACAGCACCATCCCCAAGAGTCACACCATGTGCTGAGAGCATTGTCCTAACGCTTCTTGAACCCTGTCATCTGGTACTGTGACAACTTACTTCCCTGGGGAGCTGTTCCAGCGCTCAACCACCCTCTAGCTGAAAAATCCTTTCCTAACATCCAGGAAAACCGCCCCTGACACAGCTTCAGGCCATTCCCTCAGGTCCCGTCACTGGTCATTAGTCAGGCTTGAGCACCTTGAGAAACCAGTGCAAAAAATAATTGTCCATGAGCATATCTAAATTCTGGTTCTCTATACTCATGCATCATTTATGGGGTGATTATCTCCTGGCCCCCCAAGATCATAGGCAAAAATTACAGGAAGGAAAAGCCTTTGTACCAAATAGATCATACATGGCCTCTCAGTTTCGGTCTGTAAGTCAGAAGAAACCAGGCAAAAAACCTCAAAACCAAAAATCAAAAACAACAAGAAAAAAACCAACCACAGAACCAAACCCCACCGGAAAAATCCACCCCCGGTACTTTGTTTAAATTGTTAATTAGCAGTCTCTCGGCCGAGCCTTTCCCCAGCTGCCTCCGGCATGCGCTGCTCTGGGCGGCGCGGGGAGAAAGAGGGAAGTGGGAGGAGGGCGGGCTGCAACTGGTGTATGCGTCTATACTCTTCTCCTTCGGCCCTCGGCGTCCGGAGCGCCCTTCGCGCGGCGCCGCTGCTTGCAGCTACACAGCACTTCCTCAGCTCCCGCCTCACGGCAGTGCAGTCTAAGCCCCTGCCAGGAGGGTCTGCGGGCGCCCATGCCAGCATTCCTCCCTCCCTCCCGCTTCGCAGCCCGCCCGCCGCCATTTTAAGGCCCGTGCCGAGAGCCTGGGCCGCCGGTGGGGCCCGCGCCTGCCCTCACAGGGCACGTCACCGGCTTGGGGGCTGCGGAGGCCGGCTTTTTGTCTTGGTTGTTAAAATTAAATACTGTGATTTCTTGTAGTGTGGCCTGTCCTGCGTTAGTGTCTGGCTTGAAAGCAGCAGTGAGCTCCTCACAGCAGGTTGCCTGAGCAGGGCAGCACGTTCTCCATCGTGCTGATGTGATTTTTGGCGTTCCTTCCACGTTTCGCAATTTCTTAATAAAACGGGAAGCAGGGGGAGAGCCCGGGGGCGTAGCAGCTTTCTGAATTTCTGCGTGTCGATCAGCCTTGAAGTTCTTTTTTAGCGATCAGACTTCAAGTTCTTTTTTAGATCTCCTCTGCACTCTTTCCTGTTCACTATCAGACCAAGAATAATACTGTTCAAGATGAAGACACAAGCAAATGCAGTAATATTTGTAAATGCAAGTAACTGTCTTCCCTCCTCCTTCTTCCATTAAACGGACAACTCAAAAAGGAACATTTTTGTTTCTGGAGATTTGTTGTAATATAACAATGCGTTTGGTTGAGTTTGGAGAGGAATGTGAAACACAGTGAGGGAGAAGGCCTCCCCTACACTCCTGAAATAAATGGATTTTCAAACTGGGCATCCTCATGTACACAAGCAATTTTTCATTGACCAGGCCAAAGTGTAGTTACTCTAAATGTAATGGCTAGCTGTTCTTAGGTATCTAAGGAAGGAGGGCTAGTAAGTCAGTGAAACCCACCTTGTCTCTGTATAAGATTCTTTTTCCCCAGAATGTTTCAGAGTAATTAGTCTGTACAACATGTGTATGCAGGAGCCATGTGACAGACCAAACATGAAAATATGTGGTAAGGTCTTAGACATCGTCTGAGTTACAACTTTACTGAACTTAACATTGCTGTTGAAGTTCA
This sequence comes from Sylvia atricapilla, assembly GCF_009819655.1. Lineage (NCBI taxonomy): Eukaryota > Metazoa > Chordata > Aves > Passeriformes > Sylviidae > Sylvia > Sylvia atricapilla. The sequence continues at coordinate 36,655,884 of NC_089174.1, forward strand.
GCTACTCTTAGCCATTCACCAAGCACATGTTGTGCGTAATAAATACCTGCAAGTGGCAAGGCAGACCAGTAAACCATACCCTGTCAGCATGCAACTTGCAATCCTGGGCTAGAAATCTCAAGTTAGGCTGTATAAAGATCGGTTTCAGTGAATGGCTCAACCAAGTGGTCTTGAAAACTCATCTGTGATTTCTGACCCATATCCCTCTTCTGTTATCTTGCCACACTGTTCAAGTTTCTCCTTTGCTTTCAGTATTATGGCCCCAAGTGTATTCTATGCTACTTTCCACACCACTGTTTCTTGCAGCCTCTAATTAAAGATGCCTCTGAATAAAGCCTTCTGCTTGAACAGTTAAGAGTGCCCCTTTGAAAAGCCTCTTTTGTGGATGACCATCTTGTGGAACACAACAAAGATAAGCCACTGCAGTAAAGACACTGTTTTACTTTGTAGCCACTTCACTTGTCTCTGTCTCAAATTAATTAGCACTGCTCTGTCTTCTGTAATAACACTTGGATGAGGTGAATGGAGCTTTCAGGGAGTAAAACTGCAGCACACCCTCCCACCAGCCTTGAGTAACAAAGCAGACTACAGAGTGGTCATTAGAGGTGGTAAGTGATTAGGGGTGAGGTGGAAGTCAGGTGAATGGGACTGCAATTGACCCACACAACCCCCAGCTTCCCGAAGTACTAGCATTTATATTATACATTATTAAGCAAAAGGTTCAGAGTGATCCTCACATTGCTAAATTGTAAATTAAATACCATTTACGGTTATTTTGCCTGAAAAGTCGCCACGTATTTTAATTGATGTCATTTCCTGATGACTGCTTCTTGTTCTGCCTATGCTTAAAATTTCCGCTGTATCCTTGGGCACCCTAGCATATGAACATCTGCATCAGTGGAGGAGAGGCTACATCTACCTGCGTGCATATGCTGCAGTCCATATTAGAGCTGCTGAGTTTTCTCCATGAATTAATTACACTTGAGAACAGTGCTACAGCAATGTGCAGGCAGAGACTGTATTGAGACTGCTGAAATCCAAGGCCTACATTTATAGGGTTGTGTGGGTCAATACCTTATGTTTGTGGCATGAGCGTCATAGAAACAAGTTGCCCTGGAGATACCCCAGCTTCTCTGATGAGCATTCACCCGTGGAGCAGCTCTTTTGGAACCCTCCTGAGAACAATTCTCCTCTTTCTGTTGCCATCATTCTTCATGTCTTGCTTCCAGAAGATAATGTGGGTATAGAACAGTGAGTACTGCAGCTTTCATTCATCCCGAAGGCAATAATCTCTGTATTCCCTTTGAGTAAATCTCCAGGGATGCATAAGTTCACGATAATTTGCATTTACTCATGAACAGCATCCCTGTAGGGGTATTGAAATTGCTTGTTATATTATTTGAGTCATCATAGCTCTAGCTGAAGGCCACAAAACTCAAAAGGTTTCTTGATATTAGCCCTTGGCCCTCCTGCCTTGTGTCAAATTTTGCTGTTAAATATAAAGTGCAACAACTTTTGGCTACAAGTGAATTACACTTCTCAGATATAAATAAGAACAGGAATTGATATTTTATTGTTATGTGCTCCACGTGTAAGTAACCTTTTGGACAGGAAAATTTTTGTATGTGAAGTATAAACTCCTCTCTGAGGCTTTGCTTTTATTTTCAGTGTGAGTACCCATGCTGCAGTGATTTGATTTGAGCACATGACTGCAAGATGTTTTATATCAAGTCAGTGGTAATCCTGAGGTAAATTTAGTGGTAGCAGGACCAGGTTTTGACGAATGTCAGTCTCCATGCAAGGAGACAGAAAACAGGCATGTTTTTATGGTCAAAAGCAACCAGTATAACTGATGAGTCTACTTACTGAGCGCTCCCTCTGTCCCCACTGATGACAAAAACTATCACTGACAGAAATCAGGCTGTATCTTCTTTCACCTCAGAAAATTAAGAGGAAAATAATGATCCTGCTGACAGATAAGCTGTGAAGAATGAGAATAGTGAAGCACAGTGTATTAATTATTCAATATAAATTGTTCACACGGCTTTCCAGCAGGCACTGTCTTCTCCTCCTACTACTCTTTTTTGCTCTGCCTGCATCTGCCTGAAGTTCTGACTGGACAATGATGCAACTGACCCCACTGAAACATTTTCCATCCAGTGTGCTTGTTGCATTCATGGCTTAATATTCAGCTTATTCATAGTTCAGCATTTTTCATACTTGTCTACAAGGGCAAGATGCTGAGAAATATGGAAAATAGAAGAGCACAACTGCAGGAAGTGGATTGTGATGTGGAGCAGGGTCACCCTTATCAGGATGCAGCTGTCAAAAGCTCATGGAGCCTGATCAAGCAGTACATTTTAACCCATACATGTGTCCCAAGAACTTCAGGGGGTAACCTATGTGATTATGTTTTTTCATGTAATTAAGGGTGTATTGGATCTTTTTAACCTCTTTTTAATCCAATAAAGAAAAAAAGAAGTAAAAGCTTTGGTAAGTCTTTGCATTAGAAAAAATCCTGCAACCTAGCTGTTTTTCTCCAAAAGCTCTTTGCAGTGACTGATGCTTATTTTTTTTAAGTGGTCCCTGAAGGCCATTATTCATCATCACAGAGTTCAGCACAGTCAAGTAAGAGACTCAAAGTTTGAATTTTTTCTAAAAAACATTGCATGATCATCTCTGCCCTTGACCAGTTAATATAACTGCCCCAGTCATCACTCTGTTGCTGCCTGTCCTTGCCTACATGCCCTCAGCCATGTATGACATGAAACAGTATGTGAACTGACAACAAACCTTGGTGTGTGTCTTTTCAGCAGCATCACTTGAATGAGCTACTCTGGCCATAAGACTTCTGTTTATCTTCCGGTTACAGATACTTCTGTGGTCTCGCTGCACCTCATGCTGCAATTTCATGGTTTGTGGCTACAAATAATTTGCTTTTATTTCTCCCTGTCAAGCCAGTCAGCCCTAAGTTTGCATGTTACAAGATGAATTCTGCTTTGAATGTGATTAATACTTGCACCAGAAGAGATACCAGTGTACACTGCAATTATGAAAGTGACAGATCGCTCTGTGATGAACAAAGACTTAGCTCCAAATTGCTAGTTCCACCAGGTATATTTAAGATCACTACAAGTGGGTTTGTTTCTTTTTGGTTTTTGTTTTTAATCTCAGAGGTTCTAAATCTCTGAATAAAACCTAAGTGGCCATACTGATTTTCCTAGTGTTACAACATTTTCAGAAAAAGATTTCTCAGACTATTTTCCTGTTTCCAGGCAACCTTGCTGAGGAGAAAGATAAATTGAACATTGTGCTAACAGATTGACATAAAACTTTGACAGCTATTTTTAACAAATGTGAATCTAAAATACTGCACCAACCAGCTTCATTCAAAATCTGTGATCTCGGCTACTATAATACCTCTCTAATTTATTTCTTTTCACTTTTGCCTGAGACACACAATCCACAGAAAGCAATCCAGATCTACACTTATTGGCAGGGTGATATGAAAAGGCATGGTGCTTGTTAAAAAAGTACCTCTGGCAGCTTCTTCCCTAAGCTGAGAATAATCTGAGCTAAAAAGACAAATAGATTGTGGACCAGAAGACTGCTGAAAGAAAGCATGTCTGGAGAGAACAGAAATACTGACATTTAATTTTTTTCTCTTTTATAGACACTCTGGAACTCAGTGTCTACACAAGTGTGATCAGTCATAAGTTGAGACAGAAGAACAACTATAAGTCCTTTGTTAAGATCAAACAAAAGTCCTCCTTCCCTCCAAGACAGAACAAACATCAGTAGGTGGTTCACTACATCCACATGATTGAGAACCGAAGAGCAATGGTTTGCGGTTAACTGATAGCAAGCCTAGTAGCCTCTTCTTGACCTGTCTGAGGGGCCAGGCACGGCAAAAGGGGATCAGTTTAGCCTTAGTTGTGGCTAAACTTTTCAGAGTTTCGTGACAACTAGAACATTGTCTTATATGAAGGTACTAGCTAGTAGAGCATACTATCCTGTATTTAAAACACAATAATGAAACATAGTACAGTATTTTATTCTGAGGAATATTTGATTCAAAAGGGTCAGTAGAATACTACATATGGTGGAGCAAGTGCTTCAGCACAGGTAATCATCACCAAAAACAGTGAGTCTGATTCTCTTGCTTCTGTACTGAGGGCAAAATTCCCATGAAGGAAACTTAATTTGCACCCAGTGAAATTTTGTATATTCTCTATGCTGATTTACATAATTTTTAAGTCTAGCTAGGGAGCAGTAAGATAAAAACTGAATGCAAATGAGCTAATGAGGGTGCTGCTTGGGTTCAGGAGTCAATGAAGATAAACTTCACAAATTTTGCCAATCTGTTTCTCTTAATGTCTGATATATTTTTCACTGGTTTTGGTTTATTGTAGTAAAATCCCTTGACTTCTTAGTTTTCAGTGTCTTACCTTTGCCTCAGATATGTTAGCAGAAATCTGCCTTTGGACTGTTAAAAATCAATTGTACCCTATTATATGTGTCGTGTTTTTGGTAAGCATTAGCTACCGGGCCTACATGCTGAATAATACTTCAGAAACGAAGGTGATCTTGTTTCTGAATTGCTGTGTGCTCTGATCAATGACACTGCATGGTGCATGGGTATCCTCTTCCCTCTCCTGATGCAGCTGTTCACAGCTGCAGGTCCTGACACTCGGATGGGCCTCTGCTTCTAATGTGCAAGGGTTTTCCATTCACCTAGATCTCTCAGTGGTAGTTGACACTGCTCCTGGGGTCCCATCACTGTTAATATGTTTTGAGAATTACTTTTTTTTTTCTACCTCCTTTGTTCTGTGTTCATCAGTAGTTTGTTCATAGTATCAGAGTTTTACATCTTGATCTTTGTCTTGTCTTTCTCTCTATTTTATGGAAACTGATTTAAAGTAATTGCTTCCAAGTAACAATGATTGAGAGAATGTGTAATATGGCCATCATTAAAAGGAACATGTTCTTCATTATTACAAGAGGAAAACACAGAGCTATCTTTTAACCCTGGAGAATTTAAAGCACTTAAAGTAAGGGTCAATTTGGTGGCTATGGAAACTATAACTATTCTGCTCTCTAGTAAATGGGATGAACCAAGCTGTCAAGTTGGCTGAGTAACAGCATCCTAATGCTTATCATGCTTTATTAATGAAAACAGAAGTGTAAGCCAGATGTAGGGGCATGTACTTTGGCAGTCTCTTCAAAGGATACACTATCTAACAAGACAAGAACAGCACCACTTTTGATGCTATTTAAGAGTACTGTTCTTATAATGATCAGGACATGAATTCAAGAATGAGCACTCTTGCTTAAGTGGCGGAGCAGGGTGAGTGTCTGATGTCCATGAGTTATCTGGATGTGTGCTACAGGAAGGGATTTCATTAATCATAGCAGAAAATTGGTTGTGGTTTATAAAAAGCTGTGCTTTCATGTGAACATAGAAATACGGGGTAACATATTTATGCCTTACATGAAATAAAAAATTAGTATCAAGTTCTTTCATAAAATAGAAACTGTCAACGATCTGTTGTTTCTAGTACTGGTGAGAGGTTTTTACATTTTTCTGTAAAATTGTGAAAGCTTTCCAAAACATTTTAAATGCATAATAATTCCGTTTCAGTAGTAGCATTTTAATTTTCAAAACATAAAAATAACTTGTGGGGAGTTGGGAGTGCAATAAGCTTTATTATCTAATGTTAGTGTTCCCATGGACAAGCAACATGGTCTTCAACATGCAAAGCACAGCCATAAGGCATTAACAGAGAAATTGCAAAGGCAAGAGTGACCTTTCCAGTCTGTGGGAATTCCTCTTCCCACATTTGGTATTAACTCATAAATGCAGGTAAGTAGAACTCAAAGCCTCCCAACTCTTAAGTTTTGATTTTAGAATATGTAGCCTCACTTTAGGTAGCTGTGTGTTCAGTCCAGAATTAAATACTTACTTGTCTTAGCCTTCCAGGGCATGGGTCATTCATATTTCCCTTTTATGGCTAGTAGAAGTTACTCATTGCTGTTAATGTAAGAGTCAAAGTGCATGAAAGTTCAGTTATCCCAGTGGTACCCAGAATAGGTGTGACCCAGGTAGTCTGGAGTGCTAGATGGCCGATGTCCCACTCCTTAGCAGCACTTCATTTAGACAGACTTCTTCATTTTGGAGAAGTACAAGTGACACGTTGAAATAATGCTTCATTTGCTGTAAAGATGCTTCAAGTGGGTATGCTTCAAATAATCAGTTTGAGGTGAGTGGGAAAATCGTGGTTTTTCTTGCACTACACTGTCAGGAACAGACAGGCCAGTGGGTGGCAGAGCAGCACATCAAAGGGCAGGAATCAAGTAGCAGTGGTGAAGAATGAGGGAGCTCAGGCTGAGGCAGAAAGTCTCACATGAAACATGATGCTTAAATGCATCTGTGTGTCCGGGATTCAGAGAAAATGGTACTTTGCACTGAGCATCCAGGTGATTTCTTCATTATTCTAAGATGACTGCCTAATCTTTACGTGATTTAGATTTTTTTAGATATAGCTCATGATTTTAAGAGAATTTTCTTCTTTCCATGATTTACCTGCTTAATGTGGCTAAGAGATAGGTATAATAGTATGTTTCCTGACAATCTAAGGCAGAAAAATATCGTGAGATACTGCTTAGGGCTTCTGACAAGTTGTGTTCAACACAGCGTGAAAACCTCTCTCCAGGAGACTGTGCAGATAGTCTTGGACTTCTTTGTGCTGAGTACAGTAAATTAAAGGTTTTCACAAATATTGTCACTGGAGCATTAGATGTTAAAGTAAGTACTGATTTCAATGAAATAAATTCAATTTTTGTGTTAAACTCTGAAAATACTGTTTTTTAGACACACTCAACTATATATCTTCAGAAGGAATATTTTTAGTGGAAATCTGTGTTTTTCATTGAAAAAAGATTAAAACCCCCTGCTCTAGCTTCAAACATTAAATTATAAGCATTTCTTTCATATGTTTCCCACAGCAAACAGGCTTCCTTCATATCCCAATTTCCATGGAAAATATTACTTTGAGTCATAGTTTGTCTTTTTCTTTCTTTCTCTTGCTTAAAGACTTAGTTGTTCTTACTGCTATTCCCTACCCTGAAATATGTGATACCTGGCAGTGTGTTTAGTAGCAGAAATGAAGAAGTTCAGGAGAAAGACTGAACTGGATGCATGTAGCATGCTCTTTTAAAAAGCAAGGAAAAGCAGCTTTACTTCCACAATTAAGATCATTTAACAGAGAAGACTGTTCTGATTTGGAGAAAAATCAGTACTTGAGGAAGTAACAGAGGTACCTTTCTGCATAGTGAACTGAAATTGTCCTTCACTCTTCTGTGCAAAAAGTGAAGAACATTATCTTTACCTTATACTATACCACCAGACAGTTGCAATATACAGGGTACAGCGCTCAAAGCAAGGCTGTCCAGGTGCAAGTGGAAAATGCTGCAAAAATTCCATTTGTCAACATAGATCATCAGTGAAAACATGTCTTAGTAAAACTATTTCAGTAATGCTAAATGATCCTTACCCAAGATTTGTTTCTTGAGGTTGTCTCTGAACAAGGAGAATACTGGTTTAATTTCCTGTGTCAGAACATGTCCATTTCCAGTAATCCATGCACTGAGAAATCCAGTTATAGAGATTATTGTGAGTAAAATACACAAGTGTTCTTGGAAAGCAGCTGTGCCATTCAAGTGTCTGTGCTATGTAGTTAGGTTGAACTGTAATAGGAATTTCTAATTTCTCTGAAGTTCTTCTGAGGGATTGTTATGAAATATGAAAACATTCTTCTGGTTTAAGATAAACAAGAAATATATATCAGATAGGAACTGGCAAAATAATAATAAAGATTATTAAAATGATAAGGATAAGAAGAAAAATATCTGTAGAAGATCACATACCATATCACATCACATTTATTATATTAATTTTTTGAAGGAAGACTGGATTATATGACTTTGTCAGTTGCTCACAGTTAGAGATGCAATGACAGCTTTGAGAGCAGAATTGCTGTGGAAGATCCTGAACAGAACAATGTATGTTGATGATGAAAAAAGGGGACAGTTTAAAAAGCATATATTGATATTGTTGCTTGGGCAAAAGTCTCCTTGTCACTCTGAGTGACCAATCAAGTGCAGTAAGCCATTGTTGATTCATATCCAAGGGAAGGATGCAGTTTTAGAATAAGCAGCGAAGTTTCTGTTTTGAAACCAAGAATTCTCAATTTATGCAGCTACAGCTGAAGACAGCTAACTAACTAATCCAGGTACCTGGATCCTACTTAACCAAAATTCCCATGCTTTTCACTTTAAAGAAGTAGAGTTAATGAAGCAAGGCTTTTAGCTTTGATATTTCACTTCATTTAAGGTTTCTCAGACTCCTATGAGAAGGCAGGCACAATTTATTGGTTAAAAACCTACATTACATGATATGCAGTTCAGTTGAAGAATTTTATGCCATCGGCTTTCAGACTTTTAACACAATTAATATATCTTACAATGATGTATAGAAAGAAATAAAGAGTGCAACCTAAAGCCAGAAAACAAGAATACTATCTCAAAGTGCATGTTTATTTAGAAATGCAATCACATTGAAAGATTGACATAATGTAAATGTGCCCCTCTAGTATTCTGTGACTTAAAAATTATTTGTCTATCATCAGCTGCTATTAGCAATAGCAAAGATATGTTGTCATGACATTTCAGTTATCCTTTTTCATTATCTTACTGCCTTTTGGCCATTGAAAAAAAACTTCAGTAAAAAAAATAAACAAAAACAAGCTCTGGATCATAATAGCACACTACACTTCATAAATATTGCAATTTTCAGAGACAGATAATTAGTTGCCTCATTTGTTATTCCAGAACATGTAGAATCTAAGCAGAGCATTGTGATTACTAGCTGAGTCCTTTGGTCTCCAATTTGTAGTATGTCCAGTTGTTAATATATCTAGTTTATCTAGACTGGAGATGCTCATACAAGAATTCTATAGATTATATATTGGAAACTTTAAAAGTTTTGTATTTAATGCACCAAATGACTGTGGAAGGCTGCCTATGATTTACTTTAATTCTAGATAATGAAAGCCAAGATATGACTCTCCATAATCCCTATAGCATTCTTGTGTGTATTTTTTCATGTTTCTGAGCTGACTAACATTCTATCCTGTATTTTGCTATATGAAAAAAGGAGCTCTTTCCAAAAGCTGAACAGCAGCAGCTATAAAAAGTCTAAAATGCTTTTCACCTTCAAATCTAAACCTTAATAAGCAGCACATAAAGCTCTTCATTTAACCTTTCCTGTACTCTGTCATGTGAAATGCAGAGGATAAACAGAACTGACTTCATATTATGTTTCAGGAAACTTTTATTGAGTTTCCCCAAGGCAGTTGGATAGCCAATCAGAAATATTAAAAAACAAACTTGTGTGTGATACTAGAGAACAGATCCAATAGCTTTTGTCATCTAACAGTCTGCAGCTAAAGTCTACTGCTGAGATCCTGTTGAAGGACTTGCGGAAAGTTGTTGCTTGCATCTGGACATCAAGATTAAAAGGGACAACCCTGGAAAGAGCAGTCTACCATTTTGGTAGCTGTTTCAACAGCTGGGTTTACTTTGTCAAACCAAGCCTAGTTTGCATGACAGTAAAATTGGCCAGGAACCATTCTCTGGCATGGAGGACAAACAGGCATGGCTTGCTTTAAATCTTATAGATGAGATCTTATGTTCTGGAGTAGTTTGTCTTCATCTGTGGGACCACTTTAGAGAAGTTAATGTCCTATGGCTATTCCAAGGCATGCCAAAATACTGCTTTGGAAAGGACTAGCTGGTGGCAGACAGCTCATGCCAATATCCAGACACATCTGCCCCAGCCTTGTTCTGTGTACAAAATTTGGGACTTTTTCATTCAGGTCCCACTTTGTATGTGGATATAATATATAGAGTGGTTGCAGCATAGGATGGTAGATATAATATAGTGTTCCTTTTATTTTCTTTTACTTTCTTTTTAAGTAAAAGTGTAAGCTATAAGACTAAGTGTAAAAAGGAGCAACACTTATTAATATTTCAATATCTAACCTTTATAGTTAGACTGAATGAGAGCTTTTCAAAACATTTCCCTAGGGTAGGAGCTGCTTGGCTTTTAAGAGCAAGAGTGGATATCTTTTCTTATTAAAAAAACCTCAAGGCAATCTTGCACAATTTTGGTATATTAAATCATAATCTTGTAAACATGTAGAAGATTTCAGATGGGTATATGGTGTTCTGTGTAAATTCAAGCCCTCTGACAGTAGACATATTTCCCTCACCTTTTCTGATCCTTAGAAATAGTCCCTAAATCTGCAAGACTAAAATACTGAGAATAGAATAGAATAGAATAGAATAGAATAGAATAGAATAGAATAGAATAGAATAGAATAGAATAGAATAGAATAGAATAGAATATTTCAGTTGGAACAGACATAATACAATCATTTAGCTCCACTATGGACCAATCCAGGGCTGTATGCAAGTTATGAAGAGACTTGTGCAAATATCTCAGTAATACTGACAGGTTTGGGATATCAGTCTCCTCCTAAGGAAGCCTGTTCCAGTGTTTGACCATCCTCTCAGTAGAGAAATGTTTCCTGATATCCAGTCTGAACCTCCTCTGATGCAGGTTCCTTTGAACCATTCCCATTCCATGTTCCTGGAAGCCAGGAAAAAAACAGTACTCTCTCTCCAGGTCCCCTCTAAGGAAGCTGTACATAACAGTGATATCACACCCCTGAGTTTCTTTCTCTCCAAACTAGAGAAATGACAGTATGTTTCAAAAATTGTTATGGCTTAACAATTTTAACCCAGAGCTCTCATCCACTCCTCACAGGATGTGCCTTCCAGCCCTTCCACCAGCTCTGTTCTCCTCCTCTGGACCTTTCCACTCTTCTCAACCTGTGGGGCCCAGCAGTGCACACAGGACTCAGGGTGAGGCCCCACCACGGCTGAATCCAGCAGGATGATCCCAATCACAGCTGGTGCTGCTGTGTCTGATGCAGCCCAGGATGGGGTTTGCCCTCCTGGCTGCCCGGGCACACGCTGCTGACTCACCCTGAGCTGCTGCCCACCAGCACCCCCAGATCCTTTTCTGCAGGGCTGCTCTACACACACTCCTCTCCCAGCTCATACTTGTGTCCAGCTTTACTGCATCCCAGGGGCAAAATCTGTATTTGCTCTTCGTAAATTTCATGCTACTGATAATTACCCAGTGCCCAAATGTATCCAGATCCCACTCTGCAAGGCTCTTGTGCCTTGAGAGAATCAGCAGCACCTCTCAGTTTGGTGTCATCAGCACACTTGTTAATGGTGCATTTAACTCCTGCGTCCAAATCATTGATAAGCTTATTGACCAGAACTGGTCCTACAGTGAATTCCTAAGGAATACCACTGGGGATTGCTCACCAGGCAGATGTATACCCTCATACTATACTCCCTGAAGTTCTGACATTCAGCCAGTTCTTCATCCAGTAGACTGTGAACCTGTTCATCTCACAGCTAGACAGCTTGTCCTGAAGATGCTGTTAGGAACAGTATCTAAGGCTTTACAGTGATCTGGAAAAACTACATCCACTAATTATGACGAAACACAATCAAATAATCTAGAAGGTTAGGAATGTGAGACAACATTGTACTGCCTTTTTAAAGTTTCCTGACTTAGCAAAACAAAGAAACCCTCATGAATTTATAACTCATGATGTTTTGTTAGAGTTTATTTCTGATGTTGTGCTGCATGGAGCATCTGGCAGTATTTTTACCCAGGTGCCTAGGTTTTGTGTGTTTTTTTCTTTCAGAGCTATTACTATCTGACTGTCCTTTCTTGATTGTCATCTGTATTACTGACCAAACAGATGCTCTCAGAACAACACTTGGAGCAAAATTTTTTGTTGGTATTGGTGCTGAGAGGGTAGATTTTATCTACTTGTATCATTCAGAAATGGACAGGAGCTGATCTGAAACATTAACTAAGACACTGTGATAACTGCCAAGAAACAAGACATTTCTGTAGGAAATAAGTCTTCGCCCATGACATAATAGAAATGGCTTTTTTAGCAGTGGGCTTCCTTCATTGGCATTGTTCTCCATGGTTCCTTTTCATTCCTACTCAAGCTGTAAGGAACCTGAAGGTTTCTTTCATATTTTCCCTTCAGATAAAATTCCTGTTCTCCTACATACTCCTCAAAATAAATTTGCTGAGTAAAAGTAGGATGTGATTAAGATACTGATGAAAGAACAGCTTTAAAGTATAAATAGAAGCTTTTGTTATGTTACTCTGACCAACACACTAGAAACTTCTGGCAATTTAAATTTCAATAACATACCATAGTATCTAGTATATTCCATTATATTTAAAAGAGACATCATTCTCCACATGAAACAGTCATATGAAAATTTGTTTCAGAAAAGAAATTCAAAGCATTTTTCAATGCTTTTGAGATCTGCTCCAGAGTCCCATTGCAAGGATTATGCTAAATATACCAAATAAAACTCTGAGAAAGAGAATCCAAGATTTAGAATAGTTGATACAGAAGGTAATAGCAGCCCTGTATCACTGATTAAGAAAACTATGCATTTCTTAATGGCATTTCTTAGGTTTATTCTGTTGCTGATATGTTTTCCACCTTTGCTAGGGTTTGTCTAACAAAAGCTGGTGAATGTTTGAAATATTGCTCTTTTACTAGGTTCTCCACAGTTTTCTTTTTGAACATAGGTTCTTCTGATACCTGGATCCTCTCCTATGAGATATGCCACATGCCTGGAGAGGAAAAGCTACATGACAGTTCTGGCCCAACACTTTCTAGTGGAGGCCACGTGGCACAGCTCCTGGTAGACTTTGCATGGCTGCAGGGCTGTATGTTGCAGTTCTTTGTTGCCCCAGGTAGCCAGGCTGCTGTATTGACATTACTGCATTTGCATTATCCACAGTACAGGAAAGACAATGTGACCCTGCAAGTATCAGGATTACTCTGGTCAATGCACCACCAATATTTCTATCTATTTGCAGCTTTCAAGAAATTAGATTGTATTTGTGTGGGATACAAGGAACCCTGTCAATCAAAAAAGGCAAGGCTCTGAAGTGACGTCAGAGTGTGTGATGGGTGATGGCTCTAGCTTCAGAAGTATAGGACATTGAACTGAAAACACAGAAAATGGAGAAAGAGGAATGACATATATTGGAGTACTTGTTTAGAGTAAGGCAAAAGACTGTGGGTTAAGGCTCTGAGGTTTGAGAGTAAAGCCTTAGTTTGGGAAGATGCTGCATACATAGCTAGGGCTGATAGGTAGTGTTTGCTGTTTTTCACAAATACCTGTGCAAGTTACATGGCTTAGCATCAAGGTTTGCTTGTCAGCAAGTAGGTAGCTCTTGAAAGGACTTTTCTTTCATGACGTTTTGTCTAACCTTCTTCCTATTGTTGTAACACAAATCTGAAGGAGAGATGATGAACCCTGCAGTGTGAAGCCCTGGTAAAATCACAGCTATTTTATAAGAAGGTTGTTTATGAAATGCAAAAATAGAAGAGGGACATTACACACAGAATGTAATGCTGTATCCTTTAATCTCTATGGATAAGCCTTCATGCTCAAGCTACATTTTCAGTAGAAAGAGTAATTTGTATCATGTAGAGCAGAAGCACTTGTAATGAAAGCAAATTATTTATATGGCTTTCATCTCTCTATAACATTAGACCGTTCTTGAACTTACATAACCTTACTCTTCTGAATTGCTTTCTGTCCAGCAGGGTTTTTCCATAGCAGATCTCCCATGATAACATTTTTTGTTGACGTGTACAAAGTATTTAGTTTTTATGATAATACCTCTTGAAGGCAAAGCACACACAGTGCTGGGGGGTTTTTTTTGCCATTTGTCTGTGCTTTTTAGCAATTAATAAAATGCATGGAAATGTATGAGATTGGTAGGTCTTTAAGGAAGAATTCATTCACCCAGTGAACATCTTAGTCCTTGTCTAGTAAATAACGATTTACAATATGAGTGGTAGGTTGTGGTTGTGATTGTATGTAGAAGAAAAGTCGTTGTAGAATATTATGGAGAAGCATCCAGGTAGAAGAGGAACCTGTAACTCCATAAATATTTTTTTTAACCCATCAAGCCAAAGTACCTAGCCAAGAGATGAGCAAATGTGCGTCCTTGCCAGTTGGTCATTCTAGACTTGAAAAACTTAAAACTGGGCCAGAATACAAAGTTATATGTTGATAAGACACAGCCATAGTTACTGTTGGCATGGTTACATCTCATGGCAAAGGTTTACAAGCTTTTCTGATTTCAAGGCATGCTGTGTCAGGATGGTCAGAGAATTGCTACAACTCTTGGGGTGCTGCCAACCAGAAGCCTCTGCCACTTTGGTCAGTATCACTCACCTTGTGAAGCGACGCCTTTCCATAAGGCCTTTTGCTGGTCTTGATATCATTAGAGAAAAAATCCTACCATACTGAGAAGTTTCACGTGATGGCTGACAATGTGATTTATCTTCTGTCATTATTTTTTGTGTATCTTCTGTGCTTTACAAAACTAAATGTTTCCAACAGCAGTTTGCAGTTACCCATGCCAGTGTACAACACTCTCTAAAGAACAGGATTAAAAAACAAGAGCAGACCTCTTCTACTCTTCCAGGATGAAAAGACACAGATCAGGCTTTAGTTACCAAGGTAATTACTTAACCCCTGCTTTGTGAGCTCGGTGGATGGAGACAGAGCCTAGTGTGCTAGCAGAGATCTATGTGAGGACATCCACCTAGCCAAGAACTTTTAACTGGCTTGAGAAGTATATTGCAAAAGCTGTTTTGTCTGCCAGTGTTTCCAGCATGGTGCACTGAAAGCTGGACATATAGGCTGATTTGTAGACAGCCTGCTCAGATCTCTCCACTGCCCTTCCCATGGCTTTCTGTGGAGAAGTGAAAGCAGGTCATGGTGCTGTGGTAGAGCTGTGGTACTCCCCCCACCCCCGATACATGCACAAACTTTTTTTTACTGGGATGTATTCTATCTTTGTGGTTTTGTCATTTTGGCTTTCTGGCCTTCCAGAAAAAAATGCTAGAGAGACTAAGATGTTGCAAAGTTATTTAATTCTTTTGTTTTTAAGAGAACATTCTTACCTGCTAGTTGTTTTGTTGGAGGGTTCTTTCTGGAGTCAACTGTCTGCATCAATATTATGTGAATATACTTCTCTTCTTACATGTTAGGTCTGACTTCAAAATACAACCTTGCTACAGGCAGATGCAAAGATGCCATAATCAATCAGACCACTTTTTAAAGCCAGTGTTTCTAGGCTTTGATTCATGTGGGACTGCTTTCTGGCTACTCTGGAGACTGGGCACTACATAACAATTAATTTGTAACACAATACCTTTTAATGGTATACTTCCATGAAAATGTTCCTTAGCAAGCCATATGTAAATGCTTCTTTGGATGCAAGTGAAAATCTGAGAATTTTATGAGGAGAATTCAGATGCATAGGATGATGGAGTTTCTCTATTTAGATCATGTAATCATAGAATATCAGAATTAGAGGAGACCTCAAGGTCCAACTTTTGGCAAATGCACAGTCTAGACAAGATAGCCCAGCAACTTGCCCAGCTGAAAACTGTTCAGTGTTGGGAGATCCAACACTCCCCTGGGGGGATTAAGTCAGTGGCTGACTGTTCTCATGGTAAAAATTTTTCCACTTGTGTCATGTGTTAAAATCTCCCCAGGAATTTTATGCCTTGCCTGTTCTGTGTTACTCCTTGTAAAAAGGAAATCTCCATTTTCTTTGTAGCCAATGCTTGAAATATTGGAACAGTCCCTAATCCTGGTGCATCTCTTGGAATAGATAGAACTGCAGTATCTCCTTCATGACTAATTATAAAGCATGTCAGGAAACAAGGGATCTTCTTCTCTTTCAATATTATCATGTGAGATTGAGTAGGCAACATTGCAAGGCAACTTTGGTTTTTGTAATCACATCACACTTACTTAAAATTTTCCAGTCTTTTTTTTTTTTTTTCCCCTCAGGATCCTGGGTGTGCAATAAATTTACCCAGCATCTCATGTGACAAAACAGATACTGCATTATGAGATGTTTCTCTACATACTTATTGCCACAAATGCTGTTCCCAGTATGGTGGTTACTATGGTCACCATCTTAGCTCTTACAGGCAAGGAAAATTAGTAAAAAAATATATTACTCAATATCCTCTGTCTGATAACTCCGCAGGCTGCCAGATAATGGCTGAGGAAACAAGACGTGGGACAGTGATGAATACAGCAAGAATTCTTGGAAGAGAAGGATTGCAAAAGCAGGAGTGTGGGTCCTGTCTTGTGCAATAACATGCTACATTTGTCAGCAATCATGCTGAACCAATGCTGTCTGCCTATTTGCTGACATACTTCTCATCTTAAGCTTGCGTAGAGAGAGAACTTGCCTCTTGAACTACTCTGGAAGTAAGAAAAATGTTTCTGTCTGGATTAACTGTATATCTTAAAATAAGCTGATCATCCCTTTGATAATGGTATAGGATATTGTATCCAGGAGGAAGAAAATACAATATCTTGCCTACTTTAAAACTTAAGGTGTGTGATAATAAGGATAAATGCAAGCAACTCTAAGTGAGGCCTAATGTACTAATACTTTTCTGAAATAAGCAATGGTATAGGAAATTCACCATCATTCTAATTGAAGGAGACTGTTTTCCTCAGAGCAGCTGCACTATATGGACTTACAGATCAAGAAATACCCATATGCTGTAGTTAAAAATGCTACCAGCTTCACTCTTGATGAAAAGTGAGCTTACCTGAACAGAAAGAAAAAAGTATATTTTCTCTCAAATATTTCACTTTTTGCTATCAAGTTGTTCTGAAAAGTCTCAACAAACAATATTTGAACCTATGTAAAATGCCCCTAGTAACAAATTTTAAAAAACCACAGGTTGTGTTTTCCTGTATTTATGTACTTATGTGCTACTACTCATCTTTTCAAAAAACCAAAAATAAATAAGTATGCTAAACACTGTCTCACACACCGTACTCTTCTGTTTCAAGTGTGACAATTCAAGGTCCAGAATTAAAGCATTTACTTAATTTGATAGTAGTGTTGACTATCAACATAGTATACACAACATAAGAAACAGAAACACCATTTGGCTGAGTAACTTATTCCTTCTGAAATACTCATCTAGAGAAAAGGATTAAACAATAAATCAGAAGAGTATATAAATTGATTAAATTTACATTTACTCAACCTCAGTCTCTTCTAGTTTTAGAAACAATAATTGAATATTCACACTGCAAAGCAAACGCTTTTAAAGGGAGTTCTAGTAAATGCATGTCAATGAACAATAACAGGATTCTAATCTTTTTCTCTGACATGAAGTGATAATCCTACCGTCCTAACAACAGTGTTACATACAGAGACAGAGTTGCACAGCTGGTACCTTACAATTTTAAGACCCAAACTGTATGGTGGGGAATCAAACAACTTCCATCTGCAAGAGAGAGGCCTGAAAATGAAGAAGAGTATAAAGCTGCCTAGTGTCTTTCTTAAAGAAACACCTTAAGGCTGATGGTTGCGCAGACCTTTTTGGACCCCAAAAGAGAATGAGCTGAGGGTTGATGCTTCATGTTGTTTTCTTTCATTCAAATGGACGATGCCCACAAGACAAATAGGGATCAAAGGGCTCCTTCTGTTCAAGCAGCAAGGACTGTTTATTGTGAGCAGAGAGAAGGAGGCAGAGTAAGTAGAAAATACAGTAGGTCTGGGTAGAAATCACTCTTCCTGAGTTAACAGAGTACTTTGAAGAATGGGATTAGGGGTATTGCAGACCCCTAGTTTTTGCATCCTTCTCATTTTTTAATGCATAGAGGTCAGAGTGCGGTTTTTATAAAAGCAAAACCTCAGTCTCCAGTGAGGCTAACTCCACTCAAGGTAAATCTCAGAATCTTACTAATGAAAGAATTTTTTTAATTCAAAGAATATAAAATAAATCAACATGTATATAAGAGTTTTCCAGTTTTACATTAGGCTTATTAATGAAATGCTGTATTTACCAGATGTAGTAATTATAAGGCAAAAATCCACTACTTAGTAGGAATCAATCTGCCTTTGTCCTTAAATTTCCTTTCTACTCATTTGCTCTGGATTCCACTCAGGAAAATAGTGTTAAGACTTATTTTATGTACACATTTTATTCAAATTAAATATTTATATAATGAAATTCATAGAAATACAGTACTTGAAAATTTACCTACTTGTAAATTACACTCTTTAGGAAGAGTCCCAAGTAAGCATATAATAGCAACTGATAATAACTGTCTAGATGATTACATTATTCTACTAAGTAATCATTTTGTCCTGACAGTACATGATATACTGTATCAATTTATTTTCAGTATGTAAAAGTATGACTGAAATAACCTGATTCGAAGCTTGTTTAATTTTGAACTAATTCTGTCATTTTTGTAGACCCTTGACTTAGATTTCAGAAATAAATACTCAGAATGAAATTATGAATTAAATAGTCACACAAGAGTTGCTTCTTCATAATAGTCCAATGACTGTTTTCTGACCTTTGTATCAACAGTACTGTAGGAAGTGTTTTGGACTTACATTCATTTTTCATGTATTTTTTGCACTTTAAGAGCAGCTGAACAATGTTAGCATTATCTTCTCATAATTCTGCACATTAGCAGAAAAGAAAATTATAACTCTGAATCTCCAAGATAAATCCTCCCTCAAGAATGTCTGGGGCTTGTCCTGGACAGTTCGTCTGTGTACTGTACTATCCAGATATCCTTTTATCAGCATGTTACGTCTAGTGGGATCCATAGCTACCTTGCATAGCAGAGACCACTTGCTAGAAGACTTGAGGCTCTCTGACATCTGCTCAGACAGCCTTTAAACTACTGTCAGATTTGGACTTATGAAAGATTTTCTCTCTTGACACTGGCAGGACCTATGAGGAGGAGGAGCATTAGCTACACAGCTGTGCTTTCCTTCTTGGGCATGTTTGGGGTAGCAAATGCCTCCTTACCACACAGCTGGCTGGAGGGCAGGACAGCAGCCTTGCCATTTGAGGTAGACACTCTTATCCTTTCCCTCCTGAGATACTCAGGAATGCCTTTTTGTGAGAAAGCACACAGGTCAGAATTTTCAATGTAGAATCCACTGACCTAGCAGTGCTGCTCTTACGGCCAGCATTAATTATAGATGATCAAATGCATAATAATTTGCAAAATGCAAGTATTTTTCCACCCTACTTTGTGTCCTGAGCTGCTAAGCAAGAACTCATGCAGAGTTCTTTTAGAAACAGGGAACAGTTTTTCATAAAGGGCCTCTCAATTTGTCCAAAGATCTTAGAAAACAGTAAGTGAGCAGTGTGTTTTTGCCTGCCTGCATAAAAGAGCTGAATTTGGTACTATGTTTTGTGTTCTTTCAAATGTGTACAAGCACAGTGGGGTGAGGTTTTTCTTATCAAAAGAAGCACAAATTCAATTCCAGACTTTAAGCTGTGGGCTTTAAGCCATAACAATTTTTGAAACATACTGTCAACTGTAAAAATAAAAAAGATAGTGCCTGTTCCTCCTGCACACCTAAGTTCAAATCTCTCCCTAGGCTACCAGCAAAAACAAACATGTGGCTCTGGTTCTGTTTTTTCTCTTTTGCATCACAGAACTGTTGCAAACCAGCATGACTTGGAACTTCTATTACAGGCACCAAATGCTATTGAAGAAAGGCAGTTTGAAAAGGGCAGGATGCAGCTGTAGTGAAATGTCCAGGGGATGGGAAGTGAGTGGCCAAGGAACATGAAGGTACAGAGGGAGTGATGCAGAAAGTAAGTGCATGTTTTGTGCCTTCCATCCTAAACATTAGTCCTCTTCACCACTTAATGGCCAGTTTCACAGAATTTGTATTTTTTAATCCTGTAGTCAACATCTAAACCTGAACATTCTGTGCTGCCAGCAAATACTGAAAACTGTTTTGAATTACAAAAATTGTAGAGAATTTCCTTTCAATTTCTGCCTTATAGTGTTTAACTCCTGCAGACATGAAGTCATATGACCTTTCTGCATCTAGACACTTAAACAAACTTGTGAACAATTTGCCTGAGAGGATTAGTGTTTTACCTTTTTTATTTATATCCTGGGCAAACTGTAGGATTAGGATTTGTCTGTCCATCCGAAAGCTACATCTGCATCAAAGCACATATGCACTGCTTTGTAAGTGACTGTAGCATACGAAAAAGAAAAAGAAAAAGAAAAAGAAAAAGAAAAAGAAAAAGAAAAAGAAAAAGAAAAAGAAAAAGAAAAAGAAAAGAAAACAAACAAACAAAAAAGGAAAAAGCTGCTAGATTCTGCATTCTACAGTTTATCTGGTTCTTAGTTTCATGTTTTGGAGAGATCTAATACAGGATCTAGGAATGTACATGTAACTATGTTACCCAATACTCAGATCTCTTCAGACTCCCATTCCCAGCTATTAGATTTAGGCATTTGAAATGCATTGGATTGGGAATCTGGAACCCATAAGAGTAGAATAGTTCTAAAGAGAAGTAAATGTTTTTTGTAAGGGGTAAATTGTATTTGATGGAAAGTTTAGAGGGAAGTAAGAATAAGCAATTTTTAGCCATTTGCCTACCACCAAACTTTCTCAGAATCATCAGTGGATAACAAAATGAGCTCATTTACATGGCTCTTCTCCGTATTTCTTACCCACTTCAGTGGATTAAAGGCTGCTAGAAATGAGTTTTGTTCTTTTATAACATTAAGTTTCCTTGCAGGTTATCTCCACAAGGATGCTATACAGAGGTGAAGGAGAGTAAAATAGATCCTTAGATTCAGAAAGCAAAATGTCTTAATAAGACAGCATGAGCAAGTTTCAAGGACAGGTTATGCCTTTCCCATTGCTACGATTGTCTATCTTTTTTTTGTTTGTTTGTTTTGGTTTGGTTTGGTTTGGTTTTTTGTTGTTTTTTTGTTTTTTTAATGCTAAACAACTGCAGGATTCCATCTTGTTTCAATAGGTAATGGTGAACATAGAATATGGTACGTATTTTTTTTCACAAGATGTTGTCCTGGACCATGTAAACAACTCCGATACTGTAATGCTAGGATTGCTTCAAAAACAACAAATGGGACCAGGATGAGAGTTTATGAAGAAGCAACCACCCTCTATATATTGTACAGTCTCATCAAGCCATATCTGGGGTTTAGTTTCTTTTAAGTCAGACCAGCTCATGACAATACCATGGCAGGATGGGAATCAAGTGCACCAAGCCAGCACTGACAAACCTTTGTTAGCCTGGATGCCAGTTCCATGCACAAACATATTAGTTGCAGATCTCTCCTTTCCCTGATATTAGATCTTCAGACTGCATTGCCACATTACCGCATTTAACATGGGAAAAAAAAACCCCTCATGCTTGAAACACAGTAGCATCTAGCAATACTAAAACACTGGAAGTGTAAAGGCCAGCTTGGATGCAGCTTTGAGCAACCTGGTCTAGTGGGAAGAGTCCCTGCCCATGGCAGGGGTTGAAAATAGATGATCTTTAAGGTTCCTTTCAACCCAAAACCATTCATAATTCTACTGTATAGAGAGACGTGGAGCTGCTGGAGAGAATCCAGTGGAAGAACACAAAGATAGTTATGGGATTGGGGCATCTCTGTTCTAAGGAAAGGCTGAGGAACGTGAGCCTGTTCTACCTCAAGAAGAGAGGACAGAGGGGAGCTCATCAATGTATATCAATATCTGAAGCGTGGGGTTCAAGGGATCCAGGCCCTGCTTGGTGGTGCCAAGCAATAGCACAAGAGGCAACAAATTGATGCACAGCTGGACATAAGGAAGAACTTTACTGTGCAGGGTAAGCAAGCACTGGAACAGATTGTCCAGAGAGGTTATGGAATCTACCTCACTGGAGATATTCAAGAACTGTCCGGACACAATCCTGTGGTATGTGCTCTGGAATGAAGATGCTTGAACAGGGAGGTTGGACCAGATGGCCCATTGTGGTCCCCACCAACCTTGCCCATTCTGTGATTCTGGGGCATGCAGAGGGTTGACAAACCTCTAAATTAAGTTGACAGATCCCACAGTCACTACAGCTGATTGTTTTCTGGTTCTCAGTCTTTTCCATCACACACATTTAAATAGGTCTTAGACTTCCCTGTAACAGAGGTGGAGGCCCTTTCTGATCACTGATAATTTCCCCAGCAGGAAGCAAAAAATTTTTGGCACACAGAGTTATCTGTCTTTGCACAGTCAGACAATTTAATTATTGACCATGACAGCATTTCTTTCAAGGCTTTACATTTCTTAGATGGATTCACCGTCTCCAGCATGATGATGCTTTGCTGTGTACTAAAAGATATTCTACTAATATGGGACATAGGATTTCTTGAGTTTTGATAGTGAGAGGCTAATGAATGGCCCATTGATTTTTATGATTTCAGCTTCCTTTTCATCTCCTTAGAAATAAATATATGTTTCAAAACATCTCCATGGAAGAGTGTTTCATTGCCCTTAACCACTTTTCTGCTTCCTGTATCACAGTTTTTTTCTTGAGCTCTTTTCATTACAGAAGGGTACAGGGCCATTCCCTGTGATTCTGTTAAGTTCAGATCTATCACAAGACAGCAGTGTAGAAATTTTGCTGTAAATAGAAAGACATTGAGTTCACTTCTAGTGAAAAACTTTACAGCTTAATAAGTTGTAAAGTATTTCTCCCAAAACAACAAAAAACATTAGCTTTCATGGGAGGAAAGAGCAGAGTGACTCACTACTAAAAGGCAAATACTAATTAAAGGCAACTTTAGCAGCTTCCTCAGTGAGCAGTATTCTCTTCTGTTAGGAGAGAATTACAGAACCTAACATAACCTACTTCATTTGGAAGTGAACTCCATCTCACAATCTGAAATGCACAAAAAGTAGAAGAAAATGCAATGTAGAAATTTTTGTCTATCTGAAGGGAGAATGAAGCAGACTGAAGGGAGATGAAGTTGTGTGTTGGACTAAAGGATCTGAACTGTATGACTGAGCTACCTGTGGTGCTGGCTCTCCATAACTTCCAAGTACCCAGAATTAAATGATGAAAAGATTCAAGCCTAACTACAATGAGAGGTGCTATCTTCCTAAAGCTCCACTCTTGGGAGGAAAGGGTTAAAAGGGGAAGAGAGAGTGATGAGAATGGTGGATTTACTCAAGTGACCTTACAGCTGGGAATGCCAAGGCCTGGAGAATAAACAGTGTGGGAAACCACATGTAGGGAAACCTACTGCTGTTTGTCTGTTTGGAGATGTAGAATTTCTGTATAGAGATAACATAGGTGTTTACAGAGGCCTGTAGGCCCTATCCCAGACATACTTGAGCTCCCTGTTGGGAGAGAGATCAAAGCAGAGACCATAAAAAAGCATAGGGAGATCACAGCATGGTGCTAAACGACACATGCTCAGGTCCTGGATAAATGGGCACAGCAGCAGCCCTGCTGCCTTCCTGGTTTGGATTGAGCCTGTCAGTGCCTGTGCTCTCATTCTGTGTCTGCTGCCCAGCCTTGTTTCAGAATCCTCCAGTTAAGAAGTAATTGAGTAAATTTATTCTTTGCATTTCAGCTGTGGTTTTGTGGTTGCCCTCAGTCATCTGTGTGATGATCCTGTTGATTCACACAGCTGTGAACAGGTGTCAGGGTCTGCAAACTTTCTGTAACAGACAGGCCTCATGAGCTCCCAGGTTTGAAAACAGGCAACAAATAGTCCCATTTTGGACAAGAAAGACCTTTCCAGCTACATCCTTTCCATCCCTTCTCCCTAACTAATTAGTGAAAGTAAGACACCTGTTTTGATGAGGCAAAGCTTTTCAGCTCTTTTCATAACTGTTGAAGAAGGAGTATTTTTGGTTTTGCAGGCATTAGCTACACTATCCACTAACAGCCAGTCACAGTGATCAAGAATAGGAAATAACTGGAAATGGACATTACTTTCCTTTCCTTACAGAAGCTCCACTGGGACTTTTAAGAACAGTAGAGGTGTCTTTGCTGAGAATCTCAATGGTTAAAGTAGTCGAGAGGCAAACCCCGGCAACTATGGGTGTGACTTCTGTTATCTTGTTCTTTTATCTGGAGACTGTATGGGAAGGTTTTCTCTCTTATGGTCTGCAAACTGGGAACATATTGTAGAAACACCAGAAGTAATCTCTTGTGTCAAGATCATCATGGTAACCATTGATATTTTCTCTTCTGTTGAAGGTGCCAGCTTCATTGTTATATGAATGATTACATGAAAGCCTGATGGTCCAGTGTTTTCACTAATCTGCAAAATGCTTAACTGAGGTTGTTTGTGTCCTTTACAACTGTATTTGAGGCAAGATATTCCCCAAAAGATCTTTTGCTCTAAAACATATATAACCGCTATGGAAATCTGCTTCGTTTAATGGATTTGTTTTTGTTACCAACTTCCTGGATACTATCTACTTTATTCAAGAGACAACAGTTTTTTTCCATAGTCCCATCACCATTACAAGTTTGTCTCATTTCCATTTATCTGTCAGTGGCATTGCTCCCTTCAGAGTCAAATAGCCAGGTGCTACCACTGTTCCCTCATCTTGCAATCAAGGACAGCAGCTTCATATAAGGCAAATAGGTTTTCACGAGATGTAAACAGATTGCCACCTCAGAGTGACTGATAAATGTCAGGAAGAAACAAGGTCAGGTGTCTGATACTGCCAAGCACTGCCAGGTCATGCTAATGAGCCCTGTTAACAGAGGAAATGAGAGGTCAGAAATTCATTATTTTCTTCAAGAAATAATGACTGCAAAGTAGAATTAAAATAGGAAAGGTCTCAACATCCTTTTAACTAGGATTTTCACAGAAAATTCAGACAGATGCTGACAATGTTCTTTCTAATTTCTAGAATCATAGAAGAGAAGAGGATCACAGGCCAAGGCTCAAAGTTCCCTGGTCCCAAATTTGATCGACCAAGAGCAGTTCATAACTGATGGTCTAAGGCCAGAGGGAGGAAGCACAGGGCTACACTAGGCTGCAGCTCTGGCCCTCGTCTGTGGGATCAGGCCGTGCAGAGTCTCAGCTGCCTGAGACAGACCCAATGTGCTGGAAAGTGTTCAAGGCAAAAAGAGCCTCTAGAAACCAAAAATAGGAACCAAATTACAGGATAGGAAACCAAGCCAGATGAATAGATACAAGGAGAGTAAACTGGGTGAAATGGATATATGAACAAACATACTATATTAATAAATTAATAAATTTCAAGATAAAGGAGTGTTGGTTACACAGTGCTACACAGGTTCCTCTTAATAGTCCACCAGTAATTCCAGAAAGAAGAAATCCCAGGGGAGTCAGCAAGGACAGACCTTCCTCCCTAAAAGACTTCTATCATCTCTACCATCTCCTCAGGATGACCCTATCTTGTTGAGAAATAATATAGATAGTTCAGACTGTAAGGAACAGTGGCTTACCTGGCAGAGCTCTTTACAGTATTTAGTAAACAGAACTGATGCAGCAGATATAATAGACACCTCCATGCTAATAAATCATATGGGGAAAAAAAATGTTTCCTTTACCACTTTCATGTTGGAGTAATGGAGAAAGTACTGCTAAAATATTTAGAGCTTTGACAATACTAGACTGCTCAGCAGTGAAGTATGTTAATATTTCCCTGGGAGCAAAACACTTGGTTCAAGCACAAGCACAGCATCACTCACATCTTTTAACCTCTCTGTGAACAACACAAATGAAAGTGTGAAGTGTGTATGTGACTTGGCTGCTGTAGAATGCCAGGAGTAATTTTTAACTATCAATAGCACAAAAGTTCTGATATTCTAGAAGTTTCTGCATGCACATGTGGAGCCATCTCTGCACAAGAGTGTGTGGAGATTCTTCCTTGTAGCACTAACAAGAATTTACATGTTTGTCCAGGTTCTTTAGTTATGATCTGAATTTTTTTTTTTTTTACCTAGAATTATATTATATGCCTGATCTTCATTTTTGCTATTAGTTTCTGATCCCCTGTAGTTTAGCTCTCTAGTTTGTAGTATCAAAATTAGTTTATTGTCTAATAACATTTTGAAATAGAATCAAAACTGTACATGTTCCCTGCAAAACCAATTTTCTTCTGGAGGATGAAGAACCCTGAGGCTCTTTTGTGTCTACAGCACTCTCTGTCTGGCAAGGTTATGAGCTTTTAAGTTAGCACTAGCTTTGTGTTTGCAGTAGTATCTATGTTGCCACATGTCAGAATCAGTAACTTAAAGTGTCTCTTCCATTTTATGAAAATTTATAAGGCATTTAATATAATATTCCCTCTGTATTATTGCACAAAGTCAGTATGTTTTTGTTGCCCTATACATAACGTGTTCTTCCTTTTCAGCCAATACCGTCTAAGCACAGTGGTTTTAAGAAGTGGTGTCCTCGTTCCTGTTCAGATCAGTGACAGCAGGGGTGGCCAAGACATCATGTCATTAAATACCATCTTACATCATTGCCAGGGCAGAGAGAGAGGCACTCTCACTCTTCTGAGAAACAGTGGCCTTTTCCTGTCAGGAGAGCAAACACGGCTGTGATTGTGGCAAGGGTCCTTCCACCATTGTTGTTCATGTTCCTGGGCTTGGTGAGCAGTTTCTATGTATATCATCTTCTCTTTGTACAATTTTGTTATTAATATTGTTGTTGCAACTATTCATTTTCTTACATCATTGCTGTTTCCCATGAATTGTTCCTGTCTCAACCTGTGATTTTCACATTTTTGTGTCTCCAATTCTCAACTCCATCCCCAGAGAGAGACGGGAAAGGGGAAGTGTGGTAAGCAAATGAGCAGTGTCTCATTTGGGGGAGTCTGTGTCGGGGACACTGAATTGAGGAGTGCTATTCCTACATTTCCTACATCATGACAACTGGTTATTTCACACTTGGAACAAATGCATGAATACCAATGAGAGCAGAGAAAATTAAATTAACAGAAATTTATGGTTACCCTGTCCTGTCCTGCTTGGTCTCCTCTCTGTGCAATGGTCGACACTGTGGTAGATTATCATTTCATAGGGAAACTATTAATGCTTAATGAAAGCATTTTCTCTTCCACAGAAGCTTCAAGGCCAAACAGAAACAGTAGCTTGACCAAAAATTGTAAGACCAAGGACTCATGCTACAATTATTCTTCTACAGAGACATCATTGTCTTTCTGTGTTGCTAGCTATGAGCAAATTCCAGCACCACCTTCTATGTGTTTACCTGCCAAAGCAGAGGATATTAAAAGCCTCATTACATCAATTTCACCCCTTTGCTTGCTTAGTAGGCCTGATTTAAAGCAAAGTCTCTCTTCACTAATCCTATTGCATTTGTGAGAGAGGAAATGGAGACTGGTGAGGGGAGTGTAGACCTGAGGTTCCTTTCTCTAACCTGAGAAAAGCATAGGCAAAGCAGTTCACTTACTCTCAGGTGCTACAGGAATTTTCCTTCTTTGGAGTTGTGTTTTCCTGAGCAGTGTGCACAGCGTGACCTGGTGAGCATAAAGAAGAAGGCTAGCTATATGTCTTTACACTGTTCAGGCACAATAACTGCTTAAATTCCTTCTTATTCTTAGGAAAGCACATTTGGAATGTATTGTTTTAAGTGTTATTTCTTTCTTTTCTCGCCATTGCAAAACCAAGCCTTTCAATTATTAAAGCTCAGTGCGTGCTAATGTCTGTACAGGCACCAAGCACAAAGTGGTTCCCACTACAGAGAAATCCCCCATGACTCACACTGAGGCTGGTAGGACCACTTTGCAGGTCTTCTTTCCACTGTGGTGAAGAGTAGAAGGGCAGGACTCATACTGACTGTGTTTTTTATATAAACAAGCCTCAGAAAAAAAGATCATCATTCATGGATGTTGCTCTGATACCAGAATCACATAGGCTCAGTGTCATTCAGGGGAGTGCTGTCCCTGAATGTACGCTTCCTGTGACCCACTGGCAGACACAGTTCCAGTGTCTCATACCACAATATTTATTAAAACCTACCAAACTAACAATATGTTCAATATGTAAAGCTGAGATGACACCCCACTCATTCTACCTTCTTTTCCCCCTGTTACACTGGTGCTGCTATAGTGCACCACTATAATGGAATTTAGATTTCAGATTGTCTTTTGGTCCCAGAAGAATGTCACCTATATAAGGCAGACTAAAAATAGCCCTTAATAATATTTTAATAGTTTAACAAAATGATGGTGCTTGCTAATCCTCAGCATCTACTTCCAGTCCCAATAGCTCAAAACACAGCATTTAGGGGAAATTCCTATGGAGTTTAATAGGGAATGACAAGCTTTCTATAGAATGGTTAGAACTACTGTTAGGGGTTAGGTTTGTTCCTTTTTACTCTAAAGAATTTTTTCCCCATAAATTACCAAGGAGACTAAGTGTCGTACTTAAGAATATTTAACAAACCAAGGGGTGGTCGAAGCTCGGAGGGGGAGATAACTTGAGTTTTGGGGCAGGTAAAGGACAGAGCTTGAGGCAGCTTGGCATTCTGTTTTTTTCCGGTGTTCAGGGAGAGACATGGCTGGGTTGCTGCTCACTGCTAGAAGGGTTCACTTTGTCTGGAGGAGTCCAGTCCTGGGAAATCTACCATCATCTGCTCGTTCTGGAATTCTGAGCTTCTCTGCCACCCTGCGAGAGCTGGGCCAGCTCATCAGGTTTTGTCATCCAGGTTTTGTCGGCACTGCTCCTCTTGCTCCGGTGTGACCCTGCACCCCCTGCCCTGCTGGGACACCCTGCCCTTGCCTTTAGGACACCCTGCCCCTGCCCTGCCGGGACATCCTGCCCCTGCCTTTGGGACACCCTGCCCCTGCCCTGCTGGGACATCCTGCCATCCCAGCTACCAGCCCGACATTTTTCCACTGTTTCCAGTTTGGTGCTCTGAGGATCCTACAAAGGCACGGAGACCAAACTGCCCTGGGTTTTTGTGAAGCAAAGTCCTTGAGCTTCTTGGCACTGTTTTTGTTATCAATGCTGTAGTTGTTGTTTTTTGTGTGCTTTGTTATACATACTAGCAAAGAACTGCTATTTCTATTTCCAAAATCTTTTGTCTAAAAGCTTTTAACTGCAAATCTATAATTGGAAAAAAAAAAAAAAAAAGAGGGTGGTGGGGGATGGTGGTGGTGTGGTTTACATTCTCCCTTTGAAGGGAAGCTCCAGCTTTCCCTGGCAGATACCTGTCTTCCCAAACCAAGACAGCTACCCAGAGAACACTGTAACAGGGATGTAATTCTCCATTCATAGCTATTAGCTGGACTAAATTTCTATGGAATCTTTCTGATTTCTTCCTTGTTCAATTCAGTAAGACTTTTCCATAGAAAAAACATGCACGCTTACTGCAGCCTACACAGATACGAGGCAGAGTATATCCGTATTGTTTAATAGGAGGTAAAATTGCTACTGTTCTGTTCCATACAAGGTGGGAGGTCTCTTGCTGCATAAATTCCAAGTATTTGATATTCAACAAAAATCAGTTCATACTAAACACACTTTGTTTCAAAAAAATATTAAAAGTTAGGCTTATCTAATAGCAACCTAAAAGTATTCCACCAGTATTCACAGAGGTCTCTTTAGTGATTATCAGCCTTAGAAGAAGAAAGAGAGTGCATTTATGCCTGCCATATTGTTAGGGTGTAATAGCACAGGTGAATTTAGGTGCTTGTGGTTAGTACTCAAAAGAAAAAAATGGCAAGTACAATTCTGAAAATAACAATGTGAAGTTCTGTACAAACATATAGGAAAGCCATGTTCATTTTAAGCTCTATTAGCAACACAAAGAGATCGAAGAAGCTGCTACTCCACTTGACATTAGCAGCAGTGCCAAAGCTCACTCACATCAGAGGGCCTGGGCTTCCTGCCAGAGGGCCTGCCAGCAGGCAAACTGGTAGTGATGTTGTGAGGAGAAGAAGAGCACATAAATATTAAAAGTAGATACCAGGCCAAGAAAGCACATAAGATTGTCCCTGTTCTCTATGCAGCAAGAACTCTGAGACCAACTTTTTCTTCTTCAGTGTCATGGACGTGTTATTCAGCACCCTTCCGTCCATATACAAGTGTTGTAGTTTCTGTGAGCAGTAATTTTGTGGCAGAATCTTTGTCTGCTGGACAGAATCCTTTGATTGCAAATTCATAATTTGTAGCCAAGACACTTGAAGAGAGAGTGAAAATTTGTCTCAGAAAATTTCTCAGCAGCACTGGTTCTTGCAGATGTTTTTTCTGGACAAAGGCTGACAGAGTACAATATGCCCTAAGAAGACTTCCTTCTTTGCCAGAGATTTTTCATCTCATGACACTTAACACATGGTAGGGTTTATTTGCAGCCTTGTTTGCCAGCAAAAATGAGGAACTGTGTGCTCCAGAGCTATATGAGTAAGATCAATGCCAACCACAGATTTCTATACTCAACCACCACATACAGATCCCTGTATGCAACTCAGGTCCCCAATAGCTTTTTGAAACGGTCCAAAGGTGAACAATGCCTGCTAATCTAATCTGCTATAAATGTGTGCTAAATATAGTGAAAGTGTGGTACATCATTTCTGCACCTCTCAGCCTGGTAGGTGCTTCTAAATGGAAGCATCCTTCTCTCATCGGCATACTGGAGGGGGAAAACCCTCAGGGTCCTATATCTGTGTTTAGCTTTGTTTTCTGTCAAATTGAGTCCCTGGTTCTTATTTATTCTTCTCTGTTCTTGTTTTAGTTTTGGGTCTGGTTTGTTTGTGTTTTGTACAAACTAGTCATACAGAGATAAATTGCTTTGAATCAATGTCTCTTGCCATAGGTGTGCTGCCTTTCTTCACTAAATTTGTATTTTAACTATCAATATTATTGGTGCTCCAAGAGGTTTTTGCTCATGGAGCTCAGGCTATCCTTCAGCAGCAGATACCTTTTTTGGAAGATCTATGTCACAAAAAAGGTGTGGGAAAAGATCATTTTAATATCATACAAAAAGCTTGCAGATCTTTCAAGTTACGCAATTGATAAAACAAAAAAAAATAGAATTGTGCCTGGTGTAGATCTAAAACAGTATAAACATGGGTACACAATTGAAATTAGCATCATTTCTGAGCAAAGAAATAGCAAGTGTTATTTCCATAGTGCAGGCATTAGAAAACAGGGTGAGACAAAGCCTAAAGTCATGAAATGAAGACATCTCAAATGGGAAATGGGGGAGCAGGTCTCTAGTATAGGCTAATCCTTACCTGATCTAGGTAGTAGATCACAGTGCTCATTTAAACCCTGAAGAGGGAAAGAAACCAGAACTGGTCACTCTTCTCTGTATCAGCACCTTGTCTCCAGTAGACTGGTGATCCCAGGGCTTTGGCAGGCATTCCTGACACAGAACCATGCAATATTAATCTGGCATTCTGATAAAAGGCTGTACTTCTTTCTGAAGAGGTGTGATTAGCACTGTTCCTTCATTTAATTTTACTGCAAAGGTTTAATCTTTCTCACACAGAAAATGTAGAAAATTGGCTCTGCAAGCACCTATTCACCATCCCAAGCTGCTGCAGTTCCTGAAGTGAAATCTTGCTGCCAGGGTGTCTTGTAATGACCATCAAAACCAACTTCAGTTGGTTTGCCCAGTAGTAATTATTTTCATTCATTTTTTCTCTTTATAGAATAGAAAATGGTGCAGGCCAAATTCTGACCTCAGTTATATCTTGTTAAATCTCGAAGAACACTTCAATAGCTGTAAAAGGAATGTAAACTCGAAGTGGTCTGTAGCCTGATCAAGAACATAAACAGGAAATTTGCTGTCACTTCACACCAAGTCAATAAAGCTAACACCAACACAACCATACTTTATTTCTTTTAAGAGAAATATTAGTGACCACAAATATTTATTTTTCATATTTACAAATATTTCTGTACAAATAAATTTCTGTACAAATTAATACAAATACAAATGAACAGAATGCAAATGAATAAAAGCAAAGAGAAAAGATTTGTCAAAAGTGGGATTTCTGCTTTTGTGATACTTTTGTATTGAAGCCCATTAAAAAAAAAAAATCTGTTCTTTGTTGCCATAGCAATAGATTCCCAGGGTGAAATTATATCATACTGCCTTTCTTCTAGGTTTCTGCTATGTGCTATCACCACCTACTCTCCTTCATTACAGTCAATAATCAGCAAAACCTCCCCACCCCCAGCCGTTATTCATCTGCATGTTTTGGGGTGGAGGATGAAATAGTTATTGTTTTGACAGGTGTAGAGAAGCCAAGTGAATTCTCAGTGTGCTGAGGAAGCACAGGATGTGCTGCCTGAAATGTTTCCAGTCCAGTCCCCTTTGACAAGGCCTATGAGCAGCCGTCCATGCGCAGTCTCATAGCTCATCTGCATGTGCACTAACTGCTGGTGTCAGCTCTACAGCACTGCACTGTGTCTCTTGGGAACAAGCACCTGCACTAGCCTGGCACTGCCAAAGAGATGTAAAATTTGAAATAGAACCCCGATTTTCTTAGGTAAAGTGCTGCTGCATTAACTCAGTGTGTCACCTTTCTCTTGCACCACAGCAACTACAAAATTAACACCTCCATCACAGAGCAACAGGCAAAGAGCTTGCAGAACACACTCCAAAGTCTGAACGCTGGAACACAATGTAATCTAATTTTAACCGGCTTGTTCCAGGAAGAAAAAAAATCCTGCCTTCCGTGTAATTATCCTGAAACAATGTACAATTTCCACTCTTAAGCTCAGTATCTAGCCCTGCATTTGAACTGTATGGATATTTCTCCAAGGCTGGATTCACACGTGACTTTTCTTCAGCACTAAATCCTGCCAAGTCAAGTGGTAAAATTAAACAGTGAGTTCATGTTAAATACTGGCCTTGTTTAAAATATCCTGGTTCCATTACTTTACATAAACCAACTTATCATACTGATTAACAGCAGCTGAAGAACTAGCCCTGGATAACTTTCTGACATTTAATATTACAGAATAGTTTTCACTTCATTTGGAATAGAGGTTAGTATTCTCTGGTGTTTCTTCATGTTCTCACTACTCACAAAAGGCAGTGCAGCTGCAGATTTTCTAAGGCCATGGCAGATACAAGCTTCCTCCTTCCTCCTCCTCTGGTCCCAATCCTTTTCCATTACCACTGCTTTTGCTCCAGAGTCAGAGGTCCTGACTGTGCAGGTGAGTCAACAACCCACCCGCCTCGCTCACATGGATTCAAGGCAGTCTTTTCCCTCGAGCAATATTCACCAGATTTTAAACAGTAATTTCTAGTATTTAATCTGAATTTCCCCATATGTCTTTGTTAATCTTTCATGCATCCTTACTAGATTTTTTTTCTCGTTGGCAAAATTGTAAAATATCTTTGTTCGTTTAAATATTGGTATGTAATGTTTAAATAAATAAATAAATAAAAGGAAGAGAGAAAGAAAAATAAAATGTGCTTTGAAAGTGCTTTGCATAGTATTATGCATTAAGTCTTTGCAACAGCCTGATAGCTGAAGGTCATGTCTGCATGACAGAACTCTTTCTCCTTGCCTGTCAGTTAAATTAGTTGCTAAATATGGTTTCAGGTACAAGACCCATCATTGTTAATGCATGTCTTTGTTAATTCAAGAATAAGATGTTCTGAAAGCTTACTTCCCATTTAGTAATTCTTTGTGGATACAATGGTGTCTATTTGAGCAATATGCATATAAATAATGTATAATTTTTGTAATGTGAATAGGAATGAATCATGATGCTACTTTTCTTATGAGAATACTAGAATGACATTCTGTATTTTAATCGTGGACCCATGCTGCTCCCTATGCCTTGAAGTAAGGGTGAGATTCTGGATTTGAAAAGCAGCCCTTTATTTAAGCACATAAGTTTGACTTTCACCTTTCATTCTACAGGATGCTGCACACTCAGATGCTCTCCCAGCAGAGTGATTACAAACTCTCCAGCCTGTATTTATGTAAGCAGTGTTTTACTCCACTAGATTAAAAGTTCATGTTGTTATGTCTAGTATCTAGATCTGTTTTGGTGAATCTCAGCTTCAGATTCCTGCAAGAGGTTTCCATGCTAATGGGGGGCTGTGACAATCACTAATAAATTATACAATATATATTTGATTTTGCAATACAGCAATACCCCACTTGTCACACCTGCTCTCTGTGTAGCTGAGAAACCTCTAGGGTATATGGAGAAGGAAAATCCTTCAGAGACTCAGGATGTAAAATCCTACTGCCACAGTTGAGTATGTATTTTCCTTTGAAATTTGCACAGAAAGGAAATAATCAGTAAAACATACAACAGTAACCCATCCGTTGTAGTAACTGGACTCATTAAATCACTTTTTCAGCTGTTTGTTTGTTTGTTTGTTTTTAATTCCTCATTGTGATACAATAACAAATCAATTTAAGGAATAAAATACTAAATTAATTAAAGGCATGATGGAAAGGGTTAATTCAGCTGAGATAAATGGTTCTGACCCTCCTTTTAATACATACAACATGAGAAGTGCTTACTTCTGGCCCTCAACATTACACATACACCCTGTCTTAATTTGGAAATTATTATTTTGTCTGAGAGTCCTTCCCCCACCATTTTTACTCCCAGCTGCACTAGCAAAGAAGTAGACTGTCAGACTGTCTGATCCTCAGCAGGCTTTTGTAACCATCCTCAGCAAGGTGGGACATACTTAGATTGTGTTACCTTGAATTAACAATTCAACTAGGTAAAATAAAGTAAAATAAAGATGGGGACGGTCTGGGGAAACAAAATTCAGCAGACAATGGCTGAGCAGCACAACCAGTACCAGTTATACCAGGCAAACTTAAATATCTCCCTCAAAACCCAGAATTTCATCAGGAGAGGCTTTTTTCTATACCACAGGAAAATTCAACTGACTTGATTAGAGTATTTAAAAAATATACAGCATCTCTTAATCAGCTCTCCAAGATTCTGTGTAATTTACATAACAGAAGACTCTTGCGATCCTTTTCCTTTGGGTTGATGAGTCTGCCAGTTTGCAGGAGTTTAGTTGTGCTTCTGCCTAGCTCTATGCGTGGCATACACACACACAGAGAAGCACTCAGCAGAATTGGAGTGTGTTGTGAGCAGAATTGGAGTGTGTTGTGAGCAGTACCTGGGCAAAGCAATCACAAGGAAAACTGAGCAGAAACTTCCAATTTCTCTCTTCAGAAATTAAGCACAATTGTTTCGTTATCTGTTGTACACATAAGGAATATAGGCAGATGGAATGTATGGGCATGAAACATGCCAAACATGATTATTTTATCTCCCTAACATCTAGATGACAATTCTACACAACTCCCATTTGTTGTAGATTCATGCTTAGGGTTATTTTCTTTTCAGAAATGCCCAAATACACAGAGCAAATGCTGCAAAACAGTCAGACAGCTTTTTTTTTTTTTTTTTTTTTTTTTTTTTTTTTTTTTTTTTAATATGCCAATGATTTCACACATAGGCATTTCACAAATAACTGGAGAGTGCTACTCCTTTAACACTCCACCTATAGCTTGTCAGGGTGCCAGGCAGCTAATGCGTTCATCCCAGTTCATGATTTTCAAACTGCTGCCCTTGATTCCCCAGTATTTTGAGCAACCTGGATCATGTACTAATCCCACAAAAGCAGTCTCCCACATTTCTACCTTTAAATAGCACCTGCTATATCTGTTCTGGTTTAGCACTAGTCTTGCATTATGAGCTTTTCTCCAACAAAAATTATGACAGGCACATGCAAGCACCAGTGTGAAGACTGAGTTTTGGATGAGAGTACAGATTTGACATTCCTGTGGTAAATGGTCTTTCAAAACCAAAGACATAGTAACGCTTGGTGTAGTTACAAGGTATTTATTGTGGACTCCACAGTGTATATCTGTTGTATGTATGTATGCCAGACCTGCTGAGACAGAAAAAAATCTGGAGCAGCAGCAGTTAAAATCATTAATGACTTTAAATCCAAATTTTGACAGTGCATCCTTGAAAGAAACACTATCATGTAGGTGTCTTGTCTCATGGTATCTAACAGTCTTAGAGTTTGACTGGAATAAGGAGTTAAGTGTTAGGATAACATCTTTTTTCAGTCATCATGACTTATTTCAAGTCTGATGCTGTGCATGTCACACAGATCCTACAGACATTCTTCATGTACAGTTTAGTCATGTTTAGCTAAAACAGAAAAAATATTTTCAGCAGCTAAATATATATCCATGGTTTGGGGAGTAAACCCTGTTTCCAGCCTGCGCTTCCCATACCTTATCTGTAAAATGATTACAATAAACACTACTCAGCATTTATTTCTAAGGATAAGGTTATGACCACCACATTACCATGCTGTGCCAAAGGAATTTGAACCCACAGGTGGCTTTGGCAGGCAACGAGCCAAGGCCACGTGTCAGCAAGGACATTTACTTTCTAACACCTGACATCAGCAGGAAAGTGGTATGGAAAGTTTGGTGGGTTACAGCACCTAAATAAACAACCACAGGCACTATCGCTGTTAGATTGTGTTTCACCAATCTCTTCTGCCCTTCACAAGGGTTTCTCTAAAGCTGGTTCTCATCTATGAGAGTCCATGGAGTACCTGTTCAGTATCTACAAGTAAAATTACTTTACACCTAGCTGTTACAGAGGTGTAGGAAAGGATAATGAAAGGAACGAAAGTTTGCAAAGTACTTGAGGAGCACTGAATGAAAGTCATTATATAAATTTAGGTTCCTTTATGAACTGGTAGGGTTTGTTGTTGTTGGTTGGTTGGTTGGTTGGTTTGTTTTGATTTGGTGGGTTTTTTGTTTGTTTTCTGGTGTTTTGTTGTGGGGTTTTTTTTATATATATGTATACTTTATTTCTTTGTTTTTATACTGACCAGAATTGTAGACCCTCCCTTAAAAAAGAAAAGAAACAGATAAAGACAAGATGGGAAATGCTACCTCATGCTGTCATCCATTACCCCATGAAACTTACTGATCTGAGTAAATGTTTTTGTTGTATCATACATTACAGATAGGTCTGATGAACTTTTACATTTCAAAGCTAAGTGGCAGGAAATCTAGTGCTTATTGCATAAAAGCTGATGTAAAGTTCATTGTTTTGTAACACAGAAAATGTTATAAAATTTATTATTAAGCATGCATGTCACAATACTGAGATGCCAATCAAGTTCAAGGTTTATAGTACAATATATAGTACAAATAAGTCCCTCATTGTCCCTGTAAAATTCTTGAGGTGGCATGGGAATTACCAAGGATTTCCAGCAAGTGCTTTCTTGATTTCTTCTTTCAAATGTAAGTTTAGAATATCCTTTGTCCCAACCAAAGAAAATTTATTAAAAATGCAGTTACATATTTGATTTGTTTTGTTTTTGTAGGAAATCAAATTCATTGAGCTTAGAATTAAAAAGAAAAAACCCAAAGGATTTAGTTGTGCTACTTTAGAACAAATATATTTGTGTCCCTTTATGTTATCATATATGCAACAAAAAGATATACTATTAAAAGTGATATTTAACTAAACATAAGAAAATACACATCTGCCTTAGTGAAATTATACATTAACACAATCTTTGTCAAAAGGTTTTGACTTGGAGTAAACATTCTTTTGAGAAAGAAACAGTTCTACAAAAAATTAAAATCAACAATTTGCAGATTATTTTCTATTAAATAAGCATACAATAACACAGAAACCAAACTTACATGTGAGAATTATTAGAGAGTCAATGGAATGTAATTGCTATTTAGCCCTGATTTTGGTTAGTGATTATTCTTGGGTCATTTGCCAAAGGCTTTCATGATCATAGTTCAGCTTCAGGGAAAATGATACATTCACCACAGATCTGAGTCTTTCTGTTTCCATTGACAGCTTGCATTTTTCAGCAGAGAATAGCATGTGTTAGTGTATGTACATGCTATGGGTCCCTGATGAATAATCACAGGAGCTGACTGGTGCTAGGTTAATTGTCTTTTGGGAGATGAAAAAACCCTTTATTTTTCCTTTCCCCTTTTTTTTTCTTTTTTTTTTTTTTTTTTTTTTTTCCTGAGAAACTGACAAATACCTAGAGAATAAAAGAGGCACTAATCATTTTGAGATGGTTCCAGAACAGTGATGCTGATAATTTGTTTTGAACTTTATTTCTATACATCTTCCAAAAACAGCAATTCAATGAATTTTTGAAATTTTGTTTTTGAAAACATAGTGTTTTGTTTACTGATTGAAAGGCTAAGGAATTATCTTCCCACCTAGAAAAATTTATCCTGCACCACCTAGTTGAGTCTAGTTACTGCACTAAAAGTACTGCCTTGTGAGGCTAGAGGTCCTACCTTGTCAGCAGCTTCAGGCCTTTGTGAATTAGTGTTTTCTTAGTGTTACAAGACCGAATCACAAAAGTCACTGGTACACCTGGAGCAACTTTTCTAGGAAAAGTGCTTTGTGTTTACTAAAATTCAGAGACTCTGTGTCACCAATTGTCACTTTCCAATTATGCTATCATTCCTGATGTTTTTGATGGATAAGGAAGCTCAATTTTCGACGGCAGTAACTAGACTGCTTTGCGAGAAGTTAAAATAGGGTTGGAAAACCTATGAATCAGCAGAGGATATCACACATAACCCAGGAAATTGCTTCTGTAGTCATGCTGAAAATAAATGCTGATGTCTTAAAAAGACAACTATACACAGAAGTCACAGCCAGCCTAAATAATATATGTTCTTTACCGTAATTAGGGTCTTACATTATTGGGAAGCACACATTACCTGGATGTCAGAAAATAATTCTGACAGTGACTTTGAAAAGATTTATCCCGAAACAATACACTTATTATGCTTCCTTGTCTGTGAACTTGTAGAAAAGGCCTTGTAGATTCAGGAGCCAAGTGGCTAAAGAGTGCTATAAATCCCTTGACTTGCAGAAACAATGTAGCTTTTTCACTTAACCCTGCCTGGGGATACACATTCTCTGCAAACTTGATTCTTTGTAATATTTACTGAGAAACAGAACACTTGCTTTTCAACACAGTAAAATGTACATGAGACACTTTACATTGTAATCTGGCAGGCACAAATCACTCCTTTGAAAACACATTTGTTGTTACTAATCATGCTCCTGAGCCTCTTTCACACTGAAATAATCACTATCACTCCTGATTTATAATGGTGTTAGTAAGGAGTTCATCTCACTTTATTATTTCTGTTGTATTACAACAACTGAAAAAATCACGGAACCATGAAATCATGGAGAATCTGCCACCAAGTTTATGAGGGCTGGAATTCATCCAATATGCTATTAAACCTGTAAGCATAAACCACAGTCACTGCTGCTGAATTATACTTGAAAGCAATTTAGAATTATTTATTCTATTTACTACATTTACAGTCCAATATAAATCTTATGAACATCAATGAGCACTTTGAAGGCAAGCAATGGGACTGGGTTTTCACCTAGACTAACTGTTCTCAGATGCCAGATGAGTCCCACCACAAATTGGCAAGCTCTTTAAGAGTGGGCTGCATCAGGTAAAACCAGGTGAGTACTTCTATGAAATGGAACAGTGCTTCTGTTGTTAAGTCTCTTCTTTTGTACCTGTGTATACCATGGCATGGATATGTCATTGTGGCTGACTTCACTCAAGTGGACCGTGACTCCTCCTCATGCATACAATGTGGTGACCTGTGCTGTTGCTGCTGCCACAAGAGTATTCAAACACAATCCTCCAGTCACTGAAGGGCCTGGACAACAGAATTCAGGCATCCCTGACCTAGATGGACAGGTGGCAGTCGCAAGATTTCCACCTTCTAATACAATTATTTAATAAAAGAGGAAAGATAAACATTAAGCAGTTCATTTTTCTGTTGTTCCTTTGCATCTTGGTAATTATCTCCGTTATGGTATATTGATTCTAATGTGCACCTGCTTTACTTGAATCCACAGGAAAATTCCATTTCCTTCAGCTGAAGCAGGGCTGGGACATAAAGAGCAATACTGAATTGCACGCTTGAGCACTTCTTACAATGCAAAATATATAAAAGGTACTAGAAATGTTACTCTTGTATGAGCTCAGGACTGCCATAAAACATACCAAAGAAGTGAAAAACCTCCAAAGATCAAGCAAGATTGGAGTATTGGAGATGCCGTAGGCTGGGCTACACTGGTTGTCCTTATTTTCAGCAAAAGAACAATCTCCAAAACCAAAATGAACTTTTGAACCTGTACCCAGGGTTGGTTAAAAGCCTGGAGCTGTGTTGAAAATCTGACAGCCTAGATTGTGTGAGTCATGACTTTGAAAACCTGTTTAACACATAGAAAATGGGCTGAAGAGAAGGCAGAGCGTCCATGCTCCTGCATCTTTGGCTATAAATGAAAGAGGGTGTGCATAGTTCTTAGTCTAAGCTCAGGCTGAGATGCTGCCATGCTGCCCTCTTTGCAGGTGGTCTTGCATAACTTCACATCCAGCAAGCCAACCAAATACTCTCCCTCCAATTTACAGATGATCTCAGTGGAGGTGAAAAACATTTTTGAAGCTTGCACAAGGTCATGCTGTAACTCTGTCAAAAAATATCAAGGATTCTGTACTTGTTGACCTGAGTCTGAAGGCTAAGCTCTTTCAAGTGCTAAATCAAGTAGGTGTGAAATCATGAGTGCAATGAACTTCCTGTTACCTTTGATGAGCAATTCTCTCTCCAAACACCTCCAAACACCAGAAGTTCAGAGGGAACTTAAAAGTTGCTCAGTTTTGTGACGTCATGTACCCTTCAAAGGCCAAACAAAATGGATGTGAGGAAAATAGAGCTACTAGGAAAAACTCTTGTCTCCAGGATGTAATCAGTATTCAACTTGGCATGGGACCAATACACTACAGAAAACATATAGTGGTGGGAAATCTGAGCCAGAGAAGCAACAGAAGCACATAAGAGGACAGGAAAACGTCAAATATAAGGTACCACACTCTGTAGAGATTGTAGACTGTACCTTGTATGTTAAAAAAGGGTCATTATTGTGGCCTGGTAAAAGAATGCCTGCAAACGGCACGTAAGCATTTGCTTTCTCAAGTGCCTGAGAGCTCTGCCAGTGGCAGAGGTTCCCTTCTCCGCGCGGGCCGAGAACACATGGGTGTGCCCGGGGTGAGGCGTCTACCTGGTCACAGCTGTCCTCCTGAGATCGCCGCCGCTGGTGCCGCCCGGGGGCTCCGGGCGGGGCGGGCGCTAGGGTGGGGACCGCTTTTTTGGTAGAGCTGGGTGCCAGCACCGGGTGGGTGAAGGGCAGCAGCCGCCAGCCTCTCAGCTGCCCCGTCCCCAGCTCAACTTGCCCGAGGCGCTGGGCGGGCGGAGGTGCGGGCTGCGGGAGGGCGCGGCCGGCGGGCGCGCACACAATGGCCGTCCCGGGAGCCGCCCGCAGAGCCGCGCTGGGCGGGTCCCGCCGCCGCGGGCTCGCCGTGCCGTGCCGTGCCGTGCCGTGCCGTGCCGTGCCGTGCCGTGCCGTGCCGTGCCGGGCGGGGCGGGGCGGGGCGGGCGCACCTGGCCGAGGCGACCGGCGGCGGCGGGGCAGGGGCGGGAGGCCGCGGCGAGGGGCGGAGGGCGGCGCGGCGGGCGGGCCGCTCCTCATTGGCCGCGCGGCCACACGGCGAGCGCCTGCCTGCCGGCCGGGAGCGGCCGCGGCGCTGTGGCCGGTTCCCAGGGCGCGGAGCGGCGGCAGCCGCAGGAGCGGCGGGAGGGTGAGCTTACCCAGCGGGTGGCGCGGCGGCAGGCGGGAGCCGGTGCCGGTAGCCCCGGCCCGGCGGCGCCGGGGGCATCCCCTGCCTCACCCGGGGTCGGGTTGCGGAGATGTCCGGGGCGGGGGCGCTCCTGCGGCAGGCCCGGCGGCACGTCCCGGTTGACAGGGCAACGGAGCCACTGAGGAATGCGGCGGGCGGGCGGCTGGGCTCCGGTGGTCGCCACGGCAGCTGGGCGGCTGCCGCTGCCGGGGAAGGGGCGGGGGCGCGGGGCGCCGCTTTCTTCTCCCGACGCTCGGGTAGGGGCAGGGGAGGTGCCGTTCGGCCCACTAGTGCCGCTTCCTTCACGGGTGAGGAGAGCGGGGAGCGCCCCTGGCGCCGGGGGAGACCGCGGGCAGGGGCGTTCACCTCCGCGGTTCTCCGCAGGGCGCGCAGCCGAGCGCGGGGCGGCTCCGGAGCGCTGGTGATGAGGGCGCCGAACAGGGGCTGAAGCCGGCGGCGGGCGGCGACCATGACGGTGTTCCGGCAGGAGAACCTGGAGGAGCACTACGAGACGGGCGAGGACCTTGGCAGGTGGGTGCGGGCGGACGGAGCTGTGGCCGCTGAGCGCGGTGGGGCAAAGGGGCGAGGGCAGGCTCGTACCCGCCTTGCCTTTCCACCATGTCTGAGGTGCCCGAAGAGGGAAAAGGGAGTTTGGATTTGAAGTTACCGCGTCTTTGCCTTTTTAATACGGGTCTGATGAGATTTTTGGACAGAGACAGTTTCTAAGTGTTACCTACTCAGTTCGACGCCCTCCACGCTGCTGTGCGGCGCGTAAGGGCGAACCTGCTGCCGGCGGCGCAGCTGTGGCAGTGCGAGGCTCGCTGCTGTTCGCCGGGCGGGGAACTGGAAACGGGTTGGGCTTGAAGGAGAGAAGTTTTCATTGTTCGTAGTGTCAAGGGCTACGTTTGTATTGCGTATTGTATTTTTCTTTAAGAATGTGGTTTGATCTATCAATACTACGGTGTTAAAAATCACTGAGCATCGCTGTTGTAGCTGGAAGTCAGATTAAGGGATGTGAGCAGAGTGCTGCAGATGCAAAGCCGCTTACTTGAGCCTTGATTCTTGAATGCTATGTAGTTGTGAGCTCCTCCGAGCTCACACTGTTAGTCATGCCTTGTTCTTTCAGTGTTTTCTATGTTTGAAGGTTGTTGAAACACTGAATTGTGTTACATCAAAGTCCTTTTCAAGATCTTTCCCCATTCTTTAAGGAAGAATCCAATGGCATTCTGGCAAACCAGTATGGCAGAATCCTTTTCTAGCGTTCATCTATGTGATTTCAAAGCATAGGATCAGTGTTCAATTAACACAGGGCATTCAGTGTACATGGAGCAGATGCCCCCATATCTGCCTCTAATACCTTTCCAGTGAAGGGTCCAGTAACAGCAAATATTGTGAACAAGTTACTTGAATAGAGAGCAACTTAGAAATATTTCATGATTTCTTAAAAATATATAAAAATAAGGATAAACACAACCAAAAAAACCTAAAAACAACAACAAAAAACCAAACAAACAAACAAAAAACCACTCAAACAACAACTAACCTACCAAGAAGCCCACCACATTATTAAGAAAGTTAATTGCAATGTATTTCCAATAAAACTTCACCCCATTTATATACAGCTTTGTTGATGTGACTTTGAAGATAAATACGTACTTTTATTCCCTCATAGTGTTCTAGGTTGGCTTTTTCATACATCTAGAATAATATTCTGTGATAAACTGTGAAGTAGTATTAACTTGCTGGATAACTTGAGAGGAAGACGTTTTATGCTAAAGCGTAAGTTTGGATTTTGTGGTCTAAACAATTATTTTGGCATTTAAAATTTTTCTGTTTGATTTCTAGTTTTCTGACAAGGATGCACAGTGTTCCAAAATTCAGGTTTAGGTTTCTGAACTCTTAAAAATAAAACCATTGTTGTGCTTACAGGTACTGACAAATGATTG
Source organism: Sylvia atricapilla (assembly GCF_009819655.1). Lineage (NCBI taxonomy): Eukaryota > Metazoa > Chordata > Aves > Passeriformes > Sylviidae > Sylvia > Sylvia atricapilla. The sequence goes on from NC_089174.1 coordinate 36,699,605, forward strand.
ACCTTATGGAAGAAAATAAATGCACACATATATTGTGGGGGTTTTAGGGTTCTTCAGGGAGAAGATAATGTCAACATTCAAATTTAGAAGGTGTTAAGGTTTATGTAATTTCTCCTGTATTTTTTTTTTCAAGAGGAAGTATCAGTGCAATGTTTGGTCGCTAATACATATTTATGAAAAAGAACAATTGCCCTTAGGCCAATTACATAAGAAATGTTTAAATATGTGGAGGGTTTTTTTCAAATAAATGTTATTTGGAAGTCACAAGTTCCATAACACAGCAGTGGAGAACAGGCATTTTGTTTTTACAGTATGGGAAGTGCAAACACTGAAAATGTTAGGTAGTAAGAGAACAACCTAAACCACCAGAAAAAATTAGAGGGTTTCAAATTGGCAGAGTGTTAGGTAATAGTGTTCAGTTTAAAAATGGTATATTTATTTGATCATCTATCAACAGGGTACTACAGCACTGGGTGTTTTATCCATCTTAATACTGTAGAAGCTTGGCGTGCACTATAAACCTATAATATTTTATGAATTTTCAAGAATGTTAGAATCTACTCTAGTTTTCACTTCCAAAAGAGTAAATGAATCTAAGAACCTTGTCAATGTTGTCTACGTATGTTTTACCATTCCAGTGGATGGTAAAACACTGTGAAATGTTTGACAGAGCTTTTATTTCAAAAATGGTATATAGTTATTTTAAAGGGCAAAGCTTTCACTTCAGTATCATTTTAGGTAACCAGGATTATTCCAGTGTGAAATATTGGCATTAGACTGAGCAAACCTTAGGATAATTGTTGTACGGTTTATTCTAGTGGTGTTTTTAATTTCTTTTTGAACTTAAGTTTCTAGGGTTGCACAAAATACTGTTTTGTGAATCTGTCACTTTCCATTCCACATTTACCCATTAGGAGGTTTCTGACTGTTAGGTTTGCATATAAATGTAGTGACCCTGAGGCTCAACATTCAAAACACAGTGAATATTGAAACCACCTTTGACTTCAAAATTTCTTGTATTCATTTGGGAACCCAAATTATGAATCAATACTTCAACTAAGCAATGATGAAAGGTTCCATTTTGCAAAATCAACTGATTTTTCCCCCTTCCTTTGGAAGAATGCTTTTATTTCCACTTACTTAGCTGCAGGCATGAAGCAAAAAAGGTGAATAAATTAACAGGTGAGTTTTTATTGACAGAGTTGTGCTTGAATGACAGGATCCTTAAGTTCCTAGGCCAACCTGCCTTTTAAGAGAGCTCAGTGAATTTTAATTTTAATAATCTTGATTTTAATAATCTACACTGTTTTCCTTTGTAAATTATTTAAGTCTTTGTTACATTATAATACTTCTAACAGTAACTATAATAAAAAAATCATTTGAATAAGAAAGGTGTGTTGAAGAAAACAAATCGACTGTGTAAATTAAATTTTTGATAGAAAGTAATAAAGGGGGTTTAAATATTGTTTAGCATGAAACCTAGCATTGTTCAAAATTAGGAGAAGGGATGACGGTGTACCTGGGCTGAAAAAAAAAAGGCGTTCTCTGGTTTTCTGGTATTTTACCATGCTTTCACAGAAAACATAAAAAAACAATCATAGTCTTGTTACCAAAATGTTGGAGTTTTTCTTCTAGTGTTTAGTTAATTTTCATTTATGCCTGGGGACAAAAAGGAAAAATAAATTTGTGATTGTGAATACACAATCACAAATTTATTATACACAAAAATAAATTTGTGATTGTGAATACTGGTAGAATCACCCTTTTTTGTTTTTCTTGCCCATGTGTGATTTCTCCTGACAAGTTCATGGCTGTTCAGGTTGGTTTATCTTAAGCTTTTGTACCAATACAGTTGTGGGAGACTTATGGATCTAATGCTATCTTTGGAGCATATAAGAAAATTGCTCTTGATTAATGTATGGTGCTTTGCATACTTTTTTTTGTTTGCTTGTTTTCCATCTTACAAATGTGAAACTACATGCATTACTTGTTCATATGCAGGCTACCTACAGACGTGTTAAGTAATCATCTAAGCATGAAGTTTCAAGGGCTAGTAAACATTATCATGGAAGAACAACAAATTTGCTGAAAGCAATTTTGTCATTTTAGTTCTGTCTGCACTTGCAGGTGGTGTGACTGTGCATTTTAAATACCCTGCTGCAGTGCTTTTACTTCAGTCTGCCCAAAAGTCAGGAATTCAAGTTCAGCAGTATTAAAAACCTCACTATGGTGGGCAAGCAAGACCTTCAAAGCACACTGAACTTTTCAAGGTGTGATTTTACCTCCCGTGACTGGCCTTGCTTGAGAATTCATACAGTATTTTGAGAAATGTGGTGTTGTTTAAATAATTTTAGGGAGAGCTGTCCAAAACTGTGTTATAAATACATACTGTGTTTGTCTGTGTGAGTTCCTGATCATACAGACAACTCCTTCTTCCTTCACCCCCAACACCCACATTTGGTATTTTAGGTTGTTTTATTTTCCTTCAAGCTTTCATGTGCTATCTAAAAGAGATACAGAGTGTTAAGGTACAGTTTTGGAATTGAAGAATGGTATTTGCATTGCACTGTGGTTCACAGGGTTTTTAGATTCTCGTTGATTCAGAAGGTAGGAAGAGGTATCTAACAGCTGTTAATGTCAGGCTTGTTTGGACCTTTGGACTGAATTGGGAAACAATTGTAACATGTCAAAGGAAAGCTACACTGTATCTTGACAGTTTTGGAGACTGCTCCGGCTCTGGTAGCTCCCTAGGCAGAGATGCTAGGAGTAAAAAAGCAGCGACGTAACCCTATTTAATGTACCTAATGGCTTTATCAGTTGGGAGAGAAAAATGCCTAGTATAACATGCTGAAGATGTTGATAAGAGGGAACAGAGAGAAGTGCAAATATTTATTTACATTCTGTAAAATGTTCCTCTACCTTGCAGAGTTAAGTGAAAAAGGATTTTTTCCCCCTGGAAAATTATTTCCATTGTAAACAGGGAGTATGTAGGCTGAATATACAAAAATGCATATATATATAGATATGTGCATGAATGTCTGTGCTTTTGATTATTCAGATATTGGGCTTTGGTAGCACTGCTTTTTACAACTGATGGGACTACCTGTCATCTATCCAAACACTCTAACTGTAACTACATTGCACATCTGTATTGGGAGGAAAGTAAAAGCACTGAAAGAAACGCAAACAAACCAACTTGAATGGTGACCAGAATCTGGCATTTATGGCACTTTTCAGGCTTGACAGCCTAAGTTAATCTTGCCAACCAGCCCATGTATTAAAATTGCATCAGTATTGTCAAGCTCTGTTGTGAGATTTATAGGATGTGAAATGCATTTCAGGTGATATTTACTTTCAGAACTGTCACGTTTAAAACCCATGACAGCAATCTTTAATAATTTTATAGTGTGACATTTTTTCCTATGAATTATTAGAAAGTTATAGGAGGGAGGTGAACGAGCAATGTGAAAGATGGTTTCATAAGGCTAAAACTGTTGCATGTGAGCTACAAAATTCTTAACTGTGGTGTGTTGACATTTCCAGTTTCTCTTTCCTTGCATTTTCTTGCTATAAGCTCATGTCCATTGCTCCATTGTAAGGTATGTGTTAACCTTCTCCCTCAAGCAGCAGTAAAGTGGTTAAAATGATGAAGCAGGAGGTGCAGACCTCTGCGGTACCATTTCCTGTGTTTTTCATATGGGCATGGTCATAAATAAATACCGCAAGTGTATAATTCACTGTTTTTATAACTACTTTATTCAGATTTTAGTAGCACCTGATAATTAATTAAATTGAGTGGACTATATGAGTTTTTCAGGGGAAAGGACCTCAGAATGAACTCTGTAAATGTTGATGGCAAACCCCCTGTTTGACCAGGAAACTTGGTTGAGTGGTGCCTTTGTGTGCTCTTTTGTCTTTATTTGAAGAATTGAAGTTTGTATAATTAAAATTACATCAAGTAACTCTTTTTGTGCTGCTTGTGAACTATGTACATGTTTTATCAACCCTTGCAGAAGAAGTTGGTTGTTCCATGCTTGTCTTTAAGTCCTGGCTTTGGTGGTTGCATGGATACTGAAAAGGAAGTTTTCTTAACTGGAAAGCATGGTTGCAAAAATTATGCATCACAAGTCACTTTGCCTCCCAGACATGCCTCAAAATGTTTCCTTTTCACAAATGCACAATAACTTGCAAGCTGCTGATTGCACAGGCTGCAAGAGCTGTCACCATACAGTGCCACTGGTGACAGTAGCTGCCTTATAAAATGTGCTGAGAGGTTTGCTTCATGAAAAGCACAAGAAGTGGTGGTGAGTTTTTTGGGTATAATTTGGTCCTGCTTACTTTATTTGTCTCTCTGAGGAAGAATAATGACTGCTTTGTATGTCTTTTAAAATACAGTGTAATAAAACCTAGAGCTTGCTGATTATTCTGTGCTTTCAGTTTAAATGCACAAATCTTTGTAAATCTAAACTCATCAGGAAGCAGATAAAGATGCTTGTCTGATTTTACTTCTAGCCAGGCTCAGTGAGGCATGATCAGTATCAGAACAGGCATGTTAGGGGTATGCTGAAACTTCAATCTGACCTTCTAGCTTTCCAGATTAGTCCTTCTGTGTCTGTGGGGGTTTTGGGATGTTTGGTTTTTTCCTCCCCATTTTTTTCTCTTTACGGTTGTTTGAGTATGTCGGTTTCTCCGCTGGAATGACGTGTGCTGAACAAAAGTTGACCCCTTTAGCCTAAGAAGGGGAGGCTGACTCCACCATTTCATGAGAGCTTTGTTCAAAGCTCAGGCTGCAGTGTTGGTGGTTGAAAGGATCAGTATCTCTTTCCTCTGCTGTGTGTTTCTCTGTAGGTTGTTTTGTTTCTGATTTGGGTTTTTTTTTTTTACGCAGTGCTGCTGTCAAAAGGGAAAAATACCACACCCCATATCTAAATTATGGCAGGTGTATACTCTTAGATCAGCTGAAAGCACTGTGAAATCTCAGCCTGCATGGAGTTGTGATTGCCTCCATAAATCTGCTTCAAGTTAAATATGCAGGTAGGACAGAGATAAAGAGTCGCTTTACTACAAAGACAGAAGAGCATAAACTGACAAACAAGGAAGTTTAAGGTGGAAATTAGAACTGTGGGAGGTGCAGTAGTAATAGGAATAATCTTCATGAATGGTTGTTGCAGTTAGTCAGAGGTACTCAAAGCTGTACCAGTTTTGGGAGGAGATTGTATGTTTCTTGTGAGCCCTGCCTAATGTCCAGGTGTTTTTCTGTTTTTAAATGGCTTGGTTAGAAAACCTGTGCAATTTGTTGATACAATTTCATATTCTGAAGAAATTATGACAGTTAAATCAGTGGCTCAGCAGCTTGTTTCCTGGGTAGTAGTGGCTTTGTAGGAGCTCTGTCTCAAATAAAACTGGTGTTTCTCAAACTCTTCCCCTTGCAGGAGGATAGGTGACACAAAGGAGGATTATCCACTAAACCTGAACAGCATTCTTTCACTAGCCATGCAGAGCAATAGGTCATACTTGTCCCAGCCACAAACTCATTGTAGTTGGGTGAAGCTGAGAAAAGTGTAGACAAAGCCTAAAGATCATCAAGCCATTACTATTTTGTTGCTTGTATACCTTATGCAGTGAATTTTGGCATAAATGGAATTTTGCAGAACTGGATACAAAGGCCAGTGCCAAGGACTCTTCATGTAAGTGATGTTGCTAAACTCTGAAATCTTGTCTAGGAGGGGATACAGGAAAAGTCGAGCCTGCACATTTTGGTCAGTTGTCTGGTGATATTCCTGTTGGTTTTGGTGCAGTTAGGGGTAGGTATCACTCCATATCCTTGCAAACCTTGCTATCTCCTCCTTCACACGTTACTCGCAGGTCTTGTCCCTCTGTTTCGAAGAGATTGCTACTGTCCTCTTCTAAAGTGAAGAAGAGATGATAAGCTAAGGTGGCGAAGCTGAGAGATGAAGCTTCTTGAGAAAGAAGACTTAAGACTTCAGTACATTTAGCCTTGTACCACTATGCTTGGAGTGGTATGATACTATTAATACTCTGGAAAAATTAAAATGGTGAAACAAAGGAACTTTAGAAACTATATTTACATTTACAGTTTTCACAGATGGTTCTGCAGGCTGGAGTTGAAAGGCTTCTTGTCTTAAGGAAAATGACCTTTTGGGACCTGTTGAAATGAGACCAGTATGAACAGTGAATCTAAATTGTATCAAGATTGAGCTTGTAAAATTAAAAGAAAGAATTGCACGATACTTTTCTGGAAAAGAAGAAGCCTGATAAGGATACAGTCATTATTGTTATTTTGGATCAGTTTTAACACTCTTTCAAAGTTTTCAGGTATATTGTAGTCCTTGAGGATGTTGTTCTGTTGTAATAAAAATGTGGTATTATTGGCATGTTGGAGTTTTGTGGGTTTTTTGGTTGTGGCACAGATTGATGTTGGAGGGAATATCTTGTAATAGATATTCACCCAGTCCATGAATAACTCACATGGCTTACAGCAGTGCTGTAAAACACTTCACTGAGTAATCTGCATGGTAGTCTTCAGCCTTATTCTCTTGGTTTGAGAAGTTTCATTTCCTTCCCCTTACTCCCTCCTGTTTGTGCAAGCTGATGTGACAAACCATATCTGCTTCAAGAGGCAGTGGTGAGGAGGAAGCATTGTTGTGTGGCTGTCCCCGCCACACAGGTGCCTTGACCACCAGCAGCGGGGACCCGGGTGTGGCACTCAGCTACAGCAAGTCTTCCCCAATACCTTGTGCTTGCAGCTGCAAGTCTCTCTTTATTAGGCAGCTCAGATGGTCCTGCCTGTATTTAATAGAAAGAAAAATACCTTACTAGGTGGTCATGAACTTATGGGGATCCATAAGCTTTAGGCAAAGCTGGAGATTTCATAGTCAGTGTGAATTATAACTGTCTTTACATACTGATTGAAATTGTAGTTTGGGATTTTTTTTCTGAATTATGCAAGGAGTGAGGTTTTGGAAAGGATAAAAATTATTTGGGGCAATAGCATTTATCTGTGCACTTTTTACCTGGATAGGATGCTAAGAGCCTGTAACTGAAGGAGTGTACAGGAAGTACTGTATTTCCACTCTGTCTTTATTTGTGAGTAATTAATGGTATGCTTCTAAGTTTTCATGAGTTACTTGGAGTCCTGCTTTCTTCCTGGTATGTAAATTGGCTACTGGGCTCTTGTAAATTTCCTCAGGCTTCTCTCAAGTGTCAGTGTTCCAGCTTTGAGGCACTGGCCAGGTGTGCCTGAAGAAGTATGCACTTAGAGTACCTGCTTTCATGCCATGGAAACTGATAGCAGAGGGACATTTTCCCCAGATCAGAGTCTGTTGGACCTATAGTGTCCTGAAGTTGTTAACACTTAAAGGACAGAGAGAGGCTGTTCATTTTCTGGAAACTGGTGTCTTTTAACTGTCTTGTGCTTATAGAGAAGCAGTGTGGAGACTCTCTTCTCTCCTATTCTTTCTGTTTGCTGAAGTTTGTAGAGAAGAGAATTGAACTTCACTGCTGATATAGTATTTTGTAATCCTGAATTTCTAAAGGAGACTAAGAAAGCCAATTCATAAAGCTTCAAATCATGTGTATCCTTTGTGGTGTCTGTTATTTGCCATTATGCTTACTTTACCTAGCTATGTAGTTATAACTGAGTGCAGCTAACTTCTATCCTAACTGATAATGTTTATTTTGATATAGTTTACAATTAAGTTATTCTGCTAAGTTAAATCATTCTGCCAGGTTTAATGTGCAACAAGGTGTGGGGCTTTACCTCTTATGTTGGTTTTGCACAACCTGGTTTTGTAGTGGGGGATCACAGAAATGGCTCCTGTGAGAAGCTGCCAGAAGCTTCCACCGTGTCCAGTGGCTCTGATGGCTCTGCAGATGGACATGCTGCTGGCCAAAGACGGGCCAATTAGAACAGTTGGTAATGCCTTTGTGATAACATATTTAAGAAGAAAATCTAACCAAAGTGGGGCACAGATTTGGTGGGTTTTTTCCTCTACCCAGAGGAGGAAGTGAGAACATGTGAGTGAAACAACAGGGAGACACCAAGGTCAGTGCAGAAGGAGGGACAGGAGGTGCTCCAGACACCAGAGCTGAGATTCCTCTGTGGTGAGACCATGGTGAGGCAGCTGTGCCCCTGCAACCCGTGGGGATCCATGGGGGATGCAGAGGTCCTCCCACAGCCCGTGGGGATCCACGGCGGATGCAGAGGTCCTCCCACAGGCCCTGGGGATCCACGGCGGATGCAGAGATCCACCCCACAGCCCCTGGGGATCCACGGCAGATGCAGAGATCCACCCACAGCCCATGAGTGAGGTGCCCATTCCAGAGTGGGTGGATGTCTGGAGAAGGCTGTGATCCTGTGGGAGACCCAGTGGAGAGAGAGGGGCCTTTCTCCCAGGCTGGAGCAACCTGTCTTTGGAGGACTGCACCCTGTGGAAGAGTGACCCACACTGCAGCAGTTTTGAGAGGACTGTGTGCCTGTGGGAGGGACTCACACTGCAGCAGACTTGGCAGGACTGCTTCTTGTGAGAGTGGACCCACACTGGAGAAGTTCACAGTGAACTGTCTCCCTTGGGAGGCACCCTATGGTCTCACAGGGAAGGACTCCTCTCCTGGAGCAGTGGAATAAAATCTCAGTGATGAACAGACCAAAATCCCCATGCCCTGTCTCCCTGTGCTGTTGGTGTAAAGGAGGGAAGGGTTGGGGAGAAATGGTGTTTTAAGGGTTTGTTTTACTTCTCAATATTCTCCTCTGATTTTGTCGGTAATAAATTCACTTTATAGCTCAAAGTTGAGCTTGTTTTGCCCTTGGAGTGTTTTCTCATGCTTCTTATGTCAACTGATGAGGCCTTTGTTAATTTTTTTTCTCTCTTCTCTGCCCAGCTGTGGCAGGGGAAGTTGAGTAAGTGACTTTCATGTGTGCCTGGTGTTTGACCAGTGTCAAACCATGACACCCCTTTGTCCATAGGGGAAAATAATACTAGTTTGTGTCTTACTTGGGCTCTACAACTTTGAGGCCAAGAACTCAACACTGAATAACACCAACAAGGCTGGGAGTCTTATTGGATAAGAAAAAAAAGTATATTAAAGTCCTGAATGGTAACAAATTCTATCTTTCAATACCTCTCTTCTTGCTGACACGGACTCCTTTGTTGGGACACTTGGCTCCTGTTACCTTTAAGGAAGATGATGCAGATGTAATCCTAGGGATCTATTTCAGCTTCTCTCCTTCAGCTTTCTCTTTCTTTTAGGGATTTAGATTTGTTTGCTTTGCATTTGTGTGTATTTATTTTTGTTTTGTTGTGGTTTTTATTCCTTGCAAACTCAGACTTCAAACATTTTGGTATGGGAGTGTTGACTTTGTTGGTGTATTATCTGTCTGGCAATATTTTATCTCCATGAGCAGGGCCATCTGCATAGAATTGCCATTGATTCCCTGGGAAAGGAAAGCACGTCAGGGAATGGCTCAGTTCCTTATGTCTCCTCTTTTCTCATGGCTTTTTATTTGAAAGGGCCTTCTGATACTATTTACTTCACATTCTTGCCTGAAAGGAGGATATCTCTTTTCCTGGTTTTGTTGCCAGTTCTAACATTAGCTGAAGAACAAACCATTCCAGATTCTATCTTGCAAAGCTGGGCTACTTCTGCTGCCTCTTTTGTTCCTCTAGAAAGAAACCTTTACATTACTGTTCCTCCTAAGGGTGTGTTAGTTCCTGGTCAGTACTGCTCTGTCTGCCTGCGAGCCCACCGGGGCTGGGTAAGCCAGCCTAGCAGAGGGGTCAGAGAATGGAATGGTTCTGTTCTTCACCCAGAGTGCACCATTATCCTGTGTTAGCACCAGCACCATCGTGAGCGCAGCCTGGGAGCAGGAGGGGATTACAGATGGAGCTCCCTGAACTGGGTCAACACAGGCATACCAGACAAGGATCAGTGCCAGCTTCCAGCACAGCATAGGAATGCAGGGCTGTGGGATGGGGAAGCCTCTGTCTGTGACAGGTACTCGCTCAGCCTACTAAACCACACTGAGAAATCTGCCCTGAGTGTGCTCTGCCTCAGTGCTGTGCAGGTCTGGCCAGCTAAGACCGTGTGGAAGAGCTGCTCTGAACTGGGGAGCAAACCTGACTGTGATCAACCCTGGGACAATAGGATTGGTGACAGCACAGTCTGAGTATGTTTTCCTGTGGCAGCAGCCATAGGGTAGCCAGACAAGCCCTACTTTGCACAATGGTCAAAGGGGACAACTTGGAATCTATCTATCTATCTGTCTTCTGTATGTATATATTTTAGATGTTCTGAATTCTGAAGTGCCCAAGCTTGTCTGCAAGAGTGAATAGCTGTGAGTAAAAGCTGAAGATGTGGGGAAGCAGACAATTACTTGTCTGTAAATAGTAGTAGCTCATAAAACCATAATGTATATGGAAGTTACAAAGGCACTTAGCATGAGAGCAGAACAAACATTTGATGTGTTTTAATATTCAGACCAGCCTCCTGGTTTGATTTTGGTGATGCTAAAGACTGTTGTTGCTGCTATTTCATAACCAGTGTTTTTCTGAGCTAGTGATAACTGAGCTGTTATGATCAGTTCCAAGTCAGACTCATGTCATGTGTGTCTTTAAACATTTAGCTAGATTAACTTCTGATTTAATGTTAATTGCTAAGTTGGTTTACAAATTTCATGAAAAGTCCAAAAGAAATGGAAAATGAATAACAGTAGAAACATTAAGACTCTACTTTAGTACTTGCAAGGTATATTATGTTCTCTATTTATATGGCAATGCTTAGACACTCAAAGTAGCTGTATGTGTATATGTACTTTTTAATACCATAAATGGCAGTTGCTTGAGAATCTATGTCTGTTTTTGTGTAACCTCTCTTTTTTTCTGGTTGGTTGGGGGTTTTTTGGCATTTTCCTGTATGTTATAGATATAGTTATTATTTCAACTGCTTACAAGTGTGACTACTCCACTTGTCAAAGTATAAGATGATTTCTGGAAAGGCTTTAGCAGATGTGCATGTATGCAGACCAAATGGGTTTCTACAAGCTCCAACCCAGGCATCATTAATAGGAAATGGCTGGCATACAGTTGCCTTGCAAGTTTTACAGCCATACACATTCCTCCAGCTTATTCATTAAATACCACAACATTTTGATCTGGACTTCACATCGGTATTTTAAACTCCTTTGTCTATGAGTAGACTTTGGTTAGAAGTATTTTCTCTAGTAGCACCTAGTTCTACACATTCTGTAGTTTCATAAATACTTAAGTATTTTGTTAAGGCATTTGAGGCATAAGAACATCTCACATTTTCACTTTGTTTTGTTTTTACATCCCCAAGTTTTACCCAAAATCATACATGTGTTTAGTCTGAGTTTACCCTCGTACTGGTTGGGTTCATTTTATATTTGTCACATCACCAGTTTCAGTGACTTATTATTATTCCCACTGTAGCTGCAAAGGAGCAGCTCCAAATTCCTCTGGAACAGGTCAGTATTTTTGCCTTTCAGCAATGCACATGTCAAAGATTAGCGACTCAGAAGTGTCCCTTGAGAGACAAACACAGAATACCTAGACCTGTTCAATCTAACACTACTTTTTTTTTTTTTCTGAAAGTAAGAGACAGTGTGGGTGTGAAAGGGTGGTGTAGCACTGCTTTTGTCTGTATACTAGAAAGCTAAGAGCTCTTGAGCTTTGCAGTATTGCTAAGTCTCATGTTAAAAAGAAAAAAAAAAATTAAAAATTGAACATAATGCAGAGAAGACTATATAAATAACTCTCAGCTTCTCTGTCTGTATAATACCTCTGCATTTATGTCACATTGAACTATATTAGATGAAACTTTAAAGTGAAATGTAATCCTATGGTACAATGAATTCTCAGTAAGGAACCAAGAAAAATGTTTATCTCCTGAGCAGTGAAATGTTCTACTGCACCTGAAGTATGGAAGTTACAGCCTTTAGATATTGTGTTTTTGCTTGCAAAGGAGTAGCTAACAGCTGCACCCCACCCCCCACACTGGACAGCATATAAGTAATGTCTGACCATTACCCAGTCTATTGTATGAAGTTTCAGCAACGTTGATAACTTGCACTTCTTGTCTTGTCTACTGGCACAGTGACAAGTATGCATGTTTGGTGTTACCCAGACTGTAAAAGTGAGTGCTGGATTGATATTATGAAACTGGAGACAGAGCTGAACTGTTTATTATACATACAGGAAGGAGGGCAGGTTTTTGTTTCTGCCTGTCTAGCGTTTGCCTCTCACCCATCTATTCAACGGTAGAAAGCACTAAAAAAAAGCAGGAAAGAGAATTTAATCTTTGACTACTTTCAGAAGAATATTTCAGTCAATTTCCTACAGCCATGTGTAAAGCTGTTAGTGTGTCTCTGTTTTGTATCTGCAGTAATCATGGGTTTCCAGGAGAACAGAATCATCAAACCTTTAGTAATGCTTCCAGCTTTTTCAGTGTGCCTTTTCTTCTGAACATCTGCTGCCAGCATAGACCCAGAGTACTTTACTCATTCAAATTTGCATTCCAAAACCCAAATGTGTATATAAGAAAAAGAATCTGACATCAGAATTCCTGCTTATGCAAAATAATCTGGGTTGGGTGGTTTTTTTAAGGGATTTTACCCTCTGTAAAAGCATGTAATATCCCTTTGTTCTGGTTAAAAGTAACAAAAATCTACTTATTTGCCTGACTACTAAGCCACATCAATCCATTGACAAAAGTGTAATTTAGAATGAACAAGACAGTACTGGTGAGCACATTGATGTGAAGAAGTTCCTTTTTTGTTTCTGTGTACAGCTTGTAACTTGGAACACTTTTTCTATTTGTACACAGATGCCAGTTTTTCTGTGCCAAGAATGTTCTTTTCATACACTACAGAGTTCTAGCAACAGTGCAACTCCTTTTTCTGGCAAGGGCTTTGTATGTGCTTGAGAGTTAAATCCTTCTTCTTCTTTTCTGCTTCATCTCCCCCACATGCTTTCATTTCTTGACCTTCAGTTGCACTAAACTAATTTTCAAGAGCACAGTTTGACCTAATTGCTTAGCAGAGTATGACGTATGACCATGGAGAAACCCATATATTGTCTGATAACCCTGTGGTAATAAATTCTTTAAAGTCCTGTGCTCCTTTGAAAGAAGACCACATTGATTGCAGGGAGAGCTGTGTGCTGGTACTGCCAGTAGGGGATTTAGCAGCTGCAAGTTCTTTCTTTTTCTTTCATAGTCTGAAATACCTTTATCATGCATCTTTTCTTCTGGAAAAACTCTATCCTTCATGCTGCAGAACTCTTCAGAAAGACAAACTCTTGAATCTGTGCCTGTGTTTCTACAAAGAACAGTTTGTTCTTTATAAGGCTTATGTGCAGGTATAATGTAAATTTGAAATGCTCTCATGATTTGGAAGCAGGTAACTAATAAGAAACCAGAAATCAAAGTAGAACAAGAGATGTAATTACAGCTATTAACCCCCATGTTCTGAAAAGGTTCAAAGCATGGCAGTAAGCAAATGTAGGAGGAAGAGAGGGATGATGAATGCCTTATGTCAGCTGTGCCTTCCTTAGCTGCATCTTGCTGCAAACCTTGTGTCTTTTCAATACTGGTGGTACTTTCTGTCTACCTCATGTGGGCCATCTCTAAAAAATCTTGAAGATGTATGCCACTGCAGAGTGAAGCTTTCATCTGTTGAAACTTGTGTTACCTGCCCTTGTTCCCTGTGTTGAAGAATGTGGGGACACACTGTGACAGGGGTATACTGTGAAGAGTCTCTTAATGCACTTCTGGTTTAAGCTGTGTGTAATGGTAACATAAATGAGAGAGTCAAGTGAAGGAATGTTTTCTCTGCCTCCTTTGTAAGGCAGATGGAAATTACTTTCAAGTTCCTTGTGTATGTCTATCTGTACTAAAACAAGCCACAAATTAAGTGGAGGCACAGGACTTTTTCAAGCTTATGGAGTAGCCTAGTGACAGGAAAATTCACTTGCTAAAATAAGACCTTCACTGTCAAGTAGGAAGTGCTTTAGGATTATTGAAGTTGATTATGTGCAAAGTATGGTTCAAGGAAGAACGTCATTGTTTCCTAACTGCTGTTGGATTCATTTGCTAAATAAAATAATTGTGAGATACTAATTTTTATCTTTTCTTGGAGGATTGACTTTGCCTTAGTAGGAGATTCATTGTGTGAGTTGTGCAGAATTAAAAGCAGGAGCTTTGAATTGTGTTGAATCGTATTTGACCTGTAGCACTTAGTAGTATCCTTTATGGTATCATCATAATTGCTTTTTGCAGGGAAACAGAAAGCTGAGGTGGGAGAGCTCTTCTGACTGTTGCTTTCATTTGAAAACTAGTAAGCAAACTATAATTTTTATTTTGGTTTATGTGCTCCAGTATTAGACAGTCTTGCTGTCTTTTTTGTAACTTTTTTTTAAAAAGTTAGGGACAATAAGGTGATGCACTTCAAGTGTCATATGTGTACTGCATGCTGTGTGTTGTCATGGATGTCTTTTCAAATTAATATTATTAATTTTATACAATTCTATTGGTCTGTAATTTACGTCATAAAGTTTACAGTCCATGGCCCCTGGGCATACAATGTTAAGTACTCTTGTAGCAAGTCTTCTAGAAGCAATGAGAGGTAAAGGCAAGTGGGAATGTATTTGTGAGGGACATGACTCCTGTTTTTTCTTAAAAATAGAAGTGGAGGGGAAGAGGACTGTTTGTAGAGACAAGCAGGATATGTGGTAGTTGTGTTCTTGTTTTGGTTTTTCTTCCATTTTTACCACACATGTAGATTGTACAGTTATTGGCATGTTTTGGGAGGTCTTGTGTTTAGTCAGCTGCACAAAATTGCTTAATAATGAGGTTCTGTTCCTTCTTAATTCTCTGTTCATTTGAAAGGACTATGAATTTTTAAACTACTTTTAAGATGTTTCTTTTAAACACAACTTTATTCTATCTGCTAAGTAGTATCTCTAATACTGTTTATGGCTGATGGTTTTTCATACATTCTCAAGAATGACAAGTAGCTAACAAAGAAAAAGAAGGATTTTTTGAAACAGAGTTGAAACACTAGAAAAAGCAAGATAACAGTGTGATATCTATTGAACTGAAAATTGAATCCACTCTAGCAAAAGGGATGAGCTTTATGGATATGGTTTACTATCACCTTGTTGGCTGTTATAAAATGTGAATGAGAGTGTTTGGGTTGCAAGTACCTGCATGGAGGTAGTTATTGCACATTTCTCAGATACACAATGTGGCCTTATGCTGGCAGCAGAGCAGGTTTACTCTAGTTTTACTATGGGTATTTATAATGGTTTATCCTTGTGTAGTGTGGAACAAGGGGCTTCTTTAATAAAAGCCAAGAACTGCAAGTTTCAGGTGTGCTGCCTGGAATGCTAGTCTTCACTTTATCTTTTCAGTAGATTCCCTGAATTTCAAGATGGCACAGGGGAAAAACTGGTTAATCTTTGTAAAGCTCAGACTAGTTGTTAGGCACATTTGATAGCTTATTTGTGTGTGTAGCTTTTTAAAAATCAATTGTGTTCTACCCATTGTTCTACTTTCTCTTTCTTCCTCCTTGTATTAAGGTTCTGTTGTTTCTGTATACCATCAGAAGCAATACATCACTGCCTTCTGGTCTGCCTTGAATGTTATCTTTGCTTACATTTGCTTTTTGCCCTCTGCACTTTGGCAGCTATTCAATCTCAACATGATATTCACTTCCTGCTGCCTGTTGGATATTTTCTTTGACTTTATCTCCAAGTGTCAAAATGCACCATGCTGTCCTTAATCACTCAATAAACAGACAGGAGCTGAGATTTTCCAGGATGTTGAAAGGTTGAAAACATCTTCATGAAAGCATCTCCTTTGCCTCTGCTGTGCTTTTTATTTTCTCCATCAGAAAACTGACTTGTGGAGTAACAAACTCACCTTGGTACAGCACAATGAATTCCTGTCAGTTGAGTTTTGTGGTTGCTTTTTTCTTAAAGTTGATATAGCTGTTTTAACCAAAAGTTATTGGAATATTTAAAAAAAAAAAATCCAAACCACCCCCCCAACCTCTCAGCTTAAAAATCAGTCACAATAGTGAAGCTGGGATCATTATCATCAGAAAATATAGTGAAATCTTATGTGTATTAATTTTAAAATTGCTAATATTTATCTTGGTTATTCATAAGTAACTGATGAAAATTTCAATTCTCTATAGACATCTAAAATTTTCATTCTGAAAATTGGACAGAAACTGTTGTTGTACAGGGTAGGAAGAAGTTGAGAAAAGAATTAGTGTAAATATCTTAACATTTTTCAGATTCATCTGCATTTTATATTTTTGCATGCTTTTGAGAGGTCTCTAACGGGCAATTTACAGACTTTTCTTTGCCATTTGTAGCTGCATGGTTTTTAAGCAGTGCAGCTTTAGGTGTTTGAGATGAGCGTTCCATTATGGTTTTGGCTAGAGGAGGTTATTCTGAATCTGACTGAGGAACTATTTCAGAGACAGAGCTATAAAGTGGCCTTTTGATCTAATCATAATGGAGCAACTGTTGAATTAATCATTTATTTTCTTTGGAGACAGCAAAGTTGGTCCTGATACAACATCACTATTGTCTGTGCAAGCCTTCCTGATCAAGTTCCCAAGCATTTTTAAGCTGCACATCAGTACTCTTCTGGGATGAGAAGATGACATAGAAAAGGAGTATCTTTATTGTATTATACATTTCTTATGGATTTCAAGTTACAGGGACAGTTGTGCAGTTTGACTATTCTGCTCACTTGAAAAGGGCATCACAACCATTGCAAGGTGGCCGCTTAGCTTGTTTTCTGTGGAATTTGGGTATAACTTGTCAACAATGAAATCTGATGAAAATATTTAGAGTTGACTTTGTACTTTTTAAAGTAGATGGTTTGGTGCTACTGCTGTAAAGTTAGCATAACAAAGTGTAATGTTTTCAGTTCTGTCCTCTCAGCTTCACAGTTAGGGAGAAAATCACCTGCAGGGAAGATTTTCTGACCTATTTTACATATTCTGTCAGTCTTAATTTAAAACCATGAGCTTATATTTGATTTTACATGGTCCATCTCTGTAACTGTCATCTATAAAAAATTAGATTTGATGTTTCCGTAGTATTATCCCAAATGTACTGATCTAGCTATAATTAATTTCAGTTTTGTTTCTTAACCTAAGAGTTATTAATTTTCTGTGTTTGGAAGAAACTGAGCAGCCTGGCTGTAGTGACCATGCACTGGTGGAATTTGGAGTCCTGAGGGATATGGGTCAGGTAAGTAGTAAAGTTAGAGTCCTGAACTTTAGGAAAGCAGACTTCCAGCTCTTCAGAGAGATAGTCAGTGGGCTCTCCTGGGAGACTGCCCACAGGAGCAAGGGAGTGGAACAGAGCTGGCAAATCTCTGAGGAGGTCTTCCATAGAGCAGAAGGGCTGGCAATCCCCAGGAACAAGAAATCAGGCTGGGAAGGCAAGAGATGCACATGGCTGAGTAGGGAACTGCTTGTGAAACTAAAGGGAATGAATCAAATGCAGCAGCAGTGGAAACAAGGACAGATGAGCTGGAAGGGCATAGAAATGAAGTTCAGTTGTGTAGAGATGGGGTGAGAAAGGCCAAGGTGTAATGTCCCTGATAAACAATGCTGGCAAACTGGTAAGAAAGGATGAGGAGAAGGTACTGAGGTACTTCACAATTTTTTTTGCCTTAATCTTCAGTGGCAGCCTTTCTTTCCCACACTTCTTGAGTGTGTGGACAGCAGGATGGGGACTGAGGGAACAAAGTTGCTCCCACTATAAATAAAGATCTGGTTCAGGGCCACCTGAAGAACTTAAACATACATAAATCCGTGGGACCTGATGAGATGCATCCCAGAGTCCTGAGGGAATTGGCTAATGTAGTTGGAAAGCCACTCTTCATGATATTTGAAAAGTCATGGCAGTTAGGGGAAATGGAAAAGGGGAGGCATAGTACTCATCTTTAAAAAGGGTAGAAAATAGGAACCTGAGAACTACTGACCTATCAGCATTGTCTCTGTGCCTGGAAATATCATGGAACAGATCCTCCTGAAAGCTATGCTAAGCACATGGGGCACAGGAAAGTAACTCAAGCCACTATGGCTTCAGCCAGGGCAAGGTCTGCCTGACCAACCTAGTGGCCTTCTGTGATGGAGTCTGCATCAGTGGACAAGAGAAGGGCTACAGATATACTTTATCTGGACTTCTGTAAAGCCTTTCCCAGTCCCCCACAACATCCTTCTCTCTAAACTGGAAAGAAATTGATAAAGAACCGGTTGGCGGTACTTATCCAGAAGGTTGTGGTCAATGGACAGAGTCCCAATGGACATCAGTGACAAGCGGTGTCCCCTGGGGTCCATACTGGGACCACTGTTATTTAATATCCTTATTAATGACACAAAGGGATCAAGAGCACCCTCAGGATATTTGCAGATGACACCAAGCTGAATGGTGCTGTTGACACACCTGAAGGACAGGATGCCATCCAGAGGGACAAGCGCAAGAACTGGGCCTGTGGGACTCTCATGAGGTTTAACAAGACCAAGACCAAGGTGCTGGACCTGGGTTGGGGCCAGTACCCCCAGTACCAGCACAGGCTGGGGATGAAGAGATCAAGAGTAGCCCTGGGGAAAAGGACTTGGGAGTGCTGGTGGGTGAGAGGCTGGACATGACCCAGCCATGGGCACTCCCAGCCCAGAAAGCCAAACATGTCCTGGGCTGCATCCAGAGCACTGTGGGCAGCAGGGGAGGGAGGGGACTCTGCCCCTCTGCTCTGCTCTGGTAAGACCCCAGCTGGAACCCTGCATCCAGCTCTGGGCTCCAGGGACAGGAAGTACACATCAGTCTGTTGGAGTGATCCAGAGCAGGGAGGAAACACTGAGCTAATTGGATTTATTCAGCCTGGAGAAGGTTTTGCAGTGACATAATCTCAGTCTCTGTACCTGAAGGGAGCCTACAAGAAAGATGGAGACAGAGTTTTTACAAGAGCATGTAGTGACAGGACAAGAGAGAATGGCTTCAAACTGAAAGAGAGTGAGTTTAGATTAGATACTAGGCAAAAACTCTTTGCTGTGAGGATGGTGAGGCACTGGCACAGGTTACCCAGAGACACTGTGGATGCCCTATCCATGGAAGTGTTCAAGGCCAGGTTGGGTGAGGCTCTGAGTAGCCTGGTCTAGTGGGAGTTGTGCCTGTTCATGGTGGGGGGTGTTGAAACTAGATGATCTTTAAAGTCCCTTCCAAACCGGGCCATTCTATGATTCTGCAATTTTAGGAAGAATACAAAGCAACACTGGCGTGAAGATTTTTAGCTCATTGCTATTTCATCCTAGGACTTATAGAAGCACTTTCTGCCATGCCTTGCATGGACAGGGCTTGGGTGTTTTTAAATTCCATTTTAAGCTGGATCATTGAGCAGTAATGGTTAGAAGTAAATCTTGTTTTTTTAGATCAGTTTAAGAGATATGACAACAGGAAGGAGTAGCTGGGCATGCAGGGGGTAAGTAGGCTATGCACAGGTATTTTTGTACCAGCTTCACTTTTAGACAGAGAAGGAACATGTTAGGGGCTCTTTCCACAATGTCATGTGCTGCAGAATTGCTGCTGTGCTAGCAATCCAGCCCAACAAATTTTATACGCTGTATGATGCTAATATGAAAATTAGTTAAAGTGAATTGCAGAAAAATACTATTTTGAGAGGACTATGTATGGAAAAAAATATAAATGAATAATAAACTGTATAGAGAAGTCTCATATTGGTCTTGATAGTACTACTTTCTACACTAATTTTATGCACTCTCCTGATCTACTTTAGATATTTGTTTAATGTATGCCCTACATAGGCTTTAACTTTGGAGCAGAGCTTAAAATTCAAAAGAGCTATGATAATTTCATAGCTCATTTTGGAGTTCTCGTAGTACCTTTTTTGTAGTACCCTGGTGGTATTGACTGAAATTTATTCCTTCTGCTAGTCATGTGGCAGATGGGGAAACAAGTCTCAGCATTATAGCATATAAAATCATGTGGTCAGGAAAAGTGACTGTTTCATGGTGACTGTGTGGTTTCCATGTGATTATTACTTTCCTGTAGCACCTGCAGAAGAGGGCAGTGTTCCTTGAGCTCACTGTAATTCCAGTGACCCTGTACTTGCAGTTGTGAGAACGCAGTGTTTGTGCTTAGGTATAGCTAGTAGTTCACTTCTACAGCCCACAGACTGTGTACCACCATCTTTCATGTGGGTGCTGGTTCAAGCCCTTCTGTCATCTATTTTAATCTTATCTTCCCAACTCTGATAAACTGCCTTCTTCTAGCATCGTGCTGACAGGGTTGTGTGCAGGGGTGTCTTACAGCTGCCTGATAACTTGTCCCTTGAAGCTGCTACTGGATTGTATCTTCCAAAGGGACCTGGATTCTTGAGGAACCTTTGTCAGGAGATGTTGATATTCATTCAGATGTTGATATATTGTGAAGTCAATTTATATTTGCACCCCTGACAAAAGTTGTGTCTGGCTGTTTGCAGCAACACCTGTGCTTACCTTTTTCACTCTCAAGGGGAAGCCTAGACTCACACACATATTGGGATATCAGCTTGTTTACTCAAATGTTCTTTGATTCACAGTTTGAGACAATGCTGAAGTTTGATGCTGAAGTTTGGGTTGGTTTGGTTCTGGGTTTTTTTGTAAAATATCCATGCTTTGAAGAAAGCTTTCAGAAAGAGCAGTAAGTATCTTCAGTTGTATATCGTGAATGCATTGGCAGTGAATTTAAGCCTAAAAGCTGTTTATAAAACAGCTGAGACTCACTGGTGGTGTTGCCAAGACAATGAAAATTAATTCAGAAGCTTTTCTGACTTTTTGTGTGATTGTACAATTTCAGAAAGGAAGGTGTTGGAGGATTCCCTACTCCATTTGACAGATTTTCATGTCAAGCCAACAAGCTGATTTTTGACTGCCAACCCTGCAGTAGTGTACTTGCAGCAGCTGAGCTCAGCTCTCTGCCTGTCACCACCAACACACTATCACTTCTGCCAGCTAGACAGTCTTATGGTTACACTTGGAGTAACACCTGTGCAAACTCATTAATTGCTAAAAGAATTTCACTGATGTCGCTCTAGGAAACAGGAAGAGAGCAGTCTGTATTTTCTGGCAATCTTTTTTTGTTTTGCCTCTGAAAACTCATTTTCCTTCCAGCACATTGTTGTCGCTCAGCCATGAGAAAGCTGTGAGGTCAAAGCAGCTCTTGCTGCCAGAGAAACACTTGACCTGTAAGGGGAAGGAAGACTTTAACATGGAATTGTTGCTCTGCAGCTGCAAACTCAGGTGCCCCTAGGTTTTCTCGACAGGCTACCAAGATCATGTCTTCCATTAGTTTTTTTTGTGGCTGCCAAGGAGTGGCCACGTGGTTGCTCACAGCTGGTCAGAGTAAATGTGCTGCACAGGTAGCCATAACAAAAGAGTCTTTCCTGCAGTGACAGACAGTCCATCCTGAATCCTGAATTGCATGCCGGCACACTTGCCTTGCTGACATGTTATGAAGCACTTTGCTTCCAAGTGCAAGACAGCCAAGGGCAGTGAAGAAACCAAGATATCCTGAGACCCCAGTCTTCCTTTAGGCAAATAGGGATTGGTATTTTGGTTCCAAATTCCCAAACTACATAACAATAATAATGATCCTCTGTTGCCGCAGGTGTGTGCCATCTGGCATCAAGGGCAGTGGGGCAGCAGTGGCTGTGGAGGTGCCTGCTGCACCCTCGGCTCTTGCCAAGGATTGCTCCAAATTTGGAGCTGTATTTTATTTTAATACTTCTGTGGTCCATGCTTAGCAGTTGTCCCAGCAGAAGGGAGTGATCCAGAGGTGATAATGGCTCCATTTGTGCATTATCTCCTTTCCACCAGTGAAGGCCTGCCTCAGGACTCCCAGCTCTGCCAATCAGATGCTGCTTCAGTGGCTGCTGATCAGTGCAGGGAAGAAGCAACCATTTCTGGCATCCAGCATCTTGGAACTTGGTGGAATTGGCTGAGCAGCCAGAATAGTTTCAGACACATAATAGTGTAGAGGGATAGCAGGATTCTGGTTTGAGTTTTGCATGATGTACTACTGAGAAGTACAAAGTGGCCTTGAGGCAGATTACTGAGGCACCATTAATAGGAAGGGAGCCATCCTGCAAAACACTGGGCTGTCTCCTGGCTTCTTGGAGCTATGTTCAAGTGTTGACTTTCTGACAAGTAGCTACTGCTGCCTTCTCTAGAACAAGGAGTTGAAACAAGAAAATGCTATTTACCACACTCTCTCTGGCTGCACAGGTTTTCTTACCCAGGGTAATAAATCCTTCTTAATAATCTCTTTCCCTGGAATAAAAAAGGGCTATTAAAGTTTGTTGTTCTTCATCACACTGTTTTGCAAGGCCATTTGTGGCAAATGTACTACCACACTGGCCACTTTCTGGTAGCTCCTCAATGACATTTCACTGTGTAAAGAGCTGAGAGAAACCCCCCCCATCACAGCAATTTTTCTTTGACATTTTAACATGAAAAAGAACAAAATTAAGCTTGTCACCAGGGGAGAGCACATTGTGCTGGCCTCCCTGGGACAATTTTTATTGGACTGGAAAGCTGGTGGTTCACAGTAGGAAAAGCAGGCTGCTTACAATACTGGCACAGGGGGACTGCAGAAAGCAGTCACGAGGCACACGGTCCTCTGACACAGTGTTTTTGTTGGAGAGCTGGGCTTCTGTGAAAGAAGCAATAAAGCAGTCCTTGCTAAGGGAAACTTAGTCCTTGCTCCAGGTAACGTTTTGAGTAGATGAAACTTAAGCAGATAAATGTTGCTTAATGACAGAAGAAGGAGGAAAATGTGTGAATGGAATTTGTATTCTTGAGGCCAAAATAAAATGCCTTTGTGAGCTGGATTTGTAACAAAAAATTTGGCAAAGATTAGTTACACCTTTGTTTGCACTAGTGGAGCCTGTGTCATTTCTGTTTCCTTTGTCGAGGAGACAAAAGATACAAGAAAATTTCAGGAATTTGTGCAGTTTAATATTTGAAATCTTAACTTGAAAAGTCTGTGTCTAGAAAATCAAAGAAGGCTGTGGTTTGGGAAGTGAAATATTTCAGGATTGTTTGTGCCTTATTTCCATGTGCAAAACTATGTAGTAACTACAACAAATATATCTTCCATAAAGAAGCAGATTGTCAATCTGTTAATTGTGGACAACTTTTTTTTTTTTTTTTTTTTTTCTTCTTAAATTTGAATATCATATACTGCAGGAACATCTGACTAAAACTTTCCAAACTTTTTTTCCCAACTTTTACAGCTTTGATGCAAGGTTAAAATCAACTAAAAGCCTTTTTTACCCTTCCAGCATGCCTACACTACTCATCCCTAAGCCTCTGAAATCTTTAAAGTAAACAGTTAGCACTTTCAGGAAATGAATTTGTAGATAATATTTGAGGAAGTTATAAAAGATAAGAAAATGCAGTAAAATACCTCTAGAAGGAGGGAGAGGGAACTGATGTGCAGTTCAGTTTGGAAGTACTGGTGACTGGTTCTGCTTTTTTTCCAGGGCCTTGTTAGTCTTCCGTTTGCATGCAGGGGCCTCCTGAGTAGAAGTAAAATGAGGAACTGATTCTAGGAACTCATTGCTGGTGATAGCAATAGAGAAGAAGGTCACAACTCCTTGCTTATACCTAACACTTAGGGGGAATAGATTTGGATACTGCTCTTTACAAGGATACTATCCTTTTGTTTAAAAGCTGTAATGAAAAGACAGCTTTCTGGAAAAATGCATTCATTGAACATTTACAAATTACACCATTTACAAATTAATTCAAAAATCATTGCCTCATTTTGGAGCTGTATTTAAACACACTATCCCTCCTCCAAATGTCTCCAAGTTAGTGCACTTGCTTTATCTCTGGTGGAGTACTGCTTAGCCAAAGCTTATGAAGCACAAGGGTGGAGGATGGCAAAGATAGATTATGTAGGTCAGTTACAATTCCACACTGCAAAATTCTACAGAAGTGCTTCTTGATTAAGACCATTATTTCTAAAGTGCTTCCCTGTAGCTTGTGCAGTCCTTTTCTTTCAGCCCTTGTGACAGGAAGAACAGCTTTGAACTTCAGCCTGCAGTGACTGTTAAGCTGAAGTCCATGTGAATGTGTTTTTATTCTGATGCCTAACTGTTCTTCTGAGTAGGAAGAGCTGTAGCACTGAGGGCTGGAACTGATGCATTAGAATCTCTTGGAGACTGACTGAGTTACTGTAGAAAGTGAAACTTATCAGTAATGTTACGATTCTAAATACACAACTACTTGGATGACAAATCTCCTTAGTCAAAACCAAATGTAGAAAAAATATTTCTATTTTGACAAAGAAGCTGAATTTTAGAAAAGCACTTATTTTTAGTAATGCTGATATGCAACTTTTTTTTTTCCTTTTTTTTCAGTTGTATTAATTATCACTGCTAATATTTGTTGAGCATACTCCTTGCATTAATAAAAATGTCTGCATTGGTTACAATGGTGTCCAGGCTTTCCTTCAGTATAACAGTTTTCCTAGCATTCATAAAGATCATTGAAGTAGGCATGTGGACTCCTGACCTGACTGCTTCAGAACACTGCTGAAGTCAGAAATGGTGGTAGCATTAGGTCAAAGCTTACACCCAGGAGAGAGCTTCTGTACACAGCATGCATTTGCAGAAGTGGGATGTCTTCATGCTCTGCTTTATACTTTATACAAACCATCTCTAGAAATCACTTCGTCCTTTTCTCTGCTTTAAAAGAAAGTTGGCTCAGCTGCCTGTAAATATAAAGAAAGGTTAATGGTATTCTCTGCATAACTAACACTGAAAAACAAAACATTCAGTACTCTTTCCTTAACTAAATGCATACTGCTAGGTTTTTTATGATGAGTCAGAGTAAGTTCTTATAGGCAGAAAACATGTTAAAAACATGCAAGGAATATTTGATATTTTTTGAGAGAAAGTGTGTGCCACTAAGAATCTGGAACACAAATGGATGGAATAGTGGTTGTGTTGCTGTTTTATTGCATTTCACACAGTGCAAGATCAAGTAGATGAATAAGGTAATGATGCATCTATTTCTCATATTAATTTGATACAAGCTTTTTAATTTTCAATGATCTGTTCTTATTTCTCATTTAAGTTCTCAAAAAGTTAGATCAGACCTCCAAAATCTTGATCTTTTCCTGTCTTCTGAAATTCCATCCAGAAGTCTGACTGGGAACCTCATTCTTGTTCCACAAGGAGCACTTATGCAAATAAAATGCTTGCTTAACCTGGGCCCACGTAATTATTCAGCAGTCATGCTCCAAATCTGCTGTCTCTCTAGTGCTATACAACAGCACTTCCAAATCCTACCAAATGAAGGGAACACTGTGTTTGTAATGAAGTGAACTGGTTTTGGCACCAATGATTTTCATCCATTACTTTCACAGCTATGCTGTGATTGTTGCTATAGCACAAAGTTCTAACAGAATGTATTTCCACATTAAACAAAACCAATATCAAAGTAATAACAAGCAGCAATCTTCAGTTCAGCATATTTTAACATAAAGCTGTGTAGATTGAATTGCTAGGTTGTAGGCTTTATTCTTCCTTCAAGGAAAGGGGTTAGAGACAGTTATAGGGATTTGGCTAGAAGTTAGCTATATAAAAAGAAAAATATTGTTACTGTCTTTTCTTTCCCCTCCAGTGATTGAATCTGTACTATGCTCTCAGATTGGACAGCATACAGGTGCTGCAGTCTTCTCTGTCTTCAGAGTTAAATCTGTATGCATGCAGTATGCCGAAGAAAAATTATTTTAGTGTGTTTTTGGATAATTGTGCCATGTAGCTCAGTCACGGTGAGACAGTTGATAAAGAGAGGAAGTAGAAAAACCTAAAGCTAACCTGAAGGAGTTATATGTACCTCTTTGGAAAAATAGTGGATTGAAATTAGAAAAGAAATATGTAACTTCATACCCAACAGAATTTCTGTAAACAGAATATTTTGGCAAATGCAGAAACTTCAGATTGTTTGTACTTTAAATGCAGCAGTACTTAAAATCAACTGAGTTGGACCCAAAAACAAGTGGGTAGGTAAATGTCCAAGAATTTCCCACTGAAATACTATTGCTTAAGGAACAGATTTTTTTTTTAATACATATGAGAAGGAGAGGATGTAGAGGAGGAGGAGACAGGTAGTTTCTATATTGGTGCTGGTTATACAGCACCATTTGTAGCTGTTATACAGCAAGATTTGTAGATTAATCCTTTTAACCATGTTGCAAATTGATGGGTAGCTGCATGATGTGCCATCTGCTTAACTGTAACATCTGTTTAACTGTTAAGTCAAACTTAGTCTTTGTGCATATATGCTTTTACTTTTTATCTATTCATTAAAGGACTTCTAACAAGTAATTAAGCTGTATAAATAAAAAGGAGTAAATAACCTTGAAAGCAGTAGAATTGTATTTTTAATGAGGTATGTAGAAGCTTCAAATTAGTAACTCAGATTACTGTTTATTCACTTTCCTGGTAGATTAAAGTATTTGTTTAAAGCTGTGTGTGTTTAACTTAAAAATGCAATGACTCCATCCATTTCATACACCCATAGCTTAGAACATAATAGATTCTGAAGAACTCTTTCTGTTTGCATACTGAATAAGCCCTACTGCTTCTTAAAAGTACTGGGTAAGTGTGAACATCATGTTTGCGATTCAGCACTCTGTTTAATCCATAACAGAAGTATAACTGTCAGGATGGTGAAAATCATTAGCAGGAAACCTTTCTGGTGTATTAAAAGTGCACAGTGAATGGGATGAAGAGGAGTGAAGCTGGTAAATACAAGAGAAAAATAGCTTATTAAACCATACATCTTGTTCAAAAGTTAGTTCTAATAAAAAGTGAAAAGCAAACAAGTTGTATTTCATTTGTATTGCAGAATTTTGACCCAGACTACAAACCACACAGCAGAAGGAACGGAGCGCGTAGCACAGTGTTGCACCTGTTGCCACAGTGGTGGGAGAGAGCAAGGCTAGTGTATCCCGTATATTGTAACCAGGGAATGCAGTTGCCACCGTGGGGGGAGAAAGGACAGGAGAGTGAATACTAGGAGGTGCTATGCCCCAAACCCTTTTAAATCTTGGGCTTGTCAGGTTTGTTGCCATTACCATTAATTCGAATCAGGAGGTGGAATAAACTCATGAAATGGTTGCAGCTGTGTGTTAAAAGTAACAATACACTTAGCTTTCAAAGGAAGACCTTTGAATAGAAACAGTGTTACTGCTCCCGTTTAACAGATGGGAGCTATTTCTGCAAATCTCCCAGCGCTTCTGGAATGATTCCGTTGTATCAGTGTTGAGAAGAGAAATCTACCCAGAGAAATAGTTCGAAGAATTCAGTGTGATTTCTTAAATCTTCTCATGTACTCACTGGCATTAAGTTTTACACTTTTAGATAGCATTTTGTGTGAAGCTGTATCATGTCTTGATCATAAGGTAATGATTTCATGTGTGGTGATTTTTTCATTTACTTTGCACATGAGTTTTATAGATCCCTCTTTTATGAAATGCAAAAAAGAAAATTATAAAGGTTGCTTCTAATGCCATAAGAAATTTAAAGACAACTTGGGAAAACAGAAATCAAATTAATTTTACAGTTATCTAAATTAAAGGAAATTGAGTCATTGGAAGTTTTTCTTGCCTTTAAAAAACATGAAAAGTAAATAAAAATGTTAACCTGAATTTAAGACTAACTAATAATGCATCTAGAAATAAAAAAAATAGGAGTATCAAAGGTTAAGCTTCAGGATTGATTAGAGGTTTAAAGATCCATCTTTCTTGCACAGCATTTTCTTCTGAGCAGGTGGTTTGTGAAGTACTTAGTGAACTTTCTATTATATTATTGAGTTGTTACCTGCCAATTTGGGTTTATGGATTCTAAATCTTATTTAAAGTCCTAGGTAACCTCCATTGTCTAATATTTTTAAACAATTCTGAAATGGCTTCATAAACCTTGACTGTCCCACAATTGCATGCTTTGTGTGGTAGTTTAGATAATAAATATTTGTTGAAATACTATATATATATTGGAAAACAGAGCTTTCCATTCTTTGCTGTTACTCTCATATTCTTCTTCCTCATTCTTTTGAACAATGGTGTTTTAAATTGAGATAAATTTGAGTTCAATGCAAATAAATTCTTCAGAGGTGACATTCTTATGATTTGTTTATATTAAATTTGTGATACATATTTCTGTTTTAATGCTTTGTTGTAATTTAATATATTTGCTTTTATTTTGGCAGTCAAAAGGGTCTTGAATATTAATAATTAACTCAGAGATTCATATAATGGACTGAGTTGGAAATGACCTATGAGGACTATCAAGTCCAGCTCCTGGCTCTTCACAGGTGCCTGCAAGTAACTCACCATGTGCCTGAGTGTTGTCCAAGTGCTTCTTGAACTCTGGTGCTATGACTTGGGCCCTGGGGAGCCTGTTCCCATGCCCAAACAGCCTCCTGATATGCAACCTTCCCAGACACAGCTACAGGCCTGAGGGTCCTGCCTGACCACCAGAGGAGAGATCAGTGCCTGCCCCTTGTCTTCCCCTCACGAGGAAGTAACTGCAATGAAGTCTGTCCTCAGTCTCCTCTTCCCCAGGCTGAGCAGATCAAATGGCCTCAGCTGCTCCTCATTTACCTCCTCAAGGCCCTCCAACATGCTTGTGGCCATCCTTTGGATACTTTCTGATAGCTGAGTGTCTTTTTTATATTGTGGTTGAACATCATTTACTTGTTGCTATACTGTAATGCCAGGCTCTTTACTGACAGGCTGAGAGACTTGGGGCTATTCAGCCTGGAAAAGAGAAGGTTCTGCATGGATCTTAGATCAGCATGTCAATACCTGAAGAGGGCTTAGAGGAAGGCCAGAGAGGGATTTTTCACAATGGCATGTAGTGATAAAAGAAGAGGAATGGCTTTAAACTGAAAAAAAGAATTATTGGAGTAAATATTAGGAAGAAATTCCTTACTGTGAGGGTGGTGAGGCAGTGGAGGAACTGGTTGTCCAGAGAAGTTGTGGATGCCTCATCCCTGGAAGTGTTCAATACCAAATTAGATGGAGCTTAGGGCAATCTGGTTTACGGGGAGCTGTCCCTGCCTATTGCAGGGGAGTTGGAACATGATGTTTAAAGTCTCTTCCAACTCAAACTGTTCTATGGTTTTATTAATGTGTGATGCACCATGACTCACCTATACATTCCTTTGAAGTGGTGAACCAAACTACAGGTCAGGCACATCCAATTAAATATCAAGGAGTTGGACTATGTAAGGACAATACAAATAGCTTGTTTTGAACTGTGAATCAATGCACACAGGTGACTGAGAGCAACCAAAAAAAAAACACAGCTGAAATGCAAAGAATAAATTTACTCAATTACTTCTTAACTGGAGGATTCTGAAACAAGGCTGGGCAGCAGACACAGAATGAGAGCACAGGCACTGACAGGCTCAATCCAAACCAGGAAGGCAGCAGGGCTGCTGCTGTGCCCATTTATCCAGGACCTGAGCATGTGTCGTTTAGCACCATGCTGTGATCTCCCTATGCTTTTTTATGGTCTCTGCTTTGATCTCTCTCCCAACAGGGAGCTCAAGTATGTCTGGGATAGGGCCTACAGGCCTCTGTAAACACCTGTGTTATCTCTATACAGAAATTCTACATCTCCAAACAGATAAAAAGCAGTAGGTTTCCCACACTGTTTATTCTCCAGGCCTCAGCATTCCTAGCTTGAGCAAATCAACCATCTTTCTTGCCATTCTTCCCCTTTTAACCCTTTCCTCTGAACAAACAAAACTTACATCACTTTTTGTTCAAGGGTTTTCGTAACAGTTTTCTTGTTGAATCACATAATAACGCATTTCTGACTCTACTTTTTGTAATTCCTTCCACTCTTCTCCCACCTGCAAGGTCACATGCCAACAGCTGGGAATCACACTGAGCAGAACTACTTGTACCTCCATGGAGAGAATTGATATAATCCAGTCAGAACACAGGATTTCATTGAAATACCCTGTTCAGTTTTGACCTGTGAATTGAAATGAAGCCATTTTTTAAAGGAAAAAAAGTTGTGAAGGCACTATCCTTGCATAAAAGAGAGGACTGCATTCTCTTCTGGTTACATAGCAGCCATACTTGGCAAGGACTGTGCATTAGCCTTTAGACAAACTACAGCAGCAGGATGAAAATACTGCAAACATTTTGACTTTTAATTTCTTTTTCAAGGTGCTATGTTTCTAATTAATATCCTTTTCAAGGACTGAAACTCAGTTACTTCTTACAATAAAATGTATCAAATATCTATTCATTTCAGAATATAGTATATATAAAATAAACAGTAAACATAATTTAATCCCAAATTATCATCCATTCGTATTTTTTCCTGTTTTTAAAATCCTCATAATAATATATAGAGAGATATTGTGCATATTCATATGTACACAGAGTGACTGAAACTTGTGCTTTATTCTACTTTATGATATTCAGCCTAACCGCAAGATTGCATTTTTTCTAAGCTCCTTATTTGTAAATGTGAAGAATTCTTCAGTCATCAGCAGTTGGTGTTTACTGCCAAATTGCTGATACAGGAGCCTCGTCTCTGTCTGATGGACTGTGCAAGTTAATAAGTGCTTTTCAGCTCAGCAAATGTATGCATAGGTATGTGCATGCATTCACGCGTCAACTGTTTAACTTGTTTGACATTAAGTATGTTGGGAAAACTTTATCATGGTTCTCTAAGCAGAGTATGAAAATCGCAAGCGGATGCCAGTCCTTTAGGTCAGGTGCTGGGGAAGGGACATGAGAAGTTGTACAGGCATGCTTGGTCGTACATTTGACATAGAGGCACAGTTCATAGCTGTCTTTCTTCATTCTCTCTCAGCCAGGCACAGCCATCTGATTAATTTGCTCACGCTTAACTAATTACTGTACTGAGGAGCTGTGTTCAGTGAGATGTGATCCTGAGCAAATCCATAAATGGATAAACAGGCTCCATAGGGAGCTTTGGCAATGGCAGGCACCTGCCTTTTTAAATGTGTGGCACAGGAAACAGTTTAATTCTATGATAAGCCACCCTCACAGTAAGGAATTAATACACTTTGTAACACTCAGTACTGCATACACGTGCATATCTGTACACAGAAAAGTAATAGTCTCTTGTCTTTTAATATCTTTTTCTCTTCCTCCCCATCTCCAATATAACTATTCCTCTGAAAATTTTCATATGCTACTTGGAACAATATGAAGCATTTAAGAAATAATGATAAAAAACGGTAAGCAATGAATATTTTTCTGAGATACCTTATTTAGCTCTGTCATAAAACTTTTTATCCTGCTCTTATGTGCTTCCTTAGAACTACTGGCTCTTCTGGGTATCTGAGAAAACAGTGAAGAAACCACTTTTTAGTAAGCTTAGTAAAAATCTAGAGATGTCTGTTAGCAACATAACGAAATTACAGAAATCAGCAGAGCAACAGAAACCTCCAATTTCATCAGTGTTATGTGCTGAGATTGACAGCACAAGAGGATTTCTGCAGGATATAACTACATGGTTAAAAGGCATGATGATTTGTTTTTAAAATAACCAAACAACAAAAATATGAGGCACAAGCTTTAAAATGCTGGAGAAAATAACAGATGGGACAAATTCTCTACTTCTTTGTGTCTGGTTTCAGCTGTAATAGAATTAGTTTTCTTCTTAGTAGCTCATACAGCACTGTGGTTTGCATTTAGCATGAGAATAATGTTAGTAATACACTGAGGTTTCCATTGCTCCTCAGTAGTGCCTGACTTAAGGCGAGGACTTTTCAGCTTCCCATGGTCTGCCAGCCAGCAGGTGCACAAGGAGCTGGGACTGTCTGCTCAGCCAGGACAGCTGACCCAAAATGGCCAATTCTTGGCCATGTTATACCATACCATGAAAACCATACCCAGTATATAATCCAGGGGGAGTTTGTCATAAGAGAGAGGCAGTCATTACTGGGGGATGGACTTGGGTATTGGTATGTGCTGAACAATCGTATTGTGCATTGCTTCTTTCTCTAAAGTTTTATTCCCCGCTCTCTCACCCTCTCCTTTCCATTGCTATTATTATTTGGTTTATTAACTTTTGCCTTTTTTTTTTTTTTTTTAACATTATTACAGCTATTAAACTATTCTTATCTTAACTCTAGAGTTTTTAATTTCTTTTCCTGGTTCTCCTCCCCATCACACCGTGGAGAGGCTGGGAAGAGGTACTTGATTACCATCTGGGGTTAAGCCACAGCACTACAATTCTTTATTTTCTGGTCCTTCATGCAACCTTACTTCAGTTACATAAAGTATGGCAGTTTAGTCCATAAATATGTTTAAAATTTTGACTTAGCCCACCTGCTTCTTACACTGCTTGAAACCTCAGATTCTGATTGCTACATGTTGTCTTGTTATAGATACTATCAAAATGCTTCTATTTAAATAATTTTAGGTTAACAGTTACACTGTTTCCAATTGTATTTAAATAGCTAGTACAACAGAGGTTTCAGATCTGTAGAGGCAAAAAGGTATTACATAAATTAAACAGTAATAATAGAGTTCATTTTGAAAGTTGAGGGGCTTTTAGTTTAAAATATTACATAAAGCAAGAATTATTTCTTATACTTTGCATGTTTTGGTAAAATAACTTTAAATATTTGATGTATGCACAGTGAAGGATAGTCAGACTTAGCATCTTGTACATATATTGAGTCACTATGGTGGAATCTCGGTACTTTTGGGACTTGGTAATTAGACACCAACATTTATTCTAAGTCAGAAATAAAGAAAAATAATTGAAAAGATGTTGAGTTTATAAGTGTATAAATTCATCTGTGCATAACAAGGAGTTCAGAAATCAGGAATTATCAGAACTCAGAAATATCAGGGGTTAGTACACTTGGGATTTTTTATAAATCTGTCTGATTTTCCCCTTTGCTTCCCATTCCTTGCAGTTGTCCTTTTTATCTTTGCTGCTTTTCTAAAATATTTCTAAGGAAAGTGTAGCAGCATGCATTATATTGATGGCTGTAAATTGCAACTCCATTTTAACTCTGCACCTGTTGGAAATGTACTGCACAATTGCGTAGCATGTGCTCCTCTCCTGCCTGTGCGCTTGGAGCACTCAACTGTTTATTGTTCCACAGTCAGATCTAGTTAAACCCTTACGATTGCTTTTCTATACTAGTAGAACTTGAAAGGGCCAGTTCTTAACAGTTATCTCTGTGGTCCACCATCAGTTTCCAGCTAGTTTATTCTTTTGCTTAGTCACTTATGTATCATCTGAGGAGTATTTTCTCTTTAGCTTAAATACGATATCATGTTCAACGTCTCTTTTATCTTTTCTTTAGCACTGCTTTTTTCATGTGACTCCCAAAATTACCACTTCTGTTACACTATGGCCACTTGTGCCCTTTCCTATAGCTGCTTATGTGCAGCCTGAAATAAGTTTATGGTGATTAATAGGCTTCAAGTGATTCCAGCTCCTTCTCCTGCCAGGTATATAGATGCTGGTCCTTCATGTTACCAAGTGGTCAAGTTTGTGGACAAATGTTTCTTTTCTTTGGAAAAGACTTGCATACTGCTGCCTTACCAGCAAGTTTTGTGAGAGCTAGCCTTATTAGCAGAAGCGGGTCAGATGCCTTTGGTGACAAACAGCTGTAATGGAAAGCAGTGGTTGCTGGCAGAGCTGACTGATCCTGGAATGCTCCTGGGGCTGCACATCCTCTGGTCCATTGGCCTTCCCTGGAGTAGATCTGTGAGGAAAGGCAGGAGTGTGTACAGTAGGCTGATAGGTGTTCTGTTGGAGGAAACAAGTGGCCCTGTGGTTGAGTTGCAGTTTCTTTCACAGGCTAATCTAATAGTATTATGTAAATCTCTTCTGTTGGATTAGTGTAATTTTAAAAAGCAAAGCAGTCAAACAAATACTAAAAGTAGTTGAACGTCAGTACATTGTGTTTTCAGAGTTGTGTACTGGATATCGATTTTTTAAATAGGAGAAAAATGCCTACATGTTAGAAACATACCAAGGCATCTTATTACTCTGATGGCAACTTAATGCCTTTCCCTTAGTCCTATTTCCTGCTCCCATTAAACTTTGAGAGCATTCTTCAGAAGATGGTGTGGAAAATTGCCCCATTCTTGACCTGTTCTGGCAATAACTACTAGAAAATTAGTCCCTGGGGGGTTACTCGACCAACTCTGTCTCCGGCTTTCACCAGATTCTTAGGGCAAGACTTTTACCCCTCACAGAATGAACTAGCTGGGAAAAGGTGGTGCAGACGGCTGGGAGAGGGAAGGAATACAGGGTGTCTGCCACCCCCATGATCCTTGTGGAAAAAATGAAAGTATTTTTTTGTGTTTTCCCTTTGATTCTAAACCAAATGTCTCTGTATTTAAAACTTTCCTTAATTCATGCTAATGAGTAAATTTTTTTGTGATTCTGCTAAGAACCGATAAAGGTTGACCTATAGGGATGTTTTTGGTGCTTCCATCCTCTGTCTGCACAACTTTTGCTTATACATATATTTATTGTAAAGGGCAGTGTGTCTCATGATGTAAAAAGAATGCAGAAATATCATGATCAGGTAATGGGTAAATACTTGTTCTGAAGTGAGTCTGAAAAATCACTGTATGTGGACGTATGCCAAGTGTCCCACAAAGAGTAGGTTTAGGATAGTAATTAAGGTCTGGCTGAGTTAAGGATTACAAGATTACAAAAAAAATTACTATTATTATTGTCCTTACTTCAAGCTGTCATCCTGTCTTTCTGTTTAACCTGATTCTGCTATGTGGAAAAAGAATGATGTCAGATACTTTATTAAGTGTGAATTTGTGATTTACTTCAGGGAGAGGGTGCAGGGTGGTTAGGGTAATTTTATTCTAAAATGGCAGTCTTTTTTTTTGACTCCATGCACTTTAAAACAAACCTACAAAAGCAAGAGAACTTAAAAAACTAAAGGACTTCTCTGGCTTTGAAGATGCTGTATGAATGTATGCTGAATCTGAAAATATAGGATCTGTGGGAAGATATTACTGGATATTCTATGTGTTAGCCCATGCAAAGCTGATTTATATCAGCTTGTTGCTGCAATTCTACAAGGGGAAGCCCAGTAAATACCTCTTGATTTCCACATCTCCTCTGCTTTTAAAACAGTTTAGAGAGAGTTGTAAAATAGTGTGCCTTAGGGATCACAGGCATGAAACAACTCCTTTGATTGCAGCTTAAGCGTGATCTGTGTATACAGCGTTTAATGTAAATTATACAGGTAATTCTGCAGTTGTGTGCTGAATAAATACCACAACAGCAACAATAAGAAGGTTATTTGGTGTGTAACTGGCACTTACTCAAGATACTTGTTAGTTGATAACTTTCTTAAAGTCTTGAGCAGTTTCTAAGATTTTTGGCGCTTCACCTCCTGTAAAGTGTAGATGAGAACCAATCTTTAGAATCATATGTTTTAAACAATGTATTGGACTTCTGATAACACTTTTACATTGAATAGTTATAGATCAGGGCATCCTTCCAACAGGTTGTTGTGAACACAGAAAATAGTGGAAGAC
Source organism: Sylvia atricapilla (assembly GCF_009819655.1). NCBI lineage: Eukaryota > Metazoa > Chordata > Aves > Passeriformes > Sylviidae > Sylvia > Sylvia atricapilla. Next base: position 36,735,271 of record NC_089174.1, read on the forward strand.
TGAAAAGAGAAATTACATATCTCAGAAGAGAGGAGATGTACTTCCCTTATGTAGACCCCCTTGTTCCAGGAGGTCAGCCTCATGCTGCAACGTCATAGTTGACCCATTGCCAAAATAAGATTAAACAGTCTTAGCGTTAAAGGCATCAGAAGCACGGCTTTGGGGAATGGTGTAATTCAAATATGAATAATACTATGTAAAAGTTCTCATGTCAGTAAAACACACAACTCTAAATCCCGATCAACTTTTATAATTAAGTCTTCTTCGATATGAGAATATATTGTATGTTTATGTACTTCAGATTTATGTTTTTCTTTTTTTTTACTCCAGAGCTAATGTTAGGTATAATTTTGGTTTTGATATTATATTTTGGGGGTTGTTTTTTCTGGGTTTGTTTAATTTGCATTGTAGGGATTGCGGGGGAATGGGGTGAGTGGGGGAGGGTTGTTTCTGTTTGTTTGTTTGTTTTGTCTTAAATACAAACAAACAAAAATAATACTCCTTACATACTGAAGGAGTAGCTTTTGCTAAACTCGGAGACCGAGCATCAATAAGAAAGTGGTTAGCCCTGAAGCATTCAAGCCTATGGATGGATCAAAAGCAGAAATATTTTTCTTCCTCTATCAGGTATTTCAGACTTTGAGCCTGAAAGCCAGCCACGTGGTCAAAAGACAGACAACAGTTTTTGACTTCTTGTGATCCATGAGCTTGAGTAGCTGTTTGGAGATGTGTTGCTGTCTGCATCTGTCTAATACTCCACTTTGTTGTTTCACTGAAACTGTGAATTTTCTGCAAAACTGACTGCATTTTGAATAAAGCTTTGCACCTCTGTGAAGATGTGCATGCTGTGGAGGAGAATAGGAAACAATCACTTGCTTTTCTTGCTGGAAACAAGATCCAGATAGGTTGTGTTTTCAATTCAGCAGTGCAAGTACTTCTACTCTGACAGTGCTAAATTGCTCAGATCTTGGAGATCAATCAAACTCAGTTTTTGTGAATTTGCACTGAACCAGGCAGAGAAGGCTGATGACAATTAAGATGCCTTGTCTAGCTCTCTGCTGCCAGTTTAGGATGACGACACAGGTATTCCAGAGATCTGGAATGTCTTACATGTCAAAGAGCATCTCTGATAACACTAGTAGGCCAAGTCCAGGCAAGTGAAGCAGGTCTTTCAGCCTGTGTGTGATGGAGAGGAGAATATGGTGTGCTCTGAAGCACTGCTCTGTCCACTGCATTTTGTAATAACGATGTGGGGGACCCTGTATGGCAGTCCGATCCTTGAAAACTTTATGTGGAACTGAGGGCAGGTGGAATTTAATTCAAAGTTATTTTTCATGCAACATAAAGTCTTCTCCAAGTTCATGAATTGATTTCATTAAACAATGAAGAATGAAATTTGAATGATGATCATAATACAAAAAATAAATCTAAACCTCAGCTTAAGACAGCTGACTTAAGACTTCTCTCAAAGTTTGGTTTTCTCACTATACATGGCTGCATTCAAAGATTTCCCAGGTGGTGGTGGCTGCTTTAGAGTGTCTTTCTAAGAGTTCACATGAGAAGTCTTGTCTTTGCCCTGCCATTCTACAAGTGACATTCATTTTAGCCTTGTTCAACCGCATGTCGCAGTTTAAGACAGTGTGTCACTCAGGGTACTATGTGGGAATGGTGAAATGTGCAGCTCTGAATGCCATATGGCTGTTCAAATAGTCAAATCTATTAGGGCTAGCTCTGATTTATATGCTGTTCTAAGTCTGCTTTAGGGAGCAGCCCTTCTTCAGTTAACAGGGTAGGCTAACTTCAAAAAATGTTCTCATTAGTATCATTCTGTACTTCTATGATGCCTTCATATGGTGAAAAAAGCAGGAACAGAATTTCCTGAGAATCTTCTAAAAGAGATTACAGAAACTTAAAAGGAAAAACAGTTTTAGAAATCCTGTTCTTTCTTTAAGTCAACATTAGACTCCTGGAGATTTCTTGATCAGTGTATACATGCAGCAACAGCAGGCTTGTAAATCAATGATAGTGTGCTGGAGTCAGCAGCTTCCTGGAGGTTCTTCTGGTTTGTAATACAAACATGGGGTTTGTTTCTCAGTGCCTTGGCATTTTTCTTGTCTTCAGACTTGTACTTAACAAGATGATACAGTAACTGTAATTCTTGATACTATTGTATTTAGTCTGTGCTTCAAAAATCCAAAGCAGTGTCAGGAAACCCAGTTTTGATTTAAAAACTTATTTGAAAACTAACTTGAGGATAGGGTAATGACAAATCATTTCGATTGTAAGAAACTACGAATTGTCCCAACTGCAGAACAAAGAAAAGATATTCAACAAATATATCAAAGGAGAAATCCAGAAACCATTACTTTTGCCCAGTAATCCCCAGTGCACATATTTGTCAAGAATCCAGTGGTCCTCACTGTTACTTTTTACCTACTGATGTTCTGAAATGTGTACATTCGTGTGATGCAACAGGCATATCTTAAATTACCTTTCCTGCCTCTTCTAGGTTTTTTCCAAGTGTTATTCTAGATGGCATAAAAAGCAGTACTGTACTTAGGTTAAGCAGAATTAAAAGCTGATTTCCCCCACCATGAAAAATAGGCTACTCTTAACCCTGAATTTTCTTGAACAGAACACTCATCATCTCTTCTTTTTTTTTCTAGTGGGCAGTTTGCTGTAGTGAAAAAATGCCGCGAGAAAAGTACTGGTCAGCAGTTTGCAGCAAAATTCATCAAGAAAAGGAGAACAAAATCCAGCCGTCGTGGAGTAAGCCGGGAAGATATCGAGCGAGAAGTTGGCATACTAAAAGAGATTTGTCATCCTAATGTGATTACACTTCATGATGTCTATGAGAACAAAACGGATGTCATTCTTATCCTGGAGCTGTAAGTAACTCTAGACACGTGGACAAATAGGAGAATATTTGTTTCTTTGGTTTTTAAAAACAGACACTTTGAGGATTGCAGTGATTTAATGGAAGTTCCTTATCACCCCAGAAGAAAATAGAGATTAGCCTTAGTAATGTTCATTTCTAAGTCAGTGCTGTAGCTTCCTGATTTCTACATATTTTTCACTCTTCATGCACTATAAAGTTTTAAAAAAATCAGTGTATTTAGGATTTCTTTTTTCTGCTTTCCACTTTAATCACTGTTGATGTTATGCATCCAGAAGAATAGATGGAAACTGAATGAACTGACTTGAAGATCAGAGCACAGGAAAATAGAGATTCTAAGTGGAGATTAGTTTAGCAAATTTTACTGTGTTTTGTATTGGTATAAAGTGGCCTCAGTGAATGCTTTTTCTCGTTCTCTAGCCCACACAAAACAGAATTTTCCCAGTTCTCTCTTGTTGAAATGAGAACTGAACTTTCACACTGTTTCATATTGGTTTAGTTCCCAATTTTTCATCCAATGTCCTTGCTAATAGATTGAGGTAAATATGTCAGCAGAGACTACTTCTGCATTTTCTCAAGTGTGGCTTCCAGTTCCTCAAAGACTGCAATTGTAGGAGTTAAGCATTAGTCACCTGTTAAAAGTTTGCCAGTGCTGCTGGAATGTGCATATCTTTACACAGATGGTATGCTGGGCACTTTTTATTGCCATACCTGCTCTGTATGAGTTAACCATGCTTTAAAGTAAGAATTTCATGCAAGCAGAAGACTTGGTACCATAAACTTGAGCAGCACTTGTGTCTTTTTCTTGGTTGTTCATGTGGTTTTTCATATGTAGATTTTGTCTTCCTGTTCACTAGCTTTGATAAATGGTGTTTCCACTTTCTAAGGGTACTTCAGTGTTGCATGGTTTCAGTAACATGTAGATTTACAGTATAGATTTAAAAAGAAAACTGGGAAGTAGCTTTTGGAGTTCATTTTTTCTATGGTCTATATATGCATAATACTACTTTTTATGTTTATGCAAACATATTTTTACACTTCTAGTCCAGCATGTGAGTGATTATTATAATAGTTGTAGCCTGCCTTGGTTTTTTAGTTCCAGTTGTATGCACCTGCATTAGTTTGCCAACTTTGGATAATGTAAACAAGTTTTTTTCCAAACTAAATTGTCATCCTGTATAACGTAAAAGTTCCTTATGTTCTTACTATTTCTGGGTTTTGCTCAGAATTCTTTGAAGTGTGACGTGAATATGCAGAAAAATTAGTGTGATGCCTCTTCCTCTCCCCACTTGATACTAATCTCCCGTTCTCATGCTCTATAACCTTGCTGTCAGAGTATTGTTACTTCTGCAGCTCCTTCTGCTCTGAAATCCATCCAGGTGAAATCAGGCCAGTGTCTGTACTTGAAAACTGTGAGGGAGACCTGGTATTGATGTACCAGTGGTAGGAGGAATGGGACTACTCCACCCCCCCCACCTTTGCACATGGAATAGGTTGCTGCTGTGTGTGTGTCAGTGTGTACCCACTACTGCCCATTGAGCAGAAGAATGACAGTCTGCATATTTCATAAGCTTGATGGCATGAAATTCAGCAAACTATTTGCATTGCAATTTAGGTAATTGTTTTGCGAGCTGAGCAATCCCTATAAAGTTTCCGTTGGAGATTTTTTTTTTCCACTTTTCCAAGCTGCTTTGTGAGTTTTTCAAGTTGAAGAAGTGCTATTTTGGATATCACAAAGGTAATGCATTTAGTTATTTTGACAGTCAAAGAGGAAAAGATGACGTTAGCAGTCCCTTTGTAAACTTGAATATGCTAACTGCTACAAAGTTTTGTAGTTCTCAAAATCACCGTGATGTTACATAAAGCTATTGAAAAGATGGGATTGTCATTTTAATCGCATGCTTAGACATTAAATATGTAATCCTTTTTCTCTAACATTCTAATATTCGCATTTTGCCTAGGGACCTACCCCCTGGACTGCCTTTGTTCTTACAGAACAATTTCACATGAACAGAAATAAAGCTGAAATCTCATTAATTAACCTGTTTCGCTATCCTCAGAATCTACCCTAAGCGTCCATTTTCCATTCTGATTGGAACATAGTATATTTCCTGGCACTTGTGTTCTTTTCTGACTACAGTTATGAGGCAGCATGCCACACAAAGACACAATTTTGTATAACTGAGCAACTGCAGCTGTCCTTTTGTTGCTATATATCAACACACACAGTCCCAGGGCAACAGGGTCTCTGGCCTGTTCACTATTGATTTTTATTTCCTGCTTCAACAAGAGGTTTGCTATATTGCATACAGCCTCCTAAACATTTTTCAGTCTTACTAATTGGCAGTTTCTCAGAGTGAGCAATTAACTGGACAGGGGGGAATGGCATCAAACTGAAAGATAGTAGACTCTGATTGGATATTAGAAGGAAATTCTTAACTGTGAGGGTGGTGAGGCACTGGAGCAAGTTGCCCAGAGAAGTTCTGGATCTCTATTCCTGGAAGTGCTCAAGGTTGTATGGGGCTCTGAGCAACTTGGTCTAGTGGGAGGTGACCCTGCCCGCAGAGGAGTTGGAACTTGATGGAACTTAAGGTCCCTTCCAAGACAAACCATTCTCTGATTCTATTCAAGGTCATATGATTTATATGCAGGGATATGTGAGCAGTTGGTTAATTATTGCAGTAGCCAAGTAGGTCCTCACAGCACTGAATACAAAACAGAGGTACTTTATTCACGTAGGTGTTAGGAAGTTTTTCTTTCAACTACCTTATATCAGTGAACTGATTTGCCAAAAACCCAAGTTCTATGACACATTTAATTTATGAAAGTTTTAGAAACAAATCCTTCCTCAAAAGATTCAGCAGCCACAGACAAGCATGAGATATTCTTGAAGAACCTTACTATTTTGCAGTCTTTTGGTATATTTAGAGCATTGAGATGTATTTTCATAACTGCAGGTCTTAGTGACAAGTGTCTCCTTTCTTGACTTGGAAATAACCTTTTAGATTCCCACTCTGTGGACACTTTCATCGTCTTGAAAGGAATGTTATATATATTACATACAAACTGGAAGCCACTATCTTTGCCTCATCTAAATTAAAACCTTAATAGTTTGGAGGGGGTTTTTTGGGGTTTTTTTTGCTTTTATCACACAAATAATTGAATTTGTCAGAATTTCATAGTACATTTTTCTATCCAGCTGCAGCAATTAGAGTCTGTTATGTGTTAGCAGTACTAAGCTATTTCTAGTGAGCTCTGCTGAAGCCATCTTTTTTTCAGACTTCACAGGCTAGAAAGCACAGATGTCTCTGCACAGTAATAATTATTTTCTTCCCTCAAGCATGTTTTGCACCTACTTGTTCCCCCTTTTCTGGCCTTGAGTGCATAATTTCTCTCTTCCATTTTATTTTCTGTTCCACTTTATTATGTCTTTATTCAGACTGCAGACGTAAAATATACTCAGTCTGTGGTTCTTTGTGGAGCTTGGTTATAGTTTCTTGCTGCAACACAAAAAATTAGTATTTTCATCCTACATTGTATAGTAATTCCTTAGAATTCACCAAAGCAATGCAGGTGGTCTCATTTTCTAAAATGGCTTGATAGCAATACCTGACTCCTTTTACTTGGAAGCTGTGGATGGAGTTAGGTATTCATGCTTTTCTCTGCAAAAAAAATAACTTCATTTCTGAATTTGAAATCTTAATTTAAGTCATTAGCTCTTGTAGCATTGTTCTGAGTGATGATTATCTGTTTTATACATTTTTTTTAAATGGTATTTGAAAGTGTTAGAAGCATTTGGGTATTAAATACTAGAATTTATGCTTCATTTGAAAGCATAAATTTTCTTTTAAACTAAGTGCTGTGCATGACACTGTCTCTGAGTTTTTTGGTAGCTTCATATTATTAATCAAAACAGAACAGTGCAAGGATGTTTTTAAACATCCTTGTTTAAAAATTATAACAATTTGATCATTGAAGAGTAAGTAAGAGCAAATAACTCTGAACTCTTTAAACTTCTCTTCTATCTTCTTGGGGCTTTCATCTAACTTCTTACAGTTATGCCCAGGAAGAAAGTTATAGCCTGTCTTCCAGAGAAGCTTGAAGTCTTCATGGGGTTTCTTTAATTTTCAGGTTTTTTCTTTTGCTAGAAATACTTCTAAGACTTTTGTTAATTTTGCCAATAAATAAATTAGAAAGTTATTCTCCAGTGACCTTGCATTGAAATTTGAGAAGATGATTAAATATTTGGTGCTTCTGGGATGTAACAGGCGATTAGCAAACCCTGTGACACTAATTTGTAGATCTTGTGCCACCTGTGGATTTCAAAATCCTAAATTCAGGGTCCACACATAGATGCACAGAGGATATGTAGGTGGGTTAGAACAAAGGGTTGACAGAGCTGACAGGACAGGCTCTAGAGCTAGTGTGACTCTGCCACACAGTGAGCATGTCTCATAGGGAGAATTGGTTTCTGTATGGTGCAGTTCCTGAGCAAAGTTATTGCCCCTTTTGTTTGCTAAACTGGAATGCTTTTCATATATTAAATTTGAATGTTGTAAATGAGATTAAAATACTACAGCACTCAGCTGGGCCAAGGTAACCACCTACTCTATCCAGACTCTGGGCACTTCAGGAACTTCAGTAATGAAAACCCAAATACCAGTGGTGTTTGAGTGCAGAAAAGATTCACATGAGTGGTCAGCCCACTCTCCCTCCCCACACTTAGTGAGATTGAACTGCTTAAATTGTAGTCCTGGTTTGGGGGCATGTGTATTCTGGCTGGCCATTGAGGCCAATGCTTCTTGTTCAGTATAACTGTAGAATTTAGGCACATTAAAGAGAGGATTTCATGACAGTTGATGTCTCTAATAGAAGCTGGACAAATGAAAATGGAAAGGCATGGTGATGCTGGAACATGTCTTCATTTTTCTGGTAGATAGATAATGGAAAATTGAAGTGTAATGTTGCTCAGCCAGTAGGTAACTCAATGAGCTAGCAGCTGTGTTCTACTGTTTCAAAATGTTTTGTACACTTTGTACTTCTGAGGAGTGGGTTGGTAACTGCACGATTCATAAAGGCCGTGAAATTGATGTAAACCCCCTTATTGTTACATAAAACAGAAGTAATAATATATGAATATATAACAGAAGTAATAATATATGCAGCTGACAACTGGCTGTCATACAAGATACATTTGACCACAGAATCTCTAGGGAAAATGTTTCTTTTACAAGTTGACAGGAGAAATATTTGGACTAGAGAAGAATTCAGATAATTTATTAAATTGCATCTATTTTAAAACCGGAATAAATTGATGGCATGCTTCTTTAATTTAGTTTATGTTGTTTTGAAATCTAAGGAAGATAGATGTTTCTTCAAGGGGTGGGGGCCTAGAGTTTAGGGTTCATTTGTAGATTTTTTTAAAATTCATTAGAAATACTTAGATAATCATTATGTCACCTAGGTGCTATTGCATAATAAGCAGTGAGATCATAGCATATGACTGAGTCATTACGAGGTGACCATGCTGACTTTGAAGGTTAATTGATTCTAAGTTCCCTGAGTAGGTTCCCATAATGACTTCCTCTGAGATCTGGTGATAGTTCTGTTTCATAGCTAAGAAAGCCTGGCAACTTGCAAAAGCACTATCCAGAAATCCTTTTTCCATGGGCGTGATGTATTTTATTTCCCAGGGGGAGGTGTGTGGGTTGCAATCACATCTGTCAACCTTCCTTTCGGAAGGCTGGGAAATGCTTTTACCCCTATTGTATTTTATAAGAAAGAATGCAGTCAGCTGAAAGCTTTAATTTACTTCTCTCATTTCAAGAAAGCTAGCACTTCTGCCTAGAAGTATCAGTGAAATAGCACATACTAGCTTTGCTCTTAGTGAAAATGTTTATACAAAACACTTCTAAAAATATGTGCTCTGCTACTTTAAAACAACATAAAAGGTCGTGTTATAATGATGGAATAGGTTTATTCAGCCCTTAATGACTTTCTGTGTTATAACATGGTCAATAATACATTAGAATTAGGTGAAATTAAGATGTGACTGTCACAAAGCACAAACTCTTATTTTATTGAGCATGATTTTTGAACAACATATTAGGACTGCAAAATTATTACTTAATTTAAATGCAAACAGAAAGGTTTTATACAGGAACATGAATGAATTATAGCTTTAGAGGAAAACAGTATGTGAAGGTGAACATGGAGGCTTTGCAACCATAAAGGAATTTATGGCTTGACTAGTAATCAAGTTTCTCTGTTAATCTGTGTGGGTGGGTATAGGTTGCTGTTCATCCTTTTCTTACTAGCATTTTGGCAGTTAGAGTTGTCTTAGGGCACAGAAAAATTCATCAGGAAGCTGTCTAGTAATTCCTACCAGCAAACAGAAGAATTGAAAGTTCTGTGCTTCCTGGGGATAACAGGCAGAGATACTGTAAAATTTTCTACAGGAAGATTCACTAGTGCTTGGTGAACCTCTTGCCTCCACTCCCTTCAAGAAGCATCTTTATCCAGTTAGTGGTTGGGGGGCAGCATTCTTTCAGATGTTGGTTGCGTGGGCCCCTCTGTAGAGGCCCAAAGGCAGGCTGGGAGCAAGTTTGCATGGCTTGGGAAACCCATGCAGTGGTTTGGTTCCAGTCAGATTGCAGCAGAGTGTTTGTGCATCAGCATCCCCAAAGCTAATTTAGAAACAAGGGCCCATTGTAATGGGGGTGAAAACAATGTACTTCTTGGTAGAAGATGATGTTCAAAAATACCAGTCAAAAGGGCTGATGTACACCTGTGCCTTCTTCCTTAGATTAACACTGCTTTTGTGTGTGAGATGGGATATCCACATTGGTGCAATGGGGCTCTCTCCTTGCCTTCTGGCTCCACTTTTGAGGGTGACTCTGGTTCACTAAAACATGCAGTGTTTATGTATTGTAGGACACTGTTACACTGGCTGAGGCACAGGAATAGACTTGACAGCGCAACAGCATTTTAGGAGGCTTTTGAAGGCTGTGGTAGCTTACACAGCTGGTGTCTTTACTGGCTTCTTCTAACCCATTTCTTCATCTGTGATATCTGAAAGTCTAGTCAAGATCATCTAGTTATTCCACATCTATAATCCAATGATGAAATCTGTGAAACCTGGTGAAATCTGTTGATAAAACTGAGGACGTTGTAATTCAGTCAATTAATTGTGGAAGTCAAACTTGTAAAGTATGTTGACTGTGGACCTATATTAACCCTCCATGACTCACTTGAAGATTGCCTTGCAGTGATACCATGGGCTTTTGTATGGCCATGGTAGTACAGCTTAGTATCAGATCTTTATGAGCCAGCAAAAGACTAAGGAATAAGCAGCCTCCTGACAAGCATGAAGAGGAAGCTGAAAAACACAGCCTCCCATGGGGAAATGGGTCACTGCCTTGCACGTGTGAGAAGGGCCTCCTTTGGAGGTTGCCTGGCATAGAGGGACCTTTCTGGGAAGTCAAGCATTTCTGAGCTTCCAGGTGAAGTTCCTTATGCATGCTAGTATAACATTTTACTCATCCTTGCTATAAAAATCCTTTTCTCTCATGCTTTATGTCCCTACCATAAGTAAGCAGCAGGAGCAGCTAGATGGGCACTGTGTTTGCCAGCTATGGCAGCACCCCAAGGTTCTGGAACTCACCCCCGCATCTGAGGAGTTACCAGCAGGAGAATTCAGTGGCCCTCTTTCTGAGGTGAACCCACGCAGGATCTCCTCCTAGACATCAAGAGTGAGATGTGTAACATGAGGGGGCACACCAAAGTCCCACAGACCAGAGGCACAGCTGCTTCTGGAACAACACTTTGTGTGCTTTACAGCTCGTCCCTCTTCACTCGCCTACTCGTTCAGCAAGGCTGCCAAGTCACTTCGGGTAACATTACTTAAGCTTCGAAGAAGCACACAACAGATTGGAAAAATCTTCTGCTTTCGCTAATGTACTTTCAGTTAAAAAAAAAAAAAAAAAAAAAAAAAAAAAAAAAAAAAAAAAAAACATTTCAAGCCTTTTACCTTCTCTGGTCCTCAGTTTTGAGATTTGTCAGCAGTAGGTTTATTACCTGTGAAATACAGATAACATTTTATTGCACACAATTATAAGGCTTATGATGTGCATTAAAGAAATGTCACCACAATTAATCTGTGTTAAAGACAGAAGAATAGTATTCAGCAGTACAGAATCAGAATAATTGCAGGTAAGGAGAAGCTGAAGAGTCTCTTACATATGCAGAAATCTCAAAAAGTTGCAAACTTTAGAAATTATAACTTTTGGGGGGGCTCTATAAGATGTGTATAATCAGTGATAATCATTGATGACTATTAAGTTTCACAGACTGTATGTCTTTAAAATGCCAACAGGAGTAAGAGCAAGCTTTACCAGCCATGAAGCATAACACACCTGTGTGACACTGTCACAGTCTGTTTGAGACTGCAGGGTGGACAGCACAGTGCTTGGAGAGGGCATTGCTGCAAATACCTGCCTGAGTACTTCTCTAGTATTTGTGATGGCTGATGCATGATTTAAGCACCAGCAGGAACTTTTGCTGTTTTGCAGGGTTTCCAGCTAGCAGCTGAAAAGGAGGACCAGATGCAGTCTTTTTGTGCAGTCTTACAAACTCTTCCTCTGCTGAGGATCCCTCCTCTCTGGTTCCCCAAGCTGTGTGATAGCTACCCAGTGCCAAACCATGCTGACTGCATACAGGTGATGGGTTTTGCTGTGGCTGCTGCCACAGTTGCCCAAGGCTGGGGCAGTAGCCACAGTGAGTCTGTCTCCTCCATGTGGCAAGGCTGTCCTCCAATTTACTGCCACTCAACAACTGCAGCCAACATCTACTTGTAAACATGCAGAAGCAAGCTTCACAGGATGCTAAGGCCTTTAGCCCAACAGTCGGAAATTTATGTCACCATTCAGTGCAGTGCTGCAGAGATACTGACGTTAGCCTGAAAACATTTTCTTTTTTTTTTTTTTTTTTTTTTTTTTTTCAATCAGAAGCAAACAATGAGAGAATATGCATGTGTGTCTATTTGGAAGATGCTTCTGACCAGCCTCTGTAAAATAACAAGTTGGATTTAATAATTAGGAATTCCATTTTAATGTCTCTACAACAACAAAAAATCATTGAAATGACCTCTCATCTTTACAGTCTATAATTCTTATATTTTAATGGCACTTCGTTTCAGTAATTGCTTTCATGCAGAAAATATTACAACGCAAATAATACCCAAAACAATACTCTCATTATTGTCTAGGCAGCTCAATAAAAGCTCCAAGAACTCATTAAAATACACTTTTCATGCAATTTGCATTACAGTAATGCAGATTAAGTCTCTTAAAAAGTAGACATGATAAAGAAGTCAAATATATTTCCAGAAATTTGCCCAAACTATTTACCTATTTTATATGTTAATCACAACCTCATGTTTTGTAAACAGTGCCTTAAATCATGAAAAGATTATTTTCTTTCCCTAGAGAAAAACAATAAAAATTAGGTTGCACTTTCTGAATTTGTCTTATTATGATATTATGACCATTTTTGCAATCAATAAGACTTTTCCAAGTAATACCCCTGCTTTCACAGATGGAAAAAGTAGTTTGCCACAGTGGGTAATCATACATCCTTCAGCTGATATGTGTTTGTTATTTGGGAATAGCTGTAGTTCTATCACTTCAGTTTCCGATCACTTCAGTATCTCTTTATGCTATTGACTGAGTCAAGAGCTGCTTGACTGAGCTGAGAAGAGGGTCAATTTCTCTTTATTCCTCTCTCTCTCTCTCTCTCTCAAATGCCTGTCTTATCTCTTTTCTTTCTGCTGTTGGACTAGAACACTTGCTGGAAACAGTCTTAAGGGTGTTTCATTGTAGTAAAGGCATTGTCATGCTAGAGTACAAATACAATATAGGTGCTGCATGTAATACAGTATTTCAAAAACCAAATCTATTTTCAAACAATTGGATGCTCTGGGGAGTATAGAAACTAAATAGTAGAACAGCTGCCAATAAATATTTCAAAATAAGCTTTAATTTTTTTATTTTTCAACGAGGGTGTAGAAATCTGATGTTTTACTGATATAAACCAATTCATGTTTTATTTTGTAGATAATGTAGTGTCCCATTATGTTAGTATGTTTTGAGTCATGTTACTTCATATTTAATTTTATTCTTTTAAATGTGCATACAGAAGCAGGAGGCTTTTACTTAATTTAAATTTAAATACTGTTAACCATGTTTGTTTGGGTTTTCTAAACTTTTTTTTTGTCTGAAAGTAGGACTCTTTTTACTGTATTCATTTCAGGGGGAGGAAGGGAATTACTAACTCTTTTGGGTATTGAATTAAGTAATTTTCATCTTTTTTTCTGATATTTGAAACATTTAAAGCATCTGGATCTTTTTCAAGGCTTTTCAAGGTTTAAGGACAGCTCTACTAAAGGAGCCCACTGGTTAAAACAAGCTTGTCAGTAACTGTGCTTCTGCTCTCCAAGTGTTGCAGGTGGGGAGCTCTTCGACTTCTTAGCTGAAAAAGAATCTCTCACAGAGGAGGAAGCCACAGAATTTCTCAAACAGATACTTAATGGTGTTCAGTATCTCCACTCTCTGCAAATTGCCCACTTTGATCTTAAGGTGTGTTGAACAGATAAAGACTTCAACAACTATAAGCAACATCCATTAAAGTCCTTTGTCATTCTAGCCACAAATCAGTCATCATGCAGATCTTTGCCATAGTTTTGTTTTTCTAGCTTATGTAGACAGGGAAATGCTCAGCCATTGGAAAGAAGTTACTGACTCTTACAGTTCTCTGTAAGATTCTTCAGGGGAAATGGCACCTTCTGACAAAATTAAACCATTCTGAGAAAACAAACCTGAAATAAAAATGAGGAGTATGATCTTTTTTTTAAATGTGAATGGGATCTGGGTGAAACATTCTGAGATAGTCGCCTTTTTCAACTGAGTTTGAAAACATAACATTCCAGCATCACCATGAAGTCCTCATTTTCTGTAGTTAGCTTTTAGCATATGTTAGATCATAATAGGAAAAGACATGATTTTTCTGCCTAAAACACAATTCAAGTGTCTAATGGAGGTAAAGAGGAATGTTCAGTGTTGAAGAACACTGGCCCACAGTTTGTACCTGTGCGTAATCTCTCTTTTTCTCCTCCTTCCTCCTTCTCAAAGCCTGAAAACATAATGTTGTTGGACAGGAATGTACCAAAGCCTCGAATCAAGATTATTGACTTTGGTTTAGCACACAAAATCGACTTTGGAAATGAATTCAAAAATATCTTCGGAACACCAGAGTTTGTTGGTAAGAAAACTGTTGTTTCTTCAAACTATTCTATTTCAGACTGTAAAACAGCATTTGTGGTTTAGCTTGGCTTGGTTGATTTACAGATCATAAAATTTGTGTGTAATTCATGACATTTTGAAATTTAAATGAGCAAATTTAACATTTGATTTCAAATTAGACTTGCATTAAGGTGTTTTAATCTATCAGTATCTTAGCTTATTATCTCTGACATACATGGATTCAGAGTGAGACTTATGCCTGTTCTTTGCCTAGGTACTTATCTTGATGCTTTTTCCTTTAGCTCCTGAAATAGTAAATTATGAGCCTCTTGGTCTTGAAGCAGATATGTGGTAAGTTATTGGATCTTACTTGAAATAAATCTCTTGTGATTATGCTTATGTTCTAACCTTTTTTTTTTCTCTCCTCTCTCTCTTTCCATCTATTTTTCTCTTCTCTCCCTCATCCTTTTTTTGTTTGTTTTTCCTTCAATCCAGGAGCATTGGTGTAATAACTTATATTCTGTAAGTACCAAAATCTATGGGTGTTTCTTGCAAATGCTGTTGGTTTTTAATTCTTATTCTATTCTCTGGGGTGTTGGTGGTGTCTGTACAAATCAAACCATTCTGATTGCACATCATGATTCAAACTGTATGATCTTAAAAGAAATAGTATAATTTTTGAAGGAATTGCCATTAATCAGCATTGAGCTACCATGGGAAGCTGTCTTCAAATCTGTAGGTGACTTTCCTGCAGCTATATCTTAACAGTATTCTTTTTAATTACAGCAATATTTTTTCTGCCCTGCTACATCACATCTTCATGAAAGTAGATTTGCAGCCTTAAAACAGAAAAGAAAAATGTTGGCTTTCTACTGTTTTTTGATCTCAGAAGGTTGAAGCAGTAGTGTTATAACTGCTGTTAATGAGAGGGATGTTCTGTCTTTCTTGCAGTCTAAGTGGTGCGTCTCCATTTCTTGGAGAAACCAAACAGGAAACACTGGCAAATGTGTCTGCTGTGAATTATGAATTTGAAGAAGAATTCTTCAGTAATACCAGTGCCCTAGCTAAAGACTTTATACGAAGGCTTCTAGTCAAAGATCCAAAGTGAGTTGTTTTTCTTCTGTGTGGCATTTACATCTCTAGTATTTAAATTACATGATATTTGGAGATGATTGTTTAATAAACATAAAACAGTATGCATTTTTTTAATATCTGAAACAGTTCTATCTCTTGTTCTCCTAAAGGAAGAGAATGACTATCCAAGACAGTTTGCTGCATCCTTGGATCAAGGTTAGCATGCTGTTCATTCTTTGTTGTCCTGTTTTTAATCATTCTTCATTTCAACTTTTCAAGTTTCTTAACATGGAGTATTGTCGTAATTGTCTAATGTAACTTACTGTTTTGGAAAGCTGTCTGTATGAAGGCTAACACATGCAGAATGTGGGCTTCATTAATATATGCTCTATGTGAGTTAGCAGTAGGGAAGTAGCCCCTTATGGGAATTAAACTCATGGTCAGACCGAGAAGCTAATCTTCAGAGAGCATTGCACTGACAAACATACAGTCTCTGAATCCAGTCCAATTCACAATAATTTTTCTTCTTCTAATGCCGCTATTTAGACTGGCGAAAAAAAATTATCTCTCTTCTGTCCTTACCCTTTAGACTGAAGAGAGCAGTGAGTTGTGAGGCTGCTAGGTCGAGAGGGAGAAAATGGCACCTATTATTCTTCTTAATGTGTGTAGTACTACCTGGCAGTTAATTTTTTTAATTCCGTATCACATTCTGATTGTGAGTAGTAAACCTATTCAGTGTCATTGATTTCCCAGGATATGGGGATGCACAGTGGGTATTTGATCCCACTACACTTCCCAGAGAATCAGTTAGCAAAACATTTATCTGTGCCACAAATGCTCCAGTTCACAGTACAGTGTCCGAGGGCAGGCATTTCTACACCAGTGTGCCAAACTACAAATTTGACTATGCTTTGCTGAGTTTTTGCTGATGTAATCTGAAATAATTGATACTTCTTATTGACATGAATGTATTGACATGATATTTTAAACCACTAAAGTAAGCATTGTGCAAGTTGTTCTGCCTTGGACCAAGTTCCACACTTGTGCAAAGAGACAAGTTGTTTTGTATCCTATTACTTTGCTTTATGACTTAACTTTGCAGGCATTTGATTCCCATTCCAGTGCTCATATCCTCTTTTCCCCTTTTGCACCACTATCTTTACCTGCATTTCCATGGCAGGGAAGGTTGAAACCAGCTCCCTTCCAACCCAAGCCTTTCCATGATTCAATTATATATATATATATATATATATGTAAAAATTACTTCAAGAATGGGATCATAAAATGCAAAATTTAATATACTCCTCTAGTCATTGGTGCTTAGTATTAGCCCATAAAAAGTTTGAAAGGATTCAGAGTTAGAGCTTGCTGCACTAGTATGTGGGATGTGATTTTTTGGGGGAGAGGGAGTAATTTTTCAGCAGCATCCAGGTGATTACATTGAGCCTGTAACAAAGATTGACTGCATTTAAAATCAGTCAGGGAATCTTCCCAGAAGACAGGATTTATCTTGGAAATCAAATGCCTCTATCAGAGGGAGAGGTGAAGGACAAGGCTAAATGTTCTGATGTTTGAAGGGCTTTTTTGTTTAAACTGAAAAAGCGTATTTTACTATTGCATTTTTAGATCTGGATTTCCCTTGCAGCATTTTCTTAAGAAATTCCATCTGTATGCCAAGCTAGATTCTGAATTTTAAAATTATGCACTTACAATTACTTTATTATTACAGTAGGATTTGCAGTCCATTATAATGTAAGTAAAAGTCATCACTGAGGGACAGAGTCTTACATGCAGAAAGTATGGAATTTTTTAGAACAGCTCTATTTTCCTTTTGCTCGCAGCCAAAAGACACTCAGCAAGCACTCAGTAGAAAAGCTTCTGCAGTGAATATGGAGAAATTCAAGAAGTTTGCAGCACGACGAAAATGGAAAGTAAGTCGTTCAAGAACACATCAAAATATTGGTGACATAAAAATGCAGTAGCATTGCCTGTTCCAGGGGAAGGTCAGCACATTTAAGAGTGGAAAAGAAGGAAGAAGAAACACATTCTTCTGTCACTGGGAATAAATTAAGTGCTTGAGTATAGTGGTATGGAGAGGAGGACTTTGTTAATGCTCTGCATATAAATGCTTGTGTGTGGATTGTTTGCTTTGAGCTTCTGATGGATTATAAATAGCAAAAGTTGAAGTATCAAATTCAAAATAAAAAGCAGATAAGGTATTGAAGTCAAACTTCAGTTTGTTTTGCTAATTCCTTTAAAATCTCTGCAGTAGCATCCTATCAGAATTTTCTAATTTTTTTACATATAGCTTTTTTTTCTTATTTTTACAAAGCAATCAGTGCGCTTAATATCCTTGTGCCAAAGATTATCAAGATCTTTCTTGTCCAGAAGTAGCATGAGTGTTGCTAGAAGTGATGATACTCTGGTAAGTGTGTTCTTATATATTTAGAATGCTAACTAACAGAAATATTAAGCTATTGAAAATTTGCATAATTAACTAGCCTCATAAGTAGGAAGAAATAGATTGTCAGGCTACAAATATTTAATGTCAGTTATCCTTAGTTTGATCTTCTGCATCTTGAAACCTTGAAATTTATCTTAGCATGTTGAGGCTGATACCTAGTGTCAAAAATTCATTTCTTGGTTTTGAAGTTTGGATCCTGAGTATTTTTTCCTACTGAAACAATTATATGGTGAAAAAGTGTCATCTGAATTTTACTCATCATTTACATCATCATTGTGTAGACTAATGTAATATTCCTGATATTCCTGGTTTTTTCACTGAATATTCAAAGTCATTAGGACTGTTTTAAATCCAATGAATGCTAGACAGCAGTGTCACCACAAGCAGTTATTTAAGGAGGAAACTTTAGAGTTGGCCAGTATTCAGCTTGTGGTACTAGATATGACTAGAGTAGTTAGGAGCAATCACTTTATGTTTTGTAATTACAAATCCTTGTAAATCCAAAAGCATTTTTCTTAGCTTATTCTACAAGTTTTAATACACACTTCACAAATTCCTTGTGATCAGCAAGGAATGTGTGTTAATATGTTTAGAGCTGGGGAATATCATCTTTTCTGTGCATTATAGGATCAACTTCAGAATTTCTGCAAAGCCCTTTTCATGCATACCATCTTCCCCATGTCCTTCCTGTGCAACTCCATGCTCATGTTCCCACTTTTTCTCCTCTTAGCTTTCGGCTTCTGAACTCTTTGTTCTCCTCTTGCTCTCCTTTCCCTGCCCACCACCCCTCCCACCTCAGCTATCTGTATGCTTTTTAACACTGGATCAGCATTTCACACCTGTGTTCCAGCAGAAAGGATTTATAGCCCAACATTAGTGTCCTAAAAAATCTGAAACCTCAAGAGAGAGGAGGTAAGAGCAATTCAAATAATGGGCTCTGTGAATTTCAGCTCTTTGAAATTCTAGTGTGGAGGAGAATAATAAAGTTACACTTGCAGAAGTATCTAGGCTTGTTACTTAGGTTCTAGATTTTTGACTGATCCATTTGAATAGCTGAAAGCTTGGACCAAAGCACCTCTCCTGCGGATGGCACGAAACCTGGTACTTCAGTTGGTATTCACTCTTGGGTGTTTTAATAG
The DNA here is from genome assembly GCF_009819655.1 of Sylvia atricapilla. Taxonomy (NCBI): domain Eukaryota; kingdom Metazoa; phylum Chordata; class Aves; order Passeriformes; family Sylviidae; genus Sylvia; species Sylvia atricapilla. Next base: position 36,754,141 of record NC_089174.1, read on the forward strand.
GCACACGTATGCATAGAATAATTTCATTTTATGCAAGTATTGCTTCTATTGAAATCTATCATCTGTTTTCCCTATGAGGAAAAAAAAGACATCTAATGAAAGAAATCTGTGAAGAATCTCAGTGAGTAACAGATTTGTGTGTGAAGAAGAGGGAAGCGTATTTTACTAGAAATTGTTCCGGGGGGGGTTGGTGTGGATTTTCAAATAACATGCATACATGCTAGCCTTATGCTTCATGAAAGATTATAGCTTGCAGCTGAAGCACTCTTTTATTAAAAAAAATTTCAAAAAACTTAGGTTTTAAATTTTCTGTAGGTCTTGGCAGCTGGTTAGATATGGATTTTTTCTTAAAGCTAACAGGTTTTTTTCTTTCACTTTTAATTGCAAGGATGAAGAAGATTCTTTTGTGATGAAAGCTATTATTCATGCCATCAATGATGACAATGTTCCTGGATTACAGCACCTTCTGGGATCTCTGACAAATTACGATGTCAATCAACCCAACAAGGTAGTGTGGGTCTGTGGTGAGGTGTGTGGGGGATTAGCTACCACCCTGTTGAATAGAGCAGTGTGGTTGTAAAATGTAGCACCTGGAATGAAAAGGCAAGAGAATAGGAAAAAATTCTGCCTTTTTTTCTAGGAGAAATTTTCATGTGCTTTGTGTTTAGTCTTCTTAAGATACATTAAAATGGAGCCCAAAATGTTTTTTTTTTTCCCAGGTATTTCAAAAGTGTGACTCAAATATATGGTCAGGAACTGTGGTGTATCAAATATCAACCTTCACTCTTGGCTGCAGTTGCTGTTTCTTGTGGCAAATGAAGATGGCCAATGTTTATTTTCAGTAATGAAATTACACAGTATTTCAATGCATCAGCAAGCAACATCTAGGAAAGTGAAATGGGACTGGCCACTAAGACAGAAAATACAGTGATTTCTTAAATGGTTCAAGACAAAGTCACACTTTTTTGAGTGGTTATTGAAGTGACCTTCATTACAAAGTACTTTGAGAAACATTCATGAAGAGCAGTGTAGAAGTAAAATGTATGTTATTTTACTGTGATGGGATCTTGAACCATTTTAAAAAATCGCTGTATTTTTGTTTAAATGGGTGGTCCCATTTCACTTTCCTAGGTGTTGCTGGTGGCTTGTATTTGGGGTGGTGTGGTAGCTGCAAAGAGATTGCAAAAGGGAATATTCTTCCCAAACAAGGCTAATGATAGCTTAATATTAATATTCCTAATTTAAAAAACATAAATTTACTGTGATATATCATGAATTCATCTCAAAAATATGGAGAATTGCTGTGCAATATTTCTTTTAACAAAGGGATAAATTATTTTCATATAATATTTTTTGAAGACTTGATTTGAAAGTGGAAATCCAGAAATGCTATTCAATGCCTGTCCTCTATTCCACTGTTTTCTTAATCCTGCAATAATTAATTATATAATTTCTTGTATTTCATCGTTAGCATGGAACACCTCCACTACTCATTGCTGCTGGCTGTGGGAACATTCAGATGCTTCAGCTGCTTTTAAAGCGTGGATCTCGTATTGATGTTCAAGATAAGGTTGGAGTTCTGCTTTTCAACTGCTCTTTATAACGTTTTCACTACAGTTACCAGAAGGAAAGCTGTTCAGACCAAGTGGAATTGGAAATTAAAACTGAGCTATAGATCCTGTTTTCTGTCTTCCACAGCAAAAGCATGAGACTAACTTTTGAGCAATGTCATTTGTTACTAATAAATACTCTCTGATTTTTATCACTGTATTAGATGAAATAATTTGAATTATACTAACTGTATAATGTCCTTCATGCTCACAAAACCACCTCATTTAGTTCAAATTAGTGATTGCCCTAAAACACAATGGAGAATTTTATTTAATATAGAATGATAAATGAATATTTTTAGCCATGGGGAATATTGCAACTAAAATTCATATTTGATGGAGGATATGCTTTGCAATAAGCTTTTTTTCCAAATGTGCTGTAACAATTCATTTAAAGCAAGCTTGAAGAATGTCTGCTTCTCCATCGAATAGATGGTAAAGCAAGCAGAATAAAGGTTTTTATCTCATGGCTGTTCTTTCCAAAGAACGCCCTAATAAGGGAGAAGAGGATTATCCTTGCAAACAGTTAGTAATCCTGTTAATCATCCTTGCATAGAGAGATTTTTGTTGTCACTCTTGGTATGTAGGGTTGTTGAATCAATTTGAAATTTTTTAAAAAGTGGATGTGCTCATATAAGCTTGAATAGCTATTCAGTATATCTGTGTACACCTAAATGCACATGTACCTCAACTGAAAATCTAGAATTAGGATTTTAACTTGATTAATAGCATCTGAAATGAAATATTTTTGACAGGCTGGATCTAATGCAATCTATTGGGCTTCTCGACATGGACATGTAGAAACACTGAAATTTCTCAATGATAATGAATGTCCTTTGGATATTAAGGATAAGGTAAGAAAATAACTCCTTTTTTACACAGAGAGCCCCTTCCTATAACTTTAAAAGAGAGAGGTCTTTCAATTGAAATGGTTTTCAACTGTGCCATAATTCCAAGAAATCAACTGGCTTTTGTAGTATGGTTTTCTAAGTTGACTTATAGGGCCGTGTTAACAGAGCTTTAAAGTAGCTGCATGTACTGATTATTTTCCTGACAAATGTTAGCCAAGTGTGCATGTTAAATGTGGTGAGTACATGGTGGGTAGGTGGGGAAGTACAAATCTAAATTAATTTTCACTTGAAGACTTGATTTCTCATTGGAACTCAGGATGAAATCGTGATTCAGTTTTTCATTCCTCTTGATTGAAAACCACTTTTGTCTGACAAGTAAATTTGACTGTTATTAAGTTGAGTATAAGGAAGCCTAACAATTTATTGCTGATGAGCACTTACTTTGTCTTTGGCAGTGTTATTTGAGCAACATATGCCCTAGAAACTAGTTGCTGTTAAATTTTTATACCATAGCAATGATTTTATACTAGCCAAAGCTCCAGTGCAGAGGAAATTATACTTGTGAAACACAGTTTCCTTTGTTGAGAGAACAAATGCAAGGCAAGGTACATTAGGAAAATTGTTGTTTGACTCCTGATAAGGCTGCTAGGAAAGAAGTTACTCTCTTAATTTAAAAAAAATCAATTTTATGTTATTTCAAAAAAGAAAGTGTTGCAAATAGTTAGGCATAGTGACCAAAATGCACCGGGAGGGCTTATGGAAATGTTATTACTAGAAATGAGATATCTGTTTCAACACAACTGCACACACAGCTTCCTCCTCGTATTGCTCAGAAATCCCATCGTGGCAGTGATCTGGAACAAATAAAATAGGAAAATAAGTTCTGGAAAAGAAAGCCTTTGAAAAAATAACCTACCTGCTAGTTGGTGGTGTGTCTGTCACATAGAACCAGTTTGTAAGCTCTGCTGATGGAGCTGTGTGGCTGGGCAGTGGAGAGGGAGCAGTTTTCCATGCAGGATTGAGGGCATTCAGGCTGTACACGGTGTACAGGCAGTGTATATCACAGTGTGATGCAGGGAATTACACTGGCATGTTCTCCTGTAATTGCAGTCCGGAGAGACCGCTCTCCACGTGGCAGCTCGGTATGGGCATGTGGATGTGGTTCAGTTTCTCTGTAGCATTGGATCCAATCCAAACTTTCAAGACAAGGTGAGTCATGAACACTGCATTTTTTCAACAAATAAGGCTTTATATTAGTGGTCAAAACTTCAAGTCTCACTTTGCAAACGAGAATTATGGAAGTTTTGATAGCTCTTGATACATAAAGATTATGTGAAAAAACTGAGTGAACCAACCAGTGCTATAAAACACAGGTTCTCTCAAAAATGAAAGCTTGAAGATGGAGAAACAACTCCATGAAGGTGTGGGTGGTGGTGTGTACTCTGAGAGTTCAATGAAAGATTTTTATTAGTTTTTGCCTTGAATTCTGCTTGGTTTTAGCAGTCATAGAATTTTTCTGCAGTGTCAAGTACTCGTTTTTTAAAATAGAAGGAGGGCTCAGGAGGGTTTCTTTAGAGGTCTGAAGTCTTGAAAGAAAACAAGGAAGAAAAGGCTTAATATAAAAAGAAAATCCACTTGACCCAAATTTGACTCTATGTGTGTGAGTTCCACAAGCCTCCCCAAGTGCTGTACCCTCTAGGACTTCAGTTTCATTGTTTAAGGAGCCCTATGCTAAGGGAGGACAGGACATGCTCAAGATTTTTACAGAAACCTTGAATACAGTCCAGTTCCTCTGCTATTATCAGCCTCAATCATATCCTCTTTGATATTTGACAGGTACAGAAAGGATATCTCATTTCTTAGAATTTGATAGAACTACTTCTTTTTGTGTTTTTTAATTCTCCCTGCTTTTTCGGTGGGCTACTTTCAGCATGTTTTTGTGAAATATTTGAGGTTTTTAATGGTGTTCCATGTAACTGCTCTGACATACAATGTTGAATGTTTTGAAGTTTCCTGGGTTTCCTGCAAAAAGCAAATTAGTACTTCAGTCACAATTGAACTCCAAATGCAGATAATTGCAAAGACTTGTGATGTGTCTTTAAAGGACTTGGGTTTTTAAGTGTCTTCACTCCTAGAGCATTTAGATGTGCTTTCTCAACATGATAAGCAGAGGGACCTGCCCCTAACTGGGAGTCTAGTGGGATTTGCATCTCCATGGTGATCAATCTGTTTTAGACACTGGATTAGTCACAGCACACATAGAAGTTGTTTGTGAACAAGGGTCAGTTTTCAAGTGAGAAAACCAAGATAGTTAGCATCAGGAGCATAGATAGATTTAAAGTAGGATTCCTGACAGACAAGGTACCATAATCCCTTGTATGTCAGCTGAAGTTATTCTTGGTTTTAGAATGTCAGCATTAGAAATTACAACATCTTTTTACAGGATTAATTTAGTAGACTTTCTTTTTATATATATAATTATTTTATTTTATTTTATTTTATTTTATTAATTTTTTTTTAAGTTGGGGAATTGTTTTTCCTGGAGTTTGGTTCAGTATTGTTTTTTGATTTTTGATGTTGATAGGAAGAAGAAACCCCACTGCACTGCGCTGCTTGGCATGGCTACTACTCTGTTGCAAAAGCACTCTGTGAAGCAGGTTGCAATGTAAATGTTAAAAACAAAGAAGGGGAGACCCCGCTCCTGACAGCATCTGCTAGGGGTTACCATGATATTGTGGAATGCTTGGCAGAACACAGGGCTGACCTTCATGCAACAGACAAGGTTAGTTATGTCTGGAGATCACAGGGACGTCTCTCAATTGCTTCCTTGAGTGCTGCAAGTCAGCATTGTTTCCCCAACATGAATTTTTGTAGCAGTTCACACAGGGCCTATTGATGGCTGAAATAGTCTTTAAGGTTGTCCACTGATGATTATTACTCCATGATTGGATTTTTGCTGATCTATCATCTCATTATCATTTATCATGAGTAACACTCTTTGAAAAATTGCAGGAATGTTAGGTTCTGTAATTGGCAACAAACTGTTAATTTCAGAGGAAAAGATGGATTTGGTGTTGGTCTTTGATTACTATGGGTTGGATAAATCACACCCATTTCCAATAAGAGCTATTAAAAATATGACTCTATTTGATTCAGAATCAATCCTTGTTTTTCATTATGTAATCCAAATAAATAAATTTGCCATTTTATTGCTTCTATTTTTGGTATTGCTGGCCTTTTAGCTACCTTTTCTAGTAATATTAACTAAATAGTTATTAAAGTGAGTTCAGAAAAAAGTTTTTGCTTTTAAATGAATTAAATTGTTTTTTCCAGATACATTGTCTCTCTAAGTTGTACCACAGATAGAAAGCTCTATCTTTAAAGTTACTGATCAGAAAGCAAATTACATGACTTTTGCACCACTAACTTCTGTCGAGAATTTACAATATTCAACTGGTTGTTACTGTTGTTCACTCTCCTCTCTCCGAGGAAAGCTGTTAGAAGAGAATGTGTATTTGTATTTCATCTGCTCCACTGCAAAGACCAGTGGCTTAACAGAAATTTGCTTTCATCTCATGGCTTATTTGTTCTGACAGATATGGTGCATCTCCCTGCCTCCAACTTCAAATTAAAAACCACTGTGATTCTTGAGGCAAGGAGATGCACCGTTACTTGAGATGGTTGTAACTTTACTAAAAGTTTTGCTTTTTAGCATTATTTGATCTCACAAGCTATCTCTTTATTTCAGGATGGTCATATAGCCCTGCACCTTGCTGTAAGGAGATGTCAACTAGAAGTAGTTAAAACTCTCATGAGTCAAGGGTGTTTTGTAGATTTCCAAGACAGACATGGCAACACTCCCTTACATGTGGCCTGCAAAGATGGGAATGTGCCTATTGTGATGGCACTCTGTGAAGCAAATTGTAGTTTGGATGTCCCTAATAAGGTAAATGGAATATGGATGCTGAACTGCGTTGTCTATTAGCTCACCTGTTGCATTAGGTGACCTTTTCAAGTTCTGTGATATGAAAAAATGTTTTCATTGATTCTTCTGTCTCTCAAAGTGGCCAAATGCAAAGTATTAAATGACTCGCATTAAATGACTTCATGTCAGTGAAGAGATTCATGGAAAGAATGAAAAATTGGAAAAGTAATACTTTACAGCACTTTCCCATTTCACTTAAAAAATATATTATTTCATGATGACTTCTTTCATTCATTCCTTATATTTCTTTGGGTGAAAGGGGAGATATTTAATCCTCAGTAGTACTTGGATTGAAGTAGAACCCAGAGTTCTAGAGGTAAAGGAATCAGTGTTGTTTAAGTGGTTCATATTTAATTAAGTATAGGGCAATTAAATTTCCTGGAATTAAAAGACATTGTCAAATATAGCAAAAAAAAAAAAAAAAAAAACAAACCTCTAAAGGATTCCTCCACCGTTGTGAGGGATTTAGCTAGAAAATTGTTTCCCCATCCTTTAAATAGTCATCTAGCCTTTATTTTAATTGTGTTTTCAGCAGTTGTGCTTAAGCTGCAATCAAAAGTAATTTTTCTTCCAGTTTTTGCAAAACCTTTCCTGTGTGTCAATATGTATAATTGTATAATATGTCTAAAGAAATCTGAAGTGACATTCCTTGACTAATCTAGTGACACTTTTTTCCTCATGTTAGTATGGAAGAACACCTTTACACCTGGCAGCAAACAATGGCATTCTTGATGTTGTCCGGTTCCTTTGCCTTACCGGTGCCAATGTAGAAGCATTAACCTCTGTAAGTATTGAGAGATGCTGTTCTTCTTTTATGCATGAAAGTAGAAAAAGAACTCATAGACAGTGGTAGGAAAAAGACATTATGTTTTGAATTTTTTTTAAAAAGGGTGTTGTATATTATACATCATGTATGGTATTTGTTATATCTCTCTTGTCTACTTGTTCCATTCTTGCAACTGAATTTGGAACTGATTATGGTACAGTACAGTACTGATTATGGTATGGTACAGTACAGCTACCACTTCATCTACACGTAATAATTTCTTCATCTAAGAATTACTTTTATCATTGTGTTTTCTGTAAGCATATAGAGTCACTTCATTAAGAAGATGTACATCATTTCACATTACATTTGAGAAACATATAAATGCATTGTATGTATCTTAAATATTTTTCATGCTTTAAGGGGGTTAATAAGTTCTGGTTTTATGGAGGGAGATGTGTGGTTGCATGGACGACTGAACTAGCATGCAAGTATCCTTGTAAAATAAATCATTCATGTTAGAATCAGTCAGCGCCACTGCTTCCACTCAGTAACACTGAAAGCATTTTTCATTCCTGGTAAGATGGGAAACATCCTCCTAATGACACACCCACAACAGGAATGAAGTGGCCGTTGTCATGTGCATAATAAATTACAGACATCTTGCACTCCATTACGTGTGTTTTGAACAAACTAACCATGTTTTGTATTCAGATCCAGTGGATGATTCTACATTGCTACTCACTGTAACCAATCTATTCTGCTTAGAAATAACTACCACTCTGTATGAGGAAGACATGTTGTCATTAGATTTTAGTTGAGTACACATTTTTCAGAGTTCTTTTCCTAAAAAATCATTCCTGAGATGTTGAAATGGAGGGGGAAAAGAAGAAAACTTCTGTATCATTTGCTTTACCCATTCAGTAGAAAATACTAATTTTTGTGTCGTTTTCCACTAGATTTAGCACTGCAGTTTCTTCTTTTAAGCACAAATCTTATGTAGGAGGAGAATGCAAATAAATTTGAAATTGTAGCTTAAATAAGTTTAGGACTTAATAATTATTTTTTTATAACTATTGGATTGTATATTGCCATGTTCCTTATTAAGAATAATTAAATATGCATGCAGTGGACTTGGTAGGATGTTCTACAGCTTTTCTTTGTCACCTGTTTTTGTCTTTTTTGTTTGTTAAATCCCATTGTGTATATGTATTTGCACTACTACATACTGTAGACATGAGATAAAATAAAAGAGTAATGAGGGAATTCTTGAGCTGTTGGACTTCATTTATGTCATGACAGCCATGTTGGTATAATTGCCTGTGTGGACACTGTCCTTTCAAGATAAAAGTACATTTTGTCTCTTCAGTTTAGGTCAGTTTGAAGGACATAGCAAAATAAATAGTGCTGATACTAAATCTAGCAGGAGCAGTACAGTGAATATACATAACCATCCATTATTCCAGCATCGTGGGGGCAGAGAAGGAAAAAGGAGAGGACCGGAGGAACTTGCATGCTGTGATTTTAATACTTCAGTTTTGTATTGGTTTGCTAGAAGGCTATTGAACTGTTCTGAAAACTTCATTAGCAGCTCTTTCTGAGCCAGTGCAGTAGAATTAATGGCCTTTTTATTCTCTCAGTATGCCATTTCTGAGCAGCTAACTTTTCCAACACCATTAAGTAACTGGGCTGTGTTATGAATTTATTGCCTTCTTTCTAGGTTAAAGCCCATTTTGGAACTAGTGTATTTTTAATTTGATTACATGGATGTTGTTTATTGACAATAGAAAACCTTCTACTCCTGGAGTATAAAATCATTTCAAATGTTTAAAAATTGGCCCAAAACATCTGTTGGGCTCACATGTTAATTGGCACCATGTCGTTGGATTCTCCAAAATTGTCAGATTGATTAAAAATTTTGGGTGCAGATGCTTGCAAGTGCCACTTGGACTCAGGAGCTTGGACTTGAGCTCTTGCAGGCTGTCTGATTTGCAATATAAGGAGCCAGTCAGCAATTATAATGAAATATTACCAGTAGGTGCAAAATACGCTTTCATGGATCCTGTAACCACATCCTTTTTATATGTCAGTTTTGCTTACCTATTGCTCTACCAGTATGTAGATACTCTGTATTTTCAGGAAAGCTTGAATAGGAAACTAATTTGCTGTTTTGCTTGTGGATGTATTTTCTAATTCTCTTATCTGAGAGAAATTAGTTACCTCTTACCAGATTAGTTACTTCAACATTAGTTACCTCTTACCAAAATTTAAAACAGTACAGTAGCATAAGATAGCATTAAGAGTCAAAGCACTGGGCAATTTTTCTTTTAGTCTCTTTAATATTAAACTGCTGATCTGTGAAACATAGAATAGACCAATAGGCAAGACCAGAATACTGAATACTGAAGCTTTTAAAGTTTCTCCTTTTAAACTTGCTGATGCAATTTAAACTACATCCCTTACAAGTTTCTTGCTTTCTGGAATCTTCCAGTGGCTGACATGCCATTGTCAGTCTTTATCCATTGGTAAACATTCACCTGCTATTCATGTGAGTCAATATGCTGATGAATCCCTTCTTTGTGACCTTTTAAGTCTGTTCAGTAGGCAGTATCTAGAAAACACTATCATCCTCTAACTGGGGAGAAGAGAGATGGCATTCAGGGGAAGGAATGTTGACTTCAGACCGAGTTCAAAGTATCCTGTTACAGTGGCATCCAGATGCCCATCTGTAAAAGAAAAATGAAGGAATTGCTGCTAATAATTTGTGTTTTAACAGGATGGGAAGACAGCAGAAGATCTTGCCAGAGCAGAGCAACATGAACATGTAGCCAGTCTGCTTGCAAGACTTAAAAAGGTTGGGAATGCATGAATTTTAAGTGAAGTTTTCATCAAAGCCATTCTAAAAGCTGTTGCAAAATTCCTTGCTGCAATGGTGTCTTTTTTTTTTCCTTTTCCTTTTTATATTTTTAATTTGAAATTATACCCTCAATTAAAACCAATATGTACATATTAAGAATCTGGCTAAGCTAGTCTGCACCACTGATTTATATCTATCAGTGTCTGACAGTGCCTAGCAAAATATCTAAGATGTTTAGTAGAACATAATCTATTAAGAATTAACACAACCCCAAAGATGACTTATTTCCTCACCACCCCCCTTTCACTTAGATTAAGGTTATGAAGGGTGGGGGGGTTGTAGCCCTTATGAAAATGTCAATACTGTATGGAATAGTTGCTGAAGTTTTCAATATCATCTTCTAATTCTGTAGTTTCAGTATATCCAAATGTCTTGCCAACTAGAACAAAAAGATGAGCTGGGATTGTTGTAAGGCTGTATGTCTGACACATCTGATACACATTGATTAGTCAGATAGGCAGCATCTCATTTCTATTACTTGTAGAAGATTGTGCACACTGCGTATTTCCAAGAAGTATAATCATATCCTTTAGGCCTGCCACCAAATCTGTACTTCCTAGGATTGTAAACTACATGTGTGTGAAGATGTGAGAAAGTGCAAAGTTCAGACTTCCTTTGCAATGACTGCTTTTGTAAAGTTTGTCATAATAGGCTCCATTTTGCATAGTTA